>NC_134182.1:42425091-43025091 GCF_964188355.1 Buteo buteo
CATCCTAAAAATAAATTTACCAAAAACACTGAGAGGGGAAAGGGAAAAAGAAAAAGGTGTTAAGGGGAGGGGGGGGAAAAAAAAACAAACCAAAACAAACCACAAAGAGGGGAAAAAAGAAAAAGGGAAAATTATACAAAATAAAATTATCAGCATAAATTTACTGTCCTAGAAGTATCTACAGTTTAATACACATTAATCCTATTGCCTTGAGACATGGGAAAAAAATCTACCGGTCCTCGATCCGCCCCGGAAAAAAACTTCATTTCAAGTAACCACAGTCCCGAGCCGACCAAGAAATCTTCAAGTGTGAATTTTTCGGAGCCGCCGGGACACCCCCGCGGTGTCCCCCTCCTCCGCCTGCCGCCGTCCCACCTCCCCTCCTCAATTATCCCAAAAAAAAAAAAAAAAAAAAAACCAAACCCAACAAAAACGCCAAAAATAAACCCCCCCGCCTCCGATCGAATTCCCGAATCCAAGAAGAAACGGCGCTTTACTTTTCCAATTTTGAATTATTACATCTTTTTTTTTTTTTTTTTTTTTCTTTTGGCGCTGCGGTGCAAATACCCACCGGCCAAAAAAAAAAAAAAAAAAAAATCAACCAAACCAAAACCAAAATCTGCTCCTGGAATAAAACTGAGGCTGAAATTACGGCGGTTTGTAATCCCTGAAGGATGCGGAAAAATGAGGAAAAACCCAGGCGGAAAGGGATAAAGGAGGGGAAAAAAAAAAAAAAAAAAAAAAAGGAAGAAACACCGCTGCGAAAGGATCCCTGATTTTGGAAAGATTCACCCCGGTTTCGCTCGCCTTCGCTGCCACGGCGCTGCGGGGGGCTTGGGGGGGTGGGGGGGTTGAGGTATTTGCCTTGGTTTGGGGGGCGCGGGGGAGCTGCTGCCCCGGCGCTGACGGGAAGCCAAAGGGGAAGAAAGTAGCACCAATAAAACCCCAAAAAAATGGAAAAAAAAGGGGGGGGGAAAAAGGGGAAAAGAAAGAGACGGGCAGAAGCGGGATGCCCGGCCGAGCCCTCGCCGTGGGGGAGACACCGGTGATTCGGGGAGGGGAACGAGCCCGAGAGAGCTGGCGGGGAGCGCGGTGCCGAGCGCGGTGCTGAGCGCCGGTGGGCACGGGGCCTGGGCGCCACGGCGGGGTGCAGCGCCGGGAGGGCAGCCACGCGGCGGAGGCGTGCGGCGGGCACCGGCAGCGCGTGCCGGGCTCCGGCACCGCGGCCAAGCGCCGTGGCCCAGCGCCACGGGGGGCGCGCGGTGCCCGAGCACCGCATCTGCGCCGGGGCACCGTGCCCACGCGCCGTGCCCGAGCACCGCGTCCGTGCACCATGCCCTTGCGCCGTGCCCATGCACCCTGTCCGAGCACCGCGGCCGTGCGCCGCGCCCGAGCACCGCGTCTGAGCGCCGTGGCCGTGCACGGTGCCGGAGCAACCACGGCCGTGCGCGGTGCCCGAGCACCGTATCCACGTACCACGCCCTGGCACCGTGCCTGCGCACCGTGCGCGTGAACCGGTGCATGCACAACACCCCCATGCGCCAGGCTGAGCACCCTGACCGAGCGCTGCGCCCATGCACCACGTCCGAGCGCCGTGCTGAGCGCCGAGGCCGAGCACCATGTCCAAGCACCACGTTCACGCACCCTGGCTGAGCACCGTGTCCACGCGCCGCGGCCGAGCGCCACGTTCACGCATCGCAGCTGAGCACCATGTCCGCGCACAACGTCCGAGCACCGCGTCCGAGCACCGCAGCGAGCACCATGATCACACGCCCTGGCTGAGCATCATGTCCACACACCGTGTCTAAGCACCATGTTCACGCACCATGGCTGAGCACCACGTCCAAGCACCGTGTCCACGGTGCATGGCCAAGCACCGTGCCCGAGCACCATGTTCACACACCGTGGCTGAGCACCATATTCACACACCACGTCTGAGCACCATGCCCGAGCACCACGTCCACAGCGCCTGGCCAAGCACCATGCCTGAGCACCATGTCTGAGCACCATGTCCATGCACCACGTCCAAGCACCACAGCAGAGCACCACGGCCGAGCACCACGTCCACACACCATGTCTGAGCGCTCCGGTTGAGCACCATGGCCGAGCACCACGTTCACACACCTTAGCCGAGCACCATGTCCACGCACCATGCCCAAGCACCATGCCCGAGCACCAGGTCTGTGATGCGTGGCTGAGCACCGTGCCCGAGCACCATGTTCACGTGCCACGTCCAAGCACCGTGCCCAAGCACCAGGTCTGTGACGTGTGGCCAAGCACCATGCCCGAGCACCATGTCCACGCGCCACATCTGAGCACCGTGCCCGAGCACCAGGTCCGTGACGCGTGGCCGAGCACCGTGCCCGAGCACTTCGTCCACACACCACGTCCAAGCACCGTGCCTGAGCACCAGGTCCATGATGCGTGGCCGAGCACCAGGTCCATGATGCGTGGCCGAGCACCGTGCCCGAGCACCATGTCCACGCACCACGCCCGAGCACCGTGCCCGAGCACCAGGTCCGTGATGCGTGGCTGAGCACCGTGCCCGAGCACCATGTCCACGCGTCACGTCCGAGCACCGTGCCCGAGCACCAGGTCCGTGACGCGTGGCCGAGCACCGTGCCCGAGCACCACGTCCCCGCGTCACGACCAAGCACCGTGCCCGAGCACCATGTCCACGCACCATGTCCGAGCACCGTGGCCAAGCACCAGGTCCACGCACCATGTCCGAGCACCGCAGTCGAGCACCGTGGCCGAGCACCGTGTTCACACACACCTTGGCCAAGCACCATGCCCACGCACCACGTCCACGACATGTGGCCGAGCACCGCAGCTGAACACCTCGTCCAAGCACCATACCCACGCACGGCTCTCCTGCCAGCACCCCGGCCTCGTACCAGAGGGGAACGGCTCCACCGCGAGCCCGGTCGGCGGAACGCCTCCGACGCGGCACCGCTTTCAGTTTGCATAAACCCAACTGGCTCCCGGCACGCTTCGAGCTGTCGCTCCGGAAAAGTAAACTTCCTTCTCAACGACATTGCTTTTTTTTTTTTTTTTTTTCTCTTGGTTCCCTAGTTTCATATATACATTAGTAGCACCTCAGCGAGATGGAATCAGGCAGAAGCGTGATACAGTTTGTTAAAACACCATAGCACCGTTTTTATTAGAAGATTTCATTTAATAAAAATATGCCTTATAGAGCCCACAAAGCATACTCCAGTATTAAAAGGAAAAATCAGCAATTGAGGCACCTCAGGGATTCTGGTTTCCTTCTCCTTCCCGTGCCTCGTCCCAAGAGCGTCGAGATGGGGGGGGGGACCCCAAAACGTGTCCCCTGTTCCCTGCTCGAGGCAAAGCATTGCGGCCGGAAAAACCGAAGCGGGGTGGAAGGAGCCCGTCGGGGCTCCCCGCACCGAGCCCTCCCCAGGGTTTCTACCGCGGGCGTTGTTCTAGCACCATTGTGGCCGCGACCTGCTGCAAAATTAGGTCCCCATCCCACTCTAAAACGATTAAAAACATTCCCCACCCCCCCCACCCCAGCAAGGCCCCCTTAACACCGCGACCCCCCTGGCTTCGGCACGGGTGGGACAAGCACGGCCGCCGGGACGGGTAAAGGAAAAGATTTTGCTTGAAAAACAGCCTCTCAGCAGCAAGGGGTAAAGAGCTGTGCATAGATTTCGAGTTTTCATAGAAGAAGTCTGAAGCGTGCTAATTTTTCATGACTGAGATTTGAGGTAGGTTAGACGTTATGTAGTGTAAAAACGTGAGACTGCAGCAGTTCTCGCTCCCCGACCCGCAGCGCCGGCATCTCCCCGCTTACCCGGGTTGAACCCGCCGGAGCCAACGCCGCGCCGGACCGAACCCCCTCCCTGCACCAAAAAAAACCTCCGAGGAAGCAGGACTTAGACAGGTTACACAGACCCTCGCCTTCTCCGAACGCACCCCTTTTCCTCCCGACTCTAAACCCATCCAGGCGAAGCTCGCAAGGCACCCCCGCCACGACAGTCAGACGAGACCCCGGGCGATGCGAACCGGGGCCGGCACCCGAATCCGGCCCCGCCGAACGCCGCTGGCGGGGATCACCCGGGTCCCCTTTTCACCCTCCGAAACACATCGACACGTCGGGTCCCCGCGCTGGAACCGGCATCGCCCGCGGGCATCCCTAAAATCTGACTTGCCATCGACTCTTACAATCCTGATATGCTATTGGGTATTTATAAGAAAAGCGGTAATAGCTCGTTGAGTTTCCTTGTCAAATATACGCGACTTTACAGATTACGGTTAAAAAAAAAAAAAAAAAATTAATTATGAAGGACGGACAAAGCATGTTAAATATTCTGCCAGTATTTACAGTTCTCCCACAATAATCTTGTTTAAAACATACTGCTTTCAAGTTGTTGCGGGGGGGTGGGGGAGGAAAGAGGGGAGTTGTTTTTTAAGTTTCGCTTTCATTTTTAAATCTAGGTGAAAGTGCTTTTAAAAAAATTCTTTCCCTATTTACAGGTTTAAAATCAGACCACTTAAATGTTCAGGCTGTTTTACCGAGATCCTGCTGATCTGTGCCAGTGCGCAAGGAAGGAGGGTGACAGTAAACACAAGGTGATTTCTGCACGGTGACGGCGTCGGCTCTGGCTCGCTGGCTCTCCAAAAGGCACCTGAAAGTGCAAAAGCAACGACCCCGGGGACGCCGGCACCCGGATTCGGCCACGCCGCCCTCCCGGTGAGCCGCAGGGGAGCTCGTCCGCCCGTCCATCCCGGCGCGGCTTCAGCATCGGTGACGGGAGGAAAGTCTCGACTGAGATTGTTCGAAAAGCACCACGCGGTTGTTGTCATCGTTGGGTTATTTGTTGCGGTTTTTTTGCGGGAAGAACGGCGATCCGTAGGAAGGAGGGATGGCACCCGGGGAGAGAAAAAGCACCGAGCCCCGGCGGCGCTCGCCGCCGCACTGGCTCGCCGGCACCGGCGGGGAAGGCGGACCGGCAGGGTTTTGGCCAGCCAAGTCTTGGGATTCGCTCTTCCCAGAGCCGATCGCACGGAGAAAGTCCCCCGGAGACGGAAAGCACCAGACTTTAGCAACAGTGATGTACAGAGAGCAACACTAGCTATTCACAGTTTGGGGTTGGTTTGTGTTTTTTTTCCTGTTTTTGTATTTTTTTTTTCTTCTGTTTTTGTCCTGTCGGCTCCTTGAGAGATGCCGCCGCCGCCGCCACCGCTCTCCCTGGGGCTGTCAGCAAAGGACCCCCCAAGTCCGAGCCCGAGCGCGGCACCCCGGCAGCGGCAGTCCTCAGCCCGGACGTGTCCTGAGGTCTCCGGCGCCGGGAAAGACGCCGGCTCGCTCCGTCCCGGCGGAGCCGATCCCGCCGGCGGTGAGAAGCCGAGCGAAGAAGCACCGTCCCGGGACGTCCCGCTCACGAGCAGGTCTCCCGTCACTGTAAGAAAGGACTCCTCAAGTTGCAAAATAGGTATTTTTAGGTCCTTGTGAAAAAAAATAATCGGATGTTCAGCGTGTCCGGCTGACGGTAAAGCACACAATCCTGCCAGGCCCCATGCGTTGGAGCTGGAGGGAGTCACCTCTTGCCTTTAAGCTGGTTTGGTGTTCAGGTTGTTTTTTCTTTGCGTTTAGGGGTTTTTTTCGATGTTGGCTTCTTTTTCGAAGATCGGCTTCGTCGTTGTCATCGGAGTAAAAAATAAAATAAAATAAAATCCAATAAATAGGCATTTTTAAGTGGAATTAAAAACCTCTCCTTTGCGAAAGGACACTATAAACTTCTCCATCCGTTCGCACGGCGCACGAGGCTAGATTAAAAAAACGCGGAGATATAAATATGAGATTACCGAAAAGCGTCAAACAGCATCGTTCCTCTTTTTTTTCAATCGAGTTTTGCTTTGTTTGCCAACTCCTCGCCAAGCGCAGCTCTCTGACGGCATGCGCCCGCGCCGGCTCCGCTGTTTCCGAGCGTGCGTGCTGGGTTCGCTTTCTGTGGGTTGGGTTTTTTTGTTGTTGTTGTGTTTTGCTTCGTTTTTCTCTATTTTTTTTTTTTTTTTTTCTTCTCCCCCACGCCCGAGGAGAAAGCACCACGAAGCAACGCCGGGCTCCGGCGCTGCCGAGGGTTGAGGTAAGATGGGGCTGCGGCGGTTGCCTCCGTCTCAGATCCAACGGCTGTAGGGGCCCGTCACCTTGGTGTAGGCGTAGGAGGACACAGTGATGGCGGAGTTGGTGGGGATGGCCACCGCCTGCCGCGTGGGGACCGAGTCCCTCCTCTCCTTGCTGGGCGCCTCGGTCGCCAACGCGCCGCCCCACTTGCGTTTCTTGGCGAAGGCTTTGGCGTCCGGCGGGAGACCCAGGCGTGCCGCCTCCTCTTGCCGGGCTCGAGCCCGCTCCGCCAACTGCTTCATCTTGGCCTCCCACAGCGCCAGGCCGTGGTTGGGCTGGTTCAAGTTCTTGTGTTGGTAGAAGACCAGGGAGATGCGGGTGGGGTGGCAGCGGTTGGGTTTCTTCAGCGGGGTGGTGGCGTGGAGCTCGCGGCGGGCGCACTCGATGAGGATGGAGCCGTGGGCGGGTGCCACGGCCACCCCGCCGATGTTCTCGTCCAGGAAGTTGTGCTCGCTGTCCGACCACTCCTCCTCCTCTTCCTCGTCCTCGTCCTCCTCCTCCTCTTCCTCCTCCTTCACCGCCTTCTCCGGCAGATCCTCCTCCAGGCCGAAGGGGTCCCACGGCTTCTCCCGGCGGGGCCCCGCCACCCCCTTCTCGCCCACCGCCGCCTCCCACGGCTTCTCCAGCAGCCCCGGACTGGGCGCCGGCGTCCTCCGCTCCTCCACCTTCACTGAGCCCCACGGCTCCTCGGGGAAGCTGGGCAGCCCCGCCAGGGCCGAGCTGAAACCCAGCGGCCCCAGCAAGCTCGAGGTGCCCGTGCCAGCCAGCGCCGCTTCCCCCAGCTTGCAGGGGCTCCACGGTTTCGGCAGCAAGCCCGAGCCGCGCGCCGCCGCCGCCGCCTCTCCCGCCAGGACGTTGGGCCATTGCTTCTCCGGCGGCGGCAAGCGGGCGGCAGCGTCGAAGGCGCTCAGCTTCTCCCGCCCGCCCAAACCCGGCGCCAGGGCGTTCCACGAGCCCTCCGCCGTGCTAGTCCTCTCGGGTGAAGACGTGCCCCGGGACGCTTTGAAGGGGCTCCACCGCGGCTCCGGCCCCCCGCCGCGCGCTGGGATGGCCGGCAGGGCTAAGCCGGTGCCGGGCACGGCCGCCGCGCCAGGAAGGGGCTCGATGGCGGGTGGAGGGTCCGGAGGCTCCTGCTTGATGGGCCGGCTGCCGAAACAGTTCTGTGCAAACGGCGGCACCTCCTCCGAGCCCGAGCTAGTCCTGTGCGCCCCGGCCGCCGCCGCCGCCGCTTTCTGCTGGCTGGCGTAGCGGTTAGCCCGCTCGTAGGTGCGCTGGTGATGGTTTTTGCTCCGGACGCTGTGCGGGATGGGCTCAGGGAAATCGGTGTTCCCATAGGCATGGTTGAGGTTCTCCTGCAACACCGGGATGTCAGGCTTCTTCTCGTAGCTGTTGCTCACCCAGCTGCTCCCGCCCCTCTCGGGCGCCCCGTAATTCAGAAACTGCGAGGGGAACACGTGGTTGCTGGAAAAGCCGTAATACCCGAAGGAGGGAAGCGCGAACTTGGAGTGAAACCCATTCACGGAAGGCAGATTGGGCTGTGCATAGTAGGAATGGTAAGAGTAAACACTGTTCATGCTGTATGGGTCGGAGGGCCGGCAGCTCCCCAGCACCGAGTAGCTCTCCACCACTGCGTTACCGTTGTACTTGAAGGCGTTGTAATGGCTCTGCGGCTCCACCTTGATGGAAGGTTTCAGCGGCTGCGGGGGCAGCCCGCTTTTCAATGCCATACCTGCGGGCACAGCACACACACAGCCCCTGTGACCCGCCGGCCGAGAAAGCCGCCGGTGGGGAGCGAGGACCCCAAAAACTCGGCCGGACTCAAAATTCCCACGGTGATGGGCTCACCGGCCGAGCGCAGAGGTCAGCATCGCCCGGTGCGCTGGCACCAATTCACACCCACGCTCCGGGCTACGGCGAGAGCTCCCCGCCGCACCGCAGTATGGGCAAAAACCCAGGCACCACAGAAATGCCATCCTGCACCTCAACACCACATGCTCAACGCCGCCAGCCCGAGAAAGCCCCCAATCACATCCCCATCCCCTCACGCGCTTTCCGGACGGCCTGGGGCGGCGAGAAATCAGCTCCACCCCCGTTACCTGCATTTTGCTGGAGCATGGGGAGCTCGAGTGCTTCCTGCTTGATCTTCTCCGGCGTCATCAGCTTCTCTTTCTGCAGCTTTTTCTTCTCCGCAGCGGCTTTCTTCGCTTCCAGCTGCCTCTGCCGGCAGGACTTGGCAGGCTCGGGCAGCTTGCGGACCTCGCGGGGGAAGGACGTGAGCACCTGGATGGCCCCGCTGCCCACCTTGGCATTTTGGTTCTCCTCACTGCCGAACTCATCTGTGCTGGACATCTTGTAGAGGGGGAGGACGTGCAGTTGCTCATCTTCGGGGATTTTCCCCACCACGCGATTGTCTTCCTTTGTCAGCGTGCAGACCTGGGGGAGCGCAGCGTGCCATCAGCAGGATGCTGCCAGATGCGGGACAGGGGCGAAATCTCCTCCTTATTCACCTCCATCGCTGTGAAGCCACGCCAGCCTGGCATCCCTCCCAGCCCATGCCGGTTCGCAGCCAGCATTTGGAAACCTCCCGTGGGGTTTGGGGGTCAGACGAAAGCAAACGCATCGTCCCCTTTAGCACTGTGCTTTAGTCTAGCTGGGGTGGCTTCAGCACCCCACAGACCTGAAAGGTTTCATCTGAGGCGTGCAAACACCGAGGACCGGCCACTGGAGTCATGCAGGTATGACAAATGGGGACAGGGGGGACCGAGTGGCTCAAACAGGAGTATCCCAAAACAGGGGGAGAGCATCCCGAAAAGGCCCGCTGGCCGCCTGCTTACCACCGTGCAGCCGTTGTAGAGGTTATGCTGATCTTTGTGAGCGTGAGCGCAGAAGTCCATGCACGCCGTCACTCCCGAGAACGGCCTCCCCTCCTTCAAGCCCAGCCGGCAGTCTATCGCTACATCCTCGTTGGTAACCTGGCAGAAGGAGGAGACGGCTCCGGTTATCCAAAATCTCCTATGCGCCACCACCCCGCACCCGCTTCTGCCTGCCACCGGGCCAATGCGTTTCAAAGTGGACAAGTGGGTGGCCGGTACCTGGTTTTGGTAGGCTTGCGGTGCCAGCCTCTTGTAAAGAGGAGCAACCTCGGTGGCCAAGTCCTGAAAGCTTTTCCGGAGCAGCTCTTCCTGCAGTAGGGAAAAGAGGAGGACGTCACCCAGGGGTTTCGGCAGCGGGGATGGAATTGGGGGCAGAGCGCCCGCACACCACGCGGCATCCAACCCTTCCCACAACGTCTGCCACAGCGCAAAGCACACGGCTTAAATTCCTGGTGAAATTCTGGCCGTTCAACCTCCAGCCTCAGCGTCTGTTGCGCTTTTGCTTGCTCAACCCATGAGCCCTCTGGCATCTTCCCTGAGGTTTCTAGAGAGACCCCATTCGTGCCACCCCGTACTGGCACTTGCTGTCACACCAAAAGTCCCGGCTCTGGGATGCCAAGGTGAGCCTGCCCTCTGGTTTCACCAGGTTGGCTTTCTGTCCCCCGACTCCCTAATTCATCAAAAATCCCACAGAGAATCCTATTTTCAGGCTTCCCCCCGACAAAACTTGGAGCTGGGGGTAAAAGGAGGTCTGAACCCACACACCCCCCCCCAAGTGCTGCCCCACTCCGCCCATGTCACCCACCTCTTTGGGATTGTCCCCCACCAGCCTGAACTTGCGGGGAGTTTTGCTCCGGGCGTATTTGCAGCCATTAAAATACATGCTCCAAGAGCAGCCGAAGGAGAAGGAAGCACCGCAGGTGTTGGGGTCTTTGCCTTGGCATGCGCAGGTCCGGCTGCGGGAGGGACACCGCAGAGGAGCATCAGCCGCTGGCGCAGTGATGGCAGCTCCGAAAACAGGGGGGACCCCCGCATCCCCTTCCCACCCCATCTTCCCGAACCGGACCGGCGGCGCGGTGTGACTTACTCGTCGTTCAAGCCGCAGCGGCGGCTGGTGGGGTTGCCGTACTTGGTGAGGGTGTCGGTGAGCTCCTGGTACAGCGTGTCGCCCAGCGTGCGGGGGATACCCTCCCAGGCCAGGATCAGGATGATGATGACAGCGTTCTGGCAGTGGTGGCCGGCCCGGTGCCGCACCAGGCACAGCAGCTTCTCCTCTTGGTTGTGTCTCCGGATCACCTGGAAAACAGAAGGGCCAAGTCAGACCACTCCAATGGCGAACACCTCCCGTGACGGGGAGGACCCCAAAAGCGGGTCCTCACTGCCTTCTCCAGCACCCTGTGGGGATTTGGGGGGAGGCACAGCTGTGTGGGCTCCATGGTTGCATTCACCCCCACGGGCTTTGGGGTGCCGGGGCGGGAGGGGATGCGCCCGGCCCAGGGGCTGCAGGCACGGACGTGCTGTTCGGCGGGTGCCGACGGTGGGAAGCCCCGTGGAGTTTCCCCGGGGGCGGCCGCCGCTCTCGCTTCCTCCTTGCCAGCCGCAGATCGAGCATCCGCCCCTGCCCGCCGTGGCCACCGCCGGCGGGGGACCTCCTTGTCACCAGGCAGGGGGGGGGACAGGCAGGCACGTTACCTCGGGGAGGACTCCGAGGGGGGGACGAGAGCCAAGGCGCAGGCACTCACCCACTTGGCGATGGGGCAGCCCCGGGAGCTCTTCCCCTCCTTCCCCGTGTAGATGACCTTCTCGATGCGGATGGCCTTGCCTTTCTCGCCATACCTGCCGGGGGACAGGCATCAGCCCTACTCGCCCCCCACCATGCTCACGAGTCCCCCCGCTCGCCCTCATGGGCCCCTCACGAGCCCCCACTGGCTTCACGGGACCCCACTCACCCTCCCTGGAACCCTCGTGAGCCCCCACCCACCCTCAGGAGCCCCCGCTCACCCTCGCAGGATGCCACTCGCCTTCACAGGACCCCACAGGACCCCACTCGCCCTTTTGAGCCTCCACTCATACTCACAGGACTCCATTTGCCCTCATGGGACCCCATCCACCTTCACAGGACCCCACCTGCCTTCACAAGACCCCACGGGGGGCCTCCACCCACCCTCACAAGCCCCCGCTCGCCTTCACAGGACCCCACTCACCCTTATGGACCCCACTTGCCCTCATGGACCCCCTCACAGGACCCCCTTTGCCCTCACAGGATCCCCTCAGCCTCATGGAATCCCTCATAGACCCCCACTTGCCCTCACAGGACCCCTCACAAGCCCCAGTTCTCCCTCGTGGGCTCCCACTTGCTCTCACGAGACCCCACTCGCCCTTACGGGCCCCCACTCACCCTCATGGGCCCCTACTTGCCCTCACGGAACCCTACTTGCCCTCATGGAACCCTACTTGCCCTCATGGGCCCCCACTGACCCTCACGGGACCCCACGGGACCCTGCTTGCCCTCACAAGCCCCCACTCACCTTCCTGAGCCCCCACTCGCCCTCTCAGGGCCCCACAGGACCCCACTCACCCTCACAACCCCCCCGTCACCCTCACAGCCCCCCAGGATGGGACGGGACGGGATGATGGCCCTTACCGCTCCTCCATGAGCTCCCTGATGGATGCCACGGTGGGCCCCGAGCCCAGGTGGGTGTAATACGGCCCCTCGTCCTTCTCCACGATTTGCTCTGCAGAGGCAGGAGAAGGGGACAGAGATTTGGGGGTTTGCACCTCTGCCGGCTGCTCCAAAGGATGCCAAACGCCCAAATGCCCTCAAACCGAGCACTTCTGCACCAAAAATCAAGGGTTCCTCAATGGCGTCTCCCCGCTGAAGAGCATCGGGGAAGGGAAGCCACAATTAGGGGTTCGTTAAACAGCCTGGCGGCTCCTCTTCATTTTCTGCTCTGGAAGACGCTCCCAGCGCTAAAATGCACTGGGGAACAAAGGGACGGGTGCTCAGACCCGCACCTGTCAGCACCCGTCCCCTTCGGGGACCCAAAAACCTCCCCGAGCGGCCGCAGCCCCTCCCAGCATCCCGGCAGCAACTGTGGCTCCATCCCGGCCCAGGGGATTTGCACCGGCCGCTCAAGCACGGTGCATTTTGATGAGCTCTGCTGAGAAGAAGCGATTAGCAGTGGCGGGCAATTTGGCATACAAACCCCCCCTTCCTCGTCCCCAGGCCTGCCTGCTCCCCGCCAGCTCCCACCCTGGGCACCCGTCTGGCCCCGCTCACCGAGACCAGCCCAGCTGGATGCTGCCAAAGCCATCATGGGATGATTTGGGGACTGAAAACTACTGCTGCCTACTTTTAGGTTTGCCTAGAGAATTTGGGGATGCTCATGGGATGCCCCAAGGTGGCTGAACCCATGCAAGGAAGGAGCTGCTGCGTCCGGGGAGAGGCTGAAGGATGCTGGGGCTACGGAAGGATGCTCAAGATACAGGAGGATGCTTGGGCTACGGGAGAAGGATGCTTGGGCTACAGCCCCGCAAGCAACACAACCTCCGCAGCAGCAAACCCCTCAGGGCTTTTAGAGCATGAAGGTGGCGGCGCAGGAAGCAAAGGATGCTCCGGGCAGCCACGACGGCGCAGGGGTCGATCCCCGGCGCACGGGGATGCTCAAACGCCGCCGGGTGGGATGCCTCCGGAATGACGGCCGGGTCTGATCCGTCTTTCCATCCTTCTGCTCTCACCACCCTGATTTTCATTCCCGTCATGTCTAACTGGCTGGGCGCCAAGGCGAGGAGAAAGCCGGGCTCAGCTGGGCTGCAGCTGTCCAGACAGAGATCAATACGGGACACGCAGCGAAGGCTGATTTTATTACAGCGTCTAACAGCACAGGCACCTAATAAAGCACCGAGCCCCGACTCCTACTTAATTGCTTTCTCTCACAGCTTTTCCTTGAGAAAATGGAGAGAGGTGGCAGGGGGGGAATCCCCCCTCTCCCAGCCCCTAAACCATGCTGCAAAAGAAAAAGCAACACGAATCTTTTCCTGGCACCGCAGGGTGAAACTCCGAGATCAGTTCGAGCGGCTCCAGAAAAGCCTTTCATTCGCTCGGTGCCATTTGGGCTGATTACTGCTGCCATTTACAAGCAAATAAATAAATAATCATAAGCCCCGCTAATAAAGTGCAGCTTGTGCTTAGCCCGAGGCCACCTCTCCCAGCAGCACTGGGGCTCGTTTTTCCGGCTGGATGCCCCAAACCCTCACCCTGCTCCTCCCAGGGGAGAGTGCAGCTCCGGTCTAAATTTTGGGGAGGGAAGATCCAGCTCCCTGCGATCCGATGGAGCTGGACTGCAAGGACCAGGTGGGAAACCTCTAGCACTTGCTGCAAAGTCTAACAAATGCCAACACACACCAAAAAAAACCCACAAAAAAAACCCCAAATCCAAGAGTTTGGTGCTTTTTCAATGCATCCCAGTGGGATCGGCCACCGAACAACCCAGCATCCTGGCAGTGAATACGGCTCCAGGCATAAGCTCACACGCTAAGTTAAAGTTTGGGTTGAGTTAACCCAAACCAGCTCCTTTGGCTTAAAATAGCAAGAATAACCAGGCGAGCCGGGTTTTAGGCAGGTTTCGGCACTGGGGCAACCTACTGGTCCCTCTATGGGATTTAGCTGAGCGGTTAAGTGGAGGCAAAACCCAACAGCCCTTTGGTATCGCTGCTCTTCCAACCCACACCAGCACAGCCAGGTCGGCGTCGGCACCACCCCCCCGGTGACGCGGCAGTCGCTCGGCGTTTGCCGTCCGACCGTAAAAATAAGAGAAGAGAAAGCAAAAGAGGGCTCCGCAGCATCGGGGTTTTGCCGCGCGAGCGCCGCATCCGCCCAAAAAGCGTGGGCTTTGCCGACGCCGCGGCATCGCTCCGTTATTTATCCAGGACAATCCCACCCTGCAAAGCCACCTCCTTGAAACGCCACCCCCGGGACTCGCCACCATCCCCGTAATCCCCTGGCACGGCCGCTCGCTCACCGACGCAGTCGCAGGTGGGGAACTCCGCTTGCGCCCGCTTGGCCGGGGTGTCCAGGAGGCTTTTGGTCGGCGTGTCCAGGTATTTCAGCGGCGACTCCAAAAAGCCGCTCAGGGTTGGCGTCAGCGGCACCTCGTCCTTGGTGGGCGTCCCGTCGGCATCATCCGCGTCCGGGTTTTGGCTTTCCTCAGAGTAAAAGCACGTGGTTGACACCACGGTGATAGCACCAGAAGACTCGATTTTGATCTGTTTGGGGGACCGGGCGGTGAAGGATGGCTCCGAAAGTGGACCCTTCCCCGGCGAGAACGAAAAGCTTTTGGGTCCGGCTTGGGGAGCGCTGCTCGAAGCCGGGGCGGCGGCGGCGGCGGGGGGCACTTGCGGGGCTGGTGCTGGCCCCCCCGGCAGCTCAGCAGCCCCGGGGGCGAGCGGGGCAGGCGTCTCGGGGGGCTGCAGGTTGAAATTCTCCCCGAATTCAGCTTCAAATTGCCGGATGAGCTCTTCCAGCTTGTCATCCACCACGATGGGGGTCGGGGCAGCCGGTGGGGGGGCGGCCGGCGCTTCCTCCGAGCCGGTCGAGCCCGCCAGCACCGGGTGAATTTGGGGGCCCCCCCCGGGGGCACCCCTTTCCTGAGAGTCGGGAGCCGGGGGGCCGCCGTCGAGGGGGTTCGGCGGCGGGGGGCGAGCAGCGGGCAGGGGTAGTGCAAGAGGCTGGAGCGGGAAGGCAGGCGGCGGCGGCGGCGGCGGTTCGGTTTGCATCTCTTCGGCGGGGGGTTCGGCGGGCGCCCGAAACCCTTCCAGGCTGATCTGCCAGAGGGGCGGGAAGAGCGGCTGCGAGTCCTTCTGCTTTGCCTTCTTGATCTGCACTTGCTTGCGGAGCGGTTTGGCCGGGGGGGGCTTTTCGGGCGGCGTTTTCTTCTTCTTCTCTTTGGCCTGCTTTTCGAAGGGCTTGGGGGGCACGGCCGGGGCGCCGGGAGCCCACCAGCCGCTCGGCCGGTCCGGGGGTGCCGCCGCCGCCGCCGCCGCTGCCAGGCTTTGCTCGAGGAAGAGGCTGCGTTTGTGGTGGAGATGCTGCTGCAGGACCAGCTGCGTCTTCTTGTGTAGGCTGGGCTCCGGCGATGCCGGCGGCAAGCGGGGGCCACTCAGCGCTTCCTTGCTGGGTGCTCGTTCGGGGGGCTCCGTTTTAGGCGCCATCGCTTTGCCGGCCGTCACTTCGGGTCTCTTGAAAGCTGCCTTGATGTAGTCATCAGCGTTACCCAGCAGCTGCTCCAGCTCTGCCATGGGGTCTCCGGCCCCCGCCGCCCCCTCGGCCTCCAGCCCCCACGCCGCCGCGAAGCCACCCCGGGGAGGTGCCGCGCCGAAAAATGGCTCTGGCGCTGCTCCCGGCTCCGGCGGATAACGGGGCTCGTCTCCTCGCTGCCATGCGGCCCCCGGCGGGGCAAGGGGGCCAGGGCCGAAGGGGGCGGCGGGGGGCGGCGGGGGCGGCGGCGGCGGGGGCTGGCCGTCACCGGCGGGCTGGGGGAGAGCGGCGGAGAGCTGCGTCAGGGCTTCGATGGCTATGGCGGTCTGCAGGCTGATATTCTTCTCCTTGGCGATGGTCAGCGCGCTTTGGGAAAAGGGGAGGCCGTCGGGCGGGCACGGCTCGGCGGTCTCAGGCACCGGCTGGGGGTCGATAGCACCTTCCTGGGGGGGCGGCGGGGGGTTGGCGGTGGCGCAGGGCCGCGGTGATGCCGGCTCTTCGCCGAGAGCCGTCTTGATCTTCTGCTCCAGCCATTCCAGGTAGTCAGGGCACTCGGGACCATCGCAGTTGCAGTTGGGGGGCTTCACGCCGTGCTTGGCCAAAGCCAGGGCAGCCTTGAGGGCATGCAGGTCCTCCCCTCGTGGCACGCCGTCTGCCGCGCTCAGCCCACCCCGGCTCATCTCCGAATCGAACTTCTCGTACAGCAGCGACGGTGAACCCGGGGGTGGCAGCCGGTAGGAAGAAACGGCTTCGGCCACCGCTGAGAAGGCCACCAGGTTCCTGACGTCTTCCAGGTGGGCTTTACCGGCGGCAGGCGGCTGGCCCGGCGACCAGCCGCTCGGCTCCATCAGCGCAGTGCCCCCCGCCTCCGGCCGGCCCCCATTCGCCAGGCTGAGCCCACTGCCCTCGTTCAGCCGCCTTTCTTCGACATAATTAATTGGCCCTTCTTCCATTTGGCTTCTGCTGGGTCCATCAACCGGGTCGCCCGCCGAACCTGTCTGCGAGGAGGGAGAGAGGAGAGACGTGAGCATCCCCTGCCACGACCCACGTGCCATCATCCCACGCCCTATCTTCTCCCTCTTTTTTTTTTTTTTTTATTCCCCCTTTCCCCATCTCTTTTTCTGACCCGGCTGATGAAGACGCGGATGAGCCGCGCGAAAAAATAATCGCCACCGGCAAAACCAGGCGGGTTTTGCCCGGCTGCGTAAGGAGCAGCTCGGCTCATAAGGCGGCCGGTTTCCACTGCGCTGGCCCCGCGCCGCCCACGTCCCCACCCCGCCACCCGCTTTCGAAATTGCTCACAGGACGGTTCGGGATTTCCATCGCCCGCTGAGGGCGAGACCCGCCGAGGTGGGACGGGGAGGGCGTCCCTGGCTCTAGCGACACGGTTTGCACCGGCGAAGGAAGCGGCACGGGGAGAAAAGGGGGGTTTTCTTGGACCCGTGCCCAAAGCAAACATCCTGGCCGGGAGCAGCCGTCCTTCGCCGGGGGCCGCGGCACGGCAGGAAGCCGCCGAGTTGGCTACGCCGGTGCCAGGGGCGGCGCGGGGATGCTTTCACCTCGAATAACCCGGCGTCTGTATCAACACGGCTGGCCAGGGCCCCCCGGCAACGCCGAGCTACAGCACCGGCGTCCAGAAAACCGGCCGCATGCCAAGAAGAGACCAAAAACCGTTAGAGCCGTCCATGCCGACGCGAGGTGGCGGCACCCAGGGAGACCGTCACCCCGGCGTCTGGGCTCGCGCGCCCCAGTTAAGACCCTCCAAGGGGTTTTGCCAGGGATAGGGGGGTCCTTCTGCGCTCTGCGGCTCTCTCCCGCCTCGGCGACGGGGATTTTAGTGCTCCAGCAGCCGGGGGTGCAGGGCGCTGGCAGCGTAGTTAGCAGTTTGCTGACAACGGGGGGGAGCTTCCTGCAAGCTAAAAATACAGCAAAGTTCACTGGAAAAAAATATGACAAAGCAAGCAAAGGCTGTGGTCAGAGCTTCCTGCCTCTGGACGGTGCCGGTACCGGCTGGTGGGAAGGATCCACAGCCCAGACTCGCCAGGAGACCCCGAGTTACGGCTCCGTGTTCAAGCGAGCTGTCGGTGCGCGGCTGTTGGCGGTGGAGCCGCGTTTAACCCTTCAGCCACCGGCCCCACGGCTTCGGCACGGGCGTCCTTCGGGGTGAGAGGGTGAGCAAAGGTGCACGCTTGAGCGCGGGTGGTTTCCACGCCGGAGATAAGCACGCTGCTGACTGTGGCGAAACCCTGGCAAAACTGAGGAGGAACCACTCCCAGCACGATTATATCCCCAAAATCCCCCCCCTCCCCGGCATGGGGGGGAAACTCCCAAGGGAACACAGCACCGGTACAAATCACCGTGGCCCCACTCCGGCACAGGGCTCACCCCGATGCTGCCGCAGCTTTATAGGGGCTCCGGCTTCGGTCCCTTCGCAGCATCCCCGGAGCCAAGCCACGGAGCTGCCAGCGATGGGACCGGTCCATCAGGTCTGGGGAGCGAGGGCTTCGCTGCCGGTTTGTGCCGTGCGCCGGCGAAACGGCAGCTTGGGCAGGGTGGGGACAACACGCCGCCTCCGCTCTCCTTTGCAAACCGAGGAAGAAACAGCCTCGCCCGTCCTTCCTACGCCGTCATCTTCCTCCTCCTCCCCAGCCAAAAGGGTTTTTCCCAAGCAGCACATGGTGGCAGGCAGAAAAATGCCCTGCGCCCCCCCCGCCCCGAGACCTTGGGGGGACACACTCATGCCCCGAAGGGTCCCCACCATCGCGGTGGTGACACCAGCCTGGAGAAACGATGACAAACCTGTTTTGCCTTGGGTGGGGAGCAGACGCTGGCCCCAAGGATCTACCCGGGGGCAGGGAACCTGCTGGGTAATGGCAGGGGAAGCCCCAAAAAACAGCCGCCGGGCCAGGGTGGCACCTTGGGCTGCTCCATCCCATAAACCAGGTTATCGACCCAGGCTGGGAATGCAGGAAAATAGTTCACCCTGCAAACACAAGGCAGGAGTGAGCATCCCCCCAGCTCCCAAAGGGTTAAACCGAAAGCCACAACCTTCCCCAAATAGGGGGGGGGAAATACATATATATATATATAAAATATAATTATTTTTTTCCTGGCTCTCTCATCCAGCTCCTTTTGTTCCTGGCCCCGCAGGCCGGGAGATGGAAAGACCTCGCGGCTTCTCCCCCAAAATTAATCCCCCTCCCCATCCCGACTCACTCCGGCAGCATCCGCAGAAATCCCTCCATCGCTGCCGTGGGCACCTATTCCTCCACGCCTCGGCCCGTTTTCCCCGGAAAAAGCACTGCCTGCCCAAACCTCCTTCCATTCGCCCCGGAAAAGAATAAAAGCTGGGGAGGGGGGAGGGAAATAAATTAAAATAAAGAGAAAACCAAGCGCTTCAGTTCGGGTTAGCTTGGCTGCTCGGCTCCTGCACAGTCCCTTCTGCATCCTCCAGGTGCTATAAAAGGGGAAAAATCCCCCTGAGGATGAAAACATTTATTTTTTTAATCTGTTTTTCCTCTTCTTTTTTTTTTTTTTTCCCCCATTTTAAATGCCGTAAACAGAGGGAAGGAAGGGGAAAAAAAAAAAAAAATAACCACACACGCAGAGCCTGGCTTGGAGGGTTTCCAGCCTGGGCTGCGCTCCCTGGGAATAGTCCGGAGCCGTTTATAACCCGGCGAGTGCCGGGGGGGAGCCCCGGCGGGGGCACGGTGCCGGATTCGGGTACGGCTCTGGCCGGACAGCACTTACGTGTGCGGGGTGGGAGGCGAAGCCAGAGGCGATGGCGGGACCGTTCGGCGAGGAAAGACGAAACGAGTTGTTCAAGCCTCAGCCGCCCCGGCCCTCCCCGCCCCCTGCAAAACCAGCTGGAGGAGCCATTAGCCCCGGCGCTGCGCGCACGTAGGGACGGACGGACGGACGGCGGAGGGCCCCACGCTGGCCCCCACAGCTCGTGGGCGCTGGCCGGGCCCCGAAAGGCGCCTTGACACCCCGCGGGGGGACACGGGGGGACCCCGGTCCCGCGAGCCGACGGGGAGGGACGGCCGTGGCTCCGCCGGCTACGGCGGGGAACGGCAGCCCCCGCCGGCGGTGGCCCTATAGATCCCACTGCCCTACAGCTCCTGCTGCCCTATAGATGCACTGACCCATATACCCGGCAACCTGCACGTTCAGCAATCTCACCTATCTAACAACCCTACGTATCCAGCGATCCTACATAACCAGCAACCTATATGTCCAGCAATCTTACATATTCAACAGCCCCATATAGCCAGCAACCCTATCTATCAAGCAGCCCTATATAATCAGCAACCTTACACATCCAGCAACCTTACATATCCAGCAGCCCTGTATAATCAGCAATCTTATACATCCAGCAACCTGCGTATCCAGCAGCCCTGTATATCCAGCAGCTCTATATAATCAGCAATCTTATACATCCAGCAACCTGCATATCCAGCAACCCTATATATCCAGCAACTCGTTATATCCAGCAACATATATATTCTGCAATCTCATATATCCAGCAGACCTATATATCCAGCAACCCTAAATACCCAAATCCCATATACCCAGCAACCCATACATCCAACAACCCTATATGGCCAGCAGTCTATATATCCAGCAACTCTACACATCCAGCAGTCTATACATCCAGCAACCCTACATAAGCAGCGATCTTATACATCCAGCAACCTGCATATCCAGTAACCCTGTATATCCAGCAGCTTGTTGTATCCAGCAACTTATATATTCCTCAATCCCGTATCTCTGGCAACCCTAAACACTCAGCAACCCTAAATACACAGTCCACTATATCCAGCAACCCTACATATCCAGTGACCTATACATCCAACAACCCTATATGGCCAGCAGTCTATATGTCCTATAGTCTATATCTCTACATTTCAAATTATTACTTTCAACCTCCCCGCTGGGCTGTACGAAAAACAAACTAAACCCACCCAAAGCCAACAGGGGAACAGGTTTTTAAATCCCTCGTCCTCCAAAAACACCCGCTCCCCCCCGCCGGAAGCCCCAAAATTGCCCCGTATACATATTTTGGGGTTTTATTAAATCCCTTGGCAGGAGCCAAACGGCTCAGCTGCAGAGAACAGAGCAACTCGGTGCACGCAAAGCGGCTTGGAAGACGCCGCTTGGTGTCGTCCCGCTACAAAAAATGCTCAATTTTTATTAAAAGTGCAGAATCTGGGAGCCGGAGGAGAGCGGAGGAAGGCCGGACCGTACCGGCGGGGATGCCGAGCCTTTCCCGGTGGCATCTGGGCGGCGGAGGGGGGACAGGCAACGCCGTGCGCTGGGGCTGCGGCGAGGGCACGGCGGGGTGTTTGGGAGGTCAGCGGGTGCCGCTGCCAGCCAGCGGCACGGGCCGGCCAAGAGGCAGGAGGCAGCTTGGCTGCCGGCCCCGCACCGCGCCGGTGGAGCCCGGCCAGCCCCGGCGCTCGGCTTGTGGTTTTCCTCCTCTGGCAACAGCCCCGGGGATCCTCCACCGGGACGGTGGGTTGGGGGGCACCGCGGAGGGGGGGTAAGTACCGAGCATCCCTGAGTGCAGGAGACCCTACGATAACAAACCGCGCGGCCGGTGCCACCAAAGGGCTTTGCCGGGGAAGGAAAAGCTGCCGAAATCACGCACACGTCCGCCCGGGGATTGATGCTCCTGGGGGGCACCGCTTCGCCTCGACGGACCCCGAGAGACGGAAAAAACCCCCTCCCGGTCCCAAACCACCGCCACTGACCCCAGGTACCGGCACCGGTGATGCCGGAGAGGAGCTGAACGGCGCAGATGCCCTAAACCCAAGCTCAACGCCCCTGAAAACGGAAAATAAAGGAAAACCGGGAAACCCGAGCGCCAAGCCGGACTCACGACAGCCCCCAGCTCCCCTCCGGCTCCCCCCCTGGCCGGGGTACCCACCGCGCCGGCTCGCGGTCCCGCTGCCTCCCGGCGCCGCGGGCGGCCGCGGCTGCCTCTCCCGCCTTGTTTTCCAAGCTGTTTCCATGGCCCCGGCTGACCCCGGTGCTGGGTCTGAGCTGCTCACTCCTGTCCTCATTTAGCCCGGAGAAAAGCCGGAATAGCGCCGATGCCGAGGGAGCTGAGCTGATTTACGCCACGGGAAGCCCGGCTCTGCTTTACACAAGCCCCAGGGGCACTTTCAGGGACCCCCGTAGCCATAACCCCTCTCCGGACAGCGCTAGGGCGATTATTTCACCCCCTTTTCCTTCTCACTGGAGTACGACGAGGCAGTTGAACACGATATAGTCCTGCTCTCGGCTTCTGCGCTGGCATCCCGCCAGCGCCGGGAGCTTCCGAGGGAGATGGGGGATTTTTTTCCAGGTGGAAAAAAATGTGTTCCCATCTCCATCCTCCTCGTTTCCTCCAGGAAAAGGGTTTTTCCCTTTTGGAGGGGCCGCAGCAGGGATGCTCTGGGAGGGAATGCTCTGGATTGGGATGCTCAGGGTACAGATACTCGGAGCAGGGATG
Organism: Buteo buteo; assembly: GCF_964188355.1. NCBI lineage: Eukaryota > Metazoa > Chordata > Aves > Accipitriformes > Accipitridae > Buteo > Buteo buteo. Next base: position 42,446,871 of record NC_134182.1, read on the forward strand.
CTCAGGGTAGGAATGCTTGGGGTGGGGATGCTTGGGATCGGGATGCTCGGGGCGGGAATGCTCAGGCAAGAGATGCTCGGAATAGGGATGCTCGGAACAGGGATGCTCAGGATCAGGATGCTCCAGGCAGGAATGCTCAGGGAAGGGATGCTCAGGGTAGGGATGCTCAGAGCAGGGATGTTCGGAGCAGGGATGCTCAGCACTGGGGACAGGCGAGCGATGTCCCAGTGGATGCTCCCACTGGAGCAGCTTTTGGGAAGCAAGCTGCCGCAGCCAAGCCACAGCGTGCGTTCCCACTACAGCGTGCCTTCCCACCGCGGCGCGGAGCCGAGCCGGGAGACGCCAGTTGGCGCGGGCAGGGGGAAAGGCTTGGCACAGTGCAGAGCCGCGTCAGGCTCCCGGCTCCGGCCGGGCAGGGAGAGAGCCGAGCTCTTGAAAGGGAAAAGGAGGAGGAAAAAAAAAAAAAAAAACCCACGGCGTTATTTTTGTTTCTTGAAGCGGTTTTTTTCCTCAAACACAGCTGGCTCCTCTCGTGCCGGCGCTCGGCTACCAGATTGGCGCCGGGGCCGGCTGGGCAAAGCCAAATTGTCGGCTGGTGGGCAGCAGCGGCTCCGCGGGGAGCTGTGTCTGCTCTGTCCCTGAAGAAGCGGAAGGAAGGAGGGAATGGGGAGGAAGGGGAAGACGAAGAGGAAGGGGAAGACGAAGAGGAAGAAGGGGAAGGGGAAGAGGAAGAAGGGGAAGGGGAAGAGGAAGAAGGGGAAGGGGAAGAGGAAGAAGGGGAAGGGGGGGAAGGGGGGGAAGAGGGGGAAGAGGGGGAAGAGGGGGAAGAGGGGGAAGAGGGGGAAGAGGGGGAAGAGGGGGAAGAGGGGGAAGAGGGGGAAGAGGGGGAAGAGGGGGAAGAGGGGGAAGAGGGGGAAGAGGGGGAAGAGGGGGAAGAGGGGGAAGAGGGGGAAGAAGGGGGAAGAAGGGGGGAAGGGGAAGAAGGGGGGAAGGGGAAGAAGGGGGGAAGGGGAAGAAGGGGGGAAGGGGAAGAAGGGGGGAAGGGGAAGAAGGGGGGAAGGGGAAGAAGGGGGGAAGGGGAAGAAGGGGGGAAGGGGACGAAGGGGGAAGGGGACGAAGGGGGAAGGGGACGAAGGGGAAAGGGAAGAAGGGGAAGAGGAAGAAGGGTATAGGGAAGATGGAAATGGGGAAGGGGAAGAAAGGGATGGGGAGAAAGGGGATGGGGAAGGAGATGAAGAGGAGGAAGATGGGGAGGAAGGGAAACAAGGGGAATAAGGGCAAGGGGGTGGGGAGGAAGGGGACAGGGTCAGGGAGGAAGGGGTCGGGAAGGAAAAAGGACCCATCCAGGAGGGAAGAAGGAAGGGGGAAGCGCGTGGGCTGTAGGAGAAAGGCCTGGGGCCTCGCCTCGCCTCTCGCCCAGCCCAGCAGTGTTTACCGTCCCACCCCAGCCGCCCCCACGGGGCTGGGCCGGATTTCGCAGCCATGCTGCCGGCGTCCCCCACGGGACCAGGCTCGGTCCCCTCCTGGCCCCTTCAGCCCCACCAACCCCCCCACCGGAGACACTTCCACCCCACCAATTCCTTTGCCTTGCAAATCAGGTGGAGAAAGCCAATTTGGGGGGAGCGAGGAGGAAAGCCACCTCGCACCCATGCACTAACCAAACTGCACCCCCATTTTCAAGGTTTTGCCCCCCCCGGTTTGAGCAGAGGGGAGTCCCTGCACCCTCTTGGCCCCCGTGGGTGCTCAGCTCCCCTCCAGCCCATCCCCGTCCCATCATACCTGGGGGATGCTGCAGTGCGTCCCCCCTCCCCGGGACGTGGGGGCTCCTCACGCCGCCGCCGTGCCGCAGAGCCCGACCTTTTGGAGGAGGAGGAGGAGGAGGAGAACCGTGTGCGCCGCCGCCCTCCTGCCCGACAAGCACGGACAAGTCGGCGGTGCGATGGCCGGCGGGCAGGAGCCGGGAGATGAGTGGGAGCCCAGCCCTGCCCCGTCTGGGAGCAGGGAAAACGCCAGCTCTGCCAAACCCAGAGCTGGTTTCACCGCCACGACCCGTCCCCGATGTGGAAAAGCATCTCACGGCGGGTGGGAAACGCGACCCCTCTGGATGAAATCCCTTTTCCAAAGCTGGAGGAAGACGCACGGCGTGGAAAACATGTGCCGGTGGCACAGACGCTGGCTCGGCACCAGCAAAACCATCTTGCAGCACGTCGTACAAAAACCCCTGCTTTTTCTTCACCAAAATTTAAAGCTCCCCCCCTGTCCCGGTTGCCTCCCCGGGGGCCGGTGCCGCTGACTCAGCGCCGGCGCTGCTGAGTCACCGCAGCCACCTCAGCCCCGACGCCAACCGGCTCCGGCGATGAGCTCAGCCGCGGGGGCTTCGGCACATCCACGCTCACGGGCAGCCGCGGCACCGGCAGCACCGGGCCCTGCGGAGCCACATGACGAGACTTTTGCCAGCACCTCTGCCTACATTTTGGGGTCTCACCAGCTTTTTCCCCCCTGAAACCTCACCCGTCCCCAAAACCGCACCAATCAGCGTCGCCTTGAATCCAAGGCTACCGAAACGCAGTCGCCGGCTGGGCGAGGAAGCCGGCAGCGTTTCAACTCTCCCACCCGCCAACTGGTGCCACAGTCCTCTCTGAAAACACCCCATCATGGGCCACCCGCGAGCCAGGAGGGCAGCCACGGTCGCCATCCGCATCCTCCCCATCTCGCTCGCCAAAAGAGGAATGGGAATGATAAAAAAAGGGGAAAAAAAAAAATAATCTAATTTTGATTTTTTTTTTCCCCCCGCTGGGGTCATCAGTGCTGAGGGGGATGTGCCGACGCCGCCTCCGGCTTCCCCGGCCCGGTGACGGGGTTGATGACTCACGGGGAAGGAGGGGGGGAAGCGGCGCGTGCACGGGGCCGTCATGTTTGTAAACCTAAAAAAAGCCATGTGCGGGCAGGCAGCATGCTCCGGCCGGCAGCACCGGCTGCCAGCGGCTGCAGGCGAGGAGCACGGGGACGGGCAAGGCACAAGCAGCGGCTGCCTTCATGGCACCATCCCCACCGGGGAAGGCTCGGCGAGGCGTCCGGCACGGGTGGGAGAAGTCGGCCCCGCTGCAAGGGCTTGTGTTGTGATGGCTTTAATTGGCGCGGCTTTACGTGCAAGGGCTTTAATTGCAATGGCTTTAATTGCAGGGGCTTTAAATGCAACGGTGTTAAGTGCAACGGCGTTTTAAGCGCAACGGCGCTAAATGCAATGGCATTAGATGCAATGGCATTAAGGGCAACGGCTTTAATTGCAACACCAACGGGGGTTTCTAAGAGGCTCAGGGTCTTTAAAGCCCCTCGCCCGGTTGCTGCTCATCCCCCTTCTGCACCCCATCGCCTTCCAGCACAGTGTTTGCAACGGGCCGCGGCGCCCGGGATGCTCCTCCATCCTTTTCCGCCAGGCTGGGAAGTGGGGGGCTGTGGCGACAGGGGCCGTGCCACCGGCAGCCACCAGCTCTGCGGTGACGAACCCTCCAGCTATTACGCAGCATCCCCCGGCCTCCGCGCTGACGACTGCAGCAATTACAACTTGCTCCAATCCATTTCTCATACAGCATTTTCAGGGCTTGAGGTGGTTCAGGGTTTTTTTTTTCCCCTCATTTGGCTGCGATGGAAATTGCAGGCTCGGGAGCTCGTGGTCCCCAGCTCCCCCGTTTGACAGCAAAATCTCATTTAATCAAAAGATGCGGTGACTGGATGTGCAGAAGCACTTCTCTCTTTTTTTTTTTTTTTCCCCTTAAGAACTGCCATTTTAGCTGTAGCAAACAAACACGCCGCATTGTCCCCGCGACACGACTCCCTCCGACAACCCGGCAGAACCCTGCCTGCAAAATCCCTGCCGCCTGCACGCTGCCAGCCCCGTCCCGCCACCGCCGAGCATCCCAGCTCACAGGGAAAGGAGGTTTCGGCCCGGGGAGAGAGGAGAAAATTGGGGTTGAGCTCGGTTTGCGGGCCTGGCAGCGGCGTGGCGGGCAGATGTGGAGCAGGGACGGAGCCGATCACAGCTGTTTCACCTCCAGCCTCTTCCCATTTCATTTCATCTCCCCTTGGATGCCGGCCCGGGGAGGGGGGGGGGGTTAAAAAAAAAGCTCTTTCATCCTCAAAAATGGTCTGGCACCCTCTTGCACCGAGCTCAAAGCAGCAAGATTAAAGAGCTGGCAGAGGAAGGGAGAGGGGGGACCGGTCCCCAGGAGGGCTGGGTTTGGGGTACATCGCTCTCATCCCAGCCCGCATCCCGAGCCGCGGTGGGGACAGCGAGGGGACAGGGACAGCGGGCTTCGGCGCTGGCCCCTTCGTTGCCATCCCACCAGAAAGGCTCCCTGCGCGCACGTGGAGCGAGGGACGCGCCGGGGACCCCGGCACGCGCGGGCAGGGAATGGGAACCCCATTGCCATAGGAACGGGGCCCGGGGATGCCGGCACATGCAGGCAGGGGACCGAGGACCCCAATGTCGTAGGGACAAGGACAAGGGAGGCCAGCACGTGCAGGCAGGGGACTGGAGACCCCGATGGCACAGGGATGGGGACTAGGGACCCCGATGCTGCAGAAACAAGGAGCAGGGACCCCACCATGCGCAGGCAGGGGACGAGGGACACCATTGCCATAGGGATGGGGACGCTGGCACACACACGCAGGGGACCAAGGACCCTGACACAGCGGGGATGGGGACTGGGGAACTCCGGCAGACGTAGGCAGGGGGTCGGGACCCCCGATGCTATGGGGACAGGGACACACAATGCCATGGGGCCTGGGGACCCTGGCACACATAGAGAGGGGACTGAGGACCCAATGCCACATGGATGGGGACCAGAGACCCCAGCAAACGCAGGCAGGGGACCAGGGACCCTGATGCTGCGGGGATGGGGACGGGGGACCCCGGCACATGCAGGCAGGAATCGAAATACCCCGATGCCATGGGGACAGGGACTGGGGACCCCAGCACATGCAGGCAGGGGACTGGGGACCCCAGTGCCATGGGCACAGCTCACTCCCAGCACACCGGCACTGGGGACACCCTGGGAAACGCTTTTTGGGACGCAAACGTGCAGCACAACCGCACATCCCAGAGGCGACGCGCCACTGCTTCACCGACCCTGTCCCCAGTGGGACCAGCAAAACCCCCACCAGGAAAGGCCAGAGCACAGGGGGGGGACATTTTGCTTTCCCGAGGTTCCATCGGCTCCTCCTCCGAGCCACCTCTCCCCTTAATTACCTGCGATAAAGAGTCCAGGTCGGTAATCCGAAAAACAAACCTCGTCACAGCTAATTAGGTGCCAAAGGCCAAGAGCGGGGCTCGTTTATGGGGCCACCGTAACAACCCGCGAGGACTCTGCTCCGGCGCTGCCCATCCCTCCCCAGCATGATGCAACCTCGGGGCCACACCGGCGCTTGCCACAACCCGGCACCCCGCGGTACCCGGCACCCCAGCACCTGTGACGGGGTCTTTTTTTTTTTTTTTTTTTTTTGGCAAAGCATCCGCGGATCCGGAGGCGGCTCCGGTGTCGGTGGGCAGGCGGGTGCACGCGCCGGCGCATCCCGGGTGCGAGATCTGAAGCATCCCCGTCCCTCGAAAACACGTGGTGCCGAAGCCGCTCACCGCGGACTCAAAACTTCGGGGCGGCCACGCGTTTCGGCACGCTCTCCCCGGCTTCGGGGACGTCCCCCGGTGCCACCAGCACCCGCAGCCAGTCGGATCGTACCCGCCGCCAAACCACGCCGCTCTTGGCACCGGGATAACCCAAATCGCTGCCACGGCTGGCGGACGAGACCCCTCCAACGAGGACAAACCGCTTTTTCTCCCCACCTCCATCCTAACCCCCTGTTATTCCCGGCGTGACGAAAAGCCGGGGGGGGGGGCCGGCCCCGCCGGACCCCCGCGTCCTCGTCACGACGAGGGATGACAGCTGCCAGCGGACGCGTTACGTCAGGGTGACGTCACGCCGCGGGGAGCCTCATCGCCCTTGTTAGCATCACCCCGCCGTACCTCTGAGCTCAGCACATTTAGGGGATGGAGGGGAGAGGATTAATAAAAATAATAATTTAAAAAAAAAAAAAAAAAAGCCGAAAGAGCAATGAGGTAATAAGGGGGGGGGGGGGCACGTTAGGACTTATCCCCCCCCCAAACGTCCATCCGCCCCCCCCCCCCATCTGCTGGAGAGAAAGAAAAGGGATAAAAGACGGAAAATACTCAAAAATCACCCCAAAAGGCAGCGGGGCAGAGCCGGGGCCCGGCCGGGCGGTGCGTGTGTGCCCGTGTCCCGTGTCCCCGGCCCCCCCGGCCCCCCCCCGGCCCCGCCGCTTTGTCCTCCCGGCCCCGCCGCGCCTCCGCGCCCGCCGCTGCTCCTCCGCGCCCGCGGAGCCACAAAACACGCGCAAACGCCGCGGGTGGGGGGGCTTCACCCCCTTCCCCCCCCCCCCACCTCCCCTCAGCCCTCCCCCGGGGCTGCATGTCCACGGCGGGGGGGGGGGGGTATGCACGGGTGGGATGCGGGGGGGGGATGCACGGGGGGGGGATGCGGGGGGGGGACACACGCACAAGTGGGGATGCAGAGGGGATATTTTTCTTTTTTTTGGGGGGGGGGGTACTTACCTCGCCGCTCCCCCCGCCGCTGCCCCCCTCGCAGCCCCCGCCGGGCCCCGGCACGGATCCGGCCCTCAGGAGGAAGCCATCTTGTCTCCCTCTCCTCCGCGCTCCCTCACCGCCGCCCTGCTGCAGCCGGGGGGGGGTTTGACCGGCGCATCTCTTCTTCCCCCCCCCTCCTTCCTCCCCTCCTCCTCCTCCTCCTGCTCCTGCTCCTTCTCCTTCCCCTCCTCCGCGCAAGCTCCCCCCCCCCCACGCAAACGCTCCCCCCCCCCCTCCCCACGCAGCGCGACACCGCCCGCCCGCTCCCCCCGCCGGGGCCGCCGGTCGATCCCGGCCGCTGCGCAGGAGCCGGGGGGGGGACACGGACACACGGACACACGGACACGCAGGGGAGGTGCCTCCTCCCCACGCCGCGACGTGTGTCGTGTCCCCCCCCCAAAAAAAAAAAAAATTAGGGGTAACGGGACCCCCCAGACCCCGGTCGTGTGTGTGTGTGTGTGTGTCACCCCCCCCCCCGCTGGGAAACTGAGGCAGCAGCCCACGCGGGGGAGTGGGAACAACAAGACGCAGCCCCAAAAGCATGCTTTGCCCCCCAAAAACACGCTTTGCTCCCCCTCCCCCCCCAGTATTTTCCTGCTGCTAAACCCCCGGCACCCTCGTTAATTTGGGGACGTCGTTAATCGGGGGCCCTCATTCATTTGGGGACGTCGTTCATTTGGGGACATGGTTCATTTGGGGAAGTCGGAGCTTTGCAAGGCTCAAATCCCACACAAGAACCCCCCCCGCGTCGCCCGGCTGCCCCTTTCTCCCCAAAATCCAGGCCCCGGTGAGGAAAAAAAGGCGGGGGGGGGGTATTTTCCCATGGGAAAAGCAGTGGGAATGGGCCAGTGAAAGGGTTAAGGCAGGGCTGGAGTCCTTCAATCAGCCCTGAAGGGATCAGCTCCAGCTTTTCCAACCCCTGCATGGAGCTGGCAGGTCTCTGCTACGATGCACATGTGTATTTTGGGGGGGGGGAGGAAAAGGGGGAGCGGAAAGTGAGTTCCCCCAAAGCCTTCCCCATCCAGGGCTTAGAGGTGATGCTCCAGCCCACTATGGGTTTTCCAAGACTACTACCGGCTGAATCGACGGCAAAACTTCCACAAACTCAAAGGTCCCAAAGGTTTCCCAGGAGCATCCCAGTGAAAACTGTTTTCCAAAGGGATTTGCAGCAGAAGGAGCGATCCAAGGAGCCTCAGGCCTGCGGAATGCCCAGTGGGATGGACAAACCAGATGTTGCGTCCCGGCGGAAAATGCAACCATGGACCCAACATCCCCGTCCCTGTGATATTGGCTCAAGCTCGTCTTTTCCCAAAAAGGCCACGCGTGAGCCGAGAGCCCTATTGCAATGCCAAGCCGGAGCCCGCTGGGATCTGACCTTTGCTCCAAACAAAGCGACTCCCACGGGAATAAATAGGATAAACTCGTGCTGGGAACTGGTTTTCCCCCCAATTTCCAACCTTGCACGACGGCACTGCGGGATGCAAACCCCCTTTGCCCGGCCAAGCTCGGCACCGCCGTGCAACAGGTCGCCGCAGAAAACACGGCAGGGATTTAATTAACGCAGACACCTCCTTCCTCCCATCCTCCTCCTCCTCCTCCTCCGGCTGGACAGGGCAGCGCGTCCGCCGGCATCCACCCGGCGATTTGCTCCCGAGTCATTTTAGCTGTTAACATCCCAGCTGAGATCTGAAATATTTTCAGCGGAGGCATGGTAACGGCGAGCATCGCTCCGGATTAATGGAGGACATCCCCCCGGCAGGCGGGTGACGGTCCTTCAGGTGACACCGGGATGTGCCGGCCAAAAATGAGACGAACCCCGGCAAATCCTTCATCCCATCCATCACCCTGATGCTTTTTTGGAGATGCCAGACCCGGTTTGGGGTGATTTCATGCCGGCGGAAAAAAACCTCACCCCAACCCACCAGGGAAACCCCTCGAGATGGACAAATTTAGTAACTTTTTATTAGTAATGCTTTAAATGAGATTATCCCTAATCTCTAGCGTTTGGCACCGAGACAGCCTGCCAAATTCAGTTAGGGGCTTTCATTTCCCAACGCCGGGGATGTGCCGGGGACACCTCGAGCTGCATCATGTCCCGCCACCACCTGGCAAAGGGGTTTTGGGGTCCCGGTGTAACCGTTCCTGCCGGGAATGGAGTTTCCTGTGGGGTTTATTTAAGGTTTGGCCCCCCCAAGCTGGGGGAGATGGGTCAGAGCATCATCCCCTCCATCAGCCCCGATCTTTGCCGGGCGGTTTGGGCGGCTCTTGTTAGAAACCGGCGGCTCCCCGGCACTGAGCGAGGCTTTGCCGTGTATTTTTCCGTGGCGGTAATGAGCGGGTTCTCAAGAAGTTGATTAGTTATGCAAATGGCAAAGGCATCGAGAGCCGGCCGGGGAGGGTGGGAGAGGGTCCGTCAGCGCTGCGGGACGGGGAGCGGAACGAAACCTCGACCTCTGGCGTCCTCCCTCCTCCTCCTCTCCCAAAACCCTCGTGGATGGGGATGCGTCGCGCCCGGCGTGGAAATCAAACGCCGAGGGAGACGGCACGAGCGCGGCTCCAGCCGCGGAGGTGCGAGGGGAGACGCCGGCTTTCCCGGGCCTGGCCGAGCTGGAGGAACGGGCAGAACCAGTGCTGGGGAAAGGGGCTGGCTCCCCGGCTCGCTTCGTCTGCCAAACCACCCCGGGAAAGGCGCCGGGACGTGGGAACCGTGGCACACCCCTCCCTCGGCCGCCGGCACCACCAGGACCAGCCCGGGGCGGGCAGGGACCCACCGGCACTTGGGTTCCCAGGGGAATCCCACCGCTGCCGACCCCGGCTCCGGCAGCATCTTTATAATAGTCATCTTTTTTTTTTTTTTAGCACGCCCACCCCGGAAAAGTGCCAGGGCTCAAATCCCCACCGTCAGCCGTTTTCACCGGCGCTTTGCCAAGGGCAAAGTCCTTCCCCCTGCCCTGCCATGTGCCAAACGCCGTCCAAGCCGCCTGTCCCCACGTCCCCACCGCCCCGTCCCATCGTCCCGCCAGCCATCCCAGGGCAAAACCTGTCGGATACAACTCGGAGGCGCGAGGCGACCGCTCGCCCCCCCATCCCCCAAAAAAGCAAAAGCGGCAGCAGTTTTGGGGGGGTGCAAAGTCCTAAAAATAAACCCCAAGCAGGAGGTGTTTCTCCCTCCCCACCTCCCCACTGCAGAGACCCCCCCCAGCCGGAGCAGCCCCCCCTCCCCATCCCCCTGCCTGCTTGGGCACGACGGGCGCGATATTAGAAATCCCGGTTACAACCACCCTGGCCGGTAAAACCAGAAGCGCCGAAGGAAGGCATTGTAATTTTTGGTGGAGAAAATGCCACGACTTGTTAGCTTGGCGATGCTCCCCCTGGGCACGGCTCTGCCCTCCCCACGTGCCCCCTTCCTCGCCACCCCCTTCTTTTTTGGGGGAGCCCCCCCGACGGCACCCAGGAGGGTTTCGCACAGCATTTTGCTCTTTTATACCAAGAAATTCAATTTAAAGGTGGATTTTGTCCCACGCGTCCTGCTGCCACCCACCCTGCAGCGGTGTTTTGGGGACGCCCCGGGAATGAGCTAAGATTTTTGGGGGGGGGTTTAAGGCATCGAAGCGGTTTTTAAGGCAGCAGAAGGTCCCATTTCCACCAGAAATACCCTTAAAAAACTAAAACCATCAACCAACCAAGAAAGGGCTTTCCCTGCCCACCCTGACGAGCCCCCCTACAAGTTACGGTGACGTTACAACCGCCACAAAGAAGCCACAAATCACCCCAAAAAGGCGAAGACGTCCCAGGAAGGGGGACACACACACACAGATGGGTTTGGGGGGGCCGGAGAAGCACTCACCTCCCGGCGAAGCCCCTCGCACCTTTCCATCTCGCTCCCGAGGCGAACGTTAGATTTCGGGGCTCCCCCCCGCCGCGGGGGAGCGGGGGGAACCGGCGGCTGGACCGGGCTGGCAGACGAACCGGGTGCCCGGCGAGAGGGACATAACGCCGTCACCGTCCCCCCCGCCGTGGGGACGCCGGTGACTTCTGTGGGGACAGAGATGAAACCCAGTGAAGCACCCGGCTGACGTGAGTCGCCCCAACTTTTAATTTCCACGTTGTTTCCACCCCGGGGGCGGCCCCCGCTGACTCCCCACCCCTCCTTCCCCCAAACTCCCACCAAAACGGGGGGGGGGTGGGGGGTGCTGCCCCCCCCCATTCCCACCCCCTTATTTTTTCCAACCCCGTTTTACTTTTTTCTTTTTCCCCTTAAAAAACACGCAGCTTCGCACAACTTCGCCCCGCCGCCGCGCAACTTCAGCCGCACACCGGCAACTTTCCACGCAACGACCCCCCCCCCTTCACCACCACCACCCCCCAAACCCCCCCCATTTCGATATAAAGAGCATTACCGCAAAAAAGGGGTACGGCACCCCCTCGGAAACAGGGGGCCGGGTGGGTTCGCCCCGGAGCTAAGTGCATGCACGGCAGCGTGGGGTGGTGGTGGTTGGGGGGGGTGGCGGTGGAAGGAAAAGTGGGGTTGAAATAAAGATGCAAATTGTGGTCCCCCCCCAACCCCAGGGGGTGTTGCAGTGGAGCTGCACGTTGCTGCTGCTGCTGCTGCTGCTGCTTCCTTTGTTCTGCAGGCGCCCGCTCGGGGGGACCCGCCGGCCGGCCGGGGGGCTCAAGGCCAGCGCCTTGTGCCACCCCCCACAATGCTTTGCAGCAAGCAAGGGTCGTGGGTTTATTTTTTTTTGGGGGGGGGGACGGGACACAGAGGCAGCCAGACCCTCTGGGGTAATGGTGGGGAGGGTGGGAGGGCCTGGTGGTGGTGGTTTGGGGGGGGAAGCGGGGTGGGGGGGGTGATGTGAGTTGGGGAGGGGGTTTGTGGGGGTGTTTTGGGGAGGGTGGCCGGCCGTGGGGGGTGCAGCGGGTGGGTACTGTGGGGTTGTCAGTGCTGAGCCCATACCGGGTTGTTATCGCGGGGTCGGCGGCCGTGGGTCCGTGTCGGCGTCCCCGCTCTGTTGTTATTGCAGGGTCGTTAGTGGGGGTCCGGGCGGGTCCCGCTCTGTTGTTATTGTAGGGTCGCTGGAGAAAACCCCGGGGGTGGCGGCCCGGCTCCTGTACCCCCCCCCCCGCCCTATATCCTGCCCCACAGCCCCCCCGCAAATCCCCCACCCCGCAGCCCGCCAGCCCCTGCCCCACATCCTGCCCCAAATCCCCCCCCTCCCGCCCCAAACCCTGCCCCCCAGCCCCCCATCCCAGCACCCCCCCCCCCGCTGCCCCCCGGTACCTCCGGGGCAGGTGCCCCTCACACGTGCTCGCCCCGCCCCCGGTGGCCCCGCCCCTGATGGTCACGCCCCTTGATGGCCACGCCCCACCCGTGTTTATGTAGGGTCGCACACCCCACCACAGCCTCCCCTAAAGGCAGAGGGAGTCCTGGCCCCTATTCCCACCCCCCCAAAAAAAGGGGTACCCCTAAAGATCCAACCCCCCTCCCCAGCAAAAACCACCCAGCAGGTGCCAAATCCCCATGGTTTTCCCCCAAACCCAGGGGCACTGTCCCCCTCCCCCGGGTCACCCCCACTGCTCCAGCCACAAACACCCCAAAATTGGAGGAACAACATCCCCCCCGTGCAACAGCACCCACTGGAGCCCACCCCGACCCCCCGCCTGCAGTTCAAGACACAGAAGAGCTCGACATCACTTTGTTTTTAATTTAAAGGAAAAAAATATAAATATATAAAATAATAAAATACGGGGGTTGGTGTGACTTAAATATGAGCCATGACGATTTTTCTGTTGGAATTTAACCAGTGCATTAAATCCACCTTACGGAGCATCCCCGGCTCCGGCGTCCCCGGCTGGTGATCCCTATAGATGGGGAGGGGGTCGCGGCGGCAACCTGGTCCCCCAAATGCGTGGGGGGGAGCGCGCCATGCCACCCCGAAGCTCATCACACGGCTGCGCCTCCGATTATTCGCCTTAAACCATCCACCCCGTGCTGCCAGCGCCTTAAATACACTCCTTGCCCAAATTAAAAGGACCGAGGGGGACAGTCGGGGACCAGGACTTGTCCCTTGTCCTTGGTGTCGGGATTTTCGGACGGAGCTGGCGGCGGCGATGCCCCTTTCCCGGCTCTGCCGCTCGGCGCGGGTACCGGTGGGCAGGGATGCTGCCGCTGCTCAGAGAGGGTTGGGGCACGATGGCAAAGTTTGGGGTCGCAGCGCCGTCGCGAAAGCCTCCACCTGCAAGGAGAAGCCAACTCAGAGTGCCGGATGGCACCGGGATGGTGCCGGGATGGCCGAGGTTTAAACCGGTTTGGACCGAGGGTGCGGAAATTATTTTTTCCATGGAAAAATGAAGATGAGGCGGAGGCTCAGAGGTTGGCACGACTCCGACGGCTGTGCCGGCGCTCCCGGCAGCGGGATGCCACCGAGCTGTGCCGCCTCGGCTGTGCCCACCTGTGCCATGAGGACGCCCTGCGTGGCCGCGTCGTGCTCGAAGTCCTTGTCCACATCCAGCACCAGGACGGGCGCGTGCTTCACGTCCGCAAAGTGGACCCTGAAGAAGGGAGGGAGAGATGGGCTTAAAACAAATAAACCCCCAAATCAGGGGGGTCACCCCAAAACCACAGCTGGTCCGCGTGCCGGGGAGGGGAGCGCGGTGGGGATGGATTTGGACTCACTCCGTGGTCTTCTCCACCAGCCAGCGCTCGTGCTGGCCGTGGAGCTGCTGCAGGTACCCCAGCTGGATGCCCCCCTCCTCGCTCCTCGCCCTCCGCCGCAGCCGCTCCAGGCACGTCTGCACCCGCACGGGAGACGGGAGGTTACCGGGAGAGACGGGAGACGGGAGGTTACCGGGATGCAGGGAAGATGGGAGGTTAACGGGAGAGACGGGAGGTTAATGGGATGCAGGCGCCCGGCAAAGCAGCCCGAGGGGAGGGACCGCAGCCGGGCATCCCTGGAGGATGCAGCAGCCCTCCCTCCCCAAAATCCCCTCTAGGATCCGTAGCAAAACTCCCACCAACGTCCCCATGGGCACAGAAGCGGGCCCCGCTCCTCCAGGGCAGGGAGTTACGGTTAAAACCCACCACGTTGGTAATTCCAGGCGCTCGCCAGGCTCCGAGCGAAGTCAAACGCCTGCCGCATCCCTCTCCCCGCTGAACGCGGGGGCTCTCGCCGGCACCCACCTGCGGCATCGCCCGCAGGTAGAGGAAGCCGTGGAGGGCGGCGCGGGGCCCCAGCTGCCGCAGGAGGAAGCCGTGCCAGTCCTGGTAAATCGCCCACTCCAGCGGCTGCAGGTGCCCGGCCTCGAAGAGGTTCTTGGCAAAGACGTACCTGGGAAGAGACGGAGAGAAGGGAAAGGGCAGCCGGCACCGCCGGCATCAGGACCTCCACGCCATCCCCAGCCCAAGTGGCTTCACGGCCACTTTTTTCACCTTTTTTGCACCAACTGGGAACGGCTGGCGTTTAATTAAGGCGGAAATCCTTAATTTGGGGCTGAGAGATGTTGGGGGACACACAGCCACCCGGTGTGGCCCACCACTACCGAGCCCATCCGTCCCCCGAGGGATTTCAAGCCACCGCCTGACAGGGGCGAAGGTTATTGCAAAAATTATTTGGGGGATAACGAAGCCCCGAATTATCCAACAAGCACATTGCTGTAATTAAGCATCACTCCGGGCTTCGCTGGGGACGGTGGCTCTGCTCACCCCGGGGGACACAACCCAAGCGGCGCAGACGCTCGTTCTCCCATTTAATCCCTTCATCCCTCTTCTTTCGTATTTTAATTTGGGGGTGCCGGGTACCTGTCGCTGTAGACGGAGCGCTCGAAGACCCGCACAGGGCGGGGGGTCCCGCGGAACCGCTCAGGCGGCGGCTCCAGCATCGCCTTCAGCCGGCTGAGGCAGGAGAAGGTCTGGAAGGTGTAGGACCACCGCGCCGGCTCCTGGTACATCATCTGGAGAAGGTTGGCGGAACCCACGGACGCCTACGAAGGAAGGAAAAACCGGGAGTCGAGGTCGTCCCGCCGCGGCGGGGCTGCCGAACGGTGCCGAGACCCACTGACCGGTACCCGCCGTTACCTCCGCCGTGCTGCCGGCTGGCACCTTTTGCCACTGTGCCACGGGTTCGGTCACCAAGTGCCACTCGGGGAAGGTGGCACCCAGCAGCTTCAGGAATGTGGATTTCCCCACGGCTGCGGAGGGGAGGGGGGTGGGCAGGGTGAGCCTCTGTGTCCCCCCTGCCCCGGCCCCGGCTGTGGGGTTACGTGGGTTTTTGGGGTCCCCCCCCCACCCCTACCCCCAGTCGGGCTGCAATAATTGATTAATTACAGACATTAAATTGGACGCCGGGAGGCTTCAGGCTGCGCCCCCCGCAAGCACCCCAAATCCCCCCACCTCCATCGCACCCCAAATCCTCCTCCTGCCCCCCCTCCTTCCCCAGGCAGCCCCTCCCGCACCCCAAACTGCCCCCCCCCCCCGAAAGCCACCGACCCTCCCCTTGGCACCCCCGTTATCCCGTGTGTGTCCCCCCCCCCAGTACCGATGTTCCCCTCCAGGGCCAGGCACAGGGCGGCCCCGCACCGCCCCATCCCGCCACCGCTTCCGCCTTCCCGCGTCATATGCTAATGGCATGGTAATGACCGGCGCGCGCTGCCTCCCCGTGACGTCAACGCGCGGGGGACGGGTGCGGGGGGGAACAGCCGCGGAAGCGGCGGCCGGAGGCGCGCGCGGGGGTGGGTGGGTGGGGAGCGGTATGGTAATTTATGCAAATAGGACTCCGCCCACGGCATGTCCCGACAGCGCTGGAGGGGGGACAGGGCGGGGCACCAATGTGGGGTTGGGGTTACCAGTGGGGGGGGGGCACCAACATGAGGTCAAGGGCATTGACACGGGGTCAAGGGCATCAGTGTGACATTGGGGACAGGGGGGTGGGGGCACCTGTGTGGGGTCAAAGGCACCAACATGGGCTTGGGGGGGCACCCACGTGGGGGTCAAGGGCATTGGCTTGGGGGGGGAGCCCCAAGAGAGGGTCAAGGGCATCGACGTGGGGTTGGGGACATCAACATGGGGTTGAGGACACCACCAGGAGGTCAAGGGTGTCACCACAGGGCCGGACCCATCAGCATGGGGACAGGTGATGGGTTTGAGGGTGTCCATGTGACACTGGGGGCACCAACGTGGGGTCAAGGGCATTGACATGAGGTCGGGGGCATCAACATGGGGTCAAGGCCATCAGCATGACATCAGGGGCACCAACATGGGAGCAGAGGCACCAACATGAGGTCAGGGCCCCCCCACCCCTCTCCCATTACCCTCAGCTCGCCCCCCCCAGTCCCTCCCACCCCCCAACACCCCAAAATCTCCCAGAAAAGGGGCAGAGCCTGGAGAAAAGGCTTTAATGCACAGTGGGCGGTGGGGAGGAGCAGCGGGGAGCGAGGAGGAGCGGGGGGCCCCGGCCCGGGTGGGGGGGGCCGCCGCGGGGTGGGAAGGGGGCTTAAAAGCATTTTCGGTGGACGATGGAGGGTCCGGCCTCGTCGTACTCGGGTTTGCTGATCCACATCTGCTGGAAGGTGGAGAGGGATGCCAGGATGGAGCCGCCGATCCACACCGAGTACTTCCGCTCCGGTGGGGCGATGATCTGCCGAGACACGAGCCGTTAGGATGCACCCCGTGATCCACCTCCCCCAAACCTGCACCAGGAGAGGATTTGGGGTGTCGGTGGCCGTGGTTTGCCCACCTCCCCCCACCTACTTTGATCTTCATGGTGCTGGGAGCCAGCGCCGTGATTTCCTTCTGCATGCGGTCGGCGATGCCGGGGTACATGGTGGTGCCGCCGGACAACACGTTGTTGGCGTAGAGGTCCTTGCGGATGTCGATGTCGCACTTCATGATGGAGTTGTAGGTTGTCTCATGGATGCCAGCTGACTCCATGCCTGGGGTGGAAGGGGGCTGTCAGCGCCCTGACCCCCACCCGTGCCTCCTCAGGGCTCCTCAAAAGAGCCATGGGGTCACCCATGGGTTTGTCCCCCCACTTTGGGGTGCAAAGCACCCAGGGGAGTCCCAAAACGCCTCTGCAGGGCACCCATGGGAGCTGGTTGCCCACTGGTGGGGTGGTGAGGATGGGTGGCAACCACCTAGGGAACAGCCAGGACCATTCGGGGTGGGCTTACCGATGAAGGAGGGTTGGAAGAGGGTCTCAGGGCAGCGGAAACGCTCGTTCCCGATGGTGATGACCTGCCCATCGGGGAGCTCGTAGCTCTTCTCCAGCGAGGAGGAAGAGGCAGCCGTGGCCATCTCGTTCTCAAAGTCGAGGGCCACGTAGCAGAGCTTCTCCTTGATGTCGCGCACAATTTCCCGCTCGGCTGCGGAAGACAATGGCAAACAGGCTCAACCCGCTGCCATGGCAGCACCGCGGGGTCCCCCGTCACCCTGTACCCCCCTCCCCGGCCCCATACCGGTGGTGACGAAGGAGTAGCCCCTCTCGGTGAGGATCTTCATGAGGTAGTCAGTGAGGTCACGGCCGGCCAAGTCAAGACGCATGATGGCGTGGGGCAGAGCGTAGCCCTCGTAGATGGGCACGTTGTGGGTGACACCATCCCCGGAGTCGAGGACGATGCCTGGGAATTGGGGGGGAAGGTGAGGGAGGGGGCTCGAAGCCAGCTTGGTCCCTTCCCCATCATGGATGTTCCCCGGGATGCCACGTCTCCTACTCACCGGTTGTGCGGCCGGAGGCGTAGAGGGAGAGGACAGCTTGGATGGCGACGTACATGGCAGGGACGTTAAAGGTTTCAAACATGATCTGGGAGGGAGGGTTAGAGGGGCAGCGGGTTAGCGGGGAGCATGGGGGTCCCCAGTGGTATCCTACCCCGACCCACGGGGGCTGTGCCTTCCTGGAGAGACTGGGCCAGTGCATTGCATGGAAAAACACACGGATCATTGCGTTGCACGGAAGAATAGATGGATCATTGCATTGCACAGAAAAATAGGTGGATCATTGCATTGCACAGACACACGGGTCAATGCATTGCACAGAACAACACATGGATCGCTGCGTTGCACTGAAAAACGTGTGGGTCAGTGCGTTGCATGGAAAAAACGTGGGTGAGCGCATTGCGTGGCAAACCCCACAGGTCCACGCACCGCAGAGAAACTTGTGGGTCCACGCAAGCGCATGAGCATGCTACCGAGAGCTCTGCCGTTATTAAAGCACCAAGCTTCATCCCACCGCCTGCTCCTCCTGTCTCGCTAAACCCCCAAATCCCCCAGCCCTTCCTGCGGTTTTGGAGGGTCCGTCCCCATCCCCGGGGGCCCCGCAGCACCTTACCTGCGTCATCTTCTCCCGGTTGGCCTTGGGGTTGAGGGGTGCCTCGGTGAGCAGGGTCGGGTGCTCCTCGGGGGCTACGCGCAGCTCGTTGTAGAAGGAGTGGTGCCAGATCTGGGGCGGGCAAAGGAGAATGGGGGTCTTACCCCAAACCGAAGCCGGGGCCAGCACCCACTCCCCATCCCAGCGGGCGTCTCACCTTCTCCATGTCATCCCAGTTGGTGATGATGCCGTGCTCGATGGGGTACTTGAGCGTGAGGATACCCCTCTTGCTCTGCGCCTCGTCGCCCACGTAGCTGTCTTTCTGCCCCATGCCTACCATGACACCCTAACGCCGGCAAGAGAGATGGCCTCGTCAGCCTCATTTCGGTGATTAAGGCAAGGCAGGGGGTGGTTGGGGGCTGCCCCTCACCCCCCGCCTTGGGTACCCACCTGGTGCCGGGGCCGCCCCACGATGGAGGGGAAGACGGCGCGGGGAGCATCGTCGCCGGCAAAACCGGCTTTGCAGAGGCCGGAGCCGTTGTCGCAGACCAGGGCGGTGGTCTCCTCCTCGCACATGGTGGGGCCGGGAGCGGTTGGCGTTCAGGGGGACCTGGGGGAAAAGCTGGGGCGAAGGGGGAACACAGCGTTAAAGGGTGGGGGAGAGGGTTACGCCACGCCACCGCGTCCGGCTTTGGGTGTTGGAAAGGTTAGAGTCCTTGGGGATGCGCGGCCCTGCAAAATCCTCTGCGGTCCGACCCTGATGCAGGGATGCTGGCAGCGGGGTGATGCTCATCCCCCTCGGGCGCTGCTCCATGCTGATGCTGCTTCTCCATCCTTTGCCAGCCGGTGCCCGAAATGGGTGCCAAAGCTTCCTGCCCATGCTTGACCGGCAGCAGCGCTCCTCGGGGTGCTCCGGCTTTGCCGTCCCTGGCTGGTGCCCGCTGAGCGGGCAGGGGGAAGGCAGGCAATGCCCTCTCAACCAGTCCTGTCTCAGCAGCCCCTCGCTGCTCTGCCCTCGCATCCTTTCCCAAAAATGGGAAAAAAATAGCCCTTCCCAGGGGGTACCCCCCACCTCTGCCGGCGGATGCGCTCCCAAATCCAGAGGGAAGCAGGCAAAAACCTCACAGGAGCCCAAAAAGAAAAAAAACCAAAATTGTGAGGATTTCTGGAAGAGCACGACTTGCTTTGGCTGCAGACCAGCTCTCATTGCCTCCACAGAAGCCCCGGGCTGCAGCGTCGTGCCGGGGTTGGCATCCCCCGCCGTGCTGTGCAAACCGAGTTGGGGTCACCCCATAAATGCAAGGGCACCCCAAAGCCCCCCCGGGGTGTTTTTCCTTCCCGCTCTCCTCCAAGGAAAAGGGAAACCAGGGCTGGGCAGTACTCACCGCGGAGGCGAGAGCTCCTTTCCTCTGGGACCGAGTCCTGATGTGCCTTTGGTATAAATACCAGTGAGCCCGTGAAACCTCAGAGGCGGATCCTCTCTAAACAAAGACCCTAAATAGGCTAAGTGATGGTGTGTTAGCCATATGGCCATATAAGGTGTTTTGTTTCATTAAATTGACCTTGGACCGATGGTAGGACCCAGCACGGTTAATTATTGTAAGAAAAATGTATGCAGGGATGCTTGGGAGGCAACATCCCATTTATGAGTCTGTTCCTTTTATGCTCCGCTCTGATAAACAAGTGAGACACAAGTCCTTATAAGTGACGGTCTCAGCAAAAAGGAGGTGGAAGCATCCCTGATTCCTGGGGAAAGTGTGGAGAAACCCCACCCGGGTGGAGGTGGGTGTCAGGGCTCTGCCATGGGGGACATCCCAGAGCCGGGATGGGAATTTGGCATCGCCGAGACACTGGAAATGCACTGGGTTGGTGCATTGCTTCCTCCCGGCCTCGGTTCCCCTGTGTCTCGCCGGCATCTGGCACCTTTGGGCTGTCTCACCCCGGGGTTTTTAATTTCCGCCCCCATTTTTGGGCTTTCAGTGCCCCAAAGCCCCTCGTTCCCCAAATCTTCGGCTTGCCCAGGGCTGGGACTGGCAGGTCCGAAGCCCAGCTCTGTGTCACGGGGTGCACGCAGCTCTCACCCTCTCCCCAGGAGGATTTTGGAGACAGGATGAGCCCAGACACCCCAAGGTGCAATGTGGGTGCTGTCCTCTGGCCCCCCTGCCCAAATGCAGCACAGGGAGGGGGCCAGAGCCACCCCTGCGGATGCAGCCTTGGCATGCGGCGAGCGGAGCCGCAGCAGCCGACGGCCCTCGCAGAGGCCAACCAGCGGCTGCCAAACTTCCAGCTGTCTTTTTAAGGACAACGGGCCCGCACCGGGGACTCTCTCCAAGCAGCTGGGGCAGGGGGGAGGCAGGAGAGATGTCCCAGAGCTATGGGGGACTCAGGCTGCAGGTGGGGAAACTGAGGCACGGGGTGCCTGGGCTGCCTCCTGCTTTGCTTTGCAGGGTCCTGAGCTGTGCTCAGGGCAGAGACATCAAGGCACCGGTGCAGCAATAAGGACCAAGAGCTGCAGGGTCCCACCGCCACCAGAAGGGACCTGAGAGTCCTGATGACCCCCCCAGCCCCGGAGAGGGGGAGCGGACTCTGAGCTGTCACCCCACAGGGCAGGACAGGGACACGGTGTCTCCCTGGCATGGCCAGCCCACTTGTACCTCCACCATCCCCAGGCAGCGGCTCTGTCCCAATTATCCCGTTTCCTCCAGGGAAACCTCAGCACTTGGGGACTGGATTTGTCCCCTGGGTCCCCTGGCCGTACACTTGTCGGCATCCCCACTGCACGCCCTGAGCCCCAGGGACCTGCCGCTGCCTCACATCCCAACCCGGTTCCCTTGGTTCACCGCCAAACATGAGGTCACCAAGGCAAAAGGTTGCCATATATGACATGCTGGGAAAAAAAAAAAAAAAAAGAAAAAAAAAAAGAAAAAATTAACCCCAAACCCAGCAGAGAGTGGGGCAGGAGGGGAAACAGGGGGTTGGATTGAGGGAGTGGCCCATGCCAGCACTGGGAAAGTCCCACACGGAGGGAGCATGGCTGTGCTGGGGGGCTGCACGGAACCTGTGTCAGGACCCCGTCCCACCCACGGTGGGGCCCAAAGCCACAGAGACACCCCCAAACCCTGGGCTGGTGCAAACGGCTGGGTATCGACCCGAGCCCCCGCTCTGCTTTGCTGTTCCACCCCTGGCATTTGCCTGGGAACGGGTAGCTCCAAGCTCCCCACCCCAGCAGGATTCCCCAAAACCACCCCGACCCACGGCACCACAGCCAGCCAGGACAGGACGCCTCGGCACAGCCAGTTTGAAGCTCGGACCGCGGCGGCAAAGCCCCGAGCCGGAGCAGGCACGCAGCCTAAAAAGGAAAGGTTCGGCCACCGCAGCCAATCCAGCTGCTGGCTCTGCCGGCACTTGGCGGCCGTGGGGAGGGTGGCCGGCGGCCCTGGGATGCTCGCAGGAACGCCAAGCATCCCACGGCATAGGCGAGGCTGGCCCAGGCTGGGATGAACACGGGACGAGGAAGGGGGTAATCTCTAGTTTGCCGTGGGATTTCAAAACTCCCGGCGCCCAGGCCAGCCCTCGGCACCTCCCTATAAGGGTAACGTTCGCGCTTTAAACCTCTCAGGCTGCTGCTGAGGATGGACAAACTAGCAATGAGAGCTCAGGCAGGGATTTGGGTCTGTTCCCATCTCCAAGGCAGAGATAAGCATCGCTCCCTGCCTGCAGGAAACCCCCCAAAACATGCAACCCACGTTGTTGCGGAAAATAAATCATTCCTGCAAAGCGTGGTTTCTGGATAGCTTAGTTCCTACCAGATTCAACTCCCCATTTTGAGTAATTTTTAAGGTACAACAGTCACATCTGGTGTAGCTGGACAGACAGGGTGGGTTAGTGGGATACAGGCAGTAGTGCCAGGGTATCAGCATTCATCCCAACGCACAAACTGATGACTCAGTGACTTTAAGTGAAAAAATGTGATTAAAAAGCCGCCAGCTCGGAGAGCAGGGCTGGGCGCGAGGCAGCAGCTGGCCGCTGACGTAAAAAACGCAGCCCTTGCGTATGGCCGCACTGCGAGGTATTTGAAAAATTCTCCATGAGGGTTTATCGGCCACTGGGACGACTTACAAACAAAGAAGTGATTTGCCACTACCTCCTCTCCCCGGCTGCTGCTCTCTGCTCAATGCTGGGGTCAGCTCAGACCCGAGACCTTCAGGGACAGGGAGTTGAGATAAATTCGTTGTGATATTCACCACAAATTTGAAGGAATCGCTGCTTTGCAAGACAGGCTTTTACACCTTGCGTCCCTGTGATGCTTTAGGGGAGCCAGCAGAGTGAAGAGCAGATAGAGCTGCGGGATGAACATCCCTACACCAAGGCTGCAAAACCCACCCCTGAGCATGGTTTAAATAAATGAGGTCTGAAAGTTAGTTCCCACAGATGCCCTGAAGTCCCCTTGCTTCCCTCCCACTCCCAGGGGTAGCCTGTTTTCAAAACCAACTGCAAAAATGATGGCAGCAGTAGTTTGTCACGCAGGAGTCAAGGAGGTGGCTGTTGCAAATAAACACAACCCCTAAATAAATCGATTCCCTCCCCACTCTCAGCCACACCAGACCCCTCCAACCCACTGAATTAGCTCAAAGAAAATAAGTGGCAAAAGAAGCTCAGCCAAGATAATACAATCCATCTGTGTTAAACTGTACACCAAAGAATTTTGTATGTGGAAGTACAAGGACTTGACATATAGAACATGTATGTATGCATGCCAGGTGGGAAGGCAACTCCAGCCTTCTTCCCCTCCCCGCACAGCCATGTGCTGATCATTAGAGCATCCTGCCAGAGGATGTGGAGATGTTGTGGATCACGCTCAGCCCTTTGAGGCCAGATGCCTTCCACCTTTCAATACTGCTTCTTTGCTTTCAACGCCAGCAGAAGTGAGGGTGAAGGCTCAGCACGGATAGGGCAGGGAAGGAAAATCGCTGCTCGGCATCCGAGGAAAGTAATTCGGAAGAGGTCCCTGGCTGGTGTACCGCATAATGTCGACATCACAGAGTGCTTGTTTTTGGCAAGGACAGACTTCATACTGTTTTGAGAAGTGCAGAGGCAATCGGGCGCTGTGATCTTTGAGGACTGAAGCGGCAAAACCTGCTGGAGTCCTGTCTCGGAGAGGTGATGGCCTTACAGAGCCTTCACAC
Organism: Buteo buteo; assembly: GCF_964188355.1. NCBI lineage: Eukaryota > Metazoa > Chordata > Aves > Accipitriformes > Accipitridae > Buteo > Buteo buteo. The sequence continues at coordinate 42,470,012 of NC_134182.1, forward strand.
GACAGCACTGCAGCCAAGAGACCGAGAGCCTCCTCCACGGTAACAACAGCAGCAAGTCAAACCCAAGCTCTCACTGGGCAGCCCAAATGCCGGAGCAAATCTCCCATCCAGGAAAAGGAATAAAGTAACAAGACATCCCTCACGTCTGCTGGAATGAAGCAGCTTGTGCAAAGCAGTGCCGCGTCCAGGCACCTTCTCCCCTGAAACGCGGAAATGGGGGTCCCCAAAGGAGGTGGGGCCCCTTCTTACCTCACCAGGCAAAGACCTGAGTAACAGCAAGCAGAACTCACTCCAACTCAGCGGCAATAAGCTCTTGCGTGGAGTGAGAGGGCTTAGGAAGGTTTAATCTTAAACTATAGCAAAGACTTGTCTACTCCAGCCAGCTGCACTGAGACCACAGCAACCCAGAGAGAGAGGCAAAACAAAGCATGGGTTAATTCGGGCAAGTCCCACTTTGGAAAGCACTTGAAGAGGTTTCTGCACCTCATGGTTGCAGCAAATCACGGGGAACCACCCCAAGCAGCTGTTCAAGCCATAGATTAGAGTATTAAACAATTGCTTCAGTGTTAGCTTCTGTCTTTGAATTTCCAGTTAGCTTTTCCCCACACCCTGAACCTCAGCACCACTTCACCAGCCTGACACCAGGCACTGAGGTTTCACGTGCTCCCACTGAGGTCAGGGTACCGATTTCACCGTGATTATTGGGGGAGAAAGGGGAAGGGTCACTACACGGTAGAAATCATCTGCTACAGGAGGAAAAACAAAAATTCTCTAGGCCTAGAAGGAAGGTAGTTGGTTTTCTGTAAGTGGTTAAGGCAAGAGGCCTATCGGAGATCCATCAGGACCACGTCTCTCTCGACTACTGACACATGATTGCAGGTCTGGAAGAGAGGGGAAGAGAAAGAGGGGACAGGGGGTTATTCAGATGTTCCCAGAGCTCAGATGAGTCTCCTCTACCTCCTGACACAACCTGCACCCAGCATCCTTCACAGAACAGCCCTCTCAGACCAGGAACTAGTGCCCTGCCCAGTGCCACACAGAGACCATAGCAGGACACAAATACAAATCTATCTCTCTCAATTACATGCCTTTGCCGCTGCCTTGACCTGTTTCCGCACAGAAGTGCTCCGCATCGCACCTCCAACACATGCTAACAAGTTAGAAAGCTTTCGCACCCCAACCCTAGGAAAAGACAAGCCCCTGCCAGGCTGACCCTCCTGTCCTGGGTCACAGCCTAGTACCTCACCACAGATATAAATTCAAGTGAATTGTCCAATACGCTGACTCGCGGTCCTACAGCCCCCACCGCCTCGTGGCGTGACTTACAGTGAAGAGAGGGGGGTCTTTGGAGTGCGGGTGGAATCCTTTCTGCCGGCAGGAAGAGATCTCCTCCAGACCATGCTCCGTCAGCTTGAAAAACCCTGTCCTAGAGTAAAAAGACAAGCTCTGTGTAGCTCAAGCCTCTGCAAATAAAAACACCTCCTTCTGTGTTTCAAGGAGCACGCCTGAGTCTGCTCATCTTGAGTGAGAGCAGAGATGCGTGCTGCGGGACTCTCCTCTGCCCAGGACACTCCTCTCCCCAGCCCTATGGCTGCAGACTGGTCTCCTTTCACGGGTGGGCAACCATGGCCCAGACACGATCCCCCCAAAGCAGCTCAGAAGAGCTGTCAAATCACACATGCTCTTCCAGCCTCTTTTGGTAAAGCTTTCATTGTGTGACTTGACATTTTACTCCCACACCAGGAATCTGATAGAGGAAGGGTTGTGGTAAACAGAGCTTCAGTACCTTCTGAAGAAGCTAGACCTCCTGTCCAACCTTTTGGTTGGGCAGCACAGGCAGAGGGAAAGGCCTTCCCTACCCCACATCCATACTTACTCCTGGTATTTCGGAGAACACACAATAGCAATGGACTCTGGCAACATCATCTGGTAGGAGCAGTGCGTGTGCAGGTCGACGCTGGAGAGGAAGGCTGTCTGCGTGGGGTGAGTCTGAAACACAGGGCAGCATAAAAGAGAGGAAGTTCCAGCAGGGTTGGAGAACTAGTCCAAAGGGACTGCATCTGCCAAAGGAAGGTTGTAATAGAGAAGAGACACAGCTCCTCAGATAGCCCACAGGACATGCTTGCACACTGAAAATGCCTTTGGATTGTCCCAAAACATCTGCTCCTCTTTTCTATTTGGAATAGGTACAGAAGCAGCTCTACATTACTGGCCGTGTCCCATGGAAAGTCAAACTTTAAGGCACAACGCTGTCCTTGCTTTCATGCATGTCTCCCTGCAGAGCACTTCACGTGTTTCTGAAGTGCAGCTATGCCTAATGCACAGCATCACCAGGCGCATAACATACTGCCAAGGCACTTCAAGATATCACATTCCACCAGGATGGCCAAGGGTTATACGATCACAGACAGCTACCACCTTACCAAACTCTGTCTGACAGCTAGATTTCACAGCCTAACTCGTGCTGAAAGGTCTTTCCCCTTTTGCTTTTAAGTTTTTGTTGCCAAGACCAGCAGAAAGGTCAAAGGGATTCCTGAGGGTGCCTGGATGTCGCAGGGCCGTCACTGAAGAGTTAACACCAAAAGCAGACACCCCGCACGTATCAGACACACGCAGCAGGCATTTATTTGTCAAAGCCTGTGAGGCAGCTGCTGCTTTCGAGAGATTACTCAGCAGCACCAAACATTTTGCTTGGCACCAATCCGACTGCCAAAGGCTCCGCGGGGACAGGCAGCAGGGCAGCGCTGAAGCCAGCGGAGGAATCTGGAACTGGCACATCCCACAGCAGAGCAGCACACAGCTGTCTGTGAAAAGCAGCACTACTACAGGGATGCATCACAGGAGAGGCCCTGTGCTGACAGCAGAAACTTGGGATGCCCCAACAGTGCCTCTGGAGTCAGCTTTTAGCTGGATAAAACATGAGCTTCATGCCAAATATCTCAATTTCAAAGGGCCTGATGCTTTAGGAAGGGACCTAAACTTCAAACAGATCTGGATTTCTCCAGCAGCGTGAGTAGTGACTGAGACTGCACCAGAGGGCGAAATCCAGAGGATGCTGCCTGCTTCATGGCATCTCCTGCAGTAAATTCTCTTCCATCACCCTGCTCCACGCACCCCTCTCCCTCCCAGCTGAATGCAAGGCCAGTCGGGAAGTGAAACAGGAACAAGAGACTCACATGGATCCAGCCTAGCGTAACAAGGCCGTGCTGATCCTGGATCACGAAGAGCTCCTCCTCATTCTCCGTGTTGCAATAATCGGGGCCTCCGTACTGCTTGGGAACAATGACGTGGGTTATCGTGAACTCGTTCCTCATCTGCAAGGCAGCACAGGGAGGCTGTTACCCACCGGACACCCCAGAAGCAGGAAACGCTGCTGCCGCCCACTGGTGCAAAGGTAATTTCCTAAGCTTTGGGAACGCAGTACTTCTGCATTCATCACTCAGGGGCCCAGCCAGGGGAACGGCAGCTCTGGAAACAAGCCCGCGGATGCATCTACCGTCCATTTACAGGTCACAGAAATGGTAACTGCAAGTTACTGACAAACGGGTTGCAGGATTTTCTGAGTCTAAGCATGACCCACTGCTTTCTGTTTCATCTTCTCCGCCATGCAGAGCACCTGCAAGAGCTCAGAGAAGTCCTGGACACCCACGAAAGCGAATCTCTCTACTCACTACAAGATGATGCCTCATAATTAAATGATCAGCAAGTGTCTGGAAGCAGCTGGATTGCAGAAAGTTGCTACATCAAACAACTTCATTTCAAAGCAAACTTCTGCAAGCAAAGCAGCCCCAAGTGACACAGGGGATAGGCTGGAGGTGCCAATAGAAACCTGTACACGGAAACTCTTTTGGGGGAGGACTGCCTCCAGTTGGTGTTTGCACAGCCTTGTCTGGGTGAGGGTCCTAGTTCATAGCTGGGACACCTCAGTCCTGCTGGTACCAAAAGGACAAGTCACTGGAGCTGCCTATCACTGGCAACGCGGGAGTGCTTGAAGCAGGTACCCAGCAGACAGCCTTCAACAGGAGAGGGGAAGCTGAATACCCACAGGAACTTGGTGGCCGGCACCTCATTCACTGTGCAGAAATCCTAATGTAAAAGGGAGGAAAAGGAGAGGCAGATCATCCCTAATGCTCACATGAAAGCCTAGTCATCAGTGAAACTGCACAACAGCCTTCTGTAGCAATAGTCGGGTCCTCTAGCCATTTACAAGGCTATTGCACACCTTGACAAAAGGCCCCTGCACCACTTCCAGGGTCTTAATTAGGATTACCACCTTACCAGCTTACCGCAGAGGATCCCACATGTCTCCACACCCCGGACTGTATTGGCATCAGCCAGCTGGAGGAATTTCTGGCAGAGCTCCCTAGGGACAATGACCTGGCGAAGGACATCCATACTTGCATCTGTGGGGAGAATGGGAGCACAATCAGCAATGACAGTCAGGGATGCTGGAGAAATGGTCCCTCAGGTGAGTATCTGAAGGGACTAGACAGAAAAAATCCAGCCTGGAAACATTAACTACTCTAATGTCTACCCTTACAATGGCAGTTGCAGATATATGAAGTCACTGTGACACTTCATAAAGCACAGTCGCTACCTCTTTCATAGCAGGGAAAGAGACACATAGAGAGAGAAAGAAACCTTCAGCAGCATGTCAAAAACCTAGGATTTTGTTAACGAAAATGTAACCACAAACACTTACAAAATGTAATTTAAAGTAAAATGTGTCACTGGTCATTTGGAAATGTCCCAATCAGTATTTTGGAGCCATATTTGGCAGAATAGGAGAATTCGGTCAGCCTAGCCAGTAACTAAACCCCAATCTCCAACACATATTTGGATCTAGAAAAAGCCAAACAGGTTGTAGAATCTAGACCAGCAGAGACTGGGCTGGAGAATGATGGGGGACCAATTCCCAAGAGGAGACAGTTCTCCCCAGCCCTGCAAACCTTTACTGGACAACGGGGAGAACATTCAGTGACTTGGAAGGCCAAACCCCCAGAAGGGATGGAGCCATGATCAGATACTTCCAAGAACGTTCCAGACAAATCAGCTCCTCGGCCACATTTGGCTCAGCCCCAGCAAGGGAGAAGGGTGCACTGAGATGTACTAACTGTTTTCCGTGCTCCCCAAAGCACTAGGTTTCAAAGATCTGTCCACAACAGGAGGTTTGGATGAGACAGTCCCTGCTGATGGACTTGCGGGGTCAACTGGAGAGACGGGAACCTTTGGGATTAAATCAGTTGGGGGCTTTTCCACGCCAGGGATGAGGGGTCCATCCAGAGACTCAGGACTTGGCTCTGGCTTTCCAAATTCCTGCACTATCCTTAGACGTTCCTTCTCCAGCTCCTGTCGTCGAATCATCTCCTCGAAGGCATGAAACTGCTCTTGCTCTGCCTGCTGCTGCTTCATCAGGGCTACCCGATTTCTCTCCTCTTCCAGCTGTTGCTGCAAAGCCAAGTTGCGTGCAAATTCCTCTTCCTCCTGCTTCTGCAAGGAGAAACACGCCAACATCAGCAAACAGGGGAATGCTAGCCCAAGGCAGAATACGAAGCCTATGCACTGCAGACCCTCAGCAATCCCAGACTACTCCTAAAGGGTCTGCAAAAGGTAACCAGCAAACAGCACTCCCTGCAAGGAAGCTTCAGCTTGCAAAACAGAGATCCGCACTTCCATCAGGACAGCCAACTAGACCAGGGCAGTAAAACTGCTGCCTTACCCTCCCTCTTCCACAGAAATATAATTCCAGGTTAATTTCCCTCTATCCCATCTCAAAAATTGCACCTGTCTGCAGCAAAACGGACTGCAGAGTTTTCTGCTTAGCCCACAAAACCCCAGATCCTTGCCCATGCTGTTACCAACTGCCTGCTGAGTTTCTGGATCATAAGACCTAGACTTCATGTTGTGACAAAGAGAAAAAAACCAACCAACCAACAATCCCAGCTCAGACTGCCTCCAGGATGCACAAAGAAGAGATACAAGGAGGCCTGACAGATTCACCTGCATAATGGCAGCAGACATATTATTGGGACAGCCCTGTGCTGCAGGTGATGAGGCTGGACCCTGCAAGCTGGGGCTACCCAGACTTCATATTTCAAAGCATCCAGGGAGCCCTGGAGACCTGCCCTCTTCCAAACCTTGGTGGCTGAGGGTCTTCTGGGGAGCACAGGCCTCCTGTCTCCTCTCACTCACCTTCTGCTCCTTGTACTTAGCATAGTCCTTGGCGTACCTCTTTAATAGCTCCTCCTTGAGCTCTTCAGCTCTGGGGAAGGCTACTTCTTTCAGTTTCTGAAGGGAGGAAACACAGTCATATGAGTGCGATAGCCCCAAGGCAAGAAAAACAAGACCTGAACAGATGCGAGAATCAATGGACATGTAGCACCCAGAGATTATAAACCATCCACTTGCTCATGAGGTAGGAAGGGCCAAGCAGCTCCACCACCACGCGCAGACAGGCTGACAGGCTGCAGACAGGCATGTTGTAGCTGGGTTGCACAGACAGCACTGCCGACAACACTGAGCATGAGCTTAGGCAGCATTGTCCTTTGCTCTTCTGGTCAATTTTGAGCAGAGGAGCGGTAGCTTCTTGTGGCTCTGAGCAATCTCCAAGGATCCCCTGGCAAATCCCTTGAGGAACACCACATGGAACATCCAGCCACCATGCACAGAAAAGCCATGTGGTCTTTAAAAAGCAAGGAGTTTAACAGGAAAGAAAGGACACCCCAGTGCTCAACAGAAAGTAAATTGGACAACCACAGCCAGCCCAGTGCAAGCGTAACGGGGTAAGAATCCCCCAAACCATAACTCCCAAGGGGTCACGACTGCCTGGTCAAGCCAAGGCTTCTCAGCGTTTGTGTGGATCGCTCATCCCAGAGCCATGAAAACCCAAAGTTGACGACCCCAAAACATTTGACAGCAGCCACTGAAGACTTGGAAATGCTACTACTTACTTTCACCGTCTCCCTCTTTTCGGGTATGACAGCAGTTTTGTAATCACGGTGCTGTGGCAGCTTCTCAATGAAGAGCCTGCAAACACAGGAGAGAAACTGCACTTCTGAATCACAGCAGAAAGGGACAAATACAAGATAGCAAGTGACATTTTGGGGGTACACATAGTTCCCTTCCAGCACTGTTCCCTTGCTCCGCCACCTCCTGGGCCTTGTGCTCCCCACAGTCAGGACAGTCATCTGCCTTTCTGCAGGAAACCCTCCATCATATAATGGCCTTCTGAGCTCTTCATGAGACACTGGAGATCTCGCTCAGTCCCAGGGGAGCGCCTCACACAGGAGATTTTTCTTCCACCTGGACTTTGGAGATGATCCTCAGGGATAAATATATCTGTTTTGAACAGAAACATTAATAAGCCGGTCTAAAACACCAAGGACACTGACAGTGATTCAGAAGGTCCTTGGGCACCTGCCTACACCTCTGCAAGCATCCAAGGGGATTACACACAAGTTCAAGGACTCGGCTGACTCAGTGCTCACACTGTCCTTCTGTACAGAGGAACAAACAGTTTGTGCAAGAGATCGGGAAATTAATTCAGACCTTGAAAAGGAAAAACTTGCAGGTAAGCTAAAAGCAAGTTCGCAACATCCCCAGCTGCTGCATCAGAAGCCTTTTGGCTCTGTGGCCCGACCACCCCAGAAGGTCAGGGCAATATTTCAGGCAGCAGGGCTATTTCTGTGCAGAATTCTGGGAGGGAAATCAAGACTGAGCTCAACATCATCCCGCTCCCAGCACAACTACGAACAGGTTAATCTTTGGCTCCTCTACAAACGCAATAACTGTTCCCCCCTTCCAGGGAGGTCTGCAGCACACAGTGGTGAAGATGCAGAGAAAGAGTACTGCAAGCACTAGAACACGGTGAAAAGCCTGCAGACATGGCGCAATTCATGCCGGCTCAGCTCTATGAGGCTCCCCAGGTTTGAGCCATCCCCGAGTTACCTCTGCAAACAAGTCCCCAGTGGCACACTTGCTGACTGCGTGCTCAGAGTGAGCTCACGGTGAGCTTAGCTGAGTCCTTGTCTCCTGCAAGTGGAGCTGTATGTGCTCCGAGTGTCCACAAAGCCTGTGGGCATAACGCAAAAAACCCTGCCCTCCTTCGTGGCTCTTTGCTACACCACTTTAGCATCTGAAGGAGGATGCTCTCCAGCTCCTTTAGATAGAAGCTTCATGCCCAGGCACAAGTAATAAGGTAGTGAGGACTAGACCATGCCCCAGGGAGCATCACAAACCAACCAAGCAGAGCCAAGCGGGAAAAACTCAGGGGGGACACAGTGAGAACACTCTTCATGCTGAGAAGCCTCTGTGTGTGCAGTAAATAAACCCAGCTGCTTCAAAACCTTAGTCCTCTGGGAAAAGGAAGGACTTTTTGCAACCCACAAAGGCTCCTGGTTGCCACGGAGAGCGTGAGGATGCTCTCGCCAGAGACCGCAGGATCAGCATAACCACGTCACAGCCCGGAGCCACAGAGAAGCTGTCGCTCAATCCGAAACACCGAGCAAGGTCCCCACTCCTGGCTGGTGGTTGTGAAGTAGGTCACTGTGTCGAGGAGACAAAACAAGGCTGTGATCATTGCCAACAGCTAGCAGATTAAAATGGAAGGGATTAATTAAGAAGGATTAAGAGCAGATGCTGGCCTGGGGAGGATGGAAAAACCAGCAGAGACAGCTGGGTTTCCACAAGTCAGGAAGGGGGGAAAAAGTGGGCAGCAGGATGAGATGAGGACTCAGGCAGCCAGAGGAAAACTTTGGGGCAAAACCAGGCAGCAGCAGGCTGGGGTTGGAGGCAGGGGAAGGGCAGGAACAGTTCACATTTCCTATCGACAGCCCAGCTGAGGCTTGGCAAGACTGAAACGCGAGGAGTTTTGGGCTTGTTGAAACCTCCGCATGCTCCCGAGTCCACTATGAGCAGCAGCTGTTTGGCACTGAGCAGCCACATCACAGGCTATTTTTAAGCACTGCTACGGCATGCATGCCAAGCCGGCATTTCTTGAGTCCCTTGCAACACCCCACGCAAACCCCTGGAGCCAATCCTAGCAGCTCACAGCCACGCAGGCAAACCAGGAGCCCAAACACCAAAGAAAATTCCCATCTTATTTTTTTTTCTTTCTTATTTGGCTCTAGCAAAATCAAACGTGTGCCTGATGGCGATTCAAGGAAAACATCCACTCAGATCAACACAGAAGAAGCTGTTCAAGAAGACAAGCAAGCAGGTGTCTTACAAGGTGACAAGACGCATGTGTTAAAAGTCCAGACTGGTTATTCTTAGAGATAGCCGTGCCACCCTCCTGCCCCCCCAACAAGGGCTGGGCAACAAGCTTTGTCTCCCCATGGGAAAGATCATTGCTGTGCAGCCAAACGACCTGCACAAGATCAAGCAGGTGGCTGAAGGCCAAGCAGGAAAATGGCTGCCTCAATGGGAATCCCAGTGCAGATCCATCTTGAGATTAGCCCATGACTAGACAACACTGTCTCAAAGCCGACGGCTGTCCAAATCAGGCACCAAGACACAAGTCTCATTGTGTAATTCAGACCTTGAGGTCAGCCTTGGGGAGTGCTGTATAGGGAAATAAAGAGAAAACCACCTTCCTAAAGCTACACAGACCACACCTCGCTCCCAAGGACGATGCGCTCACTCCCACCAAACACACCATGCTAAAAACCTCTGAAGTACTTCTCAGGGCTGGAGTCCTCCCCTTCCCAAAGGCACAGACTGATGCAGAAAGCGCCCACACTAGGCCATACACTCCGGCAGGGAGCCGGGCTCTGAGAAAGGACAGCCACAGCACAAACTGCAAATGTGGGCTGAAGCACTGGGGGAAGAATTCCAGTCCCCTTCCTAGAAAGGGGAGAGCAGAGCAAGTCCCGTGAGAGACTCCAATTACCAGTGCCCTGCTCTTGCCTTCTGGATCATGCCCCTTGGGGAAGGACATCTAGAAAACCATCCATCAAGCTTACCACTTGAGCTACAGCTTCAGATCTTCATTTAAAGAAATGAGACCATGACGTTAAATTTGTATCTTTGGACAATCCAGGGCAACAGTTCATATTCATCAGCACTGGAGAAATCACACCAAGGGAAGGTTTTTTCACCTTCCAGGTAGCCCAGCAGCCAGGCTAACGTAAACACCACGAGCATTTGAAAGCTGCTGGAGAGAAAACATGCCAGCACCTATCACTGCTATAATGAAACAGCAAAGGTGCTTTTAGTTCATTTGTTTAGTTAATCACTTTCTCCTTTGGCCCCAGCTATGTAACCAGCCTGGAAATCTTCCCGAGGGTTTTACACTTCCCAGCTCCCTGTGCAGCCTCCCAGGGCACTCGCTACAATGCCCATAAAAGCTCAGGAAGTGCAAGGCGGGAAGCAAAGCTAATCAGAGAAAAATGCATTGGATTTAAGGGGCAGGAACCCTGCACATGGGGGCAGGGAGAGAAAATGTCCACAGAGATGCCAACCACATTCTGGATAAGCAGGTAGCGTGGGCACAGCAGAGACCATACCAGAGTGGCACTGGGCAAAAGCCGGAGGGACAGGCTTTTGGTCAAAAAACCTATAGGAACAGGAATCTCTGTGCCGTTGGGATATTTTCTGAGGATCACAGTTTTCAGCCCTTTAAGCACCCACAGGCACAGCTACACAGAAGGGCACGTTTGCTCCAGTCATACTCTGGGCTGCTCAGACGTAATCCAGACCTGACACCATGTCACCGCGTTAGCACGGCGTACGCTTTGGCTCGGCAGGCACAGCAGCGGGGTTTCAGACCCAAGATGTCTCATTTCTGGGCAGCTGAGGAGATGACAGCGAGAATATGTGGCTCAGCACTTGCCTACACAGAATGTAGACCCTACAGCTGGAGACCTGGTAGCTGAAACACCAAACAGGGTGTTGGCTGGGTTTATATATGATCTGGGGCTTTCTAGAAGGGCACTCAGTACCCAAGAAACTCACCAGTTGATTGGGATCAGGTTCTTTCAACCCAGAACTCTTCCCCACATCCCTCCAACGAATGGCTTGGGTATATGAGTGTGTGTTTCGGGGAGGGATTATATTCTACCTGACAAGTAAAACTAAACCTACAACCGGTCCCTCCACCTGAAGAAGGAACTCACCACCTGCTGTAAGAGGCCGTAGTAACTTAAGCATAAAGCAGGCTTCCCCTCCAAAGGCAGTTTATTAGAGAAACCACCAACCAGCCTAGATCCTTTCCAGGTAGACACCCGATACCAAGATCCTCTACCATGGATCCTTGCTGATCCGTATGATGTCACGGCCAACCTAGCGACAATCGAGGCCAATCTAGCCACTCTGCGGTGATAAAACACCAGGAAGCTTTGACATGCAGGGAGACAAAACCTCCCTCCTGCTGACAAGAGTCTCCACTAGCAGAGGGACAGAGGAATACAAGATCAGCCTGGTTTCAAAGGGAACTTCTACAACCCTCCTCCAAAGAGGTGAGCAGCATTTGTGGGTTTGTACCTCACACCTTTATGACATCTCCTCGTCAGTCTAACCAGTTGCATCCTCACCTCTGTGGGAATCGAAATTCAAAAGGAGCAGAGCTCTGGACAGAACCCAGTTCTTCCAGCTCAGCAAGGCCTCGCAGTGTTTAGACATGCTCAAAACATGCAACACCAAACCCACAACCCCTTGTATCGACGCAGGTTACTTGCAAACGAAGCAATGCTGCTCTTACGTGATGTATTTGTTGTACAAAATAAAGGCATGCTCGATATTGCCTTCCTCCGAGTAAACAGTTGCCATGCGGAGAATTTCCACTCCGGAGCGGTAGTAGCGTCGTGGTGGGATGTCCTCATTCACTTCTACAGCACTTCCCACCTGGATCAGTCTTCGTACTCGCTCCTCCGGCGGGAGGCTGACGTCGGCTTGGTCAGGCATAATGACACACATCAAAGCTGCCGCAAGGCTGACGAACTCTGTGGTGGGAGTAAAGTCAAGTGCATCAAAACCAGTGTAAACCAGGTAACTCATCCAGTTTCCTCAGGACTGTCTTTCCTTGACAGAAATCACCTCCCCTCAGCAGAAAAGCATTTAATACATGGGCCAAGCTCAGTCCTGAGGGAGGAATCTGGGAGAAGTCCAGCTCTTTTTGGGCACAGTGCTTGGATATTTAGCTTTATTACCTGAAAGGCAGCCACAAATTCTAGTTCAGTCCTTGGTAACCGATTTCAAGCTAGGGTTTGACCCATCCACATCCTACCCAAAGCAGCACTTCCTTCCCAATTGTCTCTCCACACAACAGAACAAGTGCTGGTCACTAGTCTGGGCTGAGATGGCCAAAGTGTTTCATTCAGACTCGAGCAGAAGCAGCTTTACACTGGGTTTCAACACTGCAGCATTCACCACTTTGCTTACACAGCAGTGAGAAGCGGATGGAGCTGAAGGCCAACCTTCCAGCCGCTGCTGCTCAGCAGATCTGTCCTTACCCAACAAGCTCAATCCCAAATTGCTCTCGCCCGGGCACAGTTGCGATCCCTCTCTCCCCCGTGCTGCAGGAGGCACGCCCGTCACCCCAGGAATGCACCTCGACCTGATCCATGCGTCTGATTCCTACTTGGCTCCAACAAACCCCTTCTCACCCACAGCCCCATGGCACAAGCCGATAAATTCGAAGCAGAGGAAGCGTCAAGACTGTTTGAGGGGCAGCAAGCCCAGAAATGCTCCACAATGCTCTTTCCCCCGCACCAAAAGCAGTTTTCCCTTGGAAAAGCCCTCCCAGACCGGCATAAGGGTTAAACTCTCTATGAAATCACAGCGCTGAATCCAGAGCACCTTGCAAGCCTTCCAGCAATGTGACTGCCACATACACAACATCATGATTTACTGTGGCTCCTTCCTAAAAATGGAGGAAAGGTCCCAAGCTGAGCTAGGCACTGCCTGAGGATCCCAACTGGCAGAGGAGTTGCCTTTCTAGGGCTACCTTCGAGCAGAAGCCCCTTTTTTAAGGCAGGCAAGCCCACATTTCACAGCCCATATCCTGGAAGAGCCTCCACAGGCCTCTTGCCCTAAATAAGGGCTGTGAGATTCGGTCCTGCCAGAGGCTGCCGTGTCAAAGCGCTCACTTATGGGGTGTGACAGAACCACAGCTCAGAGTGGGCTTCAGCTTCTGCTCCTCACTGATGTTTCTACTGGGCGGGATGGGTTCAATTGCTCTCCCAAGCCAGAGCTCTGAGCCATCTCCCCAAACCAAAGCCCCCCCGCCAAGTTCCACAGTCCTTCTCCCCCAGGAGAAAACAGACACCACTCACACACTGTAACTCCTGGAGCTCCCAACTCAGGGCTCCCCCTCTAATTCCCACAGCAGCCCTCAAGATAAAGACAGCACCCAAACCACTCACCCTGAGCTGCTAGCCCCCAAACTACAGACCCCCCCCAACCATTGCCCACCAAGAGAGAAGACGACCCACTCCACCCTCCAAACCAGAGCTCTCCAGAACTCCCACAGCCCCTCCCCTGTAAGGGAGAGTAAAGAAGCCCTCCAGCACTATCTGTTCTCCCAGAACAGCCCCCCCCCCCCCGCCCTTCCCCTCTAAAAGAAGCAGATCCCCCAACCAAAGCCCCCACGGGCTCCCAGCTCCCCACAACAGAGCAAGGGGAGCCCCAAAACGGATCCTACTTCCTAAAGGGAAAATTACCCACAGACAGAGCCCCCCTGGCTGGAGCCCCACGAAGGGAACCCCGATACGAGACGACCCGGTCCCCCAGGACAGAAATTGCCCCCTCCCATCCCCAAAGCAGCCTTCCCTCCAGTCCCTGGCCCCTCAAGCGAGGAAGGGTCCCCCCGCAGACCCCAGTGCCCGGGCCCGGCCCTGACCTGCCACCGGGAAGGCGCCGCCACCCGCCGCCTCCCCTCAGCGCTTCCGGGTTGTTGCCGAAGGCAGACAGCGCCGCCCCGCCCCCCCGCTTTCAGCAGCCAATCAAAAGGCGCCGCGACATCCGGGCACGACGCAGCCACCTCCCGCTTCCGCCCGACCGAGGTGCCGCTTCCTTTCCCTTAGCGGAAAGCCCGGCGTCATGACGTCAGAGGCCGCCCTGACCCTTAAAGGGGCAGCTCCCTTCCCGGCTGCACCGCTCTCTTACCCCGAAAACACCCGTTCTCACCCCAAAACGGACCGGTCGCGTGGCTCAAGGCCACCGCCCAACAACCCTCCGCTCGGGTGAGAGCCGAAGCGCATCCTGCAGGGGTCGTCAGGCCCATGCTGGGGGGGGGGTGGGGTGGGGGGAAGAACTGCTCCACAACCAGGGCTCGAGGTTTACGCACTGCGGAAATTTACTTTAGCAAAAGCGGGTGAAAAGTGAAAAAAAAAAAAAATCACCTAGTTTCAGGCCGAATCTTATTTCTTGTTATGTATCGAGGAAATCAAGGAAAAGCCCTTTTTGTTGAAGGTTAAAGGGACGCTCTAGAGGATGTTTCTTTAGGATTATTCCAGCTGCGTGTGTGTCCACGTTTATTCTCCACATCCCTCAAGGAGCAGAGCTATGACTCCGCTACGACATAGGATTAAAAAATTTCTGTGAGGTTTGTAAAAGTATCAAGGACAGGATAGGGCAGGGAGGAAAAAAAATTTTAAAAAAGAGCTGTGTTAAGATTAAGAACATCTGCATTTGCAGTTCCCAACTGCTGGTGGAAGTTACGGCAGCAAAGCCGCTCGTTCAAGCAGTGAGAGACACATCTCAGAGCTCCTCCGGGGTGAAGACGCAGCCCTGGACAGGTTTCTGTTGCGTACAACGTTCCCTACGCCGTCACAACAGGTTTCTTATGCCGGCGCCTGCGTCTCCTGGCCGCTCGAGTTTCCTGGGATGGGCAGAGGTGGGAGCTCTGGGCGGGAAAGGACAGTCCTTTGTGCCGCTCCTTAGTGGGCAACGAAACCCAACAGTTCCTCGCTGCCAAACTGCGTGGCTGCCTTTGCTCCATCGCTCCGTGCTCACGCACCAGCTCCTGGTGTTGTGCCTGCGCCTTGGCGCCTCGCCTGCGGTTTTTCTTGGCGCTGCTGGAGTTTCTGGAAGAAAAATTCAGAAGTCAGTACCAGGAGAAGTCACGGCCCCGTTCAGTCTCTCTGTACGCTGAACCTGAAAGGGCCGGTTGTGAATCCCCTCGGTCCCTCCACATTCACCCAGGCCCTTTTGCTACAGCCTGAACAATGCGACACCCAGGAAGAACACCCAGCTAGCAGCTTATTTCCTACAGTAAGGGAACTTTTCAGCAGGAAACATTTTGCACGCCCCTGAAGAGCGGGGCTGAACGACCCACTGCTCCACCAGAAGCAGGCACTGGCTACCACACATCTGCTCCCAAGACGGTTTCGGAGCTCCCCCACAGCTAGAAGCTGCCAGAGGTCATCTCCCATCCAGGACGCGCGCCCCAGGTCAAGAGGAAGCTCTTTACCTGCATTCACTGTTCCCCTGCCATCCCTGCTGAGACGGGAGGAGCCTAGGAACAGAAAGAGAGTTACTGCTTCACTCTCAGGGAAGAGCTGCCTCGCTTGGCACCCAATTCAAAGTCCTCTTGGCCCCGAAACCTCTCAAACAGCTTGAGAACCTTTCAGCCCCACTGGGAACTAGTGCCAACACTGTCAGTTACGTTACTCTGCATCTACAGGCACAAGTATGTTCTTCAGAGGCAAAGAGCGTTGCTGCTGCAGACACAAGGAACACTTCAACATAGGCTCTAGACAAGTTTCAGGGAGGTTTTTTCCCCCACGGCAGAGATAGCAAGGCAATGGGTGCTCTCTTGTGAGAGTTGCAGCTTATAAAAATCCAAGTTTAAGTTTCTTAAAAGTGAGAAAGCAGCTCTTTTTGTTCCGTCTGTTCAGCTGAACAGCATGCACAGAGGCAAGAAGCAAAAACCTACCTGGGTACCGCTAAGGGGGATTGGTTCGAACGATGCGGATGATGTTTGGCCATCTGCTTTTTAGTGTTTGGTGTAGCGCCGGCTTTTTCTTTGAAGGGGCCCGAACCCAAATTCTTTAGTCCGCAGTTCCTTAAGAAGAATTCTGTATGTCTTGACTGTGTCCACAAACCATTCACCAAGTAATCACAACAGCTCTTCTACACCTACAAAACCCACCCCTTTGCATCACCGTTCCCTGAAAAAAGGAAGGGCAGCAGGCCTGTGGAGATCTTTAAACCCAGGTCTTCCAAATGCCCACCTTCCTTCGTACCCACTGACCCGTTCCACCTCCCTTCCTACGAGCTAGTCACATTTAACATCTGTTGCTTGACAGCAGCTCTCCCTGGGCATATGCAGTCACTCATGCACACAAAAAGACTTACTTTTTTACAGATCTTTTCCGAAGATCTTGGATATAGTTGGTTCTCTCTATAGGATGCCCTCGAGCTCTGTTGAACACTGGAGAGAGACGGGTCTGAGTTACGACGACGCTCTGTACAAGTCATCTTTGGGGCTGCAGAGCACTTAAACCCTTTAGAAGGGTTTTAACCCCTTCAACCAATACTTCCAACACTCAGGTCACATAGGGTGATTCCACTCAGGACACCACTCTTTGCACGACAGCCTGTCACAAGGCAGACACGCAGGCAGAGCTGCAGCACAGCTCGATTCAACCTGTGCTCAGTGTCCCCCGCCATGTTCACTCAACTGTGGTTAGCTCCACAGTCAGGCCATAAACTTAATTTCTTCTTTCCAATTACCTCAAAGAACCCCCAACACCTCCCCTCCTCCAGCTCCCATTCTACACGACAGGAAAACACACACACACACAGCTAAAGCACAGTTACCTCCCTGGAGCTAGCCCAAACCTTTTGGCCATCTAAAACCACAAGTCCACGATAAACATTTCACATCGAACAAGAACATACACATACGTACACTCTATTGCAGTATTTGGGTCCATTCCTTCAACATCAATCAGGTACCTGAACAGATCAGCAAGAAAGCTCTAATTACACAATTAACTATGGAAACATTGTCAGGTTAGCGATGATTCAAAAAGAAAGAGTAACTGGGAAGTTTTTAGAGCTTCTATTTACATGCCAGAATGAAGTACCAGCATTTGGTCTGCTGAAATCAGGGATAAAAAGTGCCCCCTAACAACCACCTTCCCGAAGCTGAAAAGCTTTAAATCCTTGCAAGTCTGGGACTACGCAGATCACTTGACTCTTGTTTTACTGGTGCAACACTATTTCCTCCTAGAGCAACAAGAAGCTGGCAATGCTACCACTTAATTCAGTTTGACTAAGGACGACTCACCTACAAACCAGGTAGCCAGTTCTGTTCAAGCCATGCGTGCAATGAACTCCGATGAGTTTATCTGTAACGCACAACAATCAGGTTATATTTAAGTGCTTTTTCTCCAAAATCCCACCAGAACAAGCCCATTTGCATTCGCCCTCCAACAGCGACACCAGTGTAAATCAACAGAAACGATCACGCAACATCACTATATTTATGTCTAATTAGCGCCACCAATTCAGCTCATTAACTCATTTAATTCTGTGACTCATCTGCACGGTCACACAGCTCACTGCAGGGAGGATGTATTTAAAAGCTCCACAAAAAGCTATCCCACATTTCCCAAGCACTAACAGCTTGCTGCTTACACTGCTACCAAAAAAGCAATCAGTATTTACAGCCAGTCTAGATATGGAGTCTCAAACTCAATTAAAACTCGACTTGCTGCCAAATTATCAGAGCGCCAGCATGAATTCCTTTACCATAACAAACCAACCTTACTGCCCTGACATTCACATGCCAAGAGAAGGAAAAAAAAATTCACGCTGTTCATTAAAACATCCCTGGCCTCCAAGCCTGCAGTGCCCTTCCCAACAACAGCAATGTAAGGGAAATCCACACTTACCATTGTCTTTGTTGTCTCTCAAAAACTTTTTTACAACGCATTTGAATTGAAAAATGGTGTGCCTGTTTGGTATTTCATGTCCCATTGTCAAGATCTTTGAGTAGCAGAGTGTGGCTGGGAGCTCCTACAAGAAAGTCAGTCAATAATTTCCAGAAAAAGCACGAGTATTCTTATCAATTAGAGATTTCTTATCAATTAGAGATCCCCTGCCGGAGAATTCAAGTGCATCACACTCTTTAAAGTTATCTTCTTGCAAGAAACATCTTCCACTTTATCAGCAATATCAGGGCTTACACAGAGCTTCACTCCCCTGACAGTAAGACCAAGACTGACCTCTGGCCCGTAGTAGCGAGTTGTGTATGTCAGGTCGATGATCAAGCCCAGCTCTTCCTTCTGCTCTTTGATTTTCTTAATGAGGTCACGAGGGGAAAATCTCTCCTCTGGATGAAGGTTCTGATCAAAGCTCTGAGGGGATATAACGTTTAAGAGCAGACATTAAATGCAGGTCCATTGCGACTGGTGGGAAGAAGTTCATGCTCCAGAACCTCCCAAAGCTCATCCCTTCAAAGAGAAAGACGCAGGCAAGGAGCAAAGGCAGATGGAGACTGACGCACAAGTTACACTGAGCCAAACCAGGATGTGCTCAGGCCCTCACTGCTTTGGGACTGTTCACCTGAGGCTTTCCAGGACTGACTGGAGGTTTCATACTGTGGCAAAACACTGCAGCATGACAAATGTGCTATAAAATCGGCTTGCAGCTCAAACGGAGGTGAGCAAACAGCACTGCTCCCCATCACAAGCTCCGCAACCCCCATGGACATGACCCACAGTATTTGTTTTAGGCGTAACTGCTGCACTCAAACCACTCTGGAGCAGAGCTTGCCCCAGTGTTATCAATTAATATGTATAATATGATTGAAATAACCAGGGAGCTGCTAAAGTCCTGTGTAGAGCCCCCATCAGTTAATATTTAAAATAGGGAAACAATAACTAGACATGATTTAGGGTTTAGGAACTAACTACTAGACAATGGGGCTTTATGTTTATGTCAGAAAAGGTAATGGATTGTGGTCTGATCAATAAACCTTGAAGAACTGCTTGGAACTGCCAAGATTAGGGAAGTAGGTAAAAGGTAATTCCTACAGGGGGATATTGTGGTCACCAACTCATTGACCACCTACTCAAAAGAAGGCAATGAAGGAAGAAGACTGAGTCTGTGCACTAATTTACATGAGGGGTGAAGAAGAAGAACCAATCATTAAGGAAAGTAACAATGAATATGTATTAAGTACATAAATGTGAGGATTTTTAAGACAAAGGTGTGCTGTCTTGAGACAGGCACCCATTCATGTGCCTCAATGAAATTAGTCTGAAAATACCTTGACTCTGTGTGTTATTGGTTTGCACATTGGGTAAACGAACCCCGTTTGTGGGACAACACCAGCACGCAGTGGCAGGGACCTCCAGGCACAGCCGGGTGGGCAGCAGTGCTGCCACACTGACCCCTCACAGCCTCCGCTCCCACAACTCAGCTCTGGCACTGCATTCATTGGGATGCACAGCCCCTGGGCACCTGGCAGTGCCAGCAGGGGCTGCCCGCAGCACCCCTCCTGCCCTAACAGGGCCGACCCGCACAGACCTCCTTGTATCCGGGCTGCCTGGGCGGTGCTGCTGGCACCCAGAAAGCTGCCAGAGACCCCCAGAAGCCATTCCTGGTCACCCCCACAGCATGAATGCCACTGCCATCCTGTCACACGCTCTGTCTGCTCAAACAGCAGCTACCGTGCTGTGCTCCTCTTTCCCGCAGGTTATGATCCAGTTACCAAAAATAAACAACAAAATGACCTAGTGACACTCCTTCTCGTTTTTGGAAGGAATTCGCTCATTGATTCTCCACAAAGTGATACTTTCCCGTGGCCCCTTTCCACCTCAAACAGTCCCAGAGCATCAGCAAGTACTTACCTGCTTCAGGGGGACCTTGAAGGCAATGAAGCGGGTGCCCGGCATCCTCCTGCCCAGCGGGAGATAGTCAGTCCACCTAAAACCCGCAACACGGAGACGTTAAACGGCTGAACCGGGGACCGGCCCCGCCGCCCCCCCGCCCGGGGACCCTCAAAACCCCCAGGCCCGGGGACCCTCACCCCCCCACCCCGAAGTCCCCCAAGCTTTAAGCTACGGCTCCCCGCTGCCCGAGGGCTGCCATACGTTCAATGTAATGAGCCACGGAGCGCCGCCGCTGTCAGGGCCCGGCCGGGCCCCGCGGCTGCCGGCAGCACCGGGCCCCACGCCGCCGCAGAGAGCCGGGGCAGCTCCCGGAAGGCCCCTAGGCCTGGAGAAAGCCGCGGAGCTGCGTGAGGACAAGACAGGGGAGACGCACTCACCGGTCCGGTACGCGGCAGGCCCCTCTGCCCACCATGATGGCGATGGCGCCGGTCCCCCCGCCCGTCAAACGCCACTTCCGCTTCCGCCACCTTGACCCCGCGCGGCCGCCGTCCACGCCGGCGAAACCGCACCGAGGCCCCGCCCCCAGTGAACAGACCACGCCCCCTCCGCTGAGAGGCAACGCCCACCGCCCGGCAGCGCCTGAGGCTGTTGCGCCCCCTGGCGGTTAGGAGTGGGTACAACAGCCCCGGAACCGGCACCGCCAACACCCACCGGTACCGCCATCGCCGCCCAGTACCGCCCCAGTTCGGCCAACACCGCCCAGTACCGCCCCAGTACGGCCAACACCGCCCAGTACCGCCCCAGTACGGCCAACACCGCCCCAGTTCGGCCATCACCGCCCCAGTTCGGCCAACACCCACCAGTACGGCCAACACCGCCCCAGTACGGCCAACACCACCCCAGTACGGCCAACACCGCCCAGTACCGCCCCAGTTCGGCCAACACCGCCCAGTACCGCCATCACTGCCCCAGTACCACCATCACTGTGCTGGTACCAGCATCACTGTCCCAGTACCAGCACCAGCACCCTGGTTCACCCCAGCACCAACATCACAGCCCCAGGACTGGCATCCCCACCCTGTGCCAGCACTGGTACCAGCATCCCTGCCGTGGTACCAGCATCCCCACCCTATGCTCGTACTGGTACTCCCAGTACCAGCATCGCCCATCCCACTAGGAGCAACCCCCACAAGTACCACCTGCGGACCCCCACCCAGGCTCACCCCACGGGCTGCCCATCATGGCCACACAGTACCGGTACGGTTCCACCATAGCTGGGAGCAGCAGTTGCCCCTTGGGACAGGAAGGGGGAGGACAAAAACAACTCAAAAATACCCCAGACCCTTCCATCCCCGACTCTGAGGCAGGACGGGGCAGCACACACGTGTCAGCATGGCAGGGTCACCGGTGCCAGCCTCATCCTTTCCCCTCGGACACGAAAATCACCTACCCCCCAAAATATCATTGTTGGGATGGGAAATTGTTGGAAGGGGAGCCATCATAGGGATGGGAAATCACTGTGGGGATGGGATATCATCATGGGGATGCGATATCATCACCAGCATCACCATAACCGCCCCAGTAGCAGCGTGAGTGGCCAGGGCTCCTTTGCCATATGCAGACACATATTCATATATATATGTGTATGTACCGTGCATGTAATCGCTTTTCAACCTCCACGCTTTCCTGGCCCTGGGAGTTTTGTCCCGGGATGGGGACTCAGCCAAGCCAGGGCAGGATTTTCCAGTCCGTGGCATCTCATTCCCAAGAGGGTGGTGGGGAGCAGCACCCTGTGCCTAGCCTGGAAAGATGCTGCTAGCATCTCCAGCTGGGAGAAAAGCCCCTTTTCCAGAGGGAGGAAAACCACACGGATTAGCATCAACGCCAGGAGGACAGAGGCGTCAGCAGCTGGTGGTGGGGAAGGGCCGACTTGACTCGCCCGGCTGAGCAGGGGGCCCAGCTCTCAGGGTGCCCCGCGGCGGTCTGGGCACACGGGGGCTGCTCCCTCCGCACCAGGGAAATCAGGTTGAACCTCCCTCGTTTCCAGCCAACCCTGTAATTAGTGCTCAGCCCATGCTGGCGAGCAGGATCCTGCTCTGGGAAGGAGCCGCGGCTGCCTCAGGGTGTGAGGCAGGGACCGGCTGAGCCCAGAAAACTCATCTCACACCTGGCTGACAAGCGGACATTGCTAGCCAGGGCTTGCTGTGCCTCTCCATGCGTCCCCCCTGTTTTCCCTTCTTCCCAGCCCATTGCTACCCTGAGTCTCAGGATGCTTTTGCAAAGGGTGATCCTGCTCTGCATGGACCCTGTCTGTGGACGTGGATCCATCTGCAAGGGCTTTTCTGCCCCCCAAGTGATGTCCAAATCCCAGATCCCTCCTTCCAAGGTGGCTGCGGTGGGGACGAGCACCCTCCAGCCCAAGAACAGGGGTTTCATCGCCACCTGGCCCTCTCCCCAAAATCCTGGAGGGGCTTTGCCACCCGTTTTGGGAACGGCCTTGACCGTGGGGATCCCGCAGCGGTGACTCAGGGATGCCAGGGGTTGCGAAACAGGCCTGGGATGATTTGGGAGACGCCTCCACGCAGCCCCGCCAAGCCCAGCCGCCCCAGGGAGCCCGTCGGGGGAACAAGCCACGGCAGCGTCTGGGCTCTGCGCAGCGGCCGACCCGTCAGGCAGGTTTCCCGGAGCAGCGAGCCGAGTCGGAGAGAGCCATCCGGGGCCGGGCATGCCCCTCTGCCCGCTCGCCGGCTGACAGAGCCCCCCCGGCTCTCTCCCCACCGCCGAAGCCATGCGGGCAGCTGGGTTGCTGCTGGCTTGGGTGCTGCTGCGTCCCGCCAGCACCCAGCAGTGCCACCTTGCCAGCCCCGGCGGCGTCCTCCGCTTCACCGACAGGCATGCCGAGATTCGGGTGCCGGCGCTGCACCGGGTACCCAGCTCGCTTGATCCTCTCTACGGCCTCGTCCGGCGCTGCCTGGACCTCATCCAGCAAAACCCCCTGCCCACAGGTGAGCCCCAAGCTGGGGAGCCGGGACCCCAGTGCCATGGGTCCCAAGACCACGGGGGTTTTGCAATACCTGGAGCCGGCTGCAATCCCCGTGTCCGGAGCTGCTCCGGGGGGTCTGAGCCACTTCACGGAGGGGGATGCTGACTCCATCCCGGCCTCGCTGCCTGGGGAGGGCTGGGCGTGCATCAAGTGGGACCTCTTTTACCGGTGCCGCGGTTCCTTTTGCAGAGCTGCTCAGGGCGGCCCTGAACGACCCCGGCTCGGTGCAGACATTGCAGGTGAGCCAGGACGTGGGGTGGGGAATCCCACGGGGATGGCATCCACCTCGGATGGGGCACCTGGGCACATGCGGAACCCCAAGCTGGGTGCACTGGTGCCAGCCGGGCTCTCCCATCACATAGGTGGTGCAGTATGAGCTGGGTTATGTCATCTGCGCCGCGGTGGCTCTGCTCTTCACCGTGGCGGTGCCAGTGGCCGGGATGTGCTTCTGCTACTGCCGGAGCCGCCGGCGGTGCGGGGGCCGCCTGCGTGCCCACCGGCGCTCGCTGGGCTGCCGTCGCCACTGCCTGCTGGCCTGCCTGTCCCTCACCTCCCTCGTCATCCTGTGAGTCCCCCAAAGCACCCTGTGAACTGGCCCCCTCACCCCGGGGCAGGGAACCGTGTTCTATGCGTCCGGGAGGCTCTGCCGGGCTGCCCCATCACCGCCTGCTCGTCCCCGGCAGGACCAGCGTCGTCTGTGCCTTCGTCACCAGCCAGCGGGTGAAGGGGCAGATGGAGCCGGGGCTGGGGGCCGTGCCGACCACCCTGCGCACCCTGCGGCAGCACATCGCCAACGTCCCCCAGGTGGGTCCTCCACCAGCTTCCCCCCCCCGGCGTGGGGTGCAGCCCAGGGGCGGCTGCATTTCCTTCATGGAGTAGTCTGGGAGGGGAGAGGAGGTGGTGCATTAAAATGCGCATTAAAAGTGTATTTTGAATGGCAACGTGGGGCTTCCTCCCCTCCCGGCGGCTGCTATCCCCGGCCAATCGTCTCCTCTCTTCTGGCAGGGGGTGCAGATGGTGGTAGACCAGTTCGAGGTGCCTCGACAGCAGATAATCTCCGACCTGGGTGGTAAGCGCCGCACCGGGCACTGGTGGGCACCCACCTGAGCTTCCCACCGGGATGAAATGCTGACAGGGTGCCCGATGCCTTGCAGGGCTCAGCCGGAGCGTGGGGCTCTCCATCCACGCACAGCTGAAGGCGATGACCTACGCGGCACTGGCAGACCTGCAGGACAGGGCTGGAGGTACGGCCGAGCGCGGCTCTCCCCGGGGGCCAGTGCCAAAGCCTCGCCGGAGAGCCGGGGCGGCCGAGCGGAGCAGCGTGAACTAGCCCTGGGCTTTCTCTTTAAGACCTACAGACCTCGCTGCACCATTTACAGATTCTCGACGAGACAGTGCGGGCGCTGGCAGCAGCGCGGGCTGAGCTGGAGCCGGCGCTGCGGGAACGGCGTCGGCGCGTGGTCGCGTTGCTGGACGACCCGCGCTGCACCTCCTGCGCCAGCGTCCTGGGCAGGGCACAGAGCCTGGAGCTGGGCGCCGACTACGGCAAGGTGGGACGGGGTGCTGGTCCCCCACCATCACCCCTCCGGTAGCCCCGAGGCTCATGGGTTACTTCTTCTACTCCAAGGTGCCATCGGTGGAGAAGGTTTTGAAGGCACTGGCTGGTCTGCCCCGAAGCGACTTTGCGGAGATGATTCGCCAGGTTGGTGGGGTCGGGGTGAAGCAGGGGGGTCCGGCACTCACGGGCAGCCCCGGCCAAGCCGCTCAGCACCCCCTCTTTCCTCACAGGGCAATGGCACCTTCAACTCCATCCCAGAGCTGGCCGTGGAGAGGATGGCGCAAGTCATCCAGGGTGAGTGGGACGGCCAGACCGAGTGGGGACACCCTCTGTGGGGCGAATCCCAGTTTGGGGACATAGGGTGGGCCGTGGGGACCATCCACCGCTCCAGCATGGCCTTGGCCCCGCAGATCTGCGGGACGAGATGGCCCGCGTGACAGAGAAGGTGCAGTCCATCGCCGATGCCTTCCCCCTCCCCGACTACACGAGGCCCGTCAGCGAAGCCCTGCTGAAGGCGGAGGACAGGAGCCAGCCGTACCTCCGGGAGGTGGAGCGCTTCGAGCGGTACAGGTGACACTGGGGAGCATGAAGGGATGCGGGGGGTACAGCAGAGATGGGTGCTGAGCCCCCCCTGAGCCCTAGCTGGTGCATCAGCCCCATATCTCGAGGCTGTGCCCTGCTGCTCTTTCCTCCAGGTGGATCGCGGGCACAGTGCTGTGCTCCATCATCCTCCTCATCCTGGCCTGCAACGTGACAGGGATGGCCCTGGGGGCATACGGGCTCTCCAAGCGGGAGGACCCAAGCGACTACGAGTGCCGAGGAGAAGCCGGCGCCAAGTTTCTCCTGGTGTAAGCATCTTCCTGGGTGCTGGAGGGGGCTGTTGCCATCTCACCCCTCCCACCCCCCCAAAAAACAGAGGGGCAAAGCCAAGGGAGGGACCCGGAGCCGGCCGAGTGGAAAGTCTTTTGAAGCCACCGCCTGCGCCGGCGGGTTTGGGAGAAGCTGCTCCTCCCTGGGAGCCGGCAGCTCCCGCGCCCCGGCCCCGCTGCCCGGCACACCCCGCTCCCGCGGGCCCTTCCCAGGCAGGCTGGCGTGCCCGGGCGCGGGAGGGAGCCGCAGGGCTGCAGCCGGCCGGGCACGTCCTTACAAGCCTTTCTGCCCGCCCGGGTCTGCAAAGCCGCCGCCGGCGTCTCCTCTCCCTCTTTCAGCGGCGTGGGCCTGGCTTTCCTGTTCTCCTGGCTCCTCATCCTCCTGGTTTTCGCCACCTTCCTGGTTGGGGGCAACATCCAGACGCTGGTTTGCAGGAACTGGGTCAACCAGGAGATTTATAAGGTGGGTGGCCACGCATCCACCCATCGCCCCGTAAATCTCTCCTTGCGTGCACCAAAATGCCTCCAAACCCTCTGTGTCCTCCCCCTAAACCCATCCAGAAAAGCCCCATCCTAAACCAGAAGATTAAGTTTAGGACTAGGTCCTTGGATTTGCATCAGCAGCAGGGAATTGCCCTTGTGCTGTTAAGTTGCGAGGTGACGATGCGACCCCCTGTCCTCTGGTCGTTTGGGGATCCTTGGGGTACATGCTGCAATGGGGCTGAAAGAGGGATCGGGATTGGGATCAGGGCTCATCCCATCGCTGTGCACACACAGGCTGGTCTCTGCACAGGGCTGTCCGCCGCTTTCCCTCCGAACGCTGCCTGGCGAGGCTCTGCAATGGGGATTGTACAAATAAAGGCAAGATTAGCTCTGGCTGGCATAGGGTACCCCAGGACACACCTGCGAGGGCAGAGGACCCCCAAAATCATTGCTGGGAATGCCCGCACCTGACACCGACCCTCTTTTTCCTCCCATTTGGCCCAGTTCATCGACACCCCCGGGAACCTGCCTCCATCCATGAACCTCACCCGTCAACTCAACCTCAGGAGGGACTCCAACCTCAGCGCCACGTACCGGTGGGTGCTCCAGGAGCCCACCTCTGCCCCTATACATCAGAGGGCTAATTTGGGGTCACGCTGCCAACGTCCCTTTACCTTCCAGGGAGTGCAAGAGCGGCGCGGGGCTGTGGGAGGTGCTGCAGCTCGACAGGTCCTACGACCTGGATGAGCATCTAAAAACCCCCAAGGTGAGGGCTGGCTCCAGCCAGAGCTTCTGGTAACAGCATGGGGATGCACAAGGTTTAGTGGGGTTACTGGGATGGAGGTGCCTGGCCCCAACCCTGCGGCATCCCCCACATCTCGCCCCTGCAGTACACGGCCGATTTCCAAAAACGCCTGGGCGACTTCACGGCACGCTTGGGCGATGTGCGGCTCCTCCGCAGCGAGGGCAGGCAGGACCTGGAGACCTTTGCCCGCAGCGGCATGGATGAAGTGGACTATGGGCGCTTCCAAGAGGAGGTGAGGGAATGCTCACGGGGAGCTGGACCTGCTGCAGCAGGCAGGATGTGGCCCAGCCACTGCAGAACTGGCTTCCAGGGTTGGATTTTGGGCAGCTGCCAACTCCACCTTCCCCCAGATGAAAAACCCCGTGGTGCAGACCAGCCTCCCTGGCTTGGCGAGGAGCCTCGAGGGGCTGCAGAAAATGCAGGTGAGCGGCGGGGGCGGGCGGTAGGGGCTGCCTGCGTGCCCATGGGGATATCCTTACCCTGCTGTCCCCCTGCAGAGGAACGGCACGGTGGCGGGGCGGCTGGCCGCCGAGGCCCGGGCGCTGTGGCAGATGCAAAACTCCACAGTACAGTCGCAGGAGGCTTTGGTGGTGAGTCCATGCCGGGCTGGTGGCTCGTGGTGCTGCCGGCGTTTTCCCGGTGATGTCCCCGTGAAAGGGGTGATGGGCCTTTTGTACCCTTCTCACCTCCCTGTCCTGCAGGCAAAGCTGGGGGAAAGCGTCCACTTCCTCTCCCGCTTGGCACCACACCTCCAGGTAATTGCGCGGTTTCTTCCAGCTCCGAAAAATATGTGGTGCCCTATGGGTCCTGCCTGCCAGTGCCCCAAAAAGCCATTTACAGGGTGATGGGAGAGCCAGGAAAAATGCCACTCAGGGAGGATTGGTCTCCTTTGGATTGCTGCTGCAAATCAGAAATCTCCCTGCAGCACTCACAGCATTCCAGCAACCCTGGCAGAGCTCTCCCATGGTGTTTAATCTCACCTGCTCCCTACAAGGATGTTTCTCTGCTCAGGGCAGGTGCCCTTTTCCCTGCTCTCCGGCAATCAGACCCAATTAGAAGCTCGGCACGTGCGTGCCACTGCACGCCCTGCTCCCGATGTCCTTAGGGCACCTGTCCTGCTGCTCGGTGCTCTAAGGATGCTCTGCCCTTCCCGTGGTTCCCCAGGAGCGGGTGAAGACGACACTGGCCACCACAGCTTCAGTGGAAGCCCGGCTGCCTGTGCAAGCCCAGCAGATCCTCCGGCAGGTAAACTGGGACTGGATTAGCCCTTGGGGGTTACAAAATTCCCCACGGCCAGAAAGAAAGAGTGTGAATGGGGTGCTGCAGAGCGGAAAGGGCACCTGAAGCCTCCAGCCCTCATTTCCAAGCCTGACATTAGCCCAGAGCTGGTTGGAGTGTGGCTGGAGCTGGGCTGGGAAGCACGGCGCCTGCCCTACATGCTGCCTTCTCTCTGCCCAGGAGATTGGCTGCTTCACGAGAAAGGAGCTGCGGTACTTCGCACAGTACCTGAACTGGGTCGGGCAGACGGTAGGTGCTCGCCTTCGCTGCAGGGGGTTCTTTGGGGCCAGGAGCCCCCACGGATGCTGCATGCAAGCCCCTCGCCGAGCCAAGGCAGGAGGTAGCAAAATGCATCCCCCTGAGCCAGGAGCAGATTTACGCCTTGTCTCCGCTTCTTGTTCCAGCTGAGGGAGGATGTGGCTTCGTGCCAGCCACTTGCCACGGCCCTGGACAACGGGCGGGTGATCCTGTGTGACCGCATTGCTGACCCATGGGTAAGGATCCCGTCCCTGTCCCTCCACTGAGGTCTGGTGGAGACCTGCATGGTGCTAATGAGCACAAGTTTGGGGCAGCCAGGGCCGACAGCAGCCCTAACACCCCCACCACCACCAGAACCAGCCACCGCAAGGCTCCCCAAACCCCTCTAGAGCCTGGGGGCTGCCTCATGCAGCTCAGTAGGGACCCCCGTGCTCTCTCCTTGCAGAATGCTTTCTGGTTCAGCCTGGGATGCTGCACCTTCTTCCTCATCCCCAACATCATCTTCGCCGTCAGGCTCACCAAACACTTTCGCCCCATCCGCAACCGGCTCATGTAAGTGGCAGGCACGGCACGGGCCGGCGGGCTGCCTGGGGCGGGGGGACTCGGGGAGCGGAGTTGTGGGCTGCTCCTTGACCTCCTGATGTTGCCTCCTTCTCCTCCTGCAGCTCCACAGGTTCAGAGGAGACCTGTCCCTTCCACATCCCCCGTGTCACGGCACTCAAGCTCTAGGACGGGGGTCTGCCGGGTGCAGCGGCGTACCCCGCGCCCCAGGAGCTCCCGTCAAACTCGTGCCCAAGCGCTGCAGAGCTCCGGGTCCCTCCAACGTCCGACAGGGCTCCGGGTCCCTCCGACGTCTCTTCCTCGGCGTCCTTCAGGGTCTGAGCATCCTTCCCAGGCGCAGGGCGCTCGTCTACGCGCTCTGTGGGGCTCCGGGTCCCTCCGGCGTCTCTTCCTCAGCCATCTTCGGGGTCTGAGCACCCGTCAGGGATGCTCCCACAGCCCGGCTGACCCAGGGCACGGGAGAAGGCTCCACGCAGCTCTCGCTAACCGCCGGCATACCCCTCGCAGACCCCCCCCCGCAGGGAAGAACGCCCGCCTGCTGCCCCATGATGCTTCCCCACACCCGGGACCTCCGGGCAGCGGGCACATTAAAGTCCTTCCCAGCCGAACCCGCCGTCGCCTGCTTTGTTTCACGCCCACCATCTCCCCCATTTTTCCACAGGGAACCCGTTCAGGCCCGGGGCTGGGGGGGGAGCAGACCTGGCCCGACCCATCCTCATGGCCAGACCAGGCTGGGGACGAGGTCATGGGCCGAGGGGTCTCGGGTGGGGGGGGCGGCTGAGGAGGCAGAGGGGAAGACCCCGGGGTGATGGCTGAGGGGCTTCGTCGGGGCCGGGGGGGCTCCATGGCTGCTGGGGCTGAGGGGAAGCCATGGCGGGGGGAGCCCCAGGGCCTGGGGGAGCTCTGAGGCCAGGCCCCGAGGAGGTGGCCGGGCCTGGGTCTGGCTACGGGGGTCCGGGGCCGCAGGACACCCATTTCCAGCCCCCCTGCCCATCCTGAGACCCAGCACACATAACTCCGCTCCCACCTCAGGGCCTGGGGATGCCCCCCCCCCCCCGGCCCTCAGGGTGCTGCTAATTAGAGCTTAATTAGAGGGGGTGGGTGTCTCGGGGGCAAAGCTGCAGGTAGTTTCTGGCTACCCCCAAGGAAGCCCAGCCAGGGCCCTTGACTCCCAGTTTATAGCATCGATGGCTTTACGGTGTGAAATGCTTGCTTTTCATTCATATCCTTCATTCCCTGATTTCAAAGCGCTTTGTCCAACCAGCAAATCATTTATAAAAGCTCTATAGGAGTTAGCAGATCAGCCCTTTCCAAGCGAATGAGGATTTCCCAGTATTTCCCTCACCGAAATACTCTCTGTTTGCTAACCGACAGAAATGCCTCGGTTTTATGCATTATTAAAAGGCTATTGCTACCCACAGCCAGCAATAATGTGTAAGACACCTGCTTAATGCATTATTTAGGTTATTGCTGCCTAGAGACAGCTGGTTTTATGCAGTGTTTGCCTGCAGAGGTCAGCATTGCAAAGGCTTTTTGCAAAAGAGATTTGGGGAGCTGAAGCCCAAAGGAGGATTTCTGCAGGAACCCCCATGCCCAGGGTTATCCTCGGCCCATCTGGAAACGCTCCAGTGGTGTCATCTGCAAAAATCAGCTTTAAAATGGAGTGGTTTGTGGTCAGAGGAAGGTTGTTGGTGGGGAAAGACAGGGGCGTGCAGAAGCGAGGTTGGTACCTGGGAGTCAATCAGAAAATACGTCCATGACTCTCCTGCTCCCAGCTGGGTATATTTTGAAGGCTTACAGTCACGAAATTCTGAGATAATTACAAGGGAAAGGTCTGCCTCATTTTTATAACACGCTCTTAACAGTAGTACTACATTTTAAATGCAATAATACCCACTATGTAGTGCAGAAGAGCAAAGGGATTATCTACTTAAACGGTAAGTGATATAAATGCAGTAATATTTGTTTAGCTGATCCATTGATTGAAAAATGATACAGGTTTGCAAACAAACGAGCTGGATTCAGCTAGCTCTTCTTCCTAAAGTTGTTTCTTGTAGCTGGGTCACGATAAATAGCAGCTAAGCACAGAGGTAAGTAATGAATAACAGAGGAATTCACCCCCCAAACAGACGTGTTTTATACACGCGCATGGTCACCGCTGCAATATCTCTGTTCCCTGCCTGGGAGGTAGATGGATTAAAAATGTGAGCAGTTGCATCTCTGAGTTAGTAGTAAACCACCAACAAATAATCCTGAAAATTGTCCTAAACCAATTGAAGGGCACTTTATTTTTTAGGAAAAAAAAAACCAAACAAACCAAAAAATCTAAAATGAGGACAAGCTGGATAATGATTCCTCACCCAAAGCAAGGTCATGGTTTACGATTATCTCCAATCCCTCCCCAAAGGGACCCCCTCTCATAGGCTGACACACCTTCCCTCTGCTTGATTACTTGTATTGGTAAATTAAAGACTGAAATTAGCTCATTTCCAGCTCCTGGATGTGGTTTTGGTTTTTTTTACAAAAAGTGGGTGTATCAGCTTGTCTGGAACCCGTGTTCTGTGCACTTATAAGGACTTACCTAAACTGGTGTTGATTAAACCACTTCCCTTCTCAAATCCTCCTCTCTTGAAATTCAACTCTTGCGACACCTGACCCGGCACACTTTCCTCGTGCTCTACCTACTGACCTCAAGAAGTGTCTATAATTAATACATACAAGATCAATAATTCAAAGGGCTGGAGGGCAGTGGAATTGTCAGCTCTCCCTTGTTGGGTTGGGTCTGTGGTGGAGAGCCAGGAGCTCTGCTGAGCCCAGGTGTAGTTCCCCCCAATACCTATTTCAAGACGTAAGTTGTTCTTCTCTATTAGCGGAACTAAGGAGAAATGCAGGAAAAGTATTAGCAGCCAATTCTGCCAGAATCAGCCTATTTCTGGAATTAAAATAGTATCCAGGTTTACTATTGTTATTTCATTTCCTTTCTTTTTTTCTCTCCCCATTTTTCAAGGGATGCCAACCCCCTTTTTTCTCCAGAAAAAGGGTCTGCAATCTCCTCCATCTGCTTTTCTCATCATTCTCTGAAAACAACTCAGAAAGCTTAAATACAAAACAGCTGCTGTGAAGAGCAGTTCAAAACTTCGTTCCCATCCCAGTCCCCAAAACGTTCATTTTAAAGCTATTTGTGTAGGAGAGCTCCAATGATTAGTGAGGGAGCAATAAGACACCAATTCTCAGCTTTATTTCATTTCATCTCAGACAAGGAGTTGATGTAATTTTGTCAAACTTTCCTTTTTTTCTGAGCAACAGATTACCTAATGAATCCTTAGCAGAATAACGCAAGCTCCCAAACAGGCTACGCTTTGTGAGAAATCAAGTCCCAGAGGCTTTGCTCCAGCTTCCTTTATTTTTAACATGACAAGCTCCTTGGATTATTGATACCACAAAAGTATTTTGGACGGCACAGATGTTTCAGGCCAGAATACGGACAATAAAACACCCTGGGAAAAATAAACTGTGTTGTATTATTAGTGCTTATTATTATTTGCTATTTAATGGCTGCGGATGGGGCTTTGCTTGCAGGAAGCCTCCTTGCACTGAGCCCGGTGTGAAAGATTTGCCCGGTCCACTCTGGCTCAGGATAAACAGCATGTCCTGACATGCCGCTGCAAATGCAAAACTGATTTCCTCTGGTTTCTGTATTTTGATCATTATTCCCTCCCTAGAGCCTTGCTGGACTTGCTGAGAAATGCACTGAAAAACAAGCCCGGGGCCAAGGTCACTGGAGCTTCTGGGCAAAGGGCACGTTACGGTTGTATAGTTTAACGAGCCGCAGCTTTAGGGACAATTGTAGAGACAAAAAAAAAATCTCTTTGCCTGTCACTGGAGCAAAACGCTATTGCCCAAGCTGGGGTTTGTTGTCTGGTGCTGGTCCCGCACATGGGCTCATAGCAAGGTTTTATGTTCATCGTCTTATGAACTATTAACCTCCATCCCCTTGAAGCATTGATAGATAAAATGCTTTGCAGCCTGTACTTGACACCTCTGGTTTTTTTTGCTCTTGGTAGCACAGAGATTGCAGCACCCCCAAGCCCTGAAAAGCCTGTGGGCTTCTTCCCTTGTAATTCAAGCCCTCTGCGCAGATTTACCATGACTTTTATTGTCCCAGCTTTCTCTATGCAGGCTGCGAGCCACAGTGTTTGCACTGCATTGGGAGTTGCTTTGGAAAAGTTAAGGAGATAAAATTAAGGAGAAATCCTTTAGGGGAGTTGTCAGCTCTGGCATCTCTGCTCAGTCCCTAAAGCTAGCACACCTCAGGTCCAGACTGTATTAACTAGATGGTCCTATTGTGCATAATCTTTGCTGTTGTTTACAAAAAAATTGCTAGCTGAGGGAAAAAACCTTATTTCAGAATGCTTCCTTCTCCACACCCCGCTGAAAAATCAACTTCCTTATTTATACACAGCCTTCTTTTTTTAAGGTAGCCATTCCGATAGCATAATATTGGGTCAGAAGCAGGAATATTATCTGGGTTTTTCAATCTCATTGGCTAAGGGTGAGTAAAAAAACCTGAGCCTCATCTGAGTACATCATGCACTTGTACTCCAGTGCATCCACTGTAGAAATACCTTAGGGGAGATGCTACAAATCTGTTTTTCATAAATAAACACATTTGCAATCTCAGCTGCCTTCAAGCTCCGGCTAAAAAAACAGCCATCATCCCTGAAGATAAACCTCTTGGATGATCCCAAGCATTACTTATTTACACCAGCTGAGAGAGAGTGTGCAGCATTTAAGCTAACAACGCCGTTCCTACACCACTTGCATCCCCTCTGCTCAGTGCCGAGGTAGCCATGGAGATGACTACGGAGAGCATCGTGCCCATGACAACTCTGCATGAGCATCTTGAGCATCTTCAGAGCAGCCTTGTCTCTCCCAGGGCTTCTCCTCACACCAGGCGGCGATTATTGGCTTGTTCTTGCTCCCATGCAGGCGATGGTAAAGCTTTCTCCCATCAGCAGCTCCCCTTCCAAGATAAAAGGGCAGAGAATGAAACGTATGGAGCAGATTTGGCATATAATGCCTGAATATTTGGTCTATAATGTCTCTTTGATATATAACGTCAGCCTGATCCTCAGCACAAACTCCATAAAGAGCCTTTAATTTATTGGTTTAGGGGAAAGAAAAGCTCTGGACTAAGCCACACGTGGTCTTGGGTTGACAACCCAGCTGGAAGATGCTCCAAAATGGATGGTAGGGTGCACATCACGTGGGAAACTGTTTCAATAGATTAAAAACCCTAATGGCTAAAAATCCGACCTGATTTCCTCTGTGGGCACGCATTTCCCAAGCCCATTTCATCTTGGCTTATTCTCATTTACGTCCAGAGAAAAAGGGGATGAAACCACATAAAACCAGCCCCGGCCCTGGGAACCTTTTATATGGAGGGAGAGGGATAAAATCGGGATGGAAACATACTCACCGGCTCAGCTAAGAGGATTTGCATGACCATTTTGTGATGAGTTGGGTTTAATCATCTCATCCTTGTGGAGCATGTGAGTTAGAAACCAGGTCATGGAGTGCAAAAGCTCGATTCATTCTTACGTGAATAAACAAGGTGAAGACCTGGACCAAAATTACATATATATAAGAAAAATATATACCTGAGTGAAAAAAAGAATATTTCTCCATCTCCAACCTGGTCCTTATTTCAGTCTATTGCTTGACTTTTATTTTAATTAAAAAACAAATAATTGGCTGTACTTCCTGGGGTTCAGCTTTCCCCATCTCACCCCGCAGCCCCTTTTCCCACTGGGAAAACTGATTTCTTCTGCCCCTTTCCCAACACAACCCAGCCAGGAATCTGCAGGGAGCCCCAAGGCCTGCAGTGTTACCCCTCCACCCATCACATCTCCAAAAGCAGCAGCTCCTGCCTGCAGCTCCACTTGGGGAATACAACATTTAAATACATCAGCCAGGATTTTGGCACGCTCCTACAAGCTCTCGGCACGCAGCTGACGCATTCTGACATAGGAGCAATTCTCCAAAGTGGGATCCGAGGCTGGCATGGATGATTGACGTAAAAACAATGAAAATGGGAGCACCTGCGCCCATCCCGGGTGTGCCCTGGTTTATTTTTAAGAAGGTGACCTCAGCACAGCCATGTTATGTCATGCAACGTGCTTACGCCGCTACTCTGATCTCGGAAAGTCTTCTGAGGGGATTGCAAGTTAAAAATAAATGAGGGAGAGGCAAAGGAAAGCCTCCCGGTGAGTCATATATTACGAGCCCTGCTGCGAGGAAAAAAAAATACAGATATTCAGCTTTTCCTGCGAAGGAGCCAGCTGGTGGGTACTGCACCGCTTGGGGAAGTTTACGGGAAGCTGGATTAGAGCATTGCTGGGAAGGTATTTGTTCCTGCAGCTTTACAGAGGGGCATCGTGTTTTAAGAGCACAAATGCCAGGCTGTCCTCGTCTATCTGAAAAACAAGAGATTTATTGATATCAAAGGACATAACGAGCCCTTTCTGCAAAGGGTTACAGCTCTTCCCCTTGCTCATTCTCTTGGACACAGCAGGGAATTGTTCAGCCCAGAGGCACAAACCCTCGTGTCCCACAGCGGCTGCTCCCAAGGCACAGGGGCAAGTTATTTTTAAACCAAATGCTGGGCTGAAACCAAATTGGATAGCAAATATCTTCCTCAAACAAGAGTGACTTACTTCTCCCATTTCCCATAAATTAATCCAGCTGGCAGCAGGGAGGCTCATATACCCAAACTTGATTTATTTTTTTCTCCCCTTCAAAGCACTTTTATTATCAGTGCTTATTCCAGGATAAAAAAGTATGTCCAAAAAAGGCATTTGGTTTTATTTTTAATAAAGGTTATTATTTTACCTTCTAGCACACCTGGGTGATGCCACCAACCATGGGAGGGGTCGAAGGCACATTTTTGGGAGCTGTGTCCCATGCAGGTTATCTTCTAAAGAAGCAGTGCCTCATTGGGAAGGCATCAGCCTGCGGCCAGGGAGGGTCCGGGTCCCTCCCATCCGTAAGAAGCTTACATGTGTCCCTGCCTGGAATAGCAGGTAGCACATGAGCAAAGGTTATTACACTCCTAATCAGATTGTATCAGCTGGATGAACATTTAAAGCCTTTTTTAAGACAGTTGTCTAAGAGTAAAGAGAAGGAAGGTGTGTACCACCTCTGATATTTTATATTTCAGTTGCTGCTTCGTGCAGAAGAGAAATACATATTAAATTACTTTGGCTAATCTACTTCCTCAAGGATCTAGCTTTGTCTTTGAAACACAGCAAGAAAAAGACTTGCCTTATTTGCTGCTTTTCCCCCCCAAAACCACCTTTCGATAGTCTCTCACTGGAGCCTCCCACCAGCAGGCAGGTGCCCGCAGGATCCTGTTGCCTGTAAGTCACATCTGCCCATAGATCGCGTTGCAAAAAGACATCACTGGCGAGGAAAGCTGGTCAGCGTGGTGGGGACAAACTCCTCCCCAGCATCACGGCTGCAATGAGTCTCATTTACTAAAGCAGTCATAAACTGACCTATTTTTTCCATGCCAGCTTTGCACTCCTTGGCTTTGCAACAGAGCTGCATCTGGCCAAAAAGAAAACTCCTCCTGGAAGCACCGTGAGATGCGGCATGGAAAGTTTGGGTTGCTTGCTTTTCCCCCCTCGATGGTTCCTCTCCTGGCACGTTGCTCGTGCCCTTACGTGCCTCCGGGATTAGGAACTTGTTGGGATTTCCCCTCCCCACCATCGTGGGTTGCGTAACTGATGATACTCTGGAAGTGTGTGTATTTAATGTCCTGCTCCTGGCCCGTTTCTGTCCATGGCAAGAGGCTAAAAATTTATAGTCTTTTCCTCTCGGAAGGGAGCTGCCCTTCCTGGGCTCTGCAGGGCCTCAAGCCCTGGCATAGCTTTACCCCATGCGCGCAATGAAGCCCTCGCCACCAAAGAAAATGCAAAATACCCTAATAAGGCTTCAGTTTTTTAATTACACACCAGCATGGGAAAATAACAGCCTGACTGAGCAGCATCTTTCCTTTTGGCTGGGAAGCAAGCACCCCAGCGCTTTCCTTCCCTGCGCTGCTGTCACCCCGTTTATACCCCAAATTGCATTTTCTCTGTTCTCATGCAGGTAGGAACCAAATATTACCGAGGCATCTGGTTCCCAAGAAAAATCCAAGGTAGAGGAGTTCTACTTAAAAGCGACTATTCTGTGGTGAGACCAGAAAACAAACCAAGTTCTGCAAAATGCATTTCATGAGCCTTCCGAACACAGCACTTATTTTCACTTATTTTTGCCTTTGGAGCCTTTAAAGAGGTTTCCTGATGAGCTAAGCATGATTTTAGATGGGGTGAGCTTGAGCCCAGAATTTTTGCCTGCTTCAGGGTGTGACATTGGGATGGGGACAGGCTGTGGGACTTCATCCCTACCTCCAAACCCAACCAAATTACCCCCAAATCCCAGTAAGTCTCCCACAAACTATTTTAATGCCTTACCCTGCCTTTGCAAGCTGTGGCTGATTCTCCAAGCAGTCCAGACTTATGTGAATAAAAGTGTTTTGCATGAATTAAAGAAAAAAAAAAATCAATGAGAAGCAATGAAGCAGGGTCAGATGAACTCAGGTCCTTTGCCAGCTCATCATTAAACCAAAGTCAGCGTTTTCCATTTGTTACAAGAAAAACCCATCCCATTAATGCTTTCTAACCTGGCATGAACCTCCATCACACTTAACTCCCATTATTTCTCTGTCCCCTGTCATTGCCTGAGCTGCGGCTGAAGAGGGGCCAAATCTCCAGCAGAGATCAATGCAGCTCTTGGTTTGCTGCCGGGAGAAATTTTGCTCTGAGATGCTAAAGAAACCATGTGGCACATGGCTCTGTTAAATAGATGCTGTGGATATACTGGTTTGGGTGGGTTTAGCACTGCTAACTTCCACAATAAATGAAAAATTAATTAATAGCCAATACGCTGCTCCTGCTAGATTTGCAACTGGAATCTGACAGAGTTTCTATATTTCCCCAAACAAGACCAGAACTTCCTCTGAAATATATTATTATGGAAAAATCCTGATTTTTAGAAGCCATGGATGAATTCACCCCAACCATCCCATTCCCGGTGCTGTATTTCTTTCTTTTCCTGGCTTTGTTCAGCTAGCCCACTGAAGAGTATTTGAACCAAAGCAAGGGAATCAGGAGCCATCTGTGCGTTCACAGGAGGAATAAATATGCCTGTGTATTGCAGGAGAGAGCTTCAACAGGCTCGCTGACCTTAATCCTGCCCCCGTTATTTAATTTTCTCCTCCAGAAATTAATATGCATGTCTCCCCAGTGTAGCCAAAGCGCCCAGCACAACCCATTTCCCTACCAGACAAAAATTATTTTTTTTTAACGTAATCCAAGCAGATGGATAAACAAGCGTATGGAGCATTGGGGTGGAAATCCTCTTTATGGCCAGATGTGCTCTGTGGTCCAGGGGCGGGAGCATCACTGGGATGGCTGTACCTGGGCTGGCTATTTTGGGCAGCAAAACCTCAGGAGGGTTTTGGCTATATTGCGTGATTGTGCAAAATCGGTCTCAATGCAATTAGTTTCAAGCTTCATTTGCATCTCCCAACCACCATGCAAGCATCCTGGGTTGCTCTGGCCTCAACCCGTTTATTATAGCCCATCCTAACCATAAAGGATGGGAATAACTCCCCATCCCGGTCTTTAGGTCTCTACAGCCACGCATACCCTTGCCCTCCAAAAAACAGTGCTGTAAAACCCCCAGCTTGCCATTAGCATCCCATATAATTTTTAATTGCCTTCTGTGGCATTTCCTCCCATTAAATATTGGAGTACCTCAACATAAAGCATGACCGCTCTGTGCAGGAGTGAGTTTTACTCCTTTGGAGCGAGACAAACTCAGAACAGATTCATCCTTTTCCCTGTAGGTCTGAGTCTGTTTTATTTTTCTGCCCATCAACGTGCAGAGCATCTATTTCACAGGATAATGGATTTGGAGCTGCAGCTGGCAACTGCTAAAAGCATCTTTTCCTCTCCCAGAGCCCCAACCCCGAGATTTCCAGAAGAGCCCCAAACCCTGCCGATCCCATCGGTATTTCTTGAATAAACCATCCAAGCGCTGCAATTTTCCAAGATTTCCAAGCCGGCCCCAAACCCTGCCGATCCCATCGATATTTCTTGAATAAACCATCCAAACGCTGCAATCTTCCAGCCACCCGTTTGGTCACCGGCGTTGCCTTCCACGCCGGTATCTGCTGGGAGGGACGACGGGGGAGTCAACCCAAATTTTGCGGGGTGCCGGCTGCAGTATTCCCGAGGGAAAGAAGATGCACGCTGGCCAGGCTGTGCAGGGTTGGGCTGCGCAGAAGCCAGCTCCTCCCTCTCGCTATTTATT
This sequence comes from Buteo buteo, assembly GCF_964188355.1. Classification (NCBI taxonomy): domain Eukaryota; kingdom Metazoa; phylum Chordata; class Aves; order Accipitriformes; family Accipitridae; genus Buteo; species Buteo buteo. The sequence continues at coordinate 42,509,070 of NC_134182.1, forward strand.
CCTCCCCGTAGCTCTGCGGCCGAGGCTGAATTACCCCGAACCAAGCAAGCAACGGGCTCCCAGCTGGTGAGTGTCGGGGAAATGGGACGTGGGGGCTTCGGGTGGGATAAAGCCAGAGGCGAGGGGGCTTTTAACACTGAGCAGCATCACAGGGGAGGAGGGGGCTGCCTCCTCTCCCCACCATCGCCGCCTAAAAATAGACATTTCCAGCTCCAAAGGCGAGCGTCCTCCTTAAAAGACAGAGCTCTGCTTCTCACCCAGCGCTTGTTTACTCAGGGCTGATTCAAAGCTATTGCTGGTGGGGAAATTTCTTCCCCCCCCCGCCCGCCCCAAGGAGCTACCTGGAGGGTTTTGTTCTTTCCCACAAAAAGCTCCCAGCTGCGCAGGACTGTGCTCCCCCATTATTTGGAGAGTTAAAAAAAAATGAGGGGGGGATATTTCTAAAAACTAGGGGTGGCATTTTGAGAAAGCAAACTGCCAGCTGCATCCCCCCTTCCCCATAGCCCCAGCCCTGATTTTTCACCCCCCATGAGTCAGGACTTTCCCAGCATCGCCAGGAGGGTCCGGACACCCCCATTCCAGAGCATCTTCCCACCCTCCTCGCCACATCGCTCCTTCCCCTTCCCCACCTCCCTTCATTTCTTCTCTGCCCTCAGGCACCTTAACAAGGTTATTTGCGCAGTTATTTTGGCACCAGGGTGTTGGTTTTCCTCTCCAAACCGAAGCCACCTTCTTGCCAGCCCTGCGCACATAATTGCTGCTTGCGATTGCTCCTCACATCCTCCATTTTCCGATTCCCCCTCTGCCCTGAAGGAGCGCCAGGTTTCCTGGTTCTCCAACACAAGGGCAGATATAAATTGCTCCGATATAAATCACCTGAATTAATTTCTCATTACCTACGTCCACCTGCAGAGAGGGAAAATTGGGGAGGAAAGTTAAAAAGAGTCAGGAAAAAATACCTGTGAGGCCATTCGATAGTATAATTTCATAATAATATTACGTCACACTGTAAATATTATTTCCAAGCAGAGGGAACCCAGCTCCAAACCAGAGGAAGCGGCTCCCTGGTCCCCACTGCACGCAGGGGGTTCGGGCCAGCGACCGCATTTATTCAGGGTGAATCTCAGCTGCCTGAGGACCTGGGTAATTAGTAGCACAAACACAAATAAGCCTTTGCCCTGTTTATCAGAGCTCGTCTCTGCGAAGGCAATTAGAGGAACAGGTTGGTGCTGCCAGGCCAGAATATCCTCCGGGAGTTTGCCATAACCTGGTTTCATCCAGGGGCTGATTTTTTTCCCCCCTTGCAACTCACTGTGGGGAGTCACACATCTTAAAAAAAATACTTGCTAATTTGCTGCTTTTTTCCCCTATTTCCTTTTTTTTTTTTTGAGTGCCCAAAGAGCGTTCGCCCATCTGAGTTTTTGCCGTGTCTTTCAGCTATTTTTAACGCCCCTGATCTCATCCTCGCTCACTCCCAGCGGGTGGGGGCTGCAGGGCGAGGGAGGCAGCAAACCTGCTCGAAAGCGGGCGTCTTGCACCCGATTTTTTTACAAGACGGCGCCAAGCAGCCAACCTGAGCCTGGCTTTCCTCCCCATCACAAAGGACAGGCTCTTGTATCTTCCCTGCTCTTTTAATTAAGCCCCTTGCTAACCATCCCAACCATAACACTGACATTAAAGGACCTTCACTCAAACGTTTCCTGACATAAGACCAGATTTTGGGGGGAGGTGGAGGAAAGAAAGAGCATCAGTGTCTGAACCCAAGGAGAAATTAATTTGCTTTTTATGGACCATAAAACTACAGCTAACGTGCAACAGAAGAATTTCTGGCTTAAACAGGGGTTTGTTCTGCCTGTTTGTGCTGTTAAGGGCGGTACCTCATGAGAGACCATCATCTCTTTTCTGCGTTGAACTAAATCTCTGGGCTGAGTGCCGACTCTTAAGGAAACTGGTCCATTAGTTGCTGCAAAAAAACTCACTCCAGACCCATACCTTAATTGTTTCTTGCTGTAATGCGAGCCAGAAAGAACATCCAAAGCATCCAAGGATGCTGCGAAATGCCTACCCACGCTTTGCTGGGAATGCTTCGCTCTCCCTCCCCCCCAGCATCCTGGCATGCACAGGGGAATTTTGGGGATTGCTCAACCACGGGCAGGACAGAAAAAACCTTTGCTATTGCTGGGCTCGCATATTAAACACGAGGGTCACAGTAATGCAACGCTCCTCGGCGTTGCGGGGAGGAATCCGAAGGGATTTTGCAGCTTGCGAGGTGTTTTCCAAAGGTCTTTCCAAAGGATTTGCAGACCTGATGTATATTACACATGCTGGATTATACACAGGGTGAGAAACGGCTCATTAAAATGGGATTGCATCCTTGCCAGCCCACCAGCTAACGTAGGAGACGCCTGGCATGCCCCTGGGATGCCAGTAGCAAAACACTGAGCAAGCAGTTATTTGCAAACACATTAAACTAGAAAAATGCTGTTCTTCAGTTAAGGCCTGTTGCACATCAACAGGGACTTGGGCAAAACATGCTGAATTTTATTCTCTGGGAAAAAAACAACCTCCAGGGCAAGGTGAGGCACTGCTCTCCTTGCAGCCCTGGGTAACCAAAAGCTTTGAGTCTGGGCTGAATCTGTTCATAGCCATCAATCCTTGCACAGCAGAAATCTCATTTATATAATCTGATTGGATAGAGCAGGTTTGGTAAGTGGATTTTTACCTCCCAACCAAGTGAAGCATTTTTCCCAAAAGCTTTTCTTCCACTACTTAAAATTGCCATTACGAGCAGAAGACCTGTTGGGGAGGTGGGGGATACATACATACATACATACATATATATATATGCGTGTGTATTAAAAAAAATTCTATATATATAAAATATTTTTAAAAATATATATAAAAATAAGGGGGATTGGGAAGGATAAATATGCATTTAAGTCCAAAGCTGTTTGTTCTGCAGCTGGATTAAAGGGGACGATATGTGTTTTATACGATGCATAAGTAAGGGAGGCTAAAGCCCGTGATGCTCACGGCAGCGCGGATGCAGGGGCTGTGGGGTCTCTGCCTCCTGCCCGTAACACTCCCTGTCCTTGTGTCCCGCAGCCATGGCCAGGCTCCTTGTCACCTGCTGCCTGGTGGCCCTGTTCCTCGGCACCTTCACCGACGTCGCCTTCTCGAAGAAGAGCAAAGGCAAACCCAGCGGAGGCGGCTGGGGAACGGGAAGCCACCGCCAGCCCAGCTACCCCCGCCAACCCGGCTACCCCCAAAATCCTGGCTATCCCCACAACCCCGGCTACCCCCACAACCCCGGCTACCCCCACAACCCCGGCTACCCCCACAACCCCGGGTGGGGACAGGGTTACAACCCATCCAGCGGAGGAACCTACCACAACCAAAAGCCATGGAAACCCCCCAAATCCAAGACCAACTTCAAGCATGTGGCCGGGGCGGCGGCGGCGGGCGCCGTGGTGGGAGGTTTGGGGGGCTACGCCATGGGACGCGTCATGTCGGGGATGCACTATCGCTTCGACAGCCCCGACGAGTACCGATGGTGGAACGAAAACTCGGCGCGTTACCCCAACCAGGTTTACTACCGGGATTACAGCAGCCCCGTCTCGCAGGACGTCTTCGTCGCCGACTGCTTTAACATCACGGTGACCGAATACAACATCGGACCCGCCGCCAAGAAGAACGCCTCGGAGGCTGGCTCGGCAGTGAACCAAACGGAGACAGAGCTGGAGACCAAGGTGGTGACGAAGGTGATCCGGGAGATGTGCATCCAGCAGTACCGCGAGTACCGCCTGGCCTCCGGCATACGGCTGCATCTCGCCGACGCCTCCCTCGCCGCCCTCCTCCTCCTCACCCTCTTCGCCATGCACTGACGTGCCCCGGATCCCACGGCTTCGAAATGTCACCCGTGTCCCCGTGGGGACCCCCCCGAACCCCCTCTGTTCTTGCTTGCGGTCATCTTTGGTGAAGAGCCCTTGGGGCGCGTGGGCACCGACACTCCCCATCACCTCCCCGGAGGCTCCGGTTTAGGCGACCGGATGAAAATTTCATTCTCTGCCCCAAACGCGTCCCCGGCGTGGCAGGACAGTGATGGAGCTAGATGCCCAAAAAAATGGCCTTCACCACTTCCTCCTCCTTGGGGCCACCCCGAGAGGGACCAGGCAGAGAGGAACTCGGCCGGTCCTTGGCATCCCTGCAAGAGCGTTTCCGAAAATCCTCTTTGCTAACAAGCAGGGTTTTACCTAATCCCCTTAGTCCCGCTGCCACCAAAAACTCTTTCCCCGGGGCACACCGCAGTGTTGCACCCGAGCACCTATATACCCCACAGGGGTTTTAGGAAGGTCAGATAGGGGTTTTTCAAGCCACAAGCTGACAGGTTGCGAATTTAACCCTTTAATCCTAAAACCCACCCTGCCTCCTGTACATACGGACCTGCCCGCTCCGCACCTTGCATGCTGCAAATACCTCCTGCAGCAATCCACAAAAATAAAGTGATTTTTTTTAGTTTCCCTGCAGCGAGGCTGAAGCCCCGGCCGGGTTTTCGTTGACCCCCCGCGCCGCTTTGCTTTTGGTTGAGCCTCACTCTTTCTTAGCCTATCTAAAGGCAAAAAGTGCTGCTGAATGCCCCCCAAAATCCCAAAGTGGTAACGCTTGGTGTGTTACAGCCAGAGAAAAAGCTATTTTGGATGCGCTATAGGTGACAAGTCACGGTCACACTTCAGCACCATGATTTAGAGGATGTTAAAATACAGCAAAAAGGATGCTCGGGGCGCGGGGGGGGGCAGTGACAAACACGTAGCGAGAGACTTAGATCAGCTAAATCAGATGGTTACGGCAGACAGCGTCAGGAAAACCAAGCCTGAGGGATGGGAGGAGCTTAAAACAACATCTTTTGCAAGTAATTTGTGGAAGCAGTGGGTGAAACTCTTGCTCCTCGTGTTTGAGTCGATGCTGGGTTGTGTGTAACTTGTAGCATCTGTAAAGTTGCGCTTGCTGAACCGGTTGCCGTGAGTTATATTTAATATCTCTTGTGTATTTTTATTGCAAGGCACTGAATGACACCGTCCTAAATGATTTTTCGCATTGGTGTAAGCTAAATGAAGATATATATATATATATATATGTATAAAAAATATCGAGAAAAGAAATCTTTCAGGATATTCACCGGAAAAGCAGGGCTTTGCGGTAACTCGTACTTTGTGATACACGAATGTTTTGTAAAACTGTAACGGTGCATGCACAAAATTTGCCGTTCCGTTACTTTTCTAAGTGTTCGACGTCTGGTACAAATTAAAACAGATAAAGCCAAGATGCACGTCAGCCTTCTTCGTGCAAACAGCTCTTGCCCATCCCCGCGGCGCTGCAGACAGAAGTGGCATTTTTTGCCCTGTCTCTCCCGGCCTCCCCAGACTGTGGGTGCCTTTGTTCCCTTTCAGCACTAAATTTGGCCTAAACCCCACAATTTCAGTTAAGCTTTTCTCCTCCCCTGCTCCCACTAATGGTATTGCTACCATCCAACAAGTACTGTCTAATAAAGTCAATGCGCTGGTTGGGGCCATAGAAAGTCTTTCCCCATAGAAAGTCAACACCCTTGTATTTACTCCATCTATTTTCTTTCTAATAAAAGAGTTTTTACATTTGCTGTTTCAGTGGCATTAAGCCCGACGAACTTCACGTGAAGCCCTACTTAATGTTGCCAGAATTCCAAATCTCCCCAGTACCTAAATCAGCACCACTCTTAGATGACTCAGACTATAGCAAAAGTTAAAAATTACAATTAAAAAGATGGAAGAGTTGGACCCTTCAGCCAGACAATGCTTTAATTTTAAGCTCAAGACCAAGCCTTGGACCTGTTTGGTTTGAGCCTACGTTGGATGCGATTTCTTGCGCTGCAAACCCCCTTGCCCACAAGGATGCTAAAGAATTTGGTCTTTAAGCGGTGCTCCAGGTAAATCCCAAATGTGACTCGTTTGCATATTTTTGGCAGAAAAATAAAGGAAAAAACTCTTCAGCACAAAATAGATGACTATGCCTGCATACAAGCAGCTTGCTTGCAAAGAGGAAACCCCAAGAGGTCCGTAACAGGGATCCAGAGCTCCTGTAGGTGCTTGGAAAGAGCAAAATAAAAGCTTTTTTTTTTTTCTTGAAATTGGCTACTGGGCATCACCACATTAGTCCTGAATATTGGTAAGAGGAGCAGCAAGTGGGGAGTGGGACAAAAATACAGATGGGAGGCAGGGTTTAGTATTGGGAGCTAGTTTCCAAAACGAGGAAAATAAGTATAAAACGTAAGGATCCCACACTTCATATCTTCCCCGCGCAAAAGCAATTCAAAAAATTGTGATGGAAAGAAGGATTTGGGGAATAAAAAGCCCCTGTGAGGTTATTGGGTCTGTCCTAAGCATCCCTGTGGCCACTGCTCATCCTAGGCCAGCTCAGCATCCAACTGCATCCCAAAAGCTCTCCAGCTCCAAACTTTACTGGGACATTTTCTTTAGGGTGTTATTTTGCCCTAAATACTCATGACCGAATATCTCAGGCTTTTCCCCATGTCATTTAAAGGGGGGGGACAAGTAAATGCAAGACCTCCAAAGCCCCCAGCTCTGCTGCCCTGCAAGGAAAACTGCTCCACCTGTCCGCAAGCTACAGAGGGGACTCCACTGGTCAGGGCCATGGGGAGCTTTATACAACCCTTCTTATTAATTGAGATTTTTTTCAAGCTAAAACAAGAGCTATTTCAAACTTAAAATGAAAGTGAAAGAGGTAGCAATGAAGATATGGTACTTCCCTGATGGGCTTGGAGGACCCATCCCCTGATAGACCTTGCACTGGTAAGCTGAAGCCCAGTGGTAGGAGGAAAAAAAAAAACAAAAGAAAGACCCCCACACACACAAAGGACAACATCCCCTGCCAAAGAAGTAACCACACACAGACACAAAGAAGGAAAAAAAAAAAGCCCAACAAAGAAGGACACCCCCCAAATGGAAAAAAAAAACCAAACCCACGGAAAGAAAAAAACCCGAACTCCAAAGAAGGAAAAAAACCCCACAAAGAAGTGGGGAAAAAAAAAAAAAAAAAAGACGACGACGGAACCCCCCACCCCCACAACTCCCCTCAAAAAAAAAACCCAAAAAACAAAAGGGGGGGGGAAACCACAAAAAACCCAAACCAAACAAAGAAGGAAAGCCCCATGATTTCCAGAACAAGCGCTGGCAGCACCTGCACAGCAAACTCCCCTGGGGAGGGTCTGACCTCAGCAGGCAGCATTACAAAATGCTCATTTTAGCCCCAAAACCCCCCATCTTCCCTGCACTTCACCCCAAGGGGAAACATTGCTGTCGGCAATGCTCAGACGAGCTCAAAAAAACCCAGCCCCGTTCCCCCCTGCTCTGTGTGCACAGCACCCCATTTCTTTTTTTTAACCGGCGTGGGGTCCTGCGCGAGTAACGGGGTTTGCGGTGATTATCGACGCCGTTCGCTCGCTGCTATGGGGTCGGTGGGGAAGAGCGGAGCTTTCCCTGCTCCGGCAGCACTCGAGCAGGACATGGCGACACTTGGATCCAATAACCCTGGACCCCTCTTGGCCCCTACGAGCGCTCTGTTGAACCAGACAAATTAATTGCTCTGTATTAATTAGCTAAATACTCCAAATCCTGCAGTGTGGGCAGGAGCCTTGCTGCCAAGTGAGGATGGGAAGCATTTCTGCTTTACCAGGCTGATAATAAATACACCTCAAAGTACAAAGGCAATAACATTTGGGGGATTGTATTTTTTTATACTCTTCTCCAAATTGCCTGCCCCCCCCCCCAGTGCTTTGCATCCCTCATCTCCACAAATAAGCATCCCCCGTTGCTGGCAGAGCAACCGAATATATTTTTCTTGCCTGAAAAAAACGGCAAAAAGAGGATTTTTGGTGCAGCGCTGGACTGTTTGCAGAGAGCTGGAAGAAAAGCAGTCTTATTTGGAGGCATCACATGCAAAGCAACTGCCCAAACCTCATGGTGGGGGGCGATTTTATCCCTGCATCTGAGCCGGTGTTGGAGACCAGAGGCGATGCGTCGCTGAGCGAACAGCACCATCTCCCGTCTGAGCCCAGCACCGGCTCCAAGGATCAGCCCTGGGGATGGTTTTGCAAGACTGGGTCTCCCCCCAAAAAACCTCCAAAATTAGGCTGAGCTTTGCAGCCGGCTGCGCTGGAAGCCGGTGCTGGCTCGGTTGCTGTTTCAGAACAAAAATGTACGAAAACGCCTTGACTTTGCCTGCAACAGCTCGCCCAGAAAAACACATCTCAGCATCTGGGGTTGCTCACGAGCAGCCCCGCTACCCTGTACGAACGCGCAACCCCAAAACTCCCCAGCACAAGGTGATTAACGAGGGCATTAATTGCTTTTAAGGCCTTTTCCTGCAGCACAGCCCTTTGCAAGGGCTGGAAATTAAACTGGGAAGGGAGGGGGATCGGAGCGTATCCCCATGTATTGCATGCTGGCGGGAGGGAAAAAGCAAGAAAAATTTGGGAATGTGATGTCGGAAGTGCGGGATCATCCCTGCGGTATTTCTGAGCTCTGGCTGCAAGTTAGGGCTGTGAGCGAAGGATGCTCGTGACGGGGTCCGGATGTCAGAGCAGGTCTGGATGCAAAATATATGTTGGAAAAATGTAAATTTGAGCTGTGGCTAGAGTTTTTGCTGGGTTTATTGTTTATTTGAAACAAGCACATTAAAAAAATAACCCCTGGGTGCATTATAGGAATAGTTAGATTTGTCCAACCTAAAAGCTGTCCCTAAGCCAGGGGAGAGATCACGGTGATCTGGACAGCCGTAAGAGCATCGGCTTTGGGGGCATCCCCTGCCTGCCTGCTCCAAAAGGCTATTAAACCCCTTGGGAGTCAAATGACTTCTGTAAAATTTAAGTAACTATTGTAAAAGAGGCCAAAAAATCAATGTACATCAGCCAGGGCTCCTTCCACCCCTCAATAGAGGCAAGACCCGACTCAACAGCTCTCCTGGGGAGATGATAAGGATATTCATACCACCAAAACCCCCTAATTCCAGGGGGACACGACCCGCTCACAGACATCCAGGCTCAAAAATACTTCAGCGAAGGACTTACCTGCTGGAGGATGGTGACTGCAGCTGCCCACAGGCTTTTTGGGGGATCCCCAATATTTCACTTGGTGCCTCTTTATTTTCTTTGCTTACAGCAACGGTTTTGCTGCTGCAGCTAAACCAGGTTTTAGGGGAGGTTTAACCACCCAAGACAGGGACTAGAGAAGAAAAATGCGGATGCTGGAGGGGAAAGCATCCCTCACCGAAGCTCTCCCTCTATTCCCAGGGAGGATTTGGATCCTCTCTGCCAAACACGAAGCACCTGAGGGAGGGTCAGGCCCACAGCTGGGTGCGGTTTGGGATGGGGATGGGGATGCTAAAGACCGGGACGTGTTTGATCATATCAAGGCCAGAGAGATGGGACCGGGTGGGGGGGTTTGTCCCCGAGCATCACGCTCACCCCCCCCCCCCCCCCCCCCCCGCAGCACCCCTCGAAGATGTGGCTCTTCCTGGGGTTGTGAGCGGTGCTAAACACGCTGGATTTGGTTAAAAAAAGGAGAGGTGTCTCAAGGCCAAACTTTATTGCAAGGCAGAAGGGGGTCCGTTTTCAAGCCCCGCATCCCCCCTCCCCGAGTCCCAGCGCTCTTTTGGGGGGAAAGGAGCGTTTTTTTGGTAAAGCTGTGCAACGGGAAACTAGGACCAAGCTCTGGCAGGGCTGATCCAGCATCTCTCCGGGTGCAAATATCCACACGTCCTTGCAGGGCTGGATTTGCTCACGTACGCGCTCTTGCAGCTGGGGGGTTGCAGGATCCGGCCGGCTCCCGGGTGGCCCCGCGAGCGCGGGGACGGCTGCCCAGCTCCGGCTGCTGGACCGGGGTCCCATCGCGCTGGCGGGGGGTGGGGGGAAAACCAAGGCAGCGGCGGAGCATCTCTTCCACCTCCCCAAGCCGCGTCTAATCTCCCAGGAAAGTCATTCGCTAAGAAGTCCCGGCGGGCTCGGCCGGCCGGGGGGTCGCCCGGGGGCCCCTCCCGGTGCTCAGCGCTGCAGCCCGTGGCTGACGAAGCAGACGGCGGGTGCCAGCAGCAGAGCGGGACCCACGCCACCGCGCCGGTCCCCGGAGGCTCGGCTCGGGGGTCCCCGCTTGGCCCCCACGTCCGGCCAACTCGGGGCGTGAAAACCGCCCGCCGGCGGGGGCTGCCGGGCCGCCGGGACGCCGTGACCCAGGCGGGATGGCCGCGGGCGCCCCAAAAGCCCCATGCCGTACCCCGCAGCGGCGCCGGCCGCGATGGCCCCTGCCACCTTCGAGCCGCGGCCGGGGGTGCCGCCGCCGCGGGAGACGGCCCGAAAGCCCCCGCGCAGCCCCCCGCCGCCGCCGCCGCCGCCGCCGCCGCCTCGCCCGCCGGTTCTCCCGCCGGCACCGCGGCGGCTGCCGGCGAAATCGCTGAAGAGGGCGAGCAGCAGCATCGCCACCCAGCACCAGGCGTCGCGGGGCCTCATCCTGCCGGACCTGCGAAGGGGGCACAAGGAGGGACGGTGAGCGCGGGGAGGCCGGCTCGGCGCCGTCTGCCTTAGGCTCGGTCCGACCCGCGTTGAAGGCGGTTGATAACTGAACGCGTTTGATGCGCTGCTGGGATCGCACCTTCGCTTTTCCAGCCCGCTGCAAAGCACCGGAGCATCACGATGCGATTCCCCCCCTCGCCGTCCCCCACCCTGCAACCCCTCTGGCCGGCGGCTGAGCAAACAGCCTCATTGTACCGAAGCTGCTGAGCCATCGCAGCCCCAAAATCGTCCCAAAAATAGCAGGAGCCGTGTTGACAAAAGCCTTTTGAAAAAGCAGAGCCCCCCTGGCCGGCCGCCCCGGCCGCAGCATCCCTGCGTCAGCGTTTCCCTCCCGCGGCCCCCGCTAGAAAGTGCCAGGCCTGACCCGCCCCCCGCTTCGAAACCCAGTGTTTTGGAAAAAAAAAAAAAAAAAAAAAAGAAAAAGAAAAAAAAAAGGGGCTTGATTAATTTAATTTGCCTCATTTCGCTACCCTGCTCCTCCAACTAATATGGTTTATTTTAAGAAAAGCCCAGAGAAGCACGTGTCCCCCTTCCAGCTGTTTGCAGCTGCATCGCCACCACTGGAAACTCCACAAACCCGGGCAGCAAACCCCACAAAAATTAAAGACGTGGATTTTTTCCCCTCTTCCCTATTTTTTCCCTTCTTGATTTCCCCTACAGTATCCAGGCTTATGGATCACAATCCGGGGAAAAGCCCGGTGCCAAAGCGGCCGGTCAGGTTGCGGTGCCTCCCCGGGCTGCTCTCCCCAGCCCAACCTCCAGCTCAGGTGTGTGCCAAAACCCTCCACTTTCCACGTTGCTCTCTCCCCAATTCCTTCTCTTTTTATCCCTCGACTCGGTGCCGAGGATGCCGCCCTTACCCGTGCACCTGGTGCCGCGCCGGCGATGGCTCTTCCCGTCTGTGCCCGCCGGGCTGGACTCACATCGGACTTTTCCCGGTGGATAAAGCTTCGATAAGCGGAGCCAACGTCACTCGTATCCCCCTCCTGCGCGGGGAGGGATGAATGGGCTTCAACGGGCCGGATAATGCAGCGTCGGTGGCTTCGGGGAGAAAGCAAAGCGTGGCTGGGGATAACCTTGGGGATGCAGAGAGCTCGGTCTCGAGGAGGTGAAAAAACCTGAATATATCAGGTTTAAAAACGCGACGGGTTTAAAACAAGGCTAAGCAATGCAGAGGTTTTCTTCTAGAGGTGAGTTTTACCTTCTGGAAGGGAAATATCCAGAGGATGGAGCCCACCAAGCATGGCGCATGGGGATGAATAGTCTCTAAGGGCTGGATAAACCCTACAACAGCCCCCCAAAATCCTCCAGCAATTTAGTTGTGAGTCTCCAAAACTGCAGGGCAGGAGCATTTCTCCTCGGGAAACTTCTCCGCCAGGATTCAGGCAGGTTTTTGTCTTCTCCCTCGTCACTCCCAGACTACGCTGAGCCCACTTCAGTAGCATTTCTATCCGCAAAGTGCTTTATTTTGAATAAACCAGGCTCTAACTCGGGGGTTTTCATTCTGTATTAAGTTGCTACATATTTTGTTTTCTTGTTAATCAACAAAGCAATGCCACAGTCATCCTTCAAATACATAAAAAGCTTTTCTCGCTGTACAATACTTTCCCTAACACATGTTAAAGGTGGAAAAGGTACCATTAAAATTAAAAAAAATTACAAAGACACATTGCAAAAACGCAAGGGAGGGAGAAAGTAAGAGTTTTAGTTCATGTCGAGGTATAAAATTGATATTGCTGGTTTAGCCTGGGAGGAAAGAGGTTTTTCCACGTGCGATGGTGGTAACAGAGCCAGTCCAGGTCCCGGTTTCACCGGGATGATGTGCCAGCACCACTGCAAAAACAATATGCAAAATAAACCCCTCTTTATTTCTGCCTCCCCCTCCTCTTGCCTCCCCTGCCCCACCCCTTTCCGTACAGCATCCCTTGAGAGATGCTCAGCACCGTCAACTATTCCTGTGAGCACTATTTGGCAAGTTACAGCTACCAGAGAGGTTTGACATCGTGGTTTGTTTTTTTGTTTTAAAAATCCCTAAAATTAGTGCAAATTAGAAATGGGGGAAGGAGGGACTTATGCGACCAGATGCAGGTTAAGGGAACACGCCGGAAAAATGCGATTTACTCTTTTGCTGTAAATCCAACCATCAGTCCCCAGGTTTGCTTTTGGCAGCAAAAGTGTTAAAAAAACCCCAATTCTCAGCTGACCCTTCTGATTTACAAAAGCTCCCCGTCACCTGTGAATTATTGCAAGAGAAATGTGCTTTTTTGTTGTTTTTTTTAAAAAGAGGAATTATTTGTGCTCTCTTGCCACCAAGCAGCGGGTCCTCTGCTGGGAGCCACGTGCGGGCACTGCTGAAGTGAGCATCTTCAAACTGAGCCCAAAGTTCTTCCTCTCCAACGCTTGCAGCCCTCGCCCTGCTCATGGATTTCTTTTTTTTTTTTTTTTAACCTGTTATTTCCAGGGATTTGAGGTTTTGGCTGAAGCTGCCACTGGCCAGAGCCTTGCTGGGAAAAACCCCATTTGCCGAGGAGGAATCCCCCGAGGATGCTGCGCAGATGAAGGTGCGGGAGGATGGGTTGGCTCAGCGCCGCAGCGATCCGGGCGGATACTGGGAGTGCTCCGGGAAAGACGGAGGTTTGGGATTCGGTACAGTACGTCCTGTGGGCAAAAGGCTCTTCGTGTGATGCAACTCGGAGCCAGGGCCCTGGTGAAGCGTTTCACATCGCCGTCGGACCTTCAGAAATCTCCTCCAGCCTTTGCTCAATCATCAGCCGGAGGATGGAATATCTGGAGAGGTGGAGGACAAGGAAAAGAGGATTTTTGCAGCATCAAGCTGGGTTTTTAACCCAAATTACCACAAAACCCCTGGAATAATGGAAAACCCAATGGCTTATGCATGCCTTAAGGATGCAAGGCTGTGCAAATGAATTTTTTGGCACCAAAAGAACCCCCTGACAATGTCCTTAACTCTCAGCATCTCCCCTCGATGCCACCGAGCCTGGCGTACTTGCGCATTAGCTTCTTCACTTCACGATCCTCCTCTTCCTCCAGCTTCTGGATGAAGCTCCTGAGGACGGGCATCTCGAATTTGATGTACTGAGCAACCTGGGTGGGAAAGAAATGCCAAGCTGGGTGATGAAGAAGGTGATGCACCGACGCCACGAGGCTGAAGGTGACCTCTCAGCATCCTCTCCCCAGATTTAACCAGGGAAATAAAGGACCGCTCCACCTCCCCCCGATTTTTGCAACAAACCCTGAAAGAAAACATGTTTCCTCTGCACGCCAGGAACTTCAGCTTGTGCTAATTATTGGAAAAAAAAATCCACCTAAGGTTTATTTTACCCACTGGCTGCAAGACTTGGCTCCTTCATATGGAGAAACCTGTGCATCCCCAACGTATCACTGAGTGCTGTTTAAGCCCAACCGTACCCGGAAAGCACCTCATTTGTGCTCTGATTTAAGAGCAAAGCAGTGCTGGGGCGGGAGGGAACCTGCAGATGGCACAAACGAGCCGTTTCTCACTCGCAGCCCTTTCTCCGGCTGGAAAAAAAATATCAATTCCACCAACAGCTGCGCAGCGATTGCTCTTCTGCGATCAGATTTGGGATGGCAAAATAGGGCTGGGGCCCTTTGCTCTCACTTGCAGTTTGAAGCTGCTCTTTAAACACAGAACAAGGTTTTTCCCATGAAACGGGGAGTTTTCACGGGGAGAAAAGCAAAGCAATTCCTGCATCCCCAGCGTGAAGACATCCCCCCGCCAGGTTTTCCACCCCTGGCTGCACCCTGCGCCCATCCAAAAGTGATGAACATCCCGTGCCGGCAAACTTACGTCGTAGGTGACTTCCTCCACCTGGTCCTTCTCCATGAGGAAGACCTTGGAGACCTGCTCGCAGGGGCCTTGCAGGATGCGGGCGATCAGGGGGTAATCGCTGGCTCGCAGCTTCTGCTTCTCTGCAACGCCAAAAGCACCGGCGTTGGGCCCAGCGGATAACGGGGCTTTGCTGCGGCCGACCCGCCGGCTGTGCCAGGGAGGGTTTGGGGTTTTTTGCAGACTCACCTCCGCTGGTGTGGACGATGTACAGCGCAAACTCCTCCGCCGAGTTTTCAATCTGAACGGAGACACAAATCACTATTAAAGGTCCACGTTTCTACCCTTGGCTTTCCCAGCAATTAAAAAAAAAAAAAAAAAAAAAAAATCCCATTATTTCGCTCCACCGTTCCATTTTGTATCCACGGGATATAAATTCCTCGTGCAGAGCAACCCAGGAGCTTGTGGGGGGGATATCTCACATACCTTGAATTTATTGAGCAGCAGTTTGAGGACCTGGGGGGTCGTCATCGTGCTGTTTATCCGGACGTTGGTGATGGAGCCGTACGCCGGCGTGAACACGGACGTCTACGGGGCGCAAAGTCCATTTAAACCTCCCCCCGGCCTGGATTTCCCCACCGATCTGTCGGGAGAGGTTCTGGGGAGCCGGCGAGGTTCGGGGCTCACCTTGTGGTTGTAGAAGTGCCCGTTGATGGAGAAGCGGTGACGGCGGATGCGCCGCTGCTCGCTGGGGGTGCGGGCGCTGCCCCGGCGTCGCACGCCCACGTCGCTCCGTGTCCGCATCAGCTGCGGCGTCTCCTCCGGCTGCGATTTGGTGGCTGGAAAAAAAACCCAAACAGTGGGAGGACAGGGCTGAGGACCGAGGGCAAGCGAGAATCCCCCCGGGTCCTACCCCAGCATCTCCCTGCTGCAAATTGGCTGCTGGGAGTCGTCCTCCCCCCTCAGGTGCACAAGTCCCCATCCCAGAAATACAGCCCTACAAACTTCCCAGGACAGATTTAACCCGCTATTTTAAACCACGGCAGCTACTGGTTTATTCTCTCCCAGCTCCTGGAGGAGGCTATTAATTCAGAATTAACTGCATAAATCCAGGCTGCTACCTTGATAAAGCCTCTTCTCCTGGGGACTCGAGCATCTTTACTCGCTTTTTTATAATTTAACTTTTTTTTTTTTGTCCTCCTTTCCTTTAATGAGAACAGGCAAACGAGGCCAGCGCTTCAGATCTCTGCGTGAAAACTGGCCTGGGTCCAGATTATTATAAACTAGCTCTTCATCCATTTTTAATGAACCTCTCGGGCTTGAGCTTGGATGTTTTAATTCAAAGCATGTCTGCAGCAAGAAAAATCTCTGGTGCGCGCCGTTCCAGATGCACGCCACGGGCCACGGTGACTAAGCACTCACGAGGAGCCGTGCACGCACGTTATGGACTGATTTTTATAGGCTTTAGGAGAAAAATATAATAAAAGACTCTTTCTTATGCGCTGGCAGAGGATTAATGTCATATGGCTGGCTGAAATCGCTGCTGGGTTTTTTCTATGGTGCAATGCGTTGTGGATATCGCCCGGGCAAGCTTTAATTAGGGAGGGGGGGAAATAAAGCGTCATGCGCAGGGAGATCAAAAAGCAAAAGGGGAAAAGCTGAAGGATCAAGGATGGGGCAAAGGGTTTCATGGATCAATGAGCTTTACAAGTGCTGAGCTCTTCCCCGAGCTGGGAAATGGATGAGCACCCCAAAGCCAAAAGGATTAGCTGGTTCTTCTCTGCCTTTGGGTTGTGTTTCCATAAAAATACTTCCCCCCCCAAAAAAAAAAAAAAAAAAAAAAGCAAGCCAGGAATATCTGAAAAGTGCCCCAACCAAATGAGAAAACCACTTAAAGCAGGTTTTTCCAGTGGGAATTGCTGGTGGGACAGTTTGTGTCCCATTCATCGCTGCCTCATGCTCAAAACAAGGGGTTAACGAAGTGCAGGGCAGACAAGCTCTTCCCCCTCTATACAGAAGAAAAACCAGGGAGGGGAAAAAAAAAAAAACTTTGCACAAATGTTGACTTCCCCATGGTAACGGCACTTCCCAACGGTGCCTA
The DNA here is from genome assembly GCF_964188355.1 of Buteo buteo. Classification (NCBI taxonomy): domain Eukaryota; kingdom Metazoa; phylum Chordata; class Aves; order Accipitriformes; family Accipitridae; genus Buteo; species Buteo buteo. The sequence goes on from NC_134182.1 coordinate 42,525,594, forward strand.
TTCTTCTTCCCTAAAAGCAGAGCTGCCGGGAAAGGGAAGCGCCGACATCCTTTTCCCTGTGATCCCACGAGGCTCTTTGCTCCATCCCCCGTATTTCTTTCCAAGTTCCTCTTACCACATCCCAGTGTGGCCCTTTTCCCAAGCAAAAACCTTTTAGGAAGGGTTTTGGGCCATCGGGGCTAAGACTTTCATGCTGCAATTAAATAAATTAACCAGAGGCGCTTTGGAAATGGCTTAAAGGAACGTGGAGCAAGATGGAGACACCAACTTCTAGAGAAAAAAATGCCTGGTTTATATTTTTCTCAAAGCAAAATGGAGTATAAGGCAGCTGCTCCCAACTGCCTGGCCAAATCCAACCGGATCCAAGCCCGGCTCACCTGCGCAGCTCCCAGGAGCCTCTGCGTTTGGCACGGCCTCCGCATCCGTAACCTGGATGTCCGGCAAGGTGCTGGGCTTCAGCACGGACCTGGCAATAAAAAACAAAACAAAACAAAACAAAACAAAATAAAATAAAATAAAATAAAAAAAGATGGGTGCCCTGTTAGCCAGCAGCTGCAGAGGGAACAAGCACCAGGATAATTTCCCCTCCGAGCCCCCATGCTGCTATTTCCAGGATGGGATGCAGCCCATTCTCCCTGCAGATTTGGCAGATAACCAGCCCTGCAGGGTCACAGCACAGGCTAGTCGCAATATAAATCTTGAATCCCATCTTGTCCCGCTCCCAAAAAACCCCTTTGGAGGGTCTTATCCCAGCTGCCCTCTTCCCAGGAAGGGATGCTGAAGCCTGCAACCGCCTTTTTGCAAGCACCAGCACACCAATGCACAAGCAAAGCTGAACCTGCCCCCTTTTTCCCCCCTTTGCAGACAGCTAAAAAACCCATGCAAAACCAGGCAGACCCCCCCACGGCCAGGACAACCCACAGCTTTGCTGCTCCTGGGCACTTGAGGATCCAGGGGGCTGGGAGCTGGCTGTCCCAGGGGAATTACTTGAGCCCAGGGCAAAATCCAGCATTAAACTTGGATTAAAGTTAAAGCCCAGGCTTGTTTTAGAAGGAACTTCTTGCAGGCAAAGGGCTGTTTGCAAAAGGGGGAGACTTTGCTAAAGGTGGGGGGGTGTCTTTGCAAAAGGGGGAGTTTTGCAAAAAGGGGGGGGGCTCTGCAAAAAAGAGGGGGTCTTTGCAAAAGGGGAGAGTTGAAAAGGGAGTCTTTGGAAAAAAGGGGGGGGTCTGCAAAAGAGGGAGAGTTTTACAAAAGGGGGAGTTTTGCAAAAGGGGGGTTGCAAAAGGGGGGGTCTTTGCAAAAAAAGGGGGGTCTGCAAAAGAGGGGGAGTTTTACAAAAGGGGGGGTTGCAAAAGGGGTCTTTGCAAAAGGGGAAGGGGTTGCAAAAAGGGGTCAAGTTTTGCAAAAGGGGGGGTCTTTGCTGAAAAAAAGGGGACCTTTGCAACGCAAACCCAAGCCACTTTATTTCAGACTCGGCTTCCTCAGGGTGTTGCATGTTGGAAAAAAAAGGACCCAGAGAAGGGAGCTGGGGTTGCAACCCAGCAAACCGTAGCTGGGGCGGGGGGCGCAGGGGGGTGTGGGGTGTCTTCGTGTTCCTTTGCTCACCCGTGGGCTCCCAGGTTGCAGCCGGAGTGCCAGGAGGAGGAGGAGGGTGGCGGACGGATGCGCTGGTTGTCATCCTGCATCTGCAGGCGGATGGGTCGCCGCAAGCCCCAGGAGATGTTCAGCAGCCCCTCCACGATGAGCTCGCCTTCCTCCTGCGCGAGAGATGGGCACCTCGATATCCGAATTACAAACTGCGAGGATAATACTAAGAGGCGGGTTTTGTTTGGACCTCCCAAGTCTGAATCAAACCCAATTTCCTTGGTTTTTTTCTCTGCTGCCAGAAATAAGTTGGGTGCCTGCCCTGGGGGTTTCTTACCTCCCGGTGCCGCAGCTGCAAATTTTGCCCTTCATAGTAGATGTTGTATGTCTTCAAGTGTAAGAGCAGCTCATTTCTGGAAAAAAATGGGAAAGATGCTGAGCAGAGATGCAGAGGAGCGAGGGGGGATGTTGCAGGACATACCTGGCGTGGTACCCCCTCAGCCGGCCAGGGGGAAATTTGGGGAATCTGGGAGAAAGCAGGAATTGCTTCCCAGGGTCAGGCTGGGTGATGAACCTGCTACACTGCTGGCGGACCCAAACCAGCTTCATTTGGGGCAAATTTGGGTCTTTTGCTGCCTCTAGACCTCCCTTGTTGAGGATATCTGCTGCGGGTTCAACCAGGGAAAATCAGCAACCACAATCAGGGGGACAAGCTCCCTGCAACCATGCCCACCATAAACCTTGCAAAAAGACATAAGAAAACCCATCAGGCATTAGTGGAGTTGGTCACAAGGCTGAAAAACAAGGAAATTTTTGGAGCGCCCAAGCCCTTGGGTCACGGTGGAGTCACAAGTTATCGCAGGCGAGTTTATCAAGTCGGCTCGTCGCTCCAGACCCTGACTTTGAGCTCAAATAAAAAGTCTGAGCCTTGCTCCAGTTGCAAAAGAAAGATAAAAAAATTAAAAAATAAAAATAATAAAAATAAACCAACACAGGCTGTCTGAGCACAGCTATGAATCACAGGGAAGTGATGCCTCTGGCGTTAATTCATAAAGGTGCCATTAATTCAGCTGGGCTGGCTGATGGAGTTTAAGGATGCTCGGCACCATCAGACTAGTATAAAGAAGCACAAATCATGGGGCCTTGGGGTTATGAGAGAGAAAAAGGGGAGGGAAATATCACATATATGCTTTATCTCCTCCAAAATCTTCCTTGAATCTTAAGAATCATTTTACCAAAGCACGAAAGACCAACCACTGATAGGGACCTTTTTCAGCAAAACCTGTATTTCATGAAAGTTTATAGAGCATTTGGCCACGCTCCTAAGAAAATAATTTCAAAATCCCATCAACAACCCCCTTTTTTTTTTAAAGGAAATTGCCATTTCTTGCCCTAGAATGGCTTTTTCTTTCCAAATCCAACCATATCCGAGTTAAAACCCAGGGTTGCTTCCCTCCTCCCAGCTCGATGGCAAAAACCCCCAGGAATATTGCAAGTAACTCCCCAACTACCAGCACCGACTGTATTTCTGCATTACAGCCCTGCCAAGCATCTTACTTGGAGATGTATTTGTCTTTTCCACAGGGGACCAGGTACTCGCAGCCGCCGTAATCCATCCTCCCACTCTTCTTTCATGAGAGCTGAATTGCAAAAAGGGAGGAGAGAAAAGCATTGGCGTGAACCGCCCTGTTATCGCATCCCTGATAATCACCCCTGCATAATGGGGAAAAAATAAACTTGCTTGGATTTGGAAGAGATCTTGGGAAAAGGCTCCAGTGGATGCAGCCGCAGGCAAAGTTTGAAGCGACTCCTCCCGGAAAACCGATGGGGAGGGAGGAGAAATCAGATAAGGGGAGAAGTGTTGTAAACTCACTGAAAATTTAATACCGGCAGAGATACGCTTACGCTAACATTTGCATTTCGAGCATCCACGGACTGCCCTAGAGATGCCAGACCTGGAGGTGGCAGGGCTATAAACAGGATTTGCTCCTTTTCTCCATTTATTTTGCTAGGGGTTGGTTACGAAGCTCCGGACACGGGGGTTCTGGATCCAGCTTGGTGCTTCCCTGTGCCGTCCCAAAACCAGGCAGTGGGCACGAGGGCTGACTTTCGCAAGCAGCGAGAGGTGCTGGGCTGGTTCCTTTATCTTTTTTTTAACGATGCCGGTTGAATTTTTGTGCATTCCCTCCAGTGCCAAAACATTTCCATTGCTCTCATGCAAACACTTGGATACTCCCCCAAAAATCCCACCTTGGAAATGGCCCCGGCTTAGAGCATAAGTGTGATTTTTGGGTGCTATGAAGCGGAATTCAAGTGAGATTTAGGGTGAAGTCCTCAGGGTCACTTGTGGGCTTGGAGCACTTTGGAAATCAGACCTTGAAATGCAACATCGGGGCGGTTTTAGGCGACAAGAAAGGACTTCTCAGGTCACACTTTTCCTTGGGTGTTTGTGCAAATCCTTCTACAGACGGGCTTTCATTTTTCCAGGGTCTCTCCCCTCCCTTCCCTTGTCCAGAAAGAGAAAGCAAGGCAAGAAAAGAGCATTTAATCTGCAAACCCCTGTTTTCTTCCACCTCCTGCATCGCCATGTGCTTCCTCCGAATCCCCTGGGAAACAAACCCATTTTCCTGCCAAAAAACCCCAAACCCCACAAACAACATCCAGGCGGATAAATGACTCAACCAAGGACATGTGGTAAAACCTGTGTCGGAGGAAGGACCTGCCCCCTAAAACTTCAGCACGGCGGCAATCCCCACTTCTTACCCTGTACATCAGGACATATTCTAGCAAATAATTTCTGTACAACAGCAAAAACATTCTGTGTCGTGCTTCAAACCACAGAAGAGGTTGCAAAAACAAAGCTGGTGTTTAAGCAGGCAGAAACAGGCAGGGGAAGGGTAGGAAGCCGGCCCGGCCCCCGGGACTCCAGCTCTGCCTGGAGAAAGCAGAAGAGAAACCCGTCACCGAAAAATCGCATGTCGGGACGGAAAAGCTGACAAAGCTTCGGGTTTCCTGACGAGCCAAGGAGCCGTGCGAGCATCCCGGCAAAGCCCGGCATCAAGCCTCCTCCTGCGGCCGGCAGCCGCCTCTCCCGCATCCATCTATCCTCCCACCGGCAATAAACCAAATAATAATCTTATTTATCCCTCAAAAATTATACCGGGTGGGGATTTTCCAGCCAGCTTGTGGCTTTGGAATAAATGTCAGCGCAGCTGCTGCATGGCACCTGCCCCGGTGGGGACCTGAATTTGGGGGCTACCAGCTGTGAGATACAGGAACAGTAGAAATAAGCATCTCGCTCGTGGGTGTCCCCTGAAAGCGGATGAAAAAGCTCTGGGGAAGTCACCGTTAAGGCATTGCTGCGCAGCAGGAGGATGAAACGACACAGCTGCTTGACCCATGCAAAAAAGTTGCCCAAAATACCAACATAGCCGAACCACCCCCCATCCTCCAGAGGCGCAAACCGGGGTGCAGCCTTTGGTATGGCAGGGAGATTCGCCCCGTGGCGTCGCGGCGATACGAAGGGGTGAAGCCAAGGGCCCAGTTCCCTCGAAGGGAACACGGGAGGCGAACTCCAGCCGAAAAAAAAGACTCATTTGGGGATGGAAGGGGAGCCCTGAAAGGCAGGTTCATCCCGCTGCACCGAGGAGCCCGGTTTCCTGTTTACCGCCCCAGCGCTGCCACCTTCGCCTCCGTCATCACATCCCCTTTCAAGCAAGAGAGGAAAGGGGCAAATTCTTCCTTTTTTGGATCTCGAGAGTGCCAGGCTGCGGGTGGAAGGGAGTGGTGGCCTCCCAGAGATCCCCAAACGGAGACCAGCTCCCCCCCACCCTGATTTTCTGCCATAGCTTTAGCAAACAGCTGGAAATCACCAAAACAAAAAGGCTGGCAACGTGCAAATTGCCCAATCGGTTGCTCAACCTCGGCAGCTTGGTGCCGTCTACATTTCCTGGCACCCCCCGTGCCTCAGTTTCCCTACTCTGAGCCAATGTATTTCCTTCACACCCGGCGCAGACTGAGGTTTCACTGCTGTCTTGCAAAGCGCTTTTAAAAAAAATCAGATCAAATCAATTCCCCCTGCACACGTGGCAGGAGGATTTCAGCCCTCTCTGCCTTCCAACACGAGCTGTTGGCTGCTCCGGCAGCTGCTTACAGGCCTGACAGACCCCAGACTTATACCCTTCCTTAAAAAAAACCTTCTCAAGACCCTTCCCTGCATGCCTACGGCCCCATCTGCCCCGCAGTGCAGAGGGAGCCTTGCCACGCTCGCAGCCTCTCGCATAGAGCAGGGATGAGTGCTCGCTTTTGCCGAGCTCCTGGGGAGATCCACAGATCAAATACTACAACAAAAAATAGAAAAAAAAAAGAGAAAACCCCCAAAGGTCATGTTTTCAGCAAGAGAAGGGTGGTCTTCCCTGCTCCTGCAAAGAAAGGAGCATTTTTAGGGTTTTTTTTGCTTTCTTGGTCCCCTCCCACAGCATGCAGACGCTTCAGCAGCATCCCTGCCACCGCTTCGGCGTCATCCCCGCTCAGGCGGGAGATGCAATTTGGGCGCAGCTGAGGCTTCCCCCCTGGCCGAGCGAGGGATTGTGGGAATATCCCGCTCCCTGGGGAGGCCGCGATGCTCCCTCCTGTACAAACCCTGCCGCTTCCCTGCAGCCCAGGGCGGCTTTTAACCAGCCCAGCGGCGCATCGATCCCAATGCAATTAGTAGCAAAGCATCATCTGGAGGCGACAATTCCTCCCTCGTAGGCAGCAGGAGCCTCTCAAAGCTGCTTTGCTCAGCGGTGGGATACGACCGAGTGCCCTCACCCCGTCCCGGCAGATCCTTGACTTGACCGACGGTGCTCGATGGACGGCTCCCACGAGCCGGTGCAGCGCTGGCTCCGGCCCAGGCGCTATTTTGGAGCCGGGATTTCTTCCGAGTGTCCGTCTGGCGTCCCTAAGCGCGAAGGTGCGGCAGCTCCATTGTTTTCCAGTGCCGCTATTGTTCGCCAGCCCAATTCCTCAGCCCTGTCCTGCAAAGGGAAAAGGAGGGGAGCGGTGAGCAATGGCAGAGCCACCGGCGGGCGATGCCATCGAGGTGCCGGCTCGCTTGGGGACAAGCGAGGGGACCCGTTGGCCACGCTCAGCAGGTCAGGCCCCCGCTCGAGCGGAGCCGGTGGCCGTCAACGCCTGGTCGGGGGCTCTGGGAAAGGAGCTGGTGGGGTGTCCACCCCGGGTGCGATGGGGGTCGCGGCGAAGGGGTCGCGACGGGGCTGGGGACCTGCGGGTGCTCGCGGGTCCCCTCCGGCCTGCGAGAGCAGCCGGCCCCAAAAGGGAGGGTGATGCCGAGGATGCTCGTTGGGTGCAGAGGGGTCACCCCGGCGTGTGGGGGCCGGATCTCCCCCCCCCCAACTCTGCTCGCTGCGGCCGGGGCTCCGGGGTAGCTCCGGTTCAGCCCCGGGGCTGCTCCCCCGCCGCGCCCGGGGACGGATGGGGAGGGGGCTGGAGACCGGGATGCGGCTGAGGATGAGGATGGGGATGAGGATGGGGACAGCCCGTCCCGCCCGCACTCACCCGGTCCCGCTCCGCGCCGCTCCGCGCCGCAGCAGGCGCCCCCCGTAGGGCCGCCCCTCGGTGGGGCGTGGCGTGGGCGCGGCCGGGGCGTGGCGTGGGCGTGGCTGAGGCTACGCGCCGGGTTACCGGGGTTGGGATCCTGGGGGACACCCCTCTCCGGCACCCTGGATCACCCCGGCACCGGGATGCCAAGGGACAGCCCTTAGCGCCAGGACCGGGGCCGCCAAAGGACGCCCTTCCCCGGGCACCCAGTTTGTGCGCGTGTCCCCCCTCCCCGGGACTGCGATCCCAAAGGATGCTCCATCTCAAAGTCCTGGTTCAGGCTCTGGGACTGGGCTCCCAAAGGACACCCTGTTTCTGGCACCCGGGTTGCACCCCGGGACCAGGATCCTGAAGGATGCCCCGTCCCCGGTGCCAGGACCGGGATCCCAAAAGGATGCCCCATCCCACGCACTCGGGCTGGAAATGCTCTTAGGATCGGCTCCGGCTCCGTGCAGGACTCCCGGAGGGAGCTTTGCAGGCTGCATCACTCAGGCTAAAGTGGCTATTTCTACCTTAAAATGCCCCAAACCCTGTGATATTCAGTGCCAGAGCCATGCAGGCATCGCATGTCACCGTTCTGCCTTCGGGACGGTGCAATGGGTCTGTGCGCCGGCAGCAAGCAGTTCCCAACCGTAGCCGTGGTATCCCATCTGGACCCAAAACCGCCCCCGAGAAGGGGATTGAAGAGGAAATAAATAAATAAATACCCCCCCCCCCCCCAAACCCCCAAACTGCCTGGAAGCAGATGTTGCAGTTTGGGGTCACAGTTACCTCCGAAACAGTGCTCGGCCTCCAGCCTCCGCTCCAGGGCTGCGGGTCCCATCCTGCCCATCCACCCCACGCCGCTGCAGGAGAGTTTGGGGGAGCGTGGAGGTATTAAGTATTCCAGAAGAGCAGTGGCATGCAGCCACGTCCCTCCGCCTTTGTCTGCTCCTGACCTTTCCCAGTGCTTTGTGGCTTCTCCGGGCTCTTTTTCTTTTTAAGGAATTTGCCTAGAAACAGCCCACACAAAGGGAAAAAAAAAAACCCAAACCCAAACCAAAAACAAAGAAATAATCTGAACAGCTGGTTTAGCAAAACAAGCAAGTCTTTACAACCACGGATTGTAATCGGCCCTTTTTTTTGTTCCTTTTTTTTTTTTTTATTTGTATGTAAAATATGAGAAGTTCAGGAGGACCCATCTGGCTTAGGGAAACACTGACTTGGCAAAACCGAGCCGGGATGGGGGTTAGTATTTATATTCCAGCAGCATCTTCGAGGGCTGGCGGAGATGAGAGGCCCTTTGTCACGGGAAGAGCCCGGCCGTGCCGCACAATGGAGCGGGGACGGCCCCGACTGCCCGTGCTGTGCAAACCCCAGCCCCAAAAACCCAGGGATTTAGCCCCAAAGAGAGAGAAAGCTTCTACCATATCCCGCAGGCCATGGGGTGGATGCCATTGGAACAAAACGGGGGAAAAGAATAAAATAAAATAGAGGGGTTTGCTGTAGGGACCTGCGCGAGCACAAGGAGGAACTTGGTTGCAGGACTAGGGTTAAATCCTGATTTTGCAACATCCTGCTCATTGCCTTCAATGCACGCGCAGTGCATCGGGAAGGATCGAGCCTGGATGGAGACATTTATTTATCAAATAAAAGGAATTTGACCTACTCCTGCCATATAAGGACCATGCAACCTGTGAGGCCAGGACAGGCTGCCAGCTCCTCCTTGCCTGCCCAGCAGCTGTAAGCGCAAACCCAAGAGGAACGAAACCCACGTGGAAGGAGAGCAAAAAAACTTCTGCCTGCCAGAGCCCGAGCATCTCCCCACTACCAAAAATGTCCCAGGAAAAGGATGCTCCAAAGTAAGAGCCTGCATTTAGCCACACAGGGTTGTTATGGCACCCGCTTTGCAGGTTAAATCAGCATTTCTGTGCTAAATGCCACACAGGGAACATGGCTGATGCCGTCTAAACCATCAGCTTTGATGGATTTTCTTCTGTTTCTGCTCCCATAGCTGAGCCTGGAATTCAGGGACCTCAGTCAGACCCAAGCATAAGGCACCAGCTCCAAAATTCTCCAAAATTCAAGTATTTCCTCCAAGACTGAGCAAGCATCCAAACTCCCTTCATTCACACCCTGGCAGCTTCCCATTATTTCAACTTTAAGACCCCCAAGCTAATTGTCAGTAAATACCAAGCAATATTACGCATTTGGATACACGTTAGCTTAGGAGCATCTGTTAGCCGTTACGCAGCCTCCAGGAACCAGATGGGAAGAGACGCGGCTCTTGAAAAGGCTTTGGCTCATACCTAATAACGTGTTTCTTTGAAACATGGTCGCTGTCCCTGTTTGAGGATGTTTCAGTTGTTCTGAAAATCCACAAGTTTTGAGATTCTGCCTGAGATAGAATGGGTTGATGCGGCTGTTGCCGAATTTTTATTTGGGCAAGACACAAGGAGAAAACACAATTATTTCCAGAGCTCTGACCCAGAAGCACAAAGGATTAATCAGGATTAAGATCAGAGTGGTTTTCATCACAGACCCAAACCCAGCCCAGCTCAGGAACAATTAGAAATCCCTCGCTCTGGTCAAACAGCTGCTCCACTGGCTTTGATACCAGATCTACTTTCACCCTCTCTCACTGCCAATTTAGGTGGCTTTTTGCCATTTTTCCTCCCATCCAAGTACACCATTTTTGGACTAGTCGCAGTAGGCTATGCCTAAGTTAAGAAAGGCACTTGGGAGTCTTAATTCCCCTTAAAATCAAGAGTAGCTACCTTGAAGGCTGACAGACGTCTAAGGGTGCTGTGTATCCTCAGCCAGATGTTTCCAGGTCCTAATTCATTGCAGGCAGCTACCGCGCATCACTAGCGCTCCAGGCTAACATTAAGAATTTAATATTACAACTCCAGATAAAACAAATGAGTTCATTAAACGGTTGGGGATGAGGCAAGGTGCTAGTCAGCTTCTTTCTTTTTAAATGCTGGTGACGAGGCAAGGCGATTGATACTCAGCTCGTTTAGCTGTACACGCTGTCCAAGAGGAGGGACAGGACATCTCCAAATCCACCGTGCCCATGGATCGCTTTGGGCACGCAGCAGCCCTGACAAGGGGCCCAGGAGACTTCACTTTGGCTACAAATTACCAAAGGCAGAGCAAGAATCTAGAGAAATTCCCAATCCTAAGGCTTTACCCTACACCAGAGGGTTATTTCTTTGCTGGTAACTCTTGCTGCTCATATTCGTAACTGGACAGAATAACTCAAAGCCTCTGCTCAGTGTACTATGAGAATGTGAAGGTTGTTTTTTCATTTTCATCAGGAAATTAGTCACCTAAGTTTTGCTGCGTGGACATTGCTCAGAAACACATCAGTGCTGACCGTGCAAATTGGTTTTACAGAGAGTTTTACTGTTCCTTGGCTGCCTGAGAGGTTGGGAGCTGCGAGAAGAGAGGGGCACGGGGCGCGGAGGGGGGACAAGTCCCCAACGCTGCTGCTGGCAGCTCCTCGGGGGAGATCTCAGAGGTCCCTCAACCGAAAGCAGGGACAGACAGCAAATATGAGGTATGGACTGTAAGCAGTGCCTCTTCCAAATAAATCAAGGAATTTAACGTGTCTTCATGGTATGAGCTGTGGGCTGAGAGCTGGAAGGGCCAGGAAGACGGCTGGGGGTTGTATTTTTGGGTGGCACTTGCTACAAAGAGATGCTTGGTCTTCACATCACCTGAATTCCCAAACCATCAATTTTGCTTCAAAGGGGATGTTTAAAAGGAAGTGTAACACCACGCTGCCAGGTTGCATCTATGCCCGCGTTTATTTATACTGAACAGCTTTAAAAATACAGAATAAAATAGCTTTATCTACTATTATTCACAACATCTGGTCCAAATATTACATTTTTAAATATTTAATTGTTTAATGAAGCAATGTTAGAAAAAAATATGAAATAAAAAAACTCCATAAAAGAATTACACATCTCAGAACAAAAAAAAAAACCCCAAAACAAAACAAAAAAACCTCTTGCTGTTTAACAAAAAAGTTTTACAGCCAAAGTCAGTCACAAAAAGTCATGGAAAAAAAATATTTATCCCCACTGCCTAAGAACAGTCAATAGTTTGTTACGCCAAAGGTTGTTATAAACAGACAAAGTACAATAATTTGGACTGGCAGCAAGATGATTTACCTGGAAAGATGTAGTAAATGCCAGATAGTACACAAGGCAATTCTAAATATATCTCTCATATCAATATGTACGGATGACAATGCACAGTCACAGTCAAATTAGAACTAGACAGGAATATTTTGGATGGCTCTGAACACGGATCCCCAATACTTAAAAGCAGCCCAGCACTAAGCTGTATAGACTCATGGGCAGAAGCGAAACACTGGCAAACTCGTGGCCTCCTCCAATACTGCAATGACCTATCGCAGCTAGATAAACATGAGAGCACAGAGTACCTGTCATCCCATGGCCACAAAGGCCATTCGCCTTAAGAAATACTAAGAAACATGCACCAAGTGGGACGTTTTCTGCAAAAATGAGTGACCCGCCACTCCCCCACCCCCCTTAAACAAAAAAGAAAAAAAAAGAAAAAAGTCGCTTTTGGTTTAAGAAGGCCACGTGAAAAGAAATACTGTAGGTTGTGCTGGTCTGTCACACATGCATTTTCTACATTGATATACAAATTATGTTAAGCACAGGTTGTTTTAGATTGCGTGTAAGCATCCAATGGTTCGTTCAAACCATTAGGAGCCGGCTATTTTAAACCACATGTGCCTGGAGTGCTGTTTACACCACAAATGAAGTGATTTTCAACACTTTTTATTAGGGATGCAATGCTATAAATGACTGGTTGCACTCATTGATGCTCCTTGTGGTATAAATAGTACTGAGGATTTCAGTTTGCAAGCGCCAATTCTGCATCGGGAGTACCAAGATCTCAGTAGGGAGATGAACAATAAAGAAACCCTTTAGTTTTTGGTAGGAACATAAACATGGGTAAATAAAGTATACACAACTACTATAGATTCGTCAATGAAGAAATTCTACCATCACATGACATTGTCATGACAATCATACCACTCCCTCCCAGGAAAACTGCGATCATTATCCTGAGTGGAAATGTTATTTTTAATATATGGAAATAAAATACTGCAATATTCATGTACAAACCAAGTTGCCATATTTAAAGTCAGTATTAAAAGGCATAAAGCAAATTCTGGGTTTAGAGTTTGAACTTTCTGAGCGAGGTACCTGATTAAGTTCCTCCGCCAACACACTCTAATATGACAACATTAATCAGTCATAGCTGTTAGCTATGAAACCTAAATTTCTATAGGTATAATTTGCATGTATTTGCTTTAGAAAACGTGTTTCAACATGTTAGCAAGAATTCTTAATTTAACCTAAAAAAAATACAATAGAATATCAATTACAAAAGTCCCAAGTTATTTTGTTTTGCATACATTGATACCATCTTCGATATGACAAAATGATATTTCTACCATGAATATTTGCCCTTCTGTCTTAAAGTTTGGTTGAAACATCTCATCGCCTCTTAACTCATCCCTCAGGTGTTGTGTTCCCTACGCGGTTTTGTTTAGTTTAGCTGTTTGAAAGGCAGGCAATAACATATAGGAAAAATACAGTATTGCATTTACAGTCAGATATCTATATCCAGCCACCCTTATGCATCAAAGCCTGGACATAACCAGCAAACACAAAGTATTTAAATGCTTTTCAAAGCTGCAAGTTAATCCTCCGTAACACATCTGCCAGCAGCTGCTGCACAGCAGCTCAGGCTGCGCACTGCGCTCCCCCCAGCCACAGCATTTCACAACTGCCACCAAAACGCCAGTGTAGAAAAGCAGATGTGGGAGAAGGATTTAAGGTCCACAATTGCCTGCCGCAACTGCACAAAACCGGGGGCAACTCAGACTTATTTCCCTCACAAAGAAAAGCAACGCATCTTCTTCGACTGGCAGCGCAGGGATGGTTTCAGGTGCATCGGAAAGAGAAAGGGGAGCTTCTTTTTCCAAGGCACCCGTGCATCAGCTCCGTCCTTTGCTCCTCTCGCGCTGGGGAGACGCACGCTTTAGTAGCAATAGCCCGCGTGCAGCAGCTGCACGCCCTGTACATTCGAGGTACTGCCAATGACTCCATTGCAACCCTTCACTATACATTACGGGTGCTTCAGCCGATCTTCTTTGCAAAACTGAGGCTCATCTTTAACCACTCATGTTCGTAGTAAGATGGAGAGAGTTGTTACATATACAAATTTGGTTACAAAAATGACTGCTAACTACAACTACTTATTTTAGTGTTACCAAGGTAAGTGGCTAGAAAAGCAAACACGCTGGCTAAATGCTACTGCGCTTTTCTCAGCCAGTCAACAGAATCAGCACGGTAGGACCCAAAGTCACGAAACGAATTAAATCCAACAGTTAAACAGAGTAATTGGACTTCACCTATTCAGATAGTCTTTCCTACGTGGCAGGAAAGGAGTGGTGTTCTGCTCCAGGGAGAAGAAAAAAGTATCCTTGGATTCGTTGCCCTGTAACTTGACTGAAGTGTGTCGGCAATTCTCAAGCAAAGGCAATACAGAACACGCACAGCTTTGCTTCAGCCAAAGGTGAGAGAAGACAAATGCTACTTCTCATCGCCTTGTCTCTTGATTGCATTAGCACTGAAGTTATCAAAAGAATATTGGGGGGAGAAGTTAGAAAAGCCTCGGGACAGAGGTGTCACTGTCGTGCTCTGTGCCCAGCAGCTTTACTGGACTTGACATTTCAGTATTTCTGAGGTGGCACTGTTTTAAATAAAATCTTTTGCCTCCCTTTCTCAACATTTATAAGATAACCAACTTTGGCATTTTACATCATTACAACCACCGTACATAGGTGGCTTTTTTTTTTTCCTTTATATATATATATTTATATATATTTAACTCCCCCATGTCTCCCACACATCTTTGGTTGCACATACAGTTGGGAAATTTGGAAGCTTCGTGCCACTGATCAGAGGTCTCCGCACTCAAAACTATCTGCAAGTGGATGTGGAAATCTAACACCTCACTACCTGAAGAGGAAAAATTTAAAAATCATAAAAATGACTTTGTTTCACAGGCAAACTAACCTTGTCTACTACACAATTAACTCTTCCGATGAGCTTTTGAGATAGTCCAATTGACACCAAGACTGCAAACTACTGAAAGTTCCCTGAAGCAGGAACAAAACACATGCTTTGTTATGGAAAAAGCGGTATAAAATAGTTTCTGGAAACAGCCATGGCATGCTGAGAACGATATCAATGGAATCATTCCGACTCTACACTATTCAGTACTGATCCGTTAAGCTCTTTCCTTACCCTCCCCACCCCAACCCTTCCATGCTTCAATAACCAATAACAAATTCACCTGGAAGTAGACTCAGAGAAAACAGAGTTCCTGCGCTCCTGTCCAGTAGTCAAACTTTGATAAATATATTAGTGAATTACAGGATCTACTGTTATGTTTTTTCCAGGAATACAAAACGCAAGCACCGTAGAGCATACTGGCCTTGAAATTACATTACACTACATTTCCCTGATGATCTCCACAGCTTAAAAATGCTTTTGGGGCCACACTGAAGTCTAAAACTAACTTGCAATAGTAAGAACATTAAACATGAATAAAACTTTTAATTATGAATGCATGATGAGCATGAACACCCACATAACATCAGAGCTGAGACTATTCCAGGAAAAAAAAAAAAAAAATCTGAACGGTGCCCTGACTGGACCCAATACCCGTTAAACCACCCAGTGGATGAGGACATCAAATGTAGTGTCTCTGCCGTTCAAGATCACCTCTGCATCAGTAACAAGCTTTTGCAGAAGCCCCGCCAAGAGAAAAGAAAAAGAGGCAATGCAATCCAAGCTGCTCGTTGGCAGCATCGGCTCTCAATATCTGATCAAGAAAATTCTGCACAGATCCAAACCAGCAAATGCTGGCAGCGTTTTGACCACGTGGCTTTCCCTGCAGGGAAAGCTGCATGTATACAGATGGTAATTGCTTCGAACTGCTCAACAACTTAGCATTTTTGTCCAGGAAACATCTTGCTGGATACAGGCATTGCACTGTAAAAACTGTCATCAGGTCCTGTCTGGAAGTTAGAAGTTTCCCATCTCTGTAAAACTCAAGCTACACATGTCCCTTTAAAGAAAATCTGCACCTGGACACTATAATTAGGTGGTTAAATGCCAGGCAGAAAAAGCAAACGTTTAAAAATGCAAACTGACATGAAATAAGTGGTTCCTTCTACAGCACTAAGCTATGAGAAGTTGGTCATAGTCTTCATTGGCAAAGTTATTACAGAAACTTTCTGTCTTAACACTGGACATCTGACTGAACTATTGGTAATTAAAAAAAAATACTCTCATGATTTGCCAGTATCAACTGAGTCTGGTTTCCATGGGGCTGAAAATATGGAATGTGCAAATCAGTAAGTACAAAACAATATATATGGCATTTGACATGACTAGAAGTAAATTTTTTTTCCTCCCCCCCGCCCCTTCTCACAGGATTCAAATTTTCTGGCATAACTAACATTGCCAGCAATGAATGCGCCAAAAATGCCAGCATCAATGACTTAAATAAAATCACCCTAAAAAGTAAAATTTTTCAATAGCACCTACATACTTCTGGAACCTAAGCCCCATTTAACATAAACACTTAGGTGCGCAGGTATCTTTAGCTTTTGAAAATCAAACAGAGGAGCATTTGCAAATTTGACCCAGAGACACTAGATCTGGCTACCACCACCCACAACAGGAAAGCTTTTTTTTTTTTTTTTAAATCCGTCTCAGCTCTGGTTCCAGAATTTAAATGCAGATATACAAAACATATATTTTAATGCTTCTTAATCAGCAAGAAACTGCAAATACATCTTTTACTACAACTAGGTTATATAATTTCAGCTAAGGCTATACTGTAGCTTCTGAGTCTTCATCTGAACTCCTGCAGTTACTGCTTTTCCTGAAGCCTTTCCACGTGTAACCCATGAAGGTAGGACTGATGGGCAGGAAGCTGAAACACCTGTATTTTTTAATAAAGTTCATGCCAAAAGGCAAATCATATGTTTCCATGCCATCCAGTGACTTGCTTCCTTTACCAACACCTTTCTTCCATTTCCGTATTCCCCTTTCTTCAGGGCTTCCTAGAAGTCAAAATAAAAGAAAAAGGGAAAAAAAAAAAGTGAATATCTTTATGTAAACACACACATATATATAGTAGAGGTTAAGAACAGAAAGAAAACCCCAAGTCTCAGACACCATGTTCAGCAAAGCACTGGAAAGATCTTTTAGACTCCTCAAAGAGGCATGAAGAGGTGGGAAAAAAAATTATTCGAAATGGCTACTATCTGTTTTATTTTGTAGCTGGAAGTCAAGGCAACTTTTTGCTCTTAAATGAATGGAAGCAGGTTTGGATCTTAAAATATTTTTACTCTGTCTCCTGAAGAAGACTATTCTGGTTTGATTTTTATCACCTATTTTGTATGTTTAAAAAGACGGAGACCTTAACCTAAAAGATTCAAAGCGTTCTCAAGGAAACCAAGGCACGCAGGTGTTAAGCAGTCTGCTCCAGGTGTTAAAGAAGTCAACAACAAAAGCAGTAATCTCTTCCCCCTGCCTCCATGAAATGCTGTGCT
The DNA here is from genome assembly GCF_964188355.1 of Buteo buteo. Lineage (NCBI taxonomy): Eukaryota > Metazoa > Chordata > Aves > Accipitriformes > Accipitridae > Buteo > Buteo buteo. The sequence goes on from NC_134182.1 coordinate 42,542,443, forward strand.
ATCTTCACTCAGAAAGGCAGTTGTTATTTCAGATAAAACAACAAGTTCACACGCTGACCTGGAATGGTATTATCCAAAATAAACGCAACGCAGCCACCGACAAACATGGCTGTAGTGAGAAGGACGTTTAATACTTGATCAATGCCCGCTATTCCTAGAAGAACAGGAAAAAAGAAAGTATTTAGAATTTGAATTTTTATCATACATACGCACATCCTACTGATTGACACGCAGCTCAACCAGGAAAACTTGCTACCAAGTTCACTGAGGAATTTGCTCAAATAGGACTCTTAAAACCACGTGGGAATAGATGCAGAAGAACTTTCAACTAATGTAGTCCACCATGGGGATCCCTTCTTTTCCAAAACATAATGCCATGAACTTTCAGTTGCTTATAAAAATGTCATGAAATGCCATTTTAGTCTCTACTGCAGACACAACTGCTTAATTTAAACTAAATAGGAAACAACAAGATGGAAAAGGAGAAATGTTCATAATGTAAAATCATGTGGACCGAAATAATTCCTTTTATAAACCTTTACTTTTTAAATGGGCAAGACTTCATAGCACCAATTCACAGGAAGACATTGTACTAATGTATCATCACCTAGCTCTGCCTGAATTATCTACTTTTCTGAACAACTTAAAGTAGGTTAGATATGCTCTTAAATCTGATTCTGAAGCGATGGCTATAAAAAGTTAATCTTTCCTTTAAAAAAAAAAATAAAAAAAATCAGGTATTCCTGTAGAGAGTCTTTCTTTGATGACATACACTGTCATGACCACTATTGAGAAGGTAGTATTAAAATAGAGAGCCTACTCTATGAATTCACCAAAACTATAATTTGGCTAACAGTCTGAAACTGAGTTCATTAAAATTCAGATTCAGAGCACAAGTCTGCAGTGATAAAAAATTTCAACCCCCCCCCAAAATTCCTAGCTTCCAAGCTCTACGTTGGTATTTCCCCTTGCTCTTTTAACATAATTTACAACTCAGATTTACCCTGTCAGTCTTTCTTCCCGTCCAGCTGGCAATCACCTCCTTCCATTGCTCTACAATGGTACCCAGAGAAAGCAGGACAACTTCAAATGTATCCCACTGAAACATGCAATTCAGGTCTCAACATCAAAATTAATTCTCCTCTGAACATACCTGCCTTGTTATCTATAGCTTTTATTGTCTCCATAAATACTTTGTTTTTTCCGTTATTTACCCTTTACATTACTTTGTACTTGTATATACTTTGCATATGAGTACAAGCTAAAGTATGCTTCATGTAAATGAGCAGAAACACATACCTGTGACCAGTGGATTTTGTTTGAGATAGCTTGGAAGGACAAGTCCAAAGAAAATGGAAAATCCAAGCACAAACAGGTTACGAGAAGAATTTAAATCTATGAACTGGAGGTTAGACAGACCCACAGCTGTAATCATCCCTAAATAAAAATAAAGCAAGTCTCAGCTTGTATAGAGCCTTTTTCTTCAAAAACAGACAGCAATATACATATAAACAACACTAGAGTAAAAAGATAGAGCCACACAGTACACGAAGAGGAGCAAAAAAAACATACGTTACCAAAGAGAGTGCAGAAGAGGGCACCAAGCACGGGGTCAGGCAGCGATGCAAAGAGAGCACTGAACTTGCCAACCATCCCAAGCAAGAGCATGAAGGCTGCCCCATACTGAATAACCCTGCGGCTTCCAACCTGCCGGAGAACAAAAAGGAAAGGACACTGGAAAAAGTCCATGCTTAGTCCAACTTCACACCTTGCATTTTATGTTATTATTCTCTTTTGCATTTAAAACTTCTTTTCAAGCTTCCATGTATATTTTTTGTGGTGTTAATACACAGGCTGCAGAGCCTTTACAAATGTCTTGGAGGGCTCAGCTGTAAAATGGCTGCACTCCAACTCTAACATAATTTTGTTTGATTTTGTTTTCGTTAACATTAAGTCATCTTTAAAACCATCTGTAACTGCTACAGCCACAATAACCATGAAATGTGGTGCAGTCTCATCTACAATAAAGAAAACAAATAGACCATAACTAGGAGAGACGGCAAATGGATCAATTGTAATGCAAACAGAAAAAGAAAATAAAATCCATGTGTTGCTGCCCTTTTACACAAGAATATATGTATTAGTTACCTATCATGCAGTTCACTTGAAGGAGATGCAGGCTTTCTAGACAGAGATTATCAACTGACTATAACATCCCTCCGAGATCAGAGCTGAATTCGCTTCATATGCAAATCATGGCCACGCTAACACTGAAACCAAGTGCCTGCACTTCCTTCCCATTTTTATTTTAAGCATTCAAACTTTGGGCAGTTTTTCTCTGGCACTATATTGTAGTGGAAGTTGGTAAACCTAAGTGGTTGATATCTTAATAGTGTTATACGTGCATAAGAGGTGCACCAGGGACAAACCTCCCCCCCGCTATGCTGGTAAGGTGGTTTCTAGCAAAGCCCTTTGTAGGTCTCCTGTTAGAGGGTGTTAAGCTTCAAAGAGAAGTAGACACTAATTTCTTAACCATGTGTGACTGAGCTAAACGAGTGAAATGAGGAAAAAGAAGATACAGTAGGCATGTTTAGGGTAAAAGTACTTCTTTCCCCCACATTCTTCACTGCTTAACTGTCAGGTCAGATGTGTTCACCTACAAACAAGCTACACCAGTAAATTAGGGTGTTCACTAGAATAACAACTGAAGTTAGCTTGCACCTTTCTCTACTTTTTATAAAGATATTTATTTCCTTAGGACCTCCTGTATCTTGCTCTGAAATTATCTTCCTGCATGAAACAGGCAGATTCTTTAAAAAATCCACCAACAGTGACATTTATTTATGCAAATGCTCAATCACTACAAGGCAAACAAATTAAGCTCCCTTTGAAAGCTACTAAAAGCATCCTGGTCAGCATTTAGCTCAAACTACGTATTTATTCCCAGGCACTCGTACACACACTTTATGTGATTATTCTGAAGTGCGTGATATGGTATCTAGTACCTTACTGCAGTATCCATTTAATCATCAACATTATGGCATAAGGTGCCTATACTTTTGCCCCAACTAATCAGATTTAATTGATTCTCCTCTCATCAAATAAAACTCGCTCACAGACTAGCTCAAATACTTTGCAGTACTTGCATCCAGTTGAAGTCTCAAATTTAAATTCTAAGCATAATCATATACTAATTTCAATGGAGGTAAACGCCTTTTCAAATGTTGCACTGGTAAAACAGGATCACCAGGACTATGTAGTCTTTGCTCATAAGCACTAAGGAATTCCTCTCCCAAATCAACAGCAGAGTATCTACATGCCAAAAATCTATTTTGATATAAATTGAAGTTGCAAAACTATTAGTTTTTTTAGGAATGAGTATGCAGACAGGAAAACAAGACAAAACACTGGAGCACAGCCATCCAGCTGTGCCATTCTGGATAAGGCATATTCACTCCTCCCCCACGCGCTCTGAACAGACCTAACTGTAGTTTACTCTGTTCTCTCTAACAGCTGCCAGTTTAACATCCTTTTTCACTGTTTCAAAGCAAAACTCATTTTTGTGGACCGTTAATAAAAAAAATGCTGTTCATTCATATCAAGCTCTATGAAGTAACAACAGAAAGGCAGCATAACAGAATAAACCTTTCTTTAAGGATTTTTCTAACCAAAATTTCTTCTAGGAGATTTCCATCAGCAGCTGAATGGAGGACTTGTACAGACAGCAGATGGTGCTATTAGTATTTATATTCCACCCTAAAACCAAACAGAATCATCCTTTGTGCAGGAAAAAAAAAAATGGCTGAAGATAAAATTAATCATCTATACTGGATTATGTCAGAGGGATGAGTTATTGTAAGTGGAGAGCATACATTTACTATCTTGTATGCATGAAGTAGATTTGTGGCTTCCAAGTGAAATATGCAACAAAATGTACGTATTTACAACATAAACTACTCTTACCAATTTTGAAGATGTTTCTTAACAAGGTTAAATTAACAATATCAAGCAAATCTATCTGCAGTCCAAGGTCTCCCAATTAAGCAAGGCATTCAAGCACACATACACTTCAGCATGGTAACAAAGGAATTCCTCAAGTGCTTAAATATTTTGCTGAGTAACACCCCCAAAAATATGTAATCCCTTAAGCATGCTCAGTGCCTTAGAAACCTATGATGGAAACAAATATTTAGGGTACATTTAACTTTGAAGTTACCTTGACTGCAGCTCCTGTTCTAGCTGTGTCAGCGTAATGTCCTAGTACAGACGTAGATAGGACCCAAGGACCTCAAGTTGCATTTCATGGTGTGTTCAAGTGAGACATTAAAAATAGTCAGTTCTCTACCGATGCTTTCAGAGCCAAGACATCCAAAAGAGTTATGTATTTCTATACAGTTTACAGTCCTTATGCCTCAACTCAAAACACCCTAGAGCCCTGGAATGCCTTCTTGGTTTTCAAAGGGGTAGCTTATTTAGCATAATCTGCTTTATGTGGGTTTTCTAACTGCCCTTTACTCCGAATAAAAATAAGATTTTTGAGGTCCTTATCTAGAATGCATTTCCATTAGACAATGGCTGGTACAGACATGTTAGGTAAATTCAGAATGCTGTCTAAAGTTTGTCTGCACAAAGTACTAAGTAGTATGGTTTCTTGGAAGAGGATCATGCTGTGAAACATGAAAATGGCGTAAGCCATCTACCAGAGGTGATAAAGTACTCAAGGCACTGAGTAATCAAGGTAAAGCACATACCTTTGTGATGCCCAGGACACCAATGTTAGGGCTGGAAGAGGTGGATCCATTCCCTGTCCCAAATACTCCATCCAGAACACAGGAAAGACCCTCAATAAAAATCCCTCTGTAAATTAAAAAAAAAAGAAGTCAAACTTGTACTAGCGTAGACTCACTTCAGGTGGTGCTTTATGACTGCATGCTATGTGCGGGCAGGCCTGTTAAGGCATCTGTCCCACATGAATTATTATTATAATTCACATTTCAAGCTCCAACACAACTGGAAAACCTACTTGAGTTCTGTTTTCTACGTCTTGGATACACACGTTCTTAAACTGAGAAAATTACAAAATAATTCAAGTGAGACTTAGAGCTGCTCTTTATTTCTAAAATTGCATGTCAGGTGAATTTGACAAGCTACTCCAATTCTAGAACTGCTTAGAGTTGTGTCCCTACAGAAACCGTACTATTAACTTCCACAGACTGCAGCAGGAGTAGGACTAGGTTTCCAATGCTACATTTGCAACAAAATAATTCAACATGACAGTTGCATCTTGTACTTCCTTGCCCCTTGTGTTTGACCAAATTGTAACATTTAATCTCAGAGCACATTCTTGTCTTATTCCAAGGAAAAAAAAAAGAGAAAAAGAAGTAAAAAAAAAGTAGCTTAAGACACTGAAAAATATTTCTTTTTTTTGACATACCTGTTTATTGCATGAATAGGTGGAGGAGGAGCACAAGACAACCTGGCACAGGCATAGTAATCTCCTATTGATTCAATAATGCTAGCAACAACTGCGCTAAGCATTCCTATTACTCCAGCGGCTGAAATTGTTGGCAGTCCCCACTGAACTGTGAAGAAAAGAAAAACGAGATCTCTTGTGCCACAGAAAGCAATTTAGGTATCAAAACATACAGCAATTTCATAGAATCATAGAATCGTTTAGCTTGGAAAAGACCTTTAAGATCATCAAGTCCAACTGTTAACCTAGCACTGCCAAGCCCACCACTAAACCACGTCCCTAAGCACGACATCTACACGTCTTTTGAACGCCTCCAGGGACGGTGACTCAACCACCTCCCTGGGCAGCCTGTTCCAATGCCTGATGACCCTTTCAGTAAAGAAATTTTTCCTAATATCCAACCTAAACCTCCTCTGGTGCAGCTTGAGGCCATTTCCTCTCATCCTACCACTTGTTACTTGGGAGAAGAGACCGACCCCCACCTCACTACAACCCCCTTTCAGGTAGTTGTAGAGAGCGATCAGGTCTCCCCTCAGCCTCCTTTTCTCCAGGCTGAACAACCCCGGTTCCCTCAGCCGCTCCTCATCAGACTTGTGCTCTAGACCCCTCACCAGCTCGGTTGCCCTTCTCTGGACACGCTCCAGCACCTCCACGTCTTTCCTGTAGTGAGGGGCCCAAAACTGAACACAGGACTCGAGGTGCAGCCTCACCAGTGCTGAGTACAGGGGAACGATCACCACTCTAGTCCCACTGGCCACATGATTTATTCATCTTTAATGGAATCAACAAACTCCCTTCATGGTAACACAGTCTGGCAAGTTCAAGTAGATGAAAGGAGCAAAGGAAAAACTGCCTAACCAACTGCTTTGATCATGCTTGGAAAAAAACCAAAAACCCCTAAACTCCACCAAAAAAATTCCTCCTGTTCAGAAGGAAGGAATTTGAACTACTGCTTGTGAAAAAACAATCCTGATCAGTCAGGCGAATGCTACTTAATTATTATTGCTCTAAAAACTCAGTCTTTGGTTACGAGTTTAGTCTACCGAAGAGAATGGCCAACAACCAGCTACGATCACTGCACAAACACCTTCCAATTCCAAATTTTTGTAGAAAAGAAAATAAGATTAATTTAAGCCTGTAGAAAAGCTTGGCAGGTTTTCCACAGCAATTGCCTTGATGCTTTTATCTCTTTGAAATAGATGAGCCTCTTGCAACAAAAGGAACTTTAAGTCACACAAACGTGAATGAACAAGGCTTCACAAATAAGAGAGGTCTAATCAGGGTGCAGAAGTTTTCCTCCTCTTCTTTCCCAAAAGCTTCTATTATACATCTTGCAAGTACTGCTTTAGAAGTGGTTTCTTTTAAGAACTAATCAGAACCAAAGCATATGGAAAACCACAATGAAGCTGCCTCATTACAACATAGTGGTATTCCTAACAATTTCTATTATTCTGTTGTAGTGGAATATTATTCTATTATTACCCGATTAATTTCTGAGCAGCACAAGGGTGAACCAGTTGTGCAACTCCATCTCATGCCATAAGAAACAGCCTTTAACAGCTTTAAACTTAGAGGAGGCCAGCAAAAGAATACAAACAGCCAACACGACGCGAAAGCATTTCATGTTCTCTCGTAAATACTTTTTTGTCCTTTGATAAGCATTGACTGGCATTCTCTGACTTGCCCATCGGCCTGATTCCAATGCTGCTCCTGCAAGTCAGGACATTTTTGTGTAGTTGTTAATAGTTGTGCTAATTCAAGAACGGGTGCGTTTGGGGCAGGGAAGTGCGTTAAGCTGGAAAAAACTCCACGTGCTACTGATTCTTTAGCCAATGACAATCAATGACTTCAGTTGCTCTACAGGAGTTGTAATAACCCAACCTTATTACTGTATAACATTAACAGCAGCTGACCACAGTATCAACAAGTACAGATAAATCAACTATTCCCTGAAAATCCATGTTATATATACAGTCACACTATGTTATTAGAAGTCAAGAGTTACCTAGATAAGCCCGGCAAGTGCCTTCTACTAATTCAAGTCTCAGAGACTCAAGTCTTTCTTGGGTGAGTCCTTAAGGTATCAAATTAAAGAGGAAAACAAGAAGAAAACCATCATCCCCACCTACAATGTCTTTAGATCAGTGCACGTTGAAGTGCATCAGAATATAGTACCGAGAGAAAAATAGCAATGTTTCCGAAAACAACAGAAATTATACTCATGGGCACATTATTAGAAAAACAGCCCTTAAACCCAGACATACTTACAAGGATAAGGAACCTTGAACCACGGAGCTACCAACAGCACTCCTCGTCGGGCGTCTGTGCGAGCGTAGAAGCCGTACTTTGAACTGTCAGGGGGAAAGACGTCTGTGACAGTGAAGATGAAGCAAAGCAACCATGACACCAAAATAGCTAAAATAATCTGTGAAAGAGGAGAAAAAAAAGCTGTTTAAAGTAAACTTTCATTGGCACTGTTCATCAACAGCAAACAGTTCCTGCACGGAATATCTATTACACGCATACTTGAGTGTGACCTTGAGTGAAATTTTAAGTCTGAACAAGCAGTAAAGCCTGTAATAGATCTGTCAGGTGTTTCCCCCCAGCCCCAAAGGAAGGTGCTGTTCCAAAATCTTTAGAATTAGAGCAAGCCTCTTCTCTACCCTAACAAATGGGAAAGTCTCCAAATGGGCACTTAAACAAACTAGTGAATTAGTCTCAACTTTACCAGAGAAATAAAAGGAAGTCTTTCACATGGGGGAATGGAGTATTGCTTTCATAAAACTCAAAGATAACGATCTCGCCATCCCTTTTTGGAGAGCTCAGTTTAGGCTTTCACTGCATGCATAAACATACCTTCTTCTCTACCCCCTTCCCTCCCCTCCATAATCTTCATCACTCCAATGACTCTTCATCAGAGACGGATGCCAGAATGGGATCTGGCAAAACTACAATATGAGACTATTTCCTGTGGCAAATAAGCCATTTAGTTAAGTTTCCCATAAGCCCATTTAAGCTTTTATCTCACCTTTGTGATGTACTGCATTATTAAGAAAGATCAAAACCAAGAAAAAAACCCCAAAACACAAATTAGGGGTTTTTTTTGCCAACTGAAGAACAAATTCAACTACTTACAGGGAACATCTTGAAAAGTTGCAGCCTGTATGCCGTCCATCCTTTCTTGGATTTGTAAATGGGTAAGGGAAATTTGACATTTCTGGCATACTGAGAAAACAACAATACTAGGAAAATAGTCCTGAGAAAAAAACAGAGGAGGAGGGTGAGTGGGACAAGAGAGACATGTCATTAGCACCAATATGTTAAAAATCCTTCTCAGCGAAAACCTCTTAAGGCTCTTCAGACACAAAATATAAATGTACATTTTAAATTTAGCAAAAGATAAGGCATCATAAGAGAATATCTTTTAAATAAATTATTATTCCACAAAAGCCAAAGCAACATATTTGTATTCTAAAGTGCTGCAAAAAACAGCCAGCAGCAAACAGGTAAATGAAACCAGGAAAATGAATCAGACTAAAGAAAGATCTTCAGAGCTAAGCAGCCATTAGCAAAGAGCTATGCTGCGCTGCTTCTTTTTGACTCAAATTCTCTCTTTCTCTCTCTGTGTCCAAGGTCTGCATATGAAGCACAAAGGTTGCTGCTAGCAAATGGGAAGAAACAGGAAAACTGGAGGCCAGTATACAATAATTTTTACATTTCAAAATTTGCATAAAACTCCAAAGCACTTGAAAAATTTCTGTCAAGGGGAATTCTTTCTTCCATTCTTAAAAAACCCCAATTTTTTTTGGACATGCATCTTTCACTAAACAGCTCTAAATCAAGTATAATAGAGCCCCAGACCCCAAGATTCCATTCAACTGCAGTTCACCAGTAACCCAGTTTATTACAGTTTTTAGATGCCTCAAATATTATGCATTTCCCCACCTTGTCAAAACTGCTAAGCTCCTCTATATATGTTAAAAATTAATTCAAGTCTACAGCTAAAGTAAGTATCCACTGCAATGAAAAATATAAAAAGCCAGGGCAGGTTGCTCAATTCTGAAATAGTCAAAACCAGTTTTGCTGTAAAAAGGCTACACAAAGAGTCAAGCTGTCTGAAGAAGCAAAGCTTTTCTGAAATTTGAGATTATGTTTTTATCAGCTGACTTAAAAAAAAAAAAAAAAAAAAGGCAGATTTTAAGCCTCCCTCCCTCTTCTGTCCAAGATCAGTCTGTAAGAAACAAAACAGAGCTTTATTCTCCCTCAATCTCCAGGAACAAAGAGCTCTGCACAAGAAGGGTGTCATTTATAGCCTTTACCCCTGACTAGAGCAGAATGATAAAGGCACCTTTTCCTTGCATTCAAGGAACATTTTGGCATCTCTCCCAAAGTCTATTATGGAAAGATGGGCTCTACTCCCTAAGAGCAGCTATCCTGCCACGCTAGCCCTGAGGACGGGTGGCTTTGTATTTTGATTTATTTAGTAGAGAGTTGTAAATAATGTAACAATATTATATTATTGTAAATAATATTATATTGGCTACACAGCAGGGGAGCTTACTGCCATTCTGTAAATAATTCTGTAAAATATTACCAAATCTTTAAATGCCCAGAGAAACAATTTTGTTTACCAGATATACAGGGAAAGACTAATTCAGGAATAATTTCCCTTTTTACAGATCACGATGTAATGTGTTTTATGGATTAAATTATTTCAGCTTGGCAAACACAGAACAAGTGAGGTCAGAAAACTGTTTGGGAAACTGAAAATCTTGTCAAATAGCAACTGTAGCTAAGCGAGGATAATAGCTGTTACACAGGTATTATTCTGCTATGCTAGATAGCAACACAGTATTTTTATCTCATCAGAACAGTAAAGACAATTTCAAGTGCCACATCTTGTAGAGATCAAGTTACTTTTGAGTGGCTCTAGATGGCTATGGAGTTATTTTCAACAATCTAGTGCACATTTTTGCGTGGCAGAAGCCAGAAATACTTATTGACTGGGTAATATTTAAATCCCATTCCTAAATTGATTTTTTTTTTCCATCTGCAAAATGTCAACTTCAATTACACGTTTCCATGTCCAACTCGCCAACGGTCTGCTTGATTGATTTAACGTTAGTCCCAACTTGCATAGAATTTGTTTTACAGGAAAATAAAATGTTCCTTTGGGTCAGCTGCTTAACATAATAGAATTACAAAAATATTCATGATGCTAACATCCAAGATAAAAGAGAATTAAACAGCCCTTTTAATCATAAGCTGCACTTATGGAATACTTTACATGTTCAAAGTACTGTGCAAACAGATTAGTCAGATCAGAATCTGATCTCATCAAGTCATTCCTTCCGCTTCCAGAGCCAGCACAAAGTTGGTCGCTATACATTGACTATAGCAACTGCTTCAGCCAATTTCCTTCTCCCTAAAACGTGGTTTCCATCCTTATTTGGCTGGTTATCCACAGTATCTCACAGGAAGCTTTTGTCTTCATCTCATTTTTCTGTTATTCCCTTTCAAACCACTAATCTCAATTCTTTAATTTCCCTGGCATCTATACCTACAGAAGCACACACATCATGCCCTGAACTTCACTCTAAAGTCCTTTTTGTCTACTAAACAGAAATCTGCCTATTTATGTCTCACGGAAATGGCATTCATCTTATGGCATTCATGGAAATACACATGCTCTCTGTTGTCACACAAATTTCTCTTGGCTATAGGTAAGCAAACCAGTAATAATGACAAATGGACCACTACTACCAATGGTATTTGCTTGCTGCTGCAGAACAAGAAACATACACAATAGCATCATAAAAATAGAAATAATTGCCCACTAATCTCTGTTTTGCTAAATGTTTTGCTAAATCATCTTTTCTATAGCACTGAATTAGACCCAGCCAATGGCTCCCAGACCAACTATTGTTTTATAAAATTCTCTGTTCTCCACACCTCACTTTCAGCTGTTATCCTTTCCTGCCTCCTTGAGTTGCTGCTGTCCTTGTTCCCAAATTGCCAGCTGACCCTACCCAGACGCACTTGCATTCCTGCACACGGTATTTCTCCATGCTGGGAGCACTGCAATGCTACCGTTGGCAGCCAAGCAGACTCTGGCTTTTCCCAGGCACTCCAAAATTCCTGCATGATGACTTACCAACTGGGACCCCCGGCCTAAGCCAAGAACACCCAGGAGTACTTACAACATCGCGATACCCCAGTGTTTGCCTGCTCTTTCTCCAGCAGCTTGGAAACCGGAGAGGCCGATGAGAGCAACAGTTGGCGTGATGGTCAGAGGTCCAATGTACCGCAACAGGGCGCCGGGAAGGCCAAGCAAACCGATCACCACTTCTATCAAGGAGGACATGATAATAGCACCTTGGATCTGAACACACAAGAACGGGAAAGAGACAGTTCAGTCAAATCTTACAAGCAAACCTAAAACATTTCTTTTTCTGCTCTGGATTACAAACTGCAGTTAAAAGAATTCAGTGACACAGAAGAACTCAGCAAATTTTTTGTCATAAAACAGCTCATTATGTTTAAGTGACTTATTGCTTAAGCATAACACTTATGGTTTTCTCCACAAAACTATTACACAACAGACCAGTGGGCCAGTCTGGTAGTTGTGTGGATAGCACATCACACTGTCAGACAGGAGACCTGGGTTCCAGGCTAACCTTTAAGCTCTCAGATCGAACCGGCAAGGGTTGCTGGCGCCACGGAGGTGATGCTCCTAGCTCCTAGGGGCAGAGTGTATGCTGCATTGTTCACAAGTGCTCCTTAGAAGCTGGTATAGAGCAGCGTTGTGGTCTCAGGAGACTGTCAGCCCTCTTGGCTGCAGGGCTCTTGGCAGGATGTAGCTATGGTTTGAACATGGGGAAGAGAGAGGGGTTGTTTTTAATTAAGAAAAAGTTTGCAGCCCAAAGCAACGGGATGGGAGATAAATTCCATGACACACGCCTTAATTTGGACTACGCTATCTACCACTCTAGTGTGATGCCTGGGCACAACCCTCATCCTGGGCTCTGCAGAGCATGACGAAGTTCAGACTGCAATGCTGCGAGTGGAGAAGGAGTTTGATACATTTCAGCAAGTCTCTTGGCAGAATCAACGTCTTATTAGAATAGTCTCCAACTTAAGACACCTAGGGATGAACCAGATTTGCTAACTGCATATTTACCTTCCACGGGACAGCCTACTGAACAGAGTGACAGCAGGCAAGTGGTCTGGTAGCAGCTGAACTGCTAGCAGTGAGCACAAATCACAAAGTGTTATAAGAAGAGTATTCATCTTGCTTGTGCATTTTACTGCGCATCTTTTGGAATGTGGTAACTAACTCCTTGTATTTGCTGTCCAGCAATGAACAAGTTGAAAAGATGGAAGACTTCCATGAAATGAGTAAAGGGATATATTCAAATGAAAATTGCAGTGAAAGAAGAAATTACCAACTTAAAGATGAGAACACACAGATGGTTAGGTGAGAAACTTAACTGGAATCGGACAGATCAACAGCTAAAGGCTACTCCTACATTACCTCTCGTATTCTGGGATACCAGATGTGCTCAGTGTGAAGCAGTTCTGTTGTTCCGTTTGTAACTGTTATATCTTACAAAAGGAAGAAAAGAAAAAACACAGGTATTTATTCCTCAGCCATTTTAGCATTATTTAATAAAAAATAAATCTCTCCTCAAGCTGTGTCTGACAAACGAGCCTTGATTTACACAGAATAAAGTTCTGCAATGCTACAAATCAAGTAATAGCATGCTTACATTCCCCAAGAGCTAACCACTAATTCTATCCACTGTACCAAAGTGGAAAAAACCCATAACTTTCAGAAACAAAGGTCAATTAGGGGTTCTCTTCCCACTCCAGTAAAAGGATGAATGGAGAATTACTCAACTGCACCCTAGGAATCAAGTACTCCAACATTTGTTGTTCACCAATTTAGGTCACTCGCTGAATGATGAATTGACCCATGATAACAACCCCATCTGACCCTTTTTGAAGGTTAAAAGGTTCAAGAGCAAGATGCAGCAAAGTCTCATTTGAAAAGCCGAAGTAGTGGAAAAAATTGCTTTGCCATCAAAGCTTATCAGAGAGTATTTTCTTTCAGCAAGGTGTGTATTAGGATACCTGCACATTTTGGTGCACAGGAATATCCAACACAGTTAGCACTACTAAAGCACACCACAGTTTGCCTTTAAAACTTGGGCACTGAAACCCACATGCTGTTTCTCAGGAGCTAAATCTGACTCCCCCAGTGAGAAAATGTGAATGCTCAAAGCTAAGTTTTCTACAGAAAAAACATCAGGAAAACTAATTAGATGATCGTAAGTGAATCAAGAGAGATGTATAAACACATGAATAATATAAATTATTAGAGAATCAAGGACCCCCGGGAAGAACTTTAATTAGAAGCAAGCAGCCTGCTTCTCTATACTGCTGCCTTGCACTGCCCACAGCCTTATTACTGAATAACCACACCCCATTAAAAAATGCCAGAGCCTTTTCCACTTCAGTTTTCTAACCTAAGCAAAAGCCCCCTACCCAAGCAGTTTTACTGCACATTTTCACTCTAAATAAATTCAAAACCTTTCAGGATGATGGCGTTAGCAAAGAAAAAGTTAATATGAACAGCTAAATATTGTCAAAGCTTGCTCTGCAAAACCTCTCAGGTATGAATTGAACAGGTAAAAATACTGGTCTTGAGGTGATGCTGAACATTGCTCAAACTTCCTACTACTCAACTTAAAAGGGCTTGATTGGACTCACTATTTCCAAATACTGGAAAGGAACATTTACGGAATCCTTCTGCCTTTCTCTACATTGTTAACAAAAGAATTGTTTTATGCTACTGCTAAGATTTCTTTTGTCAACATTTTTTATATTTAAAAAAGCGCCAGAAACAGAATTCCACAAGGCTATTTTTAGGAATCTTTTTCCAAGGCACAAAGTTTTAACATTGTAAAAAGGAGAGAATTTTTCATATTCACTGCTCATTACTTCATTTCCATATCAAAAGGTTTGGCAGTTACACTATACGTGATCTGGGTCATTTGTCACTTAAACCTGAACAAGCATAAACGACAATTACCTGTATTATTACATTTCCACTTCTCCAGGGAGAGTATTGCTCTAGCAGGTGCTAAGAATGCAAAAGCACTCGCTTGAAACAAGGGTAACCTGGTGGAAAGGGAAAGAAGAGATGCTGACATTTCTCAGTGTTACGGTACCGTGTCAGGATATCAATTGCAGTTAGATGGTTACTCATCCTCAAAACCATCCTTTATTGGGGGTTATTAAAAATGTGAAATATTAGAATTTCTTATTAAAAAGAACAGCCATAGAAATACTAAGACTTCACAAACCAAAGACCTAACAGAAGACACTACATGCATGAAGTTATTAATACAACGCCTATAACAGATAATTACCAGATACCAACACACAGGTACCAAATATCGATTTAAGGTTTTGACTCAGCAGCGCAACAGGGATACAGATGCACATTCTGATATAAGTACCAGCCAGACTGCTGAACATGCAGCTTTTACCGTCCTGCCACATTAAAAAAGCTCTCTGATAGACCAGTATGCAGCCTGCATACTCAGTACCCTCCCCCTGCGTGACTTGAAGTACAGTCATTTATACATTCATCTTTAAGTGTATGTGTAAATAACTATTAGGTTGATAAGAGCTGATTAGATGTTCCAGGTGGCTACCAGCAATAAACAGAAATGTTGCAAGAATTTCAAGAGGACATTCTTAGCATTGGCATTTACACTTCCCAAAAGGTTTAAGATCTAAAAAGCATCTACCAGCACCAACTACGTATTTACTGAATCAACCATAGCTTGCATAACATCACAAATATCCAAATGTTACTTAACTACAGCGAAGATGCACTTTGAACTATTCTATAAATACCATCATTAATGGATTGTAATAAGATTCTCTTTAATAGCAGATCTCAAACTGTAACACGTGGAACACTTAACTGCTCATGCGGCTCTAGTTACTGCACCGTGTTTATGGCTGTTTTACAGCTGCAATGAAGTGCCTCGATGCCAGTGCAAACACCAATAAAGGAAAAAGCACTAACTCTAGCAGATTCAGATTAACATCAGAAAAGGCACGGAGATGGGAAAAAAAGAAAAAAAAATCTGGGGGGAAAAGAATCCTATACACGCTTAACACGAAAAAGATCAAACCAGAAGCATGTTACTAACAGTAGTTGTAAAGTTCACAGGCAGGAAGTTAGAACAGTTGAACTACCATTGGAAAGGAGTTTGGGTCATGAGCAATCTAAAAAACCGACCCACTTACCACAAATATTGAAAAATACATTAGGAAGTCAAACTTCATAAAATACACCAGCCATCTGAGCACACCTGACTGGCATGCAATTTGCTTCTAAGTTTCTTCAAGCAAAAATCAAAGCTTTATCTTTGGTGAAGAAATGGTCGGTAGCTACCAGTGAATGATTCACCTTATTTTTCAAGGTTCATTAAGCACACTGAGCAAGCTGGTGCCCATGGCAAAATATGCAATACCTGTAACAAGCTGTTACTTCTCTATCCCACCTACACAGTACTCTGTCCCCCCCGTAATGATTTTGTAAACATACATTGCAAACACATTCTCCAGTGATGAAGTCAGTTGTACGAAGACTCAGGCCCAGATTGTGAGTTTTGTATCACATAAAATACCCTGTGTACATATTGACTAATAACATCTTAGCAGGTCTCACTTAGCTATCCACTCAACCTTTACATGAGACAGTTAACTTGGAATATTTACCAAAAGGGCCAGTAAGCTCAAAATATCGCCTTTTTTTTCTTTCTAAGCAGAAATAAAAAGTCTTTTTTAAAAAATTTTAATTTAAAACTTCTTAGTCAAAATCAGCCAACCAAGACCAGTCTCTTTCTGAAGAGACAGCTGCAGTTTGGAACATGACTTACAAAATAGCTTTCCCATTGCTAAGCCAGGCATTCACTACTACCTGGGTAAAGTACCACCAGCTTATGATTAGGATATCATTTTAATTTCACATCTAAATTGTGAAGTTGCTCAATTTTGGCACCAGCCCTTGTGAAGACAGAGCTATTTATGCAGTTTAAGTCACCTGGAAATGTCTTCCTTATCTTAACATGTCACACAGATGCAAGAATGCTTTAGACAACGTAGCGATGGGCACGGTAACAAACCTAAAATGTTGAAGTATGTTAAAGCTGTATTTGATTGTCTCAGTCATACTAATTACTCTGAATCCTTGCCAAATCTTTTGGCATATTACATAATCTAACAAATAGCCTGAATTCCTAAAATTAGTATGGGTACCAAATTGACCACAACTCTGCCACATAATTGAGCTAAATCCATCTTGAAGGACCTTTAAACCATGGAATTTGACCTTTTGAAACCATAGTGGCTTTATTTGCTGAAATACTTTGCAGTTGACAAACTTGCCAATAAATACTTTAAAATCTCATTTAGAGAACATTGCTGCTATACCCCATTGCCACCCTTACATAAAACCAGAATCACATGTTAAATAGTTATAAAACATTCAACTGCAGAAATTTTCTCCTTAAATACAAGTTCACTTATTTTAAGACCCAAACACAATTGCCTCTTCAATATATAAACATGTACTTCACAGTGCAAGTGGAAACCACGAAAAAGGGGAAAAAACCCCAAAACAAAGCACCATGGAGAACAGAGGTGGGATTATACAGAAGGAACAGAGCATTGCAAACTGATGGGACCACAATGGTTTCTGCAAGAGCCCCAAATCACTCTATACTATGTAATAAAGAGAAAGAGCCCAAGATTAGTTAGGGGAAAAAACCAGATTATGACAAACTTTAGTTCTGTGAAGAGATACAAGTCTCAGGAAGCATAGAAGCTTTTTCTGATAAATTTGAGACAGAAGAATGCTGGTAGAAGTATAGGAAAACCAAGATCCCCTTTGAGTTCATCTCCATCCACAACTGCACTTCTTACAAAATTGGAATATTTTAAACTTCAGTAAATCCAGGGTGGAGACACTCAAAGTCGAACAATAAAAGACCTTATCTTGCAGTTCCTGCCTACGTCAATAATCCCTCGATTCCCTATATAAAGCACAAATAGAAGATGGGGAAAAAAAAATACATCACTCCCATTAAAAGAGAGGTACAAAACACCGAAGGGCACAATTCTGCTCCTCTGCCTCCTTACTTGAAAATTTATGACTGCAGCTAAGGCAAGCTACCCTATGAGCACAAAGAGTCAATCAGGCAGAAAATATGATTATTAACTGCAGGTAGCCTTGACTAAAAGAAAATACATTGGGGAAAGAAAATTTTCTCTTTCAACAGTTTTCATTACGCTGTTTTTTCATCAGAATGAACTTTTCATCCAAAACAATGGAGCGATTTAAGAAGTTGAGTAAGACATAGTAAAAAAATAAAGGGAAGGTTTTTTTCAAAGGAAAAAAGACTAACTAAAGCTAACTAAAATAGCAACTAAAGATTACATTGGAAAACCTGAAATATTTGGAAAATTTTCAGATGAAAAGCTGATCTACAACTGCAAGTGATCCATCATAGGCTTGCCTTCTGCATCCTACTGAGATAACTTTTCCACCCAAAGATTCTGTTTCTTAGATAAATGTTTAAAAATGTGGGGGGTGTTTGTCCATTTTCTATTGGAATGCAAGATTTCAGCTCACATTGTTCTTAAATTGAACTAAATGACCCATGAATCATTCAAGTAACCACATGAGGGCATACTCTTAAAATACGCACTTTTCTTCTGGTTTTACTTATCACTCTTGGTTTATTCAAGATGAAGTAATAACACTGCAGGTTTTAGCTATTCCCAGTTCCCACAGGCAGTGTCAACAAAAGTTTAAGTAAACATGTCAAACACCTCTCTGCAGTGTTTACTGTAGAACATACATTTAAAAAAAAAAATAAATCATCTTCATGTTAATAAAACTTACAACATCCTGTTCATACCAACACCAGATTTTTATGAGTATTTGCTAACACTTGAACTGGTCTCTTGCATCCTCCTAAGGAGAGCAGACCAAAGGAGAGGTACGGGCATCCCAGTGAGGCTACACTGACATATGTGTTTCTTCCCAGTTCAAGAAAAGATCATTACCTGCAACTCAGAGCAACTGACAAATAAAAACAAATTATTTGTTTGTATTGGAAGGTAACAAAGACAGTCAGTTCAGAGAATAAAAAGTTACCCTCATAATTTTTCCCTGCCTTTTAATTTGACAAGCCCTTTATGGGAACAAGCACACAATCTGCTGTAGGACTAATCACAATCACCTAAATATTGGCAAGAATATAATTCTTGATCATTATAGTATCATTCAAGAAACTAATAAAAATATCAAAATTAGTTCCTCTTTACCAAGGTATATGAATTTCTCCTTTCCCCCAGAAACACTTCTACCTTCTCCATCCTCATGGATTTCCCTCCTCCTCCTTCCCTCTCCTTGTCCCTGCTGTATTTTCTTACCCTTGGAATGCCTCCTCTGATTTCAGATCCACCTTTTTTTGGGAGCAGCTTTCCAAAAGCTTTCCCTAACTGCCCTGTATTTGACCTGCTATCTTGCGTTTCATGTTTATCCTTTGAAAATAGACTACCTACCTCTTGGATCTTGGACTGCATTCTGGAAATCCCAACAGATATCTAGGCTTATCACCATCTCAACAACTACAAACAAGTCCTGAATCTCACCTGCACCCGAAAGTTGTTTGTAACAATGTAGTGATGCCCACGCAGAAGAAAATGGTCCCAATCAACTGGCTGGTAGCCCACTGGTCAAATCCAACACACATGGCATCAGCTAGCAAAAAGGGCACTGCTATAGTTCCACTGAAACATGTTAAGTAATGCTGTAAAGAGAAAAATGGTTTGTTAATACTGCAGCCAATACTAGTAAGTAAATGAATTTATGACCATCTTTTTTTTTTCACCAGATATTTTTGCTTTTGAATTATCCACCAAAGCTCTCACTTCCCGGTCCTGAGCATTTCTTCAAATATTTCCCCTCTATGTCGAGCTACCACTAGTCTGCTGCTAATGATCGCTATTTCTGTAGGATAAAGTAGGTTATTTAAATAGCTACTCGGCTACTGTTCTTGATGAGGAGGTATCTAGGAAACTATGCTGAAAACAGCTTCTAACTCAGAAAAGCAGATAAATAACTGCATTCACTTTCAACCATGTGAAAAACCATTAGCTTACAAATGAACTTAAGAGCACACAGAAACTAGGATGCAAATAAGCTCATTCCCAAGTACCAGAAACTAGGTACTCATTAATTCTTTTTCAATCCAAATACATTAAGCAAACAAACAAATAAGAGTCACCATATTCAACAATGCAAGTAAAAATATAATCCTACAGAACTGCCTGTCCTTGAGGAAAGGCAGAAACAAAAAGGATGCTCTGGAATGTATTTGTTTGGAGATCTCAACATACTTTACAGATATTAACAAATTCTCAGCATTCCTGTGGGACAGATATTATTACCATTTGAGAAAGAAAGGAGATGAAATGAGCTGTTCAGCTTCACACAAATGAGTAGCTGAGCTGGTAGTAGGGTCCAGCTCACCACTAGAGTCCTACTCATTGCAGGAAGCACACACTCTCACTCCAGAGAGTGTAGAATTTGCCTGCCCCACTTACTAGCAAGCCTACAGGTCCAGGATGAGGCTATCAAGCTTGCAGAATTGAAATTATTACAGTAGCAGCTTTAATATTCAATATTTCAGGACTAAACCATTATCTCTCCCCATCTTTAATTTCAGAGGTGCCAGATGTCACTTTCTAAAACTTACCACTTAGCATTTGCTCATTTATTTGCTAACAGCAGCTTAGAAGACTAAATATTGAAGTGAATCTCACAAATGCATATGCCAGCAAACAGTAATATAGATCATTATCAACACAGTAATCTTTGTGATCAACTTCAGAAGAAACTATCTTAACATTTTATTCAAACATGTGAGAGCGTGGGAAGAATAAAATTATCACAGACACAAATGCAATGAACTACACAGAAAATGCTAAACGAACTTTAAAAGTTACACAGAAAAATATTATAGCTGTTTTGAAACATACCTGTAACCCCAAAAATATGCAGAGATACCAAGGAGGAACATCTTCGATAGTGTAAATCATGTCAGTTCTCTGTGCATCCAAACTGCCACTGCTGTCCAGTGTCTCTGCCAAAGAGCTCTATTTTGATGGGGGGGGGGGGGGGGGCAGAAAGGCGGGCAGGGTAAAAAAAAGTGGAGGAGGACACAAACAACAACAGTAGGTTACTGTTACATATGAATAAGCTGAATTTGAATTATCAGGCAATTCCCAGATACTCCAGGGCTGGTATAATACTCCCACGCAACCTTGATATGTTACATTTTTAAAGCCTTTTACCTCTGACAACAAGCTCATCTCCAGCTGTAGCTACTGAACTTCCCTGCTTATTTATACTAAGACAACAATTGTTCTTTTATGATATAACCGATCTGGCAGCCAAAAGGTGCCCAAAAAATGGGATTATCATGACAGAACTGTTTATTTAAAAAAAAGAAAAAAGAAAAAACAAAGAAGAAAAAAGGGAAGAATCAGAAGTAAGTGGAAGAGTCAACAATGGCTATTTTCAAAGCAGAATGGCTATCCTTGCATAAGAGACCAAAATCAGAGGCAAGAAAGTTCCTTATTAAGGTAATTGCTTCCCCGCTTAATTCTTACTCAGTTTCAGTCTTGGTTAACCTTTTTTAGCCACAAGATTTATTATTTTTGCTTCCACCCCACATTCAAGCAGTCAAGAAAAATGCTAATCATTATAACTGAATACATCCATGGCCAATTTTTATTAGTCAAGGGGACTTACTCCAAACCGACAGGAATTTATGCAAGACCACATTCTGGCCTACCATGTGCCCTAATTTGCAGAGAGCTAACAGACAAATGACCACACATACTCGCATCAAAATCCCTGAAGATTTTCCATTAAAACACGATTCAGCTCAATCATTTCTTCTTTACAACTAAGTGGAATTGTTTCGTTCAAACTATCTGGTTTTGAAATTCCCGAGAACAAAAATACAAGGCTCCAAAGCCCAAATACCAACAACAAAAGCAGGAGGAAGTATCAGATTTTATCATTTCAGCTCAACTAACCAAAAAATACCTTATATAACTACTGTTCTGACCTAATCCACACTAGAACATAACAAACTCATGTGAAGTAGCCTTACACAAAGACCTGGAACTTTGCCAGACTCGTGACTTTGCCTCAAATGGTCTTTACTTCTTCAAAAATCACAACACATCCACAGATTATGCTTAGATAATCTCCATTTGATTTATCATCTACAAGGTCAGGGAAGCCAAACTGATCCACGGTATTTCCCTCTCACCTCAGATTTCTGTTGGGAAAACAAATGCCACTGGGTTAATTCAAATTCAGGGAGCGTAAATGACCACATCACTATGGAAAGGTCAAGGGTATTACAGTGGAAAAGCAAAATATAGAAACTCTAATTCCAGAAAACTCTTTTAAACAACATTAAGCACCGAGCAATCTGCTCACCAGGGTTAGTTTAAATAAGGTCCAGGTCCTAAACAGAGGAATAAGGGAAGTTGTTCACTGCACAACTCATCTTGCCAATTCGCAGCACTGATGCAATTTTTTCATTGACTGAAAAACAGAAGACCCCTCTCCTGACCTGATTCTCTACAAAACAAATTTAAAAAATCAGGATCTTGAGTTTTAGAACTTCACTTCATACTGAAGGGAGAGCACTGAAGAGCAGTAAACCTGTACACATCTTGTCTCTAACTGGAACTTAGGAAAAAACATGTACAACCTCACGTCAAGGCAATTACGTGCAGATCCAAGGTAGGGCACAAAGTGGCTGACCCACAAAGACAGGCAGAAGAAGGAAGACTCAACAGCCAATGTAGTTATGGACAAACAGCAGGAAATTTGTCAGCACTAGAGGCTTCTGTTAAGAACTTTCTCAGGAAAACAAAGATTTGCCCAGAGGAGCTCCTGTGATACTTTCTGTTGTCATAAAGCAGTTTTGTAAACCACTCCCCAGAGCCTATACAAACACATACTTATATATACCAAAAAATATATGTATGTCTATGATTGCCTCACCTCTCCTCTATTTCACTGCAACATACGGTCCCCACCTGAGAACTTTGCTCACCAGTGATACTGCCTGTTTATTCAACATTTTGACTAAGAGGTCATCATGCACTTTCAGAGAGGCAGAGGTCATGAAGGAAGAGTCAGAATGGTTACAAAATCTGCTCCTGAGGTAGGAACAGAGAGGTATCAGCAGAAATTAACTGTTTGCTTCATGAATCACGTCAGCGTTGGCTTGCTGAAGCCACCCAAATAGCAACACAGATTTGGGAGAACAAACTGGATAGTTCCCCACCTGACTGCAGTTTGAAAAGATGAAACACCTATCACTGTGTACTGAGCAACCTGCATTACTCCTTCCAAGGACAGACAGAAATGGGATTTTCAAAGTTCATGATGTTCCCATGCAGGATACCAGGTTCTCTAAAAATCCAGTAAGTGATTTGTGCAGATTGGTGACCTGTTTTGGCCCCTGCCTTTTGGAAACCCACCTTTTGGCCTATTTTCTAACTTTGCCAGACCAACATCCAGTAGCTACCTAATTGTTCCATTTAGTGCCAAACACTAATTTTCCTAACAGGACTGATGAGGTTGCATCAAGTACATTCCTTAACTGTTCCACCTGCCATTCTATTCTATTCTATATATTCCCCCTCTTCTTTGGGCAGCAGAAATCAGAAACAATGACCTATTTCTACCGGGAAGACCATGGCACACGCAGCAAGTTTGTTAGACCTTTCAGAACTTTTCATTTGTGATTACATTTATGCCTACATTTCTCTGCAAAGAACAAAAAAAGATCAGCAGGCACCAGGCCTAGGAACAAGTCAACTCGTCCGTGGCATGTAGAAAGCTCTCTTTGGGCACAGATCAACAACTGCTAACCAATTTAAGCTCTCCTTTAGAAAGTGAAGTTTATAGGTCTTCTAACAAAAGAATTTAAAACTTTAAGCCACAATTGTCACAGCAATGTCTGTCCTACACAGCAAAGTGGTTGGATTAAAAAAAAAAATCCAGGATACTCTTCATTCCTTCCAAAAGCCAGACTTACTCTGCTTTGGAAGAGGAAGCTTTCACCTTCATCAAACCTTAGCAAATAATGGCCAAAGGGAACGAACGTAAAAGAGACCAAGACTGAACAATGAGGAATTTGAGAAGTAGGGTGAGGTCTGGCTATCCTGCTGATAAGTCACTGGGTAGTCACTGACCTTTTCATATCTCGAGCATGTGCCTGCTGGTTTAACATACTGACTATGTGCTGGTGCTTGTCAAGTATGCCATAGTACACTGTAGGGAACTGCTGGGAATGAACTGCACCTTTTTGAATGAGATACCAATCAGAGACTAATTTTTTTTTTTAATTTATTTTTAATTGGCGAAAGGTAGGACAGCACAAAAATGAAAAACAGCACAGAATAAGTATAAACTGGGGGGTGGAGGCTGGAGGAATGAGACAGAGGGAAAGGTGGAGCAAAAAAACCAAAACCAAACCACCAAACCCAAAATCCTAAGAAGCAAACACCAACAACAGTACAAGATGAAGGCTCTGTTATCAAGTACTAGTGGGAAGGACCAAAAGAAAACTGATTAACTGCAGGGAATAAGGCATTTAGAGAAATACCTTAAACAAAGAGCTGACGACACGTTCAAATTAATTCTATTAAGCAATAAGCAACATAGTATTGTTTATTTTATAGGGATGCAGCAATACAGTTATTTTTCATCTCGGCTAATATTTATTGTTTTAGCTAACAAATATTGCGAGACAATGTAAGCACTGGGCATCCTCCAGCAATTAAGCACATTTCAGTCCTCTTTGTTAAAGGCTTTTTATTCAGGGTGTTTCATATGCTTTTTTTGGTGAATGATCTCTCAAGAGGAATGGAAAGCCAAGAACAAACATGCTTCATGCACACATTTATTTTAAGTGAAGAGCAGGAGGTTTGCCTAGATTACCAGAAATACTATCTTAATATATGAGGCTGTTAATTGCTACAGCTCCTCCTTTCACTGTTCCTTCATTGTAAGCCACAGCAAAGCTTTAACTCAAGCAGATTTGGTTGATTAAAAGCTCACGGTCTCTTTAAGGTGAATTATCATCTATCATTTACAGTTCTGATCACATGGATCAAGCGGAAGGGAGAAAGATACATGTTTAGTAAAAAGCAGGCCACGAAGACATGCTTTAATGTCTAGAGATCGCTTATCCTAGTTGCACAATTTAATCCCAACACCTGTTGCTCAAGGCTTTTATCAGATTGTCTCTCTCCACGCTAGTCTGAGCATGCTCCAAAAATCAGCCATCACAGAGATATGCATCTCAACAGTTGCCAAAATTTGTCCATTAAAACATCAGTATGATCAAGATGGTAGTAGAGATGTATTCGAGACATACAGGCACATCCTGGCATTCATAACATTCTTTTAAAATGTAACACTAGAAGACCTCTGTCAGAATCACCTGTTTAGGGTATATTTTAAGTCTAAAACTCAGAAGTGAATTTTGATGTCCGAGTCAGAAAACCTTAACTACACCCTTTGATACCACCCTTGCCCAACAGAAGTTACAGCCTCAAAGAAATGAGCATCATGATGCTCTTACTTGGAACCAGGAAGAGTTTTGTTCTTGTTTCCATTAGGACACTTGAGAAATTTGGTCAAATTGAGGCTTTTGGGAGATAAGGCTTAACAGCAAAGCCAATTAGACATAAACATTTCAGAAAGAGGTGCTGTTCAGATTTACTGTAATCCTCTTCCTTATTTTAAACAAAAGCTCAGATTCACACCATCTCTGCCTGCAAGATTATTATTGAACAGGCTTGGGGAACAATGGAATTGAGAAAAAAGCTGGAAAAAAATCACAACCAAACTGGTCTCCTTTGAGGCCTCAGCTGGGTCTTCCTGAATAGCTAAGATACAATCATCATTATCCTAAGGAAAAATATTCAAGGGTTTTTATGACTGACCTGAAATTCATTCATAAAGCTGTCACAATAATAATAATAAGAAGAAGAAGAAGAAGAAGAAGAAGAAGCAGCCCCCTACTTGGAAAAATGACTAGAAAAATTAAGTTTATGAGGTTGGAGCTTGGAAGAAATTGGGAAAGAGAGTAGGAAAGATCCCACTTTTTGAAGGTGCTCAACACCACCAGTTTACTTGACTAAATGCAGAAAAAGTTAAGAACTGAAGATCAGAACAGAAAGACCTTATCAGGGAAACCATGCAAAAGGCCAATGGAAATGAAGAAATCAAAAAAATGCATATTACAAATTTTGGCCAGGTCAAAGTGCATTAACTGCTTCTAACATTTGCTGAGTCATTCCCCGCGTTCTGTAACTAAAACATGTGACCAGAAGAGTCAGGAGGACAGAGCTCCCCCAAGCCTGATCTGAATCTGCAAGTCAGCATGTTTGATTAGAGAAAGAAAATCTCTCAGCCAAGTAAAATTAGTGTGGACAAATAAGAGAAGTGAAAAAGCAAGAATGAGTTCTCACCCAGAAGGAAACCACCACATACCTTTTCTGCTATGCCATTTTCTGTAGTATAGATGGCCATCAACTCTGTGTCTTCTGTATCCTGATCACCGCTGGATGTTGCTCCACCGTTTATCACAACCTTAAAAATAAAAGGAAAAAAAAAAGAAACACAAGGTCTTAAAATAAATATTTGCTCTGCAATCACACTTCATGTCACTCAGTTTTCTCTCTTGGTACTTGACATCTGCCTTTCATATTTTGTCAGAAAACATTACAAGCATGGCAAGCGATCATTTCTATAACAGCATGCCTAGGAATATACAGAAACTTGAAAGACATCACATACGGCTCCTCAAAGCCTGAACAGTGTCAACTGAGGGTGGGGGGAAACCTGCAGCAGACTGGAAGAGTTCTTAAGAGGCAGACATGTACAACAGAACGATACAACTGAAAATCTGAATAAGTAACAAAAGACAAGGAAATATTTCCTTGCTGTTGTCCGCTACTCTTAGTCAAGCAACTCGGGGCATATGGGGCAGCTGGTGCCTTCTGCAGCAGGACAGTTATTTGTTCTACCCATGAACTGCCGGGGTATTGCACGTCCTGTGAACAGCACTGCTTTGGAGCGCACACATGAAATACTACAGACAACATAATTGGCCATGTTTATATATAAACAGTAACAAGTGGGAAAAGAGCCTTTACTAACTACTTGTGGAAATAAAGGTTTTGTACAACATAATTAGAACACAGCGTTATTAACTGATTCACACTGAGCTTGACTATGTAGTACCTGAATGTGTTACTTACAGGCAGGGTGAAAAAGGTGGGATGTTTAGATTCATCCTCATATTTGCCTTCTGTTGAGCCTCCTGCCTCCACTGATTTCGAAGTGGTATTCTTACCAATCCCCATTGTTTCCAGAATGTCAAGGACTTGCATACAGTACCCAAGCAGATGCTTCTGGGGGCCAAGTACTAAGGACAATTTCTTATTTAAACAGCAGCACCTCCGGGAATCACAAAAATGCTCAGTAATCCAGCTGGGACATTAGAGTTGCTTTTTTAAGTACCGTTAGCATCAATGGCACCTAGAATTGAAGAGAGAAATTGATTTTTTTTCTTGATTACCTGAGTTATATGTACAAACACACATGCCCAGCAGCCTTGGTTCCCTTTCACACTCATGACCCACCAACTCTTAGCGTTCCTTTTTGATTTGATAATTAGCAGATTACCATTTAAAGATAAAGCTGATGGTATTTTAAATTCTTTCAGGATGGGAATACTGTGCTTATTCTCTCATTCTTCTCTTGTGTTCTTCAACTATTAGTAGTATATTGAAACTTAGGTTTTGTTTCAATTTCACAGTCATTTCCACAGAACTTTTTGGGAACAAAGTATGCCTGTACTCCAGCTACGCAGCAATGTAAAACAGCCTGCTCTTGAATATCCACTGCAAACAATACTTGTGCTTCTTTAAAGAGTATAAATTTGTAGACCTACTCACAAGTTCACCGCTGTGTAACTAAATCCTTCCTTTTAAAACAACTTATTTTTAAATAAAAAGCATCCAAGAAGCTTAGACTAGATGGACAGTGAAGTATACCTGACTTTCAGCGAACCTATTTCTGACAGACAGAAACAGCCCTTTCTGCCAAACACCCTTACCCGAAATTATCCCAGTTGCTCGAGGGACATTCCAAGTAATCTGCCCGATGATGCTGAAGCAACTGCTTCAGGATAAAACTGTGCATTTTAATTAGTATCACTATTTTGGCACAGGAAAAGGAAAGATTGTACAGCTCACTGGTTCTCTTTTGTTTTCCCGGATGGGTCACTACAGTATAGTTTTCCCACATTCACTCCTTAAATTAGATCTGCTAGTCCAGGATCATTCACACTTTTGCCATTTCCAAGACTAAGGAACATGAATTAACAGATTTGAACCTAAACTTCCCACAGGACAGCACAGGAAATTCCACAGCAAATCAAGTTTTGCAACCTGTAGTTACTGAGCTTCAAAAAAAAAAAGAAAGCGCGGCTGCAGACAGCTGCGGATAAAACAACCTACGCTACAGATGAAAGTACATGATAGAACCTGAAAAAACGGCCTTTTCAAAATCATATCGAGTGAAATTTTCTGCAAAGCCAGGAACATATTCAAGCAGCAAAACCCACTGCACACTGGCGTTACTTCGAAAGCAAGTTAATGACATTTTCAACTTAATTGCTAGAGGTGGAAGTGCAGCTAATGGACATTCAAGAAACACAGTTATGTATATACTAGAAAGCAAAAAAGTAGCGTTTGGTTTTTTTTGTTAAGCCTTCCTTCCAAAACGCTGCTCAGGAAAATGCCAGCAGCTTGAATGTCTACTGTAATTGCAATAATAATGAAACTTGACAAAGACCCTTCTGCTAGGGGCAATTTAGGACTGTCTGAAAAATTACAGAGTACTACTATTTTAGAACCTCTTAATAGCTGTTAATTGCCCATTTGCTAGAAAATTCTGGTTACTTCAGGTGAAAGAGATATTAATCTTTCAAAGTGATGTAACTTTTCAAGAGATAAAATATACATACATAAGAAATACTACTTGGGCACTGATATAGCCTTGAAGCAGTCCTAATTAAATCAAAATGGAATGGAATGGAGTGCCTTCAAATAAGGGTTTAATTAAGACTTGTTTCTTAAAGTAAATATTAAGTTAGCATAATTAATTATTTCTCACTTGAACTTAAGACTAAAGGAGAAGACTAATTCCAGTACTCGCTGTCACGCTGTTCTGAAAAAAAGGCATTCCCATTTTTACAATAACCACAGACTTCCCCTTCGAAAGTGCAAATCTCCACACGAATAGCCACTTTAAATTAGTTTGTCTGCTTCTGAGTTTGTGCACAGATAATTGGCAATGCCTTCTCAAATCTTTATAGGAACGTTCATCTCAAAGCTGCCTATGCAGGTCTGAGAGGCAACGTGAACAGGTTAGAGAGGAGTATGAGATGGAAACTAGTTAAAGGTTTGGGGGCAGTGGGGATGTCAGGGGTGGGTTTTTTTTTTTTTGAGGGGTTTTGTTTGCTTTTACTGTAGAAGCACAAGGGATTTTTTTCAAGCACAAAAGAAAAAAAGAAAAGAATTTGCCTTTTTCTGTCAATGTAGACATATTTTATTCTCCAAGAAAATCAGTGATGGAGACAGGCGTGGTTTAGTCTGGCAGCTTTATCATCTCAGATTGGAAAGGAAAAGGGAAAAGGCAGAATTACACCTCCCTAACAAATGCAGCCATGCCAATAAAGCACCAGTGTAAGAGTTACACCAGCAGGAAACCTGCCATTCAGGAGATCTGGTTTAAGGTATTCTGGCACGATAAGCTTCTTAGTTAGCATTAACTAGCATCTCTACCAATACAAAAGAAAAGACCATATAATCCTATTTTACTTTGCACTGCAAAACAGTAAGACTGCTATCTTCTCAAAGAAGATGTGATCATTCCTGGGGAATTGTTCTTGAGAATTACATCAGGAGAGCAGGCAAATAAGCTGTGCCTTATATTAATTCTTGAGAGCTGAAACACAATAGCTAGAACAGTAGTTTTTGGATGAGGGTTCCCAGATGATGACAAACAAGTGACTCCAAATTAACAGGCAAAAATAGCCTCATCTGCTACTTTTCCTAGAGAGAGGGAGTGTTGTGTTTGTGTACAGACACATACACATGCACACAAGCACTACACATACCTGTGTCGGGGGACAGGCAGTCCAAAGAAAATGAGGAGAACAAATTCCCAAACTCTTCTTGCTTCTACTCAGCAATTAAACTTACACTTAATGGTACAGATGATAATTAGAGATTTTCAGAATACTTTGATTCTGCACTCAGAAGTGTCTAATTGAAACAGAAATCTCTAGGGAGCAGGAGACCAGGTCACCTGAAAGATATGATTCTTCTGTATCAGCCCTCTTATCCCACCAACTGAGCATAGCTAAACAATATGACTCAGACATTTTATAGCCCTCCTGTAACACATCTAACTGATCAGAAGCTGAAACATCATGTAAAAAGAGATAAAACTCATTCAACGCCAGCTAGGTACACACAGTACACTGAATTATCTGCTGCCTTGGATCAAATGGAAAGGCTAGAAGTGAAATTTCCACTAGGACAGTGATTAACATTCATCTCTTTCTATACCAAATCATCTTCAGTGCTCATACATGATTAACCCAGGAAGGCCAAAAGCTGACATGGGTTTACAATGCTTTAGATAAGATTAGTATCTAGACAAATAGCCTACTGCAGGGGATAGTCAGGTGCAAGTTCACCAGAGGAAAATCCTCCTAGCCAGGGAAAGGCCACTCCGCATCTTTGACACACTTGCCTTTTCTCCAACACACAAATCTTCTTCCAGATTTCGTACCACTGGAACAGGACACAAAGCTACAGGAATGTCTGTTTTGACACAACATGGTGGTACTTACACTTTGCATTTTCATGACCACATTCTCTATTTTACCAAGGGACCTCCTATTTTGCATAAACAGGTTACAATGCATTTCAAAGTTCACAGGAAGAAAAAAAAAGATAAAAACCATCAGAGACAGAGATGTACAAAGTAAGACTGTAATTAAATGTACTTTTCTTTTTCTTCCTGCAGTTTCTGCCTGCAAGTCATTACTCTGGAACCTCTACCGCAAATAAAAACATTCGCTGAAGTATACAACAAAGGTTTTCCTACAGAGAAATCTGCCCATATACCAAGACAGGCTGTACGAAAAGCTTCCATTTCACAAGGGACCAAGCTGCATGAAAGTCTGTCTAAAAAATAATTTGAAAACTCATCTCTTATTAGATTCAAGGGTTAACTTGGGCAGGACAGAAGATACAGATATACATAAAGAGCTTATTAACATGGAAAGGAAAAATGGACCATGAACCCCATTAAAGGAGTAGGCAATTGCAATATACACGTCTTTTCCCTTGCATGCATTGTTTTCTTTAAAAGCAGCATCATTTGATATAGTTTTTGGCTGGACCACACTAAAAATGTTCCCCACTTCTTTGTATTAGTCTGAGAATACCCACTAACAACTAAAGACAAATAAAAAATAGTTCAGATTTGCTGTGATGGCATTCATCTCTACAGTGCTATATTTGAGGGCCTTTAACATTTGAATCCAGAGTCTGGCAAAGCAAAGATTGGGGAAAACAAAACCAATCTGACCTCCAGACTGCAACATGCTTGGGCCAGTAGGTTGTTGGGGCTTTTCTGTTTGTTTGGGGTTTTGTTTGGGTGGGTTGGTTTGGTTTTTTTTGGTGTTTTGTTTGTTTGGTTGCTTGGGGTTTTGTTTGTTTGGTTTTTTGTTTTTGTTTTTTTTTTCCATTTTGTTTTGTTTGGGTTTTTTGTTTGTTTGTTTTAAACATCCGTTAGAAGAGTGTCAACAATTTGCCAGGTGCTGTCAGACTGGGTACACCAGAACTGGGAAGCAAAGCTGTGTTCAGGATATATCATCAATACAATAAAGCTCATTGCCCCACATTTGCAGTAAGCAGACCTAGAGGTTAACCCTTTGGAAGAAGCTTACTCTGGACATCAGGTTCCCCCATGATTGTCACGATGACTTTTAACTCTGAAAATTACTGTTTTTCCAAAGTGTAAGAATGATGCAGGTTTTTTTCCCCAGAAGCTTTAAGAGGGAAGCAGCTCTATGTATTTCCTTATTTGCCAAATTCCAAACAAAAACTTCCTCAAACCATGAGGGTCTTTCCGAATTCCAACTGGATCTCCAATTTCTATCAACTGAGCCAGGTCCACCATACAAAGATGTTAGCCAAAATACTTTTGACTTTCCATATTGATTTGTGCAGCTGCTTTGAGAGGACAGGAGAGAGCTGACCCAGCATAAAGCTGAGCAGACAAACATGAGCAATGGGCACAAAGTTTGAACACAACATAAGCGGCCTGATTTAGTGCTTTGCATGATGGGGCTGCAGCATTTTAGAGCCGATACGAGGTCCCCTAAAGCCACAGCCACAGCCACAAGCTGCTGGACAATCACAAATGTTTTACTGCTCTGTAAAGTGGCAGAACCGTCTGCAAAGACAAATGGAAATTGGCTACCTTACAGTTGTGGTTTGCTGTACCGCTTTTCCTCAAACAGTAAGTTCTGCTCGAGGAGGTCTAGGACACAAGTAAACCAGCTGGTGAAAGAGTTAAAAGGAGAATCCTAGCTAGTCTGAAAGGTAAGTGTATTGCCTCCCAGCTCTTAGCATAGTAGAAGTGTCAAACAGAATTAACTAGTTATTCAGTACCTGTGATCCTCTTGTCTCCATCTTGACTGTGGAAATATCAGGAACTGACCTGCATTCAGTGGCCTTACACTGCTGTGCAAAGGAAATATTCGTAAAGGAAGCACAACAGGCGTGGTTATAAAACAAGCTGGCGATGAAACAGCACATTCTTTAGAGTGTACTGATGGAAAAGCTCCCAGGAGCACTAATGTAGGTATGCCACCTGGTAAGCACATGTCGCACCGCCCTGAGGAAGGAGTGATGTCAGATCCAACCCAAGACCTTTCTGGCTTTTACAGATGGCTGAAGAGCCAAGAGAGCTCAGTCTGTTGCACACACTAAGGAGATTAGAATCAAATTAAGGTGACAGCTTAATTACAATCTTCAATTTATTAGTTGTAATCAGCTGTCAGAATCACGTGAATAACAACAACTTTCTCCTGGCAAGCAGAGATGACGCTCAGCCAGAAGTTGTCCAACCTTAGATTAACTGAGGTTAGCTTCACCTAAATTTTAAATAAATTCAAAACACTTGAAGCGAATAACCTGAACTGCAGCAGTACATCTGGAGCTCCAGCACCTCCAATGGCAGTTTCAAGTGTTTGGCATCTCTAAAACTCAGGCACGTGACACGTTTAAATACAAATCAAGGCATCCTTTACATCTGAGATTATAATTTTGGCAACAGACACACAACAGAGATGTGGAAAGGGACTTGGACTTCCTGCACGTCAGGATATTTTATTGTTAAAATGAACCAAGTCTGAGCAGAAGGTAGAACCAGTTTTAAAATCCACTTCACTTGTTCAGTACTCAGTACTGTGAGCACTGCAGAGCTGTTTCTGGAAAGGGCACGCTGTAGACCATGACTAAAGATAAATTCTCAGTTCCTGTAGCGTCGGACAGCTATGAAGAATTTAAGTCAGTAACAAATGCACCACATTTACTTTGTTTAGTTTAAGAAAGTGGGTTTAGGCCAAGCAGCTACTACTACTCTACAGGACTAGGGACATATTAAAGAGAAACTGCATGCTGCAGGACAGAGCTACTTACAGTTTGGTTGCCAGCCGACGTTCACCAAGAGACATGGAGAAGGGGGACAGGCAGACACACGGCTCGGATCAGCACGAGAGTATCCAGGGAGATGCAGATGGCTGCAGAAGGCAGCAGGATGGATGCCAAGAGATCAGGGAAGTTTTGAAAGAAACTCCTTCACCAAAACACTGTACCAAACTGATTAGGGAAACAGGAGTGCTTCTGTGCTTTCAAGACTGGCAATGCAGACAATTTAGGAATTTTGTGGAGGCTCCAATTAGACAAGTTTACTTAGAGGGTACAGCTACCCCTGGCCAGACACATAACTCAAATCAAAAGCAAGGCAGTTCCCAGTTAATTATGGAACAGGAGCTTTCTCCAGATTGCTATTGGTTCTAGTTACGCCTGTTGCACAAAATTTCTGTACTGATTTTCTGCCATTAAGGTATTAAAAACCAAAGACTTCTCTTCCTGTTATTAGACACACCTTGTCTTCTGTGCATCAGATGCGAGCTACGGGCACTGTGGTTTGTATTTATACGTGTCCTTGCTTCTACAAGTCCCAAGTTATGCTATTTTTAATACTAGAAGAACCTTAGAACAAGATTCCCCCTTTCACTCTCCAGCCTGCCTGCCATAGCCATTCACATCTGCTATTTAACAGCATAAATACAGTAAGCCTGAAAAACTTGTTTCTGAGAAATTGTTAAAAATGAAACAGTACATTATCAAGGGGTTTTAAAATATTATTGACCAAATTATAAGGTATCAAAAGAGTAGCAACTTTGCTACTCAAAGCTGTCCAAAAAGTTGCTTGATGTTTTCCTACAAAGCAAAAAGGTCCTCCCCATTTCAAAGAATTCATCAACAAGTATCTCATCTGTGAGGCTAATAAAGACCAACAAGTACTTAACATGATGCAATCAAAGTACTGTCTGCAGGCCCACAACCACAAGTTCAATTGCTTCACAGTGCTGGCCACGAGTATTACATCTCCAGATTGGCACTTGGATACAGTGCCCGTGAGGTCCTCTACCCCACAAACTGTTCCAGATATGTAGGTGTGCCCGAAGGGCATTTTTTCAACCTTCCAGGGGATTTTGACCATCTTACAGAAGTGAAAAAAGCTGCAGAGCACACATGCTTAATCTTCTGTTGCTACATGTAAAAAACATCTTCCTGCTTTAGTCTTAAGTAGAGCTCTTCCTCAGGCTATTTTGAAACTGAGCCTCTCTGGTTCGAAAAATACTCGTTATTTGTCTCTACCAGGTGCCTCTTGTACCCAGAGTTTCTTCCTGTGAAATGAAATTGCACTGAAATGCTACCATATCCTTAAATGCCACAGAGATTTTCCCCCTCCACTTGAGCAAACTACATCCACACTTGAAAAGTATGCTTCAAATTCCTAATGCAACACTACACAAAAAGACATCATTTCCCTTTACCTGCAGTAGAAGCAAACAAAGTACTGCTAAATATGGCCAAACTTCCTAGCATCTCACAGAATCATAGAATGGCTTGGGTTGGAATGGACCTTAAAGATCATCTAGTTCCAACTGCCCTGCCATGGGCAGGGACACCTTCCACTAGACCAGGTTTTAAAAAACAGGAGTTGACAGGCACTTTAAGAAGTTTAGGTCCTGAGTTAGTTTCTCACTTCACTTCAAAGTACATCTTCAAAGCGCAAACATATTCCTTCTTTGTAGGCACTAATGAATTTTTAAGTAGTTGGTATTTTGACTGCCATCCAGAATAGTATGTCTTAACAACTGACCAACGTTATTAGGACATGTCTACACAAAGACACACAGGAAAGTTATGCCGAGCTCAAACCTTCCGTTGATTTAAAGCACATTAGCTAAATCTCATTAACTTCCTGTGTGAATGAGCTTGTTGAGAAGAGGACTTAAATCTAACTGAATGAGACGTTTAACAAAGGATCTCACAGCTTTCAAGAACTACATGTTTGGTTAATCAAGTTATTAAAAAAGAACTTATTTAGGCTGTGGTTCTAAATGAAAATATCTGAAATATGAGTATTTCCAGTAAGTATAGGTCAACCTGAAGGTGCATTTGGTCAAAAACAATATGGGCCAAGCTGTTCCTCGCTCATCTTTCACCCCATTACTCTCTCATTTTATTGTTCCAATAGGCAACAGTTTTGCCAAATTTCTGTGCAATGTGTGTGCCACCCTCCATAGGGGATCCCATCAACGCGTACGCAACGGTCTGCATTAACAGAGTCTTAACAAAAGATCAAGAAAGAAGTATACAAAAGAAGCCATAAGATTACATTTCAAAGAAGCACAAGCAAAATCTAGGAGATAACAACTTTACAGCCTGACATCAAGTGACTGCTATCAAATGACACCTGCAGTGTTCTCTAGATAGCAATGACGCTCACGGTAAATAAAAATGAAATAGCGTATCACTGTTCTTTATAAAACACATCACTACTTTATAGTCTTACTTGCAGCACAGTACACTTCTCTCACTGTTTATGGTACACATTAACTTGATTTATAATAGTATGTAGTCCTTACAATCTCCCTGTGGAGCATTAATAATCTAAGAATTCAGATACCTCCACATTATTATGGATGTTAATACACAGTTCATTAAGCTCCTTCACAGCATTCAGAAAGAAACCTGAGCACACACTGGTTCTCTTCTCAGCTTGCTTTGTACTTCTACTTGGCACTTTGATGAAAGCTACTTTTTTTCCAAGACCTTAATCACATTAAAACGAAGGTGAAGTTAGAAACTCATCTAGGAAAAATTCCATTTATTAAGCAAATCAGGGTAATGTGCCAACTTTTTCAACTCCGAATACGAAGCTCCTTTCCAAAGGCTTAGGCATTCCTACGTCTGCTTTTGAAACAGATACTCACTCCTTGCTGAAAGAGAACAATTTTAGTCCAGTAAGCAATATAAACCCAGTAACTGATTACACACTTGAAAAAGTTTACTCTGAGTTGATCTGTTAGGCTTGTCTTGAAACAATTTTTTCACTTCTATTTAATGTAACTTAATAAGAGATTTGGAAACCAAGAAACTTACAAAAACTAACCAAGATGCTGTACTTTTGGGGTCAAACAGTCCTAAAATCTCTTTTTTTGCTACATAAACCTCATATAAATTTCTCCCATTTTAAAAATTAAAAGGAAACCAAAGTTTACAGGTACACAGGAAAGAGGGTAAATATTTTTGAGTCTGTCTTTACAGTAATAACAATTTTTAAATGAAAAATTAAGTCCTCAAATCTTTAAGATATTGAAACTTAGTTATTAAAAACCTGAGTTTGTCAGGTTTCAGTCGTCTTCCTTAATAATGCCCACACTGAAGCAGTTGAATTTTTGTAATCATCCCCATTAACATCTGAATTCAAAGAAGCTCTTACCTCCAGAAACCTGTACCAACTTCTGGAGACCGTCTCAGCCAATTCCTCCACCACCTTTCTTCCAGCCTATGCTCAGTGCAACAGTTCGAGTTGCAAGCCGCAGCCTGAAAGGATGCAGACATACCAAAGGAGGATTTTTATAATCTGGTTGGGCTCACTACATTGTATAACTGTACTGTGTCCAATCACCACCGCTGCGCGTTACACAACGGCTGAAATGCAGGAAGACCCCACACGGTCATAAACTGTTACTACACGCCTCTGCCATAGTTACGAAAAGTAAGGGAACGGAGAGTCAGTCTCTCTGAGTAACAGCAGACAGAGGGCATACAGATCAACCCGAACAAGAAGGTTCAAGTGTTTTACATAACCTGCTCTCTTCTACAGGGAGAAAACCCAGCCGGGGCCCTCAAAATTCAGGCTGCATAAATATTTAACATGCCTGACTCCAACAGCTGTAATCAGGATTGGGATTTTCTCCACCAAGTTAGCATTTCTGTAAGCCTCCGTTGTGCAACTTGCACAGAAGTATTTTTATTAGCAATTAGCCAGTTTTCAAGAGGTCCCAGATCTCAAGGCTCTGTTCCCTAAGACAAGGCTTAGCCATCCACAACCTCACCAAAACCTGAAAACGCACAATATAGCTTGTGCTGGGCTCATCCGCTTTCCTAATGGAAAATGCTGCATAAAAGTGATGTTCAGGGCCACAAAGCAAAGCGAGACGGAGAGGGAGGCAGGAATAGAAGCAAGAAACATGAAACAACAACAAAACTTTAATTAACATGCATGAATCTGTTCTCTCCATGACCCACCTCTCTTTCTGCAGGAGGACAGCACTGTCTTAAGGTTGCCCTTACACTTCCAAACATCCCTTATAATTCGTCGCATCACAGCCCCTGCCTCGTTATTGCTTGCCATCAGGTTTGTACACCATCCCCTTACGCTACGAGGGAAGCAATTATGCAGCAATCTCTCCAAATACATCATAAGCTCACAGTATTAATGAGACACCACCACTTCTACAACCGATGCCATTAAGTGATAATTAAAATAGGCCACCAGAAAGCAGGCGCTTTCTGCCCACATATATACG
This sequence comes from Buteo buteo, assembly GCF_964188355.1. Lineage (NCBI taxonomy): Eukaryota > Metazoa > Chordata > Aves > Accipitriformes > Accipitridae > Buteo > Buteo buteo. The sequence continues at coordinate 42,580,381 of NC_134182.1, forward strand.
CAGCGTCTCTGCCACTTGGGCCCAACTGAGAGCCGGCCCAGAGCACCGCGCTGGAAGGCAGAATAAGGAGCTCAACTTTACCTGAAACACACCTTTTGAACCCAAATTTGCAGAGGCAAAAGACAGGCCGATGGCGCCATCTAGCTCCCTTCGCTTTATGAGAAAAGTCAGCGTTGCACAAGTTTAAAGGCTTGCTTGCTTAATTGTCAAGACCTGAAAGCTGCGGATCATCAGCAGATCAGAAATTGGCATGTGCTTGTTCTTGCATCAAAGAACCAAGTACTGAATAGGGCACATTTAATTGAAAGCTGACACTTATTATGTGCAATACTCTTTATTCATCATTTACTAAGAATGCATGGAAGAAAGCCAATTATTTCCACTGATTATTTTATGCAATGCGTGCGTATATAAAACCGCATTATGTTCCAGCATTTAATCTCCACTGCAAAGAGATGTTGAAAAGTCTCCTCCACTTGCTCCTTTTCCAATTACTAGATTCCTTCCTTTGCTCTTTACTTCTGAATCCCAAATGTTTTCACAAACAGAAACATCTTCTAACTTCAATACGGAGAAAGCTTACAGCCCTTAATGGAAGCATCACCATATCTCACGTTTTAAGACTGTAAAATATAAACTGCTGTACCAGAGGTCAACAAACTGCCTGCAAGATTACTCATCTACAATACTTTTGAGGAATATGCTGGAAATTATTTTAGATTAAAGGCATTTGATGTGCTCACAGAGAGCTACAGGACTAAGTGATCAATGGCAAGAAAAAACTGTAAGGTTTTGAGAGAAATAAATAATTTGCTTTTTTACTCTAATGTCCAGGGTTTGTTTTTTTTTTTTTTTTTTTTAAAATAGTTGCATTAAACAATGCTGGGGACTCAAACGCTGCTTGCCCTGAATATCATAGTTCAAAGTATAATCAAGTTCAGTGCAAGTAACATTACTTCAGTATCCAATTGAGCATGACTTTTCTATTTACCTTACAATTAAAACTAATTGCTCCAAAGTTCATCACTGGTGAGTGGAGAATTTAATCATTCAAAAGATTTATTTCTGATTACTTAGTATTTACACTCAATAACTTAGTTCAAATAAACCACCTACTAACCTGGATGCCTCCACTTAAAACCCAGCTTCCACAATCGACAGTCTGGACAGATCTAATGGCAGGTTGTTTGGTTAAAATCCCTTGCAGTGAATAGGTACTTAATCACTGCCACGTTTGAGATGAATGTTAATTCAAGATATAACTGTTGCGACTACTGTTTCAAGACAGTGGAATATTTTACAGTGCATCTTCAAACTCCATAATACTGTAAAAGACAGGCAGGAATAAACGGAGGAGAAGCTCTATGTATTGCTGCACTTTATTGATGGAAGTCAAATCACAGCAGACAATTTATCTTGCTCTACTTCAGTGCAGGAAGCATTGTTGTGGTGATCCTCCATAGCTAGACTTCATTTTTATTACCTGCTTAATATCTGAAATTTAAACTGATGGAAGCATTTGTCTTGCTTGAGAATGTTGCTCTGAGGAGGAGTTCACTTCTGATTATTATGAGGAAATCCAATTTTTTGCCTTCTTCTCAGACATACAGTGTTCAGTTTAAGGATGAAACAAATACTTCAGAGTGCCCTAGTCAAATTACAAATGTTTGCTGTTAGACAGACATTGGTAAACTAACTGACGATTTACAGGCAACATTCTGAGTTTGAATATTTATTCTGAGGCCATCCTCCCTAGTTTTGCAGCACTCAGAGTCTGGACAAAATTCTTCTTTGAAGTCACCGATTTCCACTGTACTGAAAAACGTGTCTTGTGTATAGGGATGGCACACAATGGTTAACTCATATGATCAAAACTGGTAAAAGTATGACCCAGCGACCGCAAACACCTGGTAACTAAGTCCCTCCTTTGAACCTTTGTATATTGCCAGGTAATAACAAGAAAAACACACAACATAAAAAGGCAAGTCTGATGCAGTCACTGAAAAACTGTTAAGAAGAGGTTCTCTGTTGCACAAGTTATAGCAAATAAAAAAAAAAAAAAGAAAAAGAAAAAAAGCCTGTTCCAGCATAGCAGATGCCTCACAAATCTTCAGCTGTCAGAAAAAGGCACATCATCTTTGCAAGAACATCCTGTTTCATCAGGAGGGTGAGGTGTAGGATGCCTCATTTATGATGGCTAAACAAGTCTCCCGACTACATTTATGTAGCATCTCCTAATGCAAGTATTCTTCCTACCAATATGTAATCTTTTACATCAGTGAAAAGATTCAATTTATACAGCAGACTTGCACGAACATCTTCCAGAATACACTTAATACAGCAAACACAAGAAAATCACGTCACATACTAGTAGAATAAATAGATCCACTTCCACCCACAACTTGGAACAGCAGAAAGACTAAGCCATTAAGTTTGATCGTATAGAGACATTTATAAATCCACTGAATTATAAATTCCTTGAAAGAGCACTTACCAGAAGATATGCTTTAATATGAAAACATCTACCGTTTTCTTCCCTAATGCTGTATCAAGTATACACAAAGAATTACTGAAATTGCTTTGAAAGCTTACCATTTAATTCAATGAGCAATGCATGGTCCTGGGTACTACTTATACTTACCCTTTGTACATGACTCAACCCATTAAATTGTACATCCCTCTCATCTAACAGAAAGGATACCTAGAGACAGTCTGTGTAAAGCAAATTCCACTTTTCTAGTTAAAAGAATGCAATGCTTTGTGCTCAACTTCCTTTCTTCTTAAATCCTGAATGTAGTTACAGCTTGTATGACAATGTTTCTTAGAACTTTTCCCACAACTGTGTATTTTGAAATACTTGTAAGTAAAATCTAGGGTCCGAGACGTACATCAAAGCAGACTGATGGTTATTCTACGTGAAGAAGTAATTACAAGATGGAAGTGCCTTTAAAAATACCTTTGGCTGATTTCTGGGCAAGAAATAAGAAATAATTTTCAAGGAAAACAACAACAAAAGAGTAGTGAAGCCAAGCCATACACTCCACAGGCACAGATCAAAGTGGTTCAAAAATTAATGGAGAAGGAATGTGCTTTTTGTGACCTGCTATTGTATTCACCATGGCCATAAACTAAGTCAGACGCCTACATCTTTCCTGGACCTCCAGGTATGCTTGTAATTAAAGGCAATAGCTCAAATCATTTTTCTTCCGAGAACTGACAAAAGTAAAACCTGTTTATTGGTCAACATAGCATCATGTGAGGTTGCTGACCGCAACCCTTAAAGCATCATTACGTTCAAGTATTCCCAGATGCCCCAGGAAATGCTGTTAACTTCAACATACGCTTAAAAGCCCATAGTATACGGCCCAAACTCAAGTATGCAATAACTCAGCCAAAGGAACAACACACAACTGACCTAATAAGCCCAAGTATCCAATAACCCTACACCTAATAAGCTAGAAACGGGAACGCTACAATTAGACTTCACATCTACAACTTCAATCTCTTCATTTCTCAAACACCAGACAACAGAAGTACATCCTAGGTGCAGTCACGGGTTCTAGCCGCTAGCAAAAACCCATGATCAGCCCAACAGCTCTGACCTATTCAATGCCGCAGATCACAAAACAGAGTAGGTATGCAAATTTATATACTAAGTCTAGACTTGAAACATCTGTTGGTGTTATCTGCTAAAGCTGCAATTTTGTAATTTTTAGGTATTACTTTGGCATTAATTTGCTGTTACTATTTAGTTAGCACACTCATGTTTTACCTTTATCTCTCTCCCTATATATATCTCTCTATCTTTGTGACTGCAAATAGTTTCAAAAGTGTGGGCTAAATTTCTGTGCAGAAAAAAACAGCAGACTGATCATGCTACAGGCTGTGCAGAGAACATGGAAAGTTCTATCCTTTAGTTGAAATGGCTGTTAATTTCATTTCCTAAAGGCAAAACTTGTTCATACAAAAAATGTTCATACAGTTTTGAACTCAATACACCATTTGCTCAGATGCCTAGAAATCTACCTGCACTAAATAGCGAGCAGCGAGGTTGAAAACTTTAGCTGCAAGACTAAATGTTTTAGAATAGGGGGGGAAAGAGCAGACAGCCATACTTCTGTTCAGTGATCCTGGTACCTCATTCATGGTTCAGTAAGCAAACAGCAAATGCAGCTTCACAGCACTGCCCAACTGCTCCAGCAGCCACAACTCCTCCTCCCACCAATCCCAACCTCCTTCATCTGAAATGAAAAAAAGCCCTTTTAATCTTCAAAGCATGGCCACAAGTCAATCTCAAACTTAGCACACTTTTTAATTTTCTTTTTAATTATCCAGTTGGGAGAGTTATGCCCTCCTTGCTCAGTGACCTTTCACTCCTTCAAGATTATTTCAAGAAATCTTTCCTGGGAATAATCTGCAAATTTATACCACTTGTAGAGGAAATGTTTCAAGGCTTCCAAGCACCAAGGGGGAGAGACAGCATGATTCTTCGTGTGCTTTTGTGCAGGCAGCCTTTGCTGTGTTACACAGTACCCTCAGTTTTGCAGGCCAAGTATCTTCTGGCTTCAGACGCTGACTGCTGCGAGCACAATCCTGACACATCTGCTCAAATACCTTCCCAAAAGTAAGTTGTCATCATGCTGAGTTTTAGAGCCCCCGAGTCCTTACATGGAGCCAACCCCCAAAAGGGCAAGAGAATTTCCTTCTGCTGGAACTGGCAAAAGGCAAGGCACAAGCAGGTCATCTATTGGTGCCATACAGCAATAACAGATGCTATTATTAATTATATTAGCAATAATAGATGCCATTATTACTACTGATAACTGTTGACCAACTGTTTGTCCCATGAGTTTTGGTCCTTAAGCATAGCTTGGTTTCCCATAGCCACAGGGAAAAATTAAGTCATTGTTGCCATTAATGATTTTTAAGTTAAACCAGCACTACTCACTCTCTGCCCACACACTAAACAACTGTATGCAATCCTACATTTGATTCCCACACGTTAAGCCAACCAATTACTAATTTATTAATTTCACAACAAGCCTGGAAGTGTTTATAGAGACAGGCTTGTGTTTAACCAGACTTGCTAATTAACTTCCCGTACTCATGTTTCAGACGGGCTTAGGTGAAAGTGTTTACACGCACACCAATCATCATCTACTTCCTTATAAACGTGCATTTGTACTTCTTGCTCGTGGCTTGAGAAGTTAATGTGATGCCACCAGTTCAGTCCTCTGACTCCACAGGTACAATTAGTAGAGACAGGAGGTAACCAGGACCTGTTGAAACCCAGCTAACATCCAACCCCTACGTCACATAACATGTTACCACGCAGAGATGCAAGATGTAATTTAGTCCAATAGCTTTGAAGATTTTTCTCCATACGTAAGCAGTTAATTAAGAATGCATTAAATATATATTAATGCCATCAAATATCCCTACAAGCAACAAAACTGTTAAAGAAGGCTAAGTGAATTCTTCTCCAACTGAAGTGTCAGAAATGGAACAGTCCACTTAATACCAAACTGGTTGCTCAGGAAAAGCACAAAAAACTGTAATATTTTGACAGAGTTCACGTTACTTATAATAATATTTATGCCAACTATGGTTTATTGAAGAAAAGCTTTTAGTAAGATATGCCTTTTGCAATAAGTATTTTGGCAACATTTAGTAGAATACTTCTCGGTGATTTTTGCCAGTAAAACGACCCTTTTTTAGCCAATACACTGTAGTTTCAATATTGTACCTTACTGATTCCTTCATCTTCAGGCCTCTTTTGCAGATGTCTGCATAGCACTACTTTAAAAAAAAAAAATCGCAATTATTCTTACTTAATTGGCATCACTTAAAATGTGAGAATTCTTTGCTGATACTATTTGGAGTAATATCATTTAGGCATACATTTTGCCCTCAAACAAAATTTTTCATTTGAATAATTAAGAGGAGAGGAGACCAATACAGATAGAGTCTCCTTTGAAGGTACCCACATGCTGTGCTGTCTTCATAATAAATCTATTACCTGCCATTCAACAAAACATTATCTGTCACAACAGCCTCCAGAACAAAAACAGTAATTAGACTCGGATCTTAATACACTCGGTGCACTGTTCTGTGGTCTACAATTCAGCAGGTTTAGAAAGCAATGAACAGTGCACCTAAGTGAGATTAAAAATTGGGCTAATACTTATCATAAAATCTTTACCAAAACTGAACAGCCAAGGAGGAGAGCTCAGATAACACTTTGGGTTTAGGCTCATTTATACTAAAGAAACTTAATAGAAGGCTTAATTGACAGCTTTGCTTGATTCAATTGTGCCTTATTAGGCATCTTCATGAAAAGCATTAAATGTCTTTGATCCCTTCCAAAGAAGAGGAAGACTCATTAGCAATGGATGTTTACAAGTACCCAGGGCTCAAGATTACAGTTCTTCCCCTTCTGCAGAAGGGGCTTTTTAGATCTATGTTTTTACGAGAAGGATCACGTATCGTCTCCGAAAGAGCTCAGGCTTCCATCCTTTGGTTTTTCTGATATTTGCAAACAAGACAGATGGACAATGAAAACGTCAGCCTGTTTGAAAGCCCAACTCGTAAGAGCCGACTCAGTTTAATAGACCTCTGTACGCGACTAGCAATCCAGGAAAATTCAAGCCGTAGGGCCAGTCAACACTAAAGATTATTATTTATACCAAGCCAGATTTTCTGTTTTCTATGTTCTGAAATGAATACAACACAAATTGAGCTGTTCCCATTCAATTTTCAGTTTCTGGCTAGAGCAAATAAATAGATACACTATCTTACTACAACAAAACCACAACACTTGGGTATTAAAAAAGCCACCCCCTCTTCCACATCATTTTTTTGTTTGAGTTTTAAAAGCATCTACTAGTAAGTTGAAATAAACTAGAGGTAACCAACAAGTGTCTAACAGTCTGAATAAACCAGAATAGAGACCTATAAAATTTTATTGATAATAACTATTATGCTCGGCATAATCTCCCAAAATTCTGCACACAAAGTTAAATGGTACCCATGAAAATACATATTTCCAATATCAGCTAACGACTGTAACTGTTATTGTTCCCATATACAAAAGGACACAGAACAGTATGAGAATATCACAATTATGTCTTGCAGTCTGATCCTACAGAATAGGGACCTGGAGCTCCAGTTTCTTTCTGGTCAGTCTGAATCCCAATTATTTCTTTGGTTTGCCCTTCATACAATGAAATGCTCATCAGGAAACTGTAGTCTTTAAGCTTTTATCAAAAAATCCAATCTGTTAAAATACAACCAAGCAAATGCTTCTTGCATCAGGAACATCTAGCTCAACTTTCACAAACAATTCATTGTGTATTAAAAAAAAAGGAAAAAAGGAAAAAAAAAAAGCTGCTATTTGTTAAGCTGCTGGTGCTTTAGAGTACATTGTCTTCAAAAACAAGGATGTGCTTTAGAGTACATCGTCAGCAAAAACAAGGATGTGTTTTCTTTGCTCAGGTATGGTAAGGGTCTGAATACAGGATTCCCCACACAAAGGGCAAGTAATAAACACAGCAAAAATTGCAGAGTTTATGAATTTATTTTCCTGCCATTAGGATTCAAAGACTCCACGGAAATTCAAACCTTATCACAGAACAGTCCATTAAGCACTACTAGCTCTGGGATGCTTTCATTTTATTCAGCCCACAAAATAAGAAAGAAGTTGCTAACTTTGCAGTGCAGCATTTTATTTCCATTCCAAGCTTCTAAATAAAAAGTGAAAGTCGTGACAGGGAGTCACATGCCTGGTTTTGAGATATTCTATATGAACTTGAATAGTGATGAGAACATATACACACTTTTTTCTTTAAAAGCACAACAAAACTGCAACATTGAGCTATATGCTTAAATACAAGACAATACAGGTAAGTGATAAAAGGAACAAGGACAGAAAAAAAAAAAACTCCAGATCGCTACTTCTGAGCTAGAAAAGAAAGCGCGCTCTGTAAAGATGTGCTTAAGGGCAGACCCCAGCAGTCAAAGATTTCCAGCATTTCTTTCTCATTGCTAAAATCGGGTCAACAACGACGTGCACAGCACTGAAAGACTGGGATAAATTCACTAACAGCACATTAACCGCCTCATCATATAAACACAGCTAAGAGCACACTTAGCAGATGGAGTATTTAAGGTACCTTCCTATTAAAGCTTCCGAACCGCACTTTATTCTCCCAACTTTTACAATCTTACAAGCGTACCAATAGCCAGCATACCACTAAAATAGACCTTATTGCCCTAGGCTGCAATTTCACGGCCATGCAAAATAAGAGTAAATACAATTAAAATGCGTTGCTACATTTAGAGTCCAAACTACTCAAAGCATCCACACATGAGGTTAACGCTCAGGAATCTAAGTGCATAAAACCCCCCTGAAGTCGCTTTTTACTTACTTTCCTGCTACGCCAGCGCTGCTGTCTACCATGCATTCTCAAAATGCTTCAGCCAACTGTTCAATGACACAAGCACTGCAATAGTTCGATTTAAAAATAAATTCACACAACAAATTTGGGGGACACGCAGCCGTTTGAAATCTGTTCAGTGAGTCACTACATTTCAAAACAGTCAAAAACAAAATAATGGTGAGTCAATCTCTCCTTCACCGTTTATACTAATTTGAGCCCATACTTCAAGCAATTTTAATCTAAAGCAAGTGTAAAGGAAACAGGTACCAAATGAAAACAATCCCTTTTATCACAAAGGAGATAACAAGCAAATCCTGGTTAAATCCAAACACACATAAAAAAGTTCAGTTATTGCTTTCATACCACACAGAGCCTGAAAGTTCAAAAATACTCACAGGTACCACGCTGGTCAAACAGCTCCTCAAACACAATTACAACTGGACTAATCTGCTCCCATCTGCTCCTAAAAATACAACTATCAGACAGAGCTTGTTTTCTCAGGCATTTTGCTGACGCAAGTACAAGATCAAAACATCACTCATTCAGAGGAGAAAGATTTATTGGTCCCCATAATATGCAAGCTACCATCATTCTAAGGTGCACATGACACAGTCTTACCAATGCACATCAATTTTATTACGTGCTTAGTGACGAAGGTTTTGAGGGAAGAATAAAATAACCTGGCTGCCTGAATGTGGTGAGAAGAAATTCTGGAAATTCCCTTTCGCCTGAATAGGACTAAGTTTATTCTCTCCTGAAGCAGTTTTAAAAAAACAGTAAGACCAGACATTTGGATGGTAACTGCATTCCCCCCGGCCCTCCATAACCAGTACTTTCATCTTCTGGCCTGAGAACTGAGACACAAGGAGATTTAGATCACTGAATTTCTAATAATAAACCCGTTAAAAAGTAGTTTTACAATTACCGCAAGCCCAGCCATTCCTCTGCAAATGACCAAATGGAGTTGTTGGATAGGAACAAAGAGTATTTCAATACGTTCCCGCTGCGTAGGCTGGAAACAACCAAAACTTGTGCTTTGGGACTTCCTCACGACAGCCTGGCAGGAACCTCAGCCACCAATTTGTCCTTCCCGAAACCAACCCAGAGTTTTCAAACCCCAATCAGCCCAACTCTACTCTGGGGCCACAGCACAGCCAAGAAAAGAGTCACGGCTCTCTGCAGGCCCAAGGCGAATGATGATTCACTATTTACTAGACTGATGACAACATTCAGTACCAAAAAATAAGTCATGAAACCTCTGAGAGCACACTGGATTAGAAAACCATGGCAGACGCATAGTGCATCACTAGGCACACTGTATTTCTGATGCCATACACATTTTTATTGCTATGTTTGGCAACAGAATTGGCCAAGATTAATGCTGAGTGCAAGGAATAAAACTAGAGCAGGAGACTTCTTAACTAGAAGCCTAGTTCTCCCTCCTGCTTCCTTTCCCCAACAAGTGCCAGCGATGTTTCAACACCCCAATTCCCTTTCCCAGGGAGGTAGTTCTACTCCTTTCATGGCCAAATTACCATGGCAAGAAATCCACATTTGGATTCATCTCTAATAGAAGAACATTCAAATAGACATTTCCTTCCCATAACCTGAAAATGGCCAAATATCATCAGATTTCTTTTCTGCCTTCAAATAAACATTGTCATAAGATGGCTCATAACAACTAGAAATATTTAGCCATAAAGAAAATATGCTCCCCAGTACTGACAGAAGTGTTATGTGCAGTACCATGAAGTTAGCACAATGTCTTAATGCACTTCACCCCTGGGAATGGCTAGAGAACATGGCAAATAGCTTTCATTTTAAATGATTTATTTTATTCCTGCCTTACACTACATCATGATGCATCTCTTTTTACTCATCCTGACTGTCATTATTTTCTTCCTACAGCTTTTAAGTAAAATAAAACACACTGTAACTGCTGTCAGACCATTTCATGATGACCACTAAGGCTTCGTAAATAAGAACACTTGATACAAATAAATTTTTCAAGCAATACATGAAACATCATCTTCAATGGAGGAAAAACTGTTCTGCGAAGCCATCTGCATTTTCTCTTGTAAGGAAAAATGCATAAAGAAGTGTTCAAAAGTAAAATAAATCTATTGAAGAAATGGCCCCACAGAATCTTTTCGGGCTTGAGTTTTCTTCCTCTTTTTTTTTTCTTACATGGTTCACACAAAGACACTGACAGGAACAGCTACAGCAGAACAAGATCTTCCAAAAATCACCTTGCATGGGACGCTGGTTTGTACTCTGCTATGAACTGGAATAGCTCCCGAGGGCATGCCAGTTGACTTCCCCCTGTAAACACTAGGATCAGAAGAGGTTAACTGCTGCAGTGCAGATTAGGTCATTAGAGCAGCTTAACAGCCACTTCTGGAGGAATCCATACTGAAGATGGGTGAAGTTTCACCCATTTATTTTCCAACCGTCTCCAATCAACCTAAACAGCACAACAAAGCCATTTAATAGCACAGTAAGAAAGTCCATTACACTGAGGAAGTTGACAGATTTGGCTATATCAAGAAGAAAAAAAAATAGAAACATAGTGACAGAATCAAAGAAAGAAAACTCAACTTGGTTTAATTTCAAAACCTTTGAAATAGTAACTGCATACAAATGCAGCATCTCCTACAGAGTCTTCTAAACAAATGCGGGGAAAATCCAAGGTCATAAAAGTTTTCTGTTAGGGGGAAAAAAAAAAAAAAATCCTCAAACACCGCCATTATCTCAAGCTCCCCCCGAAGAAAAGAGTCTCCAACCAACTGATACCAACAAAGACACGACCTTTTATTTCTCCACTGGAATTCAACTTGAGGTTAGCTTCAACAACAAAAGACAGAAATTCTCATATTAGCAGTCTTTAAAAAAAAACCCCATACGCATACACCACTCCATACAGCTTTACGGATGCACACACAGTTCTACCCATGGCTCAGGGAGGGGAAGGAGCAGGTAAAAATTCTCCAAACAGATCTGGCTTCAATATAAAAGCAAGGCTTTTGTGAGGTAACCCAAAAAAGCTCCCTGACCTCACTGACTGAGCAGCCGTCCATACAAGGGTACCAGCAGCACCGAGAGGTCACTGCAAGGCTGGGAGTGCGCAGCCAGTGATGGATGGGGGCTGCTTAAATTGGTGCTGTCACCCAAGGAAACATTCATCGACCTGCAGCCCAAATTATCCTACTATTTGAAAAGCTTTTTCTTCCTTCAGATTTGTTTCCATACTGAAGATGGAGAATGAGCAAGAGGCCTGTACTCGGAGAACCTTATTTCCATCCAGCTCCTTACATCTACTCAACGTGAAAGCCAGGTGCCTTGAGAAAGCGGTTCACCGAATCTAAACCTAGCTAAGAGCAGGGCTTACAGACAAGTGACAGATTAGGGTGGATTTTAAGCCATAAAAACTCAGCCTGTTAAGGAACAGCAGGAGCACAACCCACCCTTGAGAATCGCAGTGTTAACTCCTTCCCTTATCCCCAAGGGCTCTGACAAGACATTTTCAACTCCTATTTGCATCTTTACTAGAGCCAAAGGCTTGTTTAAATCCATGATAAAAATCTCAGGGCTTGTTTAACCTCATTGCTAGCCCAAGGTTGAATTTGTTTCAGTGCATCTCCATGTTAACGCTGCTCTAGTTTCAAGCTATCTGGATCATGACTCGAAGCTAGGAGCAGGGTTATAGGAGCTCATCAACTACTAATCCAATTGCTCTACATATCGCAAGGATTATTTTCCAGTTTACTAACCTGAGCTACTTGTTGCAATAATCCTTTATCTATAGTGAAATCACTAGGCAGATCAAGGTGTGCAGCATTAAGTCTAGCTCTGGCAGTGTGCAGCACATCAGTAGCTAATCGCTCCAGTATTTGTTCTGCTTCTCCGCCAGGTTTTACAGCCTGCATCAAACTCCAGCTGCCAGTAAAACCACGACCCAAAACAGCTTTTTGCTTTTTTTTTTTTTTAAAGCTTAAACTGGGTAATTTAAAGCTTGCTTAAGTATGGCAACACTGTGCTGCAGCGAGGATACACAGACATACTCAGCTCCCTGTGAAAATGGAGCATTTGGTATTTTTATTTCAGCTGGTCAAGTTCAACAGCAACAGGGAGCCCACCGTTTACCTGGCACTGAACTCACACTAAGAGAGTCAGCTGCATAGAGCAAATGATAAGATGGAAAAATTAACATGCAAGGTCTTCACCTTGTCTTAAATGTATCTGGGGATTTCCCTTTCCTGCCAGAATCTTCTACTGGCTCTGCCTGCAGCTCGCTTTCAGGGTCAGCCCCTGCCTGCACTTACCTGGCCAGGTTAAGGGACACGCTGCATGAGACCCCAAACTGCATTAAGTGTTTGTCTTCCCAGTCTACAAAATTACAATGACGGCTCCAAAATGAAAGGACAGGAATGAACCTGTACAAGCCTCTGCCTGCATTCCCATCTTTTATGAAAAAAGGCAAAACCTACTAACAACAGAAATGCGCGGTATAGGTAGTTAGCCGTTATCCGTTAAGAAACCTAATCGAAGGCTTTCAACAAGCTTTGTTCGGGCATTTTCTGCGCTACCTACATCACTTATTTCTACCCAAAACGTACCTTAAAACAAAAGAAAACCACGCATGATACCGAACGGGGCTCGCAAGCCAAAAGCAGAAAACTGAAATATTTACTGTCTCGATCTGCACTGAAAAAAAAAAATCCAACAAAAAAGCAAGCAAATAAATAAAAAGGAGGAAAAAAAAAAAAACCCCAACCTCAAAGCGTATCACGAGAACGGGATCAGACAAGAAAGCGAGGCCACCCCTTCAGGACCAGGGGAGAATTAACCTGCATTTCTCCATCCCATTTGCAAGCTTACGGCTCTGCCACCCATTTTGTTTCAGAGTGAAGAAAAAAGATTAAAAAATAGAGGTGATCTCCATGGAACAGAGACAATACCACCCCCACCCCCACGGATAAATCCCCATCCCCGTCTCTGCCTCGCAGGGCAGGTGATCCCGCCGCAGGTGCCCACCTCAGGCATCTCCCCCTCCCGCGGCCGCCCAGGCCGTGCCCCGGGTAGGTGCCCCCTTCCCCTCCGCCCAGCACGGGCTGGAGGCGATGCCGAGCCAAAAAAACCGCCGGCACGGAGAACGTGGAAGGGTTTTAATACGGAAAATAAAAGGGAGAGGGGGGAGAGGTACGGACGGCGCAGGAGGGGCAGGAGCCGCGCCGCCAAGGTGAAAGGCGGCCGGGCAACATGGTGGAGGCTGCCGGGGAGCCCCGACCCACCTCCTCGGGAAGGAGGAAGGGGCGAGCCCCGGCTGTCTGGGGATGGAAGGCGGCTCTCAGGCGCCGGCGGGGGGCCGGGATGGAGGTGACAGCGGGCGGGAGGCGAGAGCAATGACCGCGGCGGGCTGAGGGGAGAGCGCGGCGGGGGAGGCGCCGGCGAGGCTTCTCCCGCAGGGCGGGCGAGAGGCCGCGCCTTGCCCGCGGGAGGAGGAGGAGGAGGAGGAGGAGGAGGACGGGCTCACCTGCCATAGCGGGCTGAAGGCGGCAATGGCGCTGGGGGCTGCGGCTCGGCTCCGCTCCGCTCGGTCGGCAGCGGCGAGTGCGGCGGGGCCGGGGCCGCCCCGGCAGGCAGAGCACGGGGCGGGCCGGGCCCCGCTCCGCCCCCGACAAGATGGCGCCCGCCGCGAACCGCCCGCCCTTCTCCCCTCAGGGCCCGGCCGCCATGGCCGCTCCCGGGGCGGTGGGTGGCCCGAGCGCCGGGCCGGGCCGGGGGGACGAGGAGGGCTCCCGGCCCTTCAGCGGGGATCGGTGCCCCTCGGCGGGGATCGACCCCTCAGCCCTGGCCCTTTTCGAGGCTTGGTTTATTCACTTCTTTTAGGAGAAATCCAGGTTTTATAATAGAAGAGTGAGCCTAGGGGGGCAGGAAAAAAAAAAAAGAGCAAGGCCAAGGAAGTTGAGCCCAGCAAAGGATGACACCTCCACCACACGCACGCCCCTCTTGCTAAAAAATCTCACTCTTCTGAGATTCTCACAGCTTTTGGGCTGGTGGGACAGAGCAAATCTGACATGATCCTCCACCAGCGCATGGAGCTGGGTGTTCTCAAACACAGCACAGATATCTGCCGCTTCGATACCCCGTACCAAAGATGGGCACCACCTCTGTCAGCAAAGCCTGAAATTCCTAATGGGTTTTGATAACCTTAACTCGCTTTAATTTGGCTTCTGCCATTTCCAGTACGTGCAGTTCTTGGACGTGCCCAGAGCCAGCCGGCTCACGGAACCTTTTGCTGCTCAATGCTTTTCTGGGAAGCCGGGGCTGAGCCCTCGGAACCTCCTCCAGTAATTTCTACCTTTTCTCCCCACAACGAAACCATGCTATAAACATCAGCCTGCTAATTTACAGTAGGTGTCCTTGAGATAGTATTGACTGATGCTCAGCCTTCTCCCTCACGAGCCCCCTTCGTTATTTGATTATGGTGCCTCATAGCGTAAATCGATAGGAAAGCCTGTGCTCCCCAGACCAGTGACACTAATTGTAATCCATTGCATCATTTTACCCAGACCTGCAATTCTTTGTTGATCTTTCAGGTCTTCGCCTTAATAGTTGCTGTTTGCGCAGAGTTTGGCTACCGGGAATGTTTACCCGGTACTTGTTCGCCAGCTGTCCGAGCCCTTCCATCCCACTGCCCCTAATAAAGAAGGTTTCGTCAGATCCCATTAAAACCCAGGAGCTTAGTTTAAGACCATAGACCCTATGAGGCCTCTAGAGCATTTGTGCTTCTTACCCTCATGCATAATTTTTTCCACATTCACTGCAATACTCTCCTCGTTAAGCTTCTAAAAGGCTTTCAAATGAACCATATGGAGAACTACATAGGACATGGATAAGTCACAACATACCTATTCTGCTGCTCTAGATTATGAATATTGATCCCTTAGCATTATTCAATACCTGGCCTTATCCCAAACGTATAGAGTTAGTGCAGCTTTTAAATGTTAATAGCCTTTGTTTGTTAGAGTAGAGGAGCATGGAGCCGTGATGTAAGGGACATTTTAGTAATGCAGGATTGATTGAGACTGCAGCAGTTCCACTGTTGACAGGAGTTTGTACAGGAAGATGGATCATATGTATTCAGTGATGCAGTCTCCCTACAAGGGCTTCCTGTGTTCAGGAATCATTGGCAAAGACACAGCTCTATATTATTTTTTTTTTAAGTGGTATAATTTCCTAACCTGCCCTCCCCCAGTGGAAGATGGCAGAGTGAAATACAGGTAATATGGCAAGAGATCTGCGGGTGGGAAGTCCAGACGTGTGCATCAGTCAGATTGAAATTTAACAGATAAAGAGACCTTGGGATTGTGATAATCCCAAGGACAAGCAGGGGAAAGATGATAAAGGTGGATTTAGGGCTCTGAGAATTGAATTTGACATAGCTAGACCCCCTGGAACCACAGGCTCAAACCCAGCAAAGCATTTTTCAGGCCTTTGTTCCTCTTAAATAAATAAATTACCTTCTAGGTGGCCTTCTGTGCTGTAAAGTTTCAGAAAATAACCCAGCATTTCACTCACTCAGGGAGCTGAAGCCCATTTTATGCTGTCACACTGTCCTGCTGTAGAAGTAAAAATAATTTTACTGGCATTATTGGCGTATATCATTTCTGTTACTAAAATGTAGTGAAGAACCATTAGGTATCTATAAAAACATTCAATCACTTTCTGCCTGAATGATTCACTGGACTATAAAAGAAGTTGGAAGAATCAGAGACACAGGATGTGCATGTGCTGTCCTTCACAGCAATGCTATGAAGAGAAATTAGCAGTCATTAATCATTTAGTGTGCAGACCTGTGAAGTTCTAAAGACAACACATTCCTTTTACTATTTTCTTTTCTATGCTACACCTAATCTAGGAGATTATCTGAGTTCCTCAAAGCTTACTTGGAGATTTACCTGAAGAAGTTAAGGTGTTGCTGGATCTAGGCAATTAGTTACAATAGAAGGCTTATGCCAGTCCTCCCCATTCAACCAGTGTAAAATACCTGTCCATCAAAAATATATAGCCTGAATTCCTCCTGTAATTGCCCCAACCAGCCTAAATTTCTGTAACACTGACTTTCTTTAGCTAAGACTACAGTCCTGGAGTCCCAGTTCCTCCCTCTGTTCTTTGTACTCATCGGTCATTATGCTTGCTTTCATGATGCAGGACAAATATTATAGTATTAATGTAATCACAGTAGTAACAACTAGAGAGTGCATCAGCAAATAGTGCTTTGTGATATTTGCCAGCCTGAATCACCACAACATCTCCACAACAGCATGCAAGTAGGGACTTGATGTTGTGGTAAGGTTGTGCCCGTGTGGAGCTAAAAGTCTCCATAAAGAGACAGTGTTGTGGGACAGCTGAGCCTTTAGCCTGGGCCATGTGTCCTTCTCTGCAGCCAGAGAACACAATACTCTTGCGATAATCTGAGGCAGCCTTTAATGAGTATGTTCCCCAAGTACACCAGCTTTATTTTGTTTGTTACTTCATGGCTCTGTACAAATAAAATGGTAAGGACAGGACTACAGAAGGTCAGGGTTTTCTTGAGATGCAGCATGTACATTTTTACTGGCATAAATTTAAACGCTGAAATGTTTTTGGCTGGCATATCTTCTGTTTACTCAAAATTTCCATTTTAAACCAAAGTGTTGCCTCAACTGGGACATGAATCATTGATCTGAATACAGGATCTCCAAAAGACCAGATCAAAACTTCACATGCTGTTATATCCAGGGATGATTGTATTGTTTTGGGCCTGGGATCCATAGCTCATTTCCAATTCCTGATCTTGTTTCCTTGGTGTGTTGTGTTGGGTTTTGTTGTTGTTGTTTTTTTTTTTTTTACAACATAAAACAAGGAAATAAAAAAACTAGTCTGCCTTACATCAGTTTAACAATATTTTATGTGAAACCACAGATGGAGTCCAGAAGTTAAGAACAACCCAGCACACACATATATTGATAAGAGGAATATCTTTTACTGGATTACACAAAATAAAAATTAAACCCTTTGTATTTCAACAGCTGCCTAGGAGGTGAAAGAAAACTCCCCCAGAAAAGGCAAAAAAAGTTAACAGCTCACCAGGAGTGATGTTTCTGCTTCTTCCTGTGGAATATGAAGTAGTAACTGTAAGGGGCAAAGAATACTGAACTGGGCAGACCCCTGGGTTTCTATTTTATATGGTAAAGAGAGCTAGAGTGAATAACCCTTTTTAAAAAATGCTGTCTACCACCACCTAGTGGAAAACACCACCTCCGGTTCCTTGACCTACATAAATTTATAATTTATCTTGGGGACAATCATGAGTTGATTGCTGTTTCCCCCCCGCAATGTTATATGGAAATAGAAAGAAATAATTTTTTTCTTAACTCTAAGAACTATTTCTAAAACTGTACAACTTAGTTCCTGGTCTGTCATCTGAGCTAAATCCTCAGTCCTGCAAAATGGAGGTAGGAAGATGCAGGAAGAATTCTATTAAATGTAATTAATGCAAAGTGCTCTTAATAGCAAATAGGGATTTTGGTTCAAGGATCTCAGACTACTTTGGTCCAAGTACTCAAATTACTGAGGCTTCAGTCAGCAATCCAAGAGGCAGATGTACTGCTGTGCTTGCTATATAGAAAAATAAATAGCAGGGGTTGCAAAGTTACAGTTGCCTGAATTCATCCTAATAAATCAATAAGGGAGCAGGAGAAAAAAAATCTGCATAGTTGCAGAATTGTTGGATCCCTGCTGTTTTTATCTTGATAGTTTTACCTCCGGCAGCTTTTAGAGAGAGGAGACCTTCCTTCACCTTTGTATATGCAAAATATTTTGTAAATGGAGACCAGATTCTGGCAGCCATCACAATACAAACAACCCAGAAGAGGTTCCTGTGCTTCTCACTATAGGGTTGCTCATTGGCCACACGGTATTCATCCAAACATTATCAGTGAATATAAGGAAGGAAGAGTAATGAACGCTTACAGTAACACTAACTCAACTGGACAGCTCATGCTTTGGATGAGAAGCTAATTTTCTTGATGCTGTTATGTCTGGTACCTCGGGGGCTGTACCAAATAGATGAGATTTAACTTGCTGAGTCAGGAGGAAGGAGGAGATGGGCTTAGTCACCTTGCAGAGTTCATTCCCAGGCCTCTTTTCAAAAGCATAGCCCCTGAAATTAGCCAAGGGAGAGTCCTTACATCTTGGGAAGGGTGGGAACAGGAGGAGGCCAGGAAAAAGGCATGCATTTACCTCCCTCTTCTCTTTTTCTGCCAGGTTCTAGTTACCAATACTGCTGAATTGCTGGAGCCACATCTCCTGACTCCGAGATGTTGTGGCAGCAGAAAAGGCACTGCAAGAGCCCATGGCTGACAGCTCCTGACATTTTTGCTTTACCAGTGCACATTCACACTGGCTTTTTGCTTGCAGCTACCCATCAGATGAAGCCTATGTCATTTGGAGAGATGGTCTCCAAGCCTGAGACAAGGTGGGTTTTGCCACCTTGCATCAAGTTCATGAGCAGCTGTTGTTCAAAGCTGCAGCAATAAATGGCAGCTTCTGTTAACAGATGTGTGTAGGCAGGACCAGAGCAACTTATTTCCCCTTCCAAAAAGGGTGTGGACATGGTGCACAAAATCATTTTTAAGTCCATTAGAAGAATTTTGTAGCACAGAATAAGACAGGTTTTCTTAAGCCACCTCCACTGCAAGTTCAAATGAAAATCCTTTCCTTTGCAAGAACAGGCAGCAGCACCCTTGTGGTTGCTTACTCATCTCAGCAGAGAAGTGATAGAGAAAATCCCCAGTTTAACCTTTCATTGCTTGAACCCACTTGCAAGCCATTCTGAAAGAACATCCACAATCTGTCCAGAGAGGAAGGATGGTCTTGGATGTTGTCATTCCTTTTATCCACTATCTCCTCATGACTCATTTAATTCCTCCTGTGAGCATATAGTAACAAAACCACACAGTGATGTTGGGAATGATAGCAAAGCGACTGCTGTAGAATCAACCTCCTCTAGCAAGTGGCAAAAGACAAAATAAATGAGCATGGTGCTGAAGCATGAGTTAAAGATCCAAATAGGCAGCACCACAACAAGCCCTCTACAAAGCTGCTTCTGAAATTGAACTGTCCAAATCACACTGGGTAGATGCCGGGAATCATCATTCATCCACGGCTAGAAAAAAGAACTCGCTGAGACAAGAGGGAGAACTGGGCCCAAACTGAAGCTCAACGGGCAACTTGAGAGCTGGAAACTGTCTGTGGCAATACTTTTCAGTTCCTTCTTTCCCTGACAGCTGAACTAACACTTGTCACAGGAGTGCAAACCAGGCAATTATAGCAAGCATGGATGCCACAGGGCTGGACAGGCTCTCTATTTATAGTTCTCTACCCACAGAGCTTTCCCACTGTGCTGCTGCACACAGGTTAAGGTACAGTCCATGCCTTGAAGGGCTCACAGTCTAAATAAAAATAGGAAGAGGAAGGACTAGCAGCCCCTTTTATAATGAGAGCCAAGACTCTGAGATAAAAGGATAAAAAGGAAATGCACAGCAGGGCCTGGAACAATGAACTCCAACTTCTCCCCTACAAATTGCCCTCTATTTTGTTAACTCCTTCCCTGCCTAAAGTGCCACCTCTCCACTACTCATAATCAGTGCCAAAGAGTCCGATACAGTGTCACTGAAGTGTTCTTGCAGGCTCTGGCCCACCTTGCCACCATTAAATAATTTTCCCTACCTACAGCAGAGGTGGAAGAAGGGAGGTCAGCCTGCCCTTAACTCTCTCCTGAGACCTGGGCCCATGGCCCATTGACAGGGTGGGAAGCATCAGACCAGGACAGCATCCTAGTGCGCTGACCCTGCTAAAGGGATGATAAACTCCCAGGAGTGCAGCAGGCTGCCAGCTTCATGCATTCACTGTCTCAGCCGACTGCAGATGCAAGTCAAAGATAGTCTCCTTTGTTTCATGGGGAGGATTAAAACACGAGCCTTTTGTAAGTTGAACTTTGAAGTGTCATCTTAGCAATTTGAAATGCGGTCACCCAACAAAAAGAAATCTTTACAAATACATTTTTTGTATGTGAAGTTGGAGACCACCCACTGGCCTATTTTTAGGCATACATTTGAACTGGCCATGTTACAGTCCTGCCTCTGTTCTCATGCAATAAAAGGCAGAGAGGATTCACTTGACCTGCAGTATCAAATACAGAGAAAATAAGACATTTGTCTGGAAAAGAACCACCCAAAATAGCAGTGAAGAAGTCATGCTGTGACATGAGCTGTTAGTGTTCAGAGACAAGAAAAATGAGTATTATAGGAGCTAGTAGACTTTTTCTCATGACATATTAATGAGAACAACTGCTAGAAAATTATATGGTGATGCTAATTAGTATTTGTAGCTTTAAGGACCCGAGATCTTTCCCTTTTGCACTAAATACACCACATGTGTAAGAGCAAGAAATAATCCTTGCTGAGGTGAGTTCTCAGCTTTCTTCAAGGATTCTTTCTAGATCTGCCAGGCATTTCCTTCGCTAAACACAGCTTTTAGCTCAGAAACTAATGCTCTTGCGTGAGCAAACCCTCCCCTGGCAGCTGGGTTTTGGTCGATTGGTTTGACCACTTGCGTTAAACATGATGCAACGTGGTATGACAAATGCAAGCAAACATCAGGATGGAGCGCAATGGAAATGCTGCATCCTATCTGACAGTTCAGCAGGAGGGAGAGGAATTATTTGCCCTGGTAACAACACATGGAAAAGCACAGAGGCAGGGGGTAGGATGCATTTGCAAACACTCATGTTCCCTACACTTTTTACAGCCCCTCAGTAGGCTTTGCAATATCCTAAAGTAGACAATTATTACTATATTAATTTTCTGTCTTTCCCCTCCTTCAAGAGGCTGGGGAAAGAACCCAGAATACCTGACTGCAGTTGTATTAACTTCCCACTACCACATCAGCAAGACCATATGTACCACGCATTTCCCACTGACAAGGAAAGAAAGGTTAAAACCTTGCACGACAGGTTAACAGCATGATTTACAGCAACAGCTTAAATAAATGGTTGCAGGCACGAAAGACTAACAGGCAGCTAATCCTTTAAAGACTTAAGAGCAGCTACTACTTCAGTCCAAGTAAATATTTCAAAATAAAATTAATTAGTGGTGACTAGTGGATTTTCTTCTCTGTTTGAACAGCCCAGGCTGAAATGGTGATTCCTCCACAGAACATAGACTTTCAGTGCCGAAACTGCTGTTTCACAGGAGCAGAAAGAATCCTCTCAAAGAAGATTCATTGCAATTTTGTTCCTCACTGTAATTGCAGAAGTAGGAAAGCTCTATATGAATCTCATAGATCTCTTACTGTCAGAGAGGCAAGCTCCAAGTGCAGCCTTTTCGCTGCTCCAGAAACGGAGGACAGCATCATGGCTCAGTATCCAACAGAAGTACAGTGTAGAGGAAGGAAATGTTCGCTTCCTGATTCTTATCATTAGTAAGCTCTATCCATGCAGGCCACAAAAAAGACCTCCTAATAATTGCCTTGCATCTAATTAAAAAAAAGTTTCTTAACACCTTCCTAGACACAGGTGAATGCACAGAAGGAAAGGCCTCAAGGTAGCAAGTACCTAACCAGCACAAACCAAAGTCTGCCTGAGCCTGGAGGAGCAAAACAGTCAAAGAAATCATCTGTAAACAATAATTTCTAATCCACAATTAAGCTTTTTTCCCAATATATTTTTTTTCCTTGACCCTTGGCTCCATCTCAGAACAAAGCCAGTTCTCTTGGGAAGGAGGAATCTGTCATGGCCCACTGAATTGTCTGGACTATTTTTAGTTAAATCCAGCATTCCTAAAACCTCAAGCTGATTGTGTATCAAGGAAGGAGCAAGGAAACCCTGTGAACTTGCACATCCACATTTCACACAAGGAGCACAGAACGCAGCATGCCAGTTGCCTTGCAACATGAAAGCACAGCTGGGCTGAACGCAGAGCTCTAGGAAAAAGGCAAAGAACATCTCTTTTCACCAGGTGGAGAAGGCAGAAAACAAAGGCAGGATTGCTGACTTCCCTGAGCTGGAAGAGGCAAACTGAAGGTCTCTGCTATCGCTTGGGAGGCCAGAGAAATCCAAGGGCCAGGCAATTTGCACTTACCCACTAACCTGATGAGCTGCAGCTCCAGACTACAGCAATGAGGAGAGTGCCAAGTGGAAAGGCAGGATCAGCCAAGGAGTCCCAGAGGTGCTGGGCAGGTAGAGATCTTGCTGGGAAGAGCAAGACAGACACCCCAATGGAAGGGCCAGGAGAAAGCTTAAGGAGAGGCAGAAGATGTGAAGGGCAGTTGTATGAATGGGCTGATGCTTGGGACTTTTAAGGACTGGGCTTGAGGGGGAGGAGTATTGAGAGAGCATGGAGAAGCTTGTTTAGACCACAGCATAAGTGGAGCATAGCACAAATCTGATTAGAAGGGACAGAACTGTTGTGCCGAGTCATTTCTTCCTGCCCTGCAGGGTTTTTACGTCATCTTTTATGCCAAGCAAAATCCATATTGCTCTAAGAGTAGCAGTATAGCACTGAGCCCCTCAGTGGCAAACGTTGCTGAATTTGGCTAATTGCAATTGACAGAAAGAAAGCAAACCACAACCACAGAGGCTGGTCTAAGTGTTCCTGCACAATGGGTACCAGAAAAGCACTGACGATGCTGTTGCAGATTGTGCTGTTTATTCAAACAAAGCATGTTTTATGGCTATATTTATAGCACAGGGGTCATAGCCAGCGTGCTCTAAGTGAGTCATTACAGTCTCTCTCCCCCAACTCCCCAGATGTTTCACACAACTTCTACTAAAATATTTTCAGGACTAAGATCAGTAACCTGCTGGCCAGCCCAGCCTCCTTACAACCACCACGCGCTGCAGACAGTCAAACAGTACAACATCCAGCCAGGCCTCAAGGATGAGGTTATCAAAAGAGTAAGAGGAAATACAAATCACTGCTGGGAAAAAATGAACAAGGAGTTAGAAACTCAAGTTTCCTCTTGCTACATCACCACAGGACCAGTGATGGGCGTTGCTCTTCTCACCATCCCATGAACCTCCATCAGCATAAGCACATGGAGAATCTCAGAGAGAAGGATCAACAGTGATGCCAAAAAACATATATAGCACAAGTAAAGTTGCTGCCTGGAGTACTTACACCCCCTTTCCCAGGATCAGACTGCAGTGCCTGCAGCTGCTTCCCTGTAGAGGGAGTGATGTCTCTTTACAAGTGTCTCTGTATGGACAGATGCAAAATCATGAGCCTGTAAGAATCACAACACCGCTGGCTGCACAAGCCCTAAACAGAAAAGAACTGAGAGACCAGGATAGGGTGATAAGCCCTTCAGGGCTGTGGCTTCACTTGGACTCAAAGCTCACACACAGTCTCCAGGCTGGTGAAACACCTCACCACTCCATCACTTCAAGCAACCTACAGAAGCACAATTTCTGCCTTTTCTTTCAAGGGTTTGTGAGAGCCATTTGCACAACACTTCGGATAATTCTGGCTTTTCCTATTGCTCCTTTCCACTGCTGAGTTGATCTCCATCCCACCTAATTTTGCCATATGATAGAGATCCCTTTCAGGCCTGCATCCTTCTATACAATATCCCAACAGGGGCATTAGCCATGACCTTGGAGATGCAGCACTGGGTGCAATGCTTGTGACAAACCCTCGCTGTCCCCAGCCTTATCTAGTGCCCAAGCTGGCAGAGACCACTGCATTGCTTTGAGCCACGTCTGAGTGTGAAGCCTCTCCTGGAAGCCCACTGAGGTCCCTCAGCCAGGGCATGGTCAGCAGGTTGCCTCCTTAGCTCTACACTTGAATGTCACCACTTGCTTCAACTCTGCTGCCTGACTTCCCTTCTGAAGGGAATCTGGCTGTGGGAAGTGTTAGAAAATGTTACGCACAGCATCTTTGAGCCAGGAGCCACTGGTGGCCATCTGTCTCAGCTGGTGGCATTTGCACCACCAACAGTGGTAAGGAGCCTCCTGGAGAGAAGAGGAACAGGTCCCCTTCTGCCTTGGGCAGCACAATATGCTATTACCAACAAGCCATTGCAAATGAGGAGCAGAGAAAGAGCCATTGTAGATCTAGCATCAGTTTCCAGGGCTTGTAGGTTAATGTCTGCAGCCACCCAAGACTGTCTCCACCGCTACTTCGTTTGTTCCCCCCAGTTTATTCACCTAGATGTTTCAAATAGCTTGTCTACATAAGGGAAGTCTCCTCTGATGTGATGATGCTTGGGAACTTTCATTAGCTTTGTTCACTTGAGAACGTAAAAAAAAAGTAAAATCAAGATATTGACTTAAAATGAACCTTTGCTTTTATAAATAATACACTGGGGGGAATTTCTTTGGGACTGCTGGTAGCTCAGACCAGAGAACTCTAGAATAACACTTCTAAACATCTTTCCAGCAACTTTATGGTATTAAGTACACAAGCATATAAATATACCATACAACAGCAATAGAAGAACATTATTGATGATACATGAATTCAAGCACTCACGCTAGAGAAAAACCTAAAATCTGGGTGCCTGTTCTTTCTCCAGAGCTTCTGTGCATAATAATTCTACATCAAGCTATACAAATGCTGACTTTTTTTTTTCCTGAGTCAGCTGCCTTGCCGAGTGCCCAGAATGGATGATGCTCAATAAAGGAAATAGCTATTCAGTATTATCCTCATTCATCAGTGTTCGGCCAGTGCCTTATTTGTCATTCAAGCCCTGCTCTAGAACCAGAAACTTCTTCACAGGCATTTTCCTATTACCCTCGCCACTCTAGTGAGTCAGTCAGTTCTCCCCAAACCCACAACACCCATGATTTTACAGAAGGGGAACTGAGGAGCAGAGCCATTAACTGTGGGGTTTGGCAGCAGCATCTGGCACCCAGGGTCAAGGGAAGGATACAGCTACACAGCCAGGGAGTTCGGGCAAGGCAGCAAAGGAGCCAAGCCAGCCATGCAAATCATGCATGCAGGTCCACAGTGTGGCAGGAGTGGGAGGAAAATTAAAAAGATCCTGTTGTAATGTATCAGCACAGAAGCACCAAAACACCAGCCCCACTTGGGAGGAAAGCTTCATTCTTATGTAATGCTTTAACAAATGTAAGAGCTGACTGCACTGATTACAATCAAACCTACACTAGAGGAGCACCACTGCTATGGTATGGACGAGGCTCAGAGAAACAAGATATTCGCAGTAATGTTTTCCAATCTCTTGCAATAAATGTAAATGCATGCTATTTTGCAAGAGAAAATTGAACCCTGGCTATTAGCTACACTACAGCTAGACAATTAATAGACATTTGAACATCTAGAGACTTATACTGTGGAGGAAAACCATGCTTAGACTGCAGTATGTCAACTCAAAGAATGAAGTCATCTGGATCTGCATTTTTCCAGCAGTCAACATACCTTTTTTTCTTTCCCAGATGTGTCTCCTTTTTTCCAGATTAGATATAAAACAATCCCTGTAGAGAGGAAAACGTCCCTGTGGCCATCCCTCACACAGACAGCCCTGCGAGCACTAGGGCAGAGACTTCTTATTTATACACTGTGCTGCCTGAGGACTTTGCTTCTGTCAAATAAAAAATAAATTAATTGCCTTACCTTCAGAAATGTCAGCATGTTTTTCTCCTGTCCCCTACATTTACTTGTCCTTCTTAGTCAACCCAGGCTTCCCAATTTTCTGCATCTTATCAGCCCCACTTGAAAGCATCTTCTCCCTCCCCCTTCTTTTTCCATCTAAACTTCCCTTCCACTTCCTCTCCCCTTTCCCCCAAACCAAACAAATCTACATTCTTATCCCCTAATAGAGGCTGATTCATGTTTTTGCGTCAGCAGCCACTCTCCTGGCCAGACCTAGCTTTAATTGACACATTTCAGCTACTGCCAAGCAGTACGTGACAACATCTGGGAAGCAGGGCTGCCATCGGCCCAGGGGCCAGCAACGTCAGGAACGTGAGATAGGTGAGGGCTGGCATGACGCAGCACAGCAGGAAAGAACATGCCTAGTTGTTGCCTTCAGAGATGGAAAGGGAGATCCTGAATTCAATCAGTTATTCCTCAGAGTGCAACACTGGGGCACACACAAGCCAATTAAGTCAAACAAGGGAAGAGATGTAGGTTAAAAGAGATCTTGGCTCAGGCTTTGGGTTTAATCTAGAATATTGGAGGAGAAGAAAAGGCAATTTTAAGAGTACTTCCAGAGCAAGGCATTCATCCAGCACTGTTCTCATCTCAACATCTCCACGGGCCTGCTCTGCACCAACAGTAGTACCTGCCCCTCTTCGTTTCAAAATACTTTCAGTCCACAAAGCACACCTGACAATTCTGGAGTATCAGTACCAGCCCACAAGCCATATTCAGACACTGCTCCTGTTACATTGCACAACAAAAGGAACTGGATATTTGGACCCTGAAACAAAGCAATTAGAAGTCTGGGGTCTTTACACATTTAATAAAGGTTGCACGTGAGGTTCAAAAAGCAAATCCTGACGACCTGGAGAAGCACGTTTTCCTACCGCACCCAGGGCACTCTGGATTGCTGCACTAGGGAGGGTAATCCCAGCTCCCCAGCTCTGCCCCAAAGCCAGCCAAGGGTCCTGGAGAGCAGATGGAGCTGTTCCAAAGCTGCTAGCTCAGCAAAGCCTAATGCTGATTGGAGTGACTACATTAGCAATTGGAAGCAGTAGGCAACAGCAGATTCAGCTAAAGCCTTAATCTGGTTGCCCAGAACAGTTTTTAGTGCACACCAACATCTGTGAATGTGAAAAAGACAAGGTTATGATTTGTACACAGAATATAGTGAAGTTTATTCATATTAAATACATCTACTTGCATCACTACTTGTCAACATACTTGTTCTTCAGGACACTGAGTTCATTCCCACTTCAAGAGACAGACTGTTTTTATTTTACACAAAATAGAGCTACCAATCTGTTTTCCCTGAATAACCTATCACTGAAGCTGGCAAAACAATACAAATGGGACTTAAGTACAAACTATACAGAGATTTCCTTTTTACTGGTCTAGGGAGTTATGCACAGCATATTATCTAGACAAGGACAAAATGGTTCCAAATATACACACAGACAGATGGAATTCAAGTGTCTCCAAGATCCACATTAGTCAAAACCAAGGTTTTTTGTATCTAGACACTTAAGTCCTGGTCCAAATTCCAATTCTCCCTGTATCCATTCAGTTTGTTTAAAATAATAAGCAAAAATCCAACAACAGTCCTTTTAAAGGATAAGTGGATTTTGCCAAAAGTAACAGCGATATGGCAAAAAGCTTGCTTCTGAAGTACATGTTTGCTGAGTAAAAAAGCTTGGTCATTCTGACAAGAGGAGTTGTGCAGCAAATGCACATGTAAAGTATTTCATGCAAGTGCAGTTTTCCCCCTCTTGTACACATCTGACTTGTCACTCCAGACAAGCACAGGACAAGTAATTGGAAGCATTTCTGATGGACAGAGAGCAAAAGGAGAATTTAACTATGCTGGTTTATCTGCAAAGATAAACCCAGTGAAAACCACAATCTCACTGAAAACTAAAATAAACTCTATAAAACAGTTAGAAATACCAAGTATCTTTGCTGCTGAAACTGGCTCATCTATTTTTGGATAATTGCTAGAATTGGCTTGCCCAAGAAGAACTTCTTACAAGCAACCAGCATTATGTAACCAAAAGAGGAAAAATACAATAAATCACATGTTCTACCCACCTAATGTTGCAATCCTTTTGGTCAATCCTGTGTTCAAGCCCCCACCCCCCCAACTGAAAAACCTGCAATACTTCAAAACCAGGAACTGGCATCTTGTGACTGATATACTTCACCTACAATCTTACAAGGCCCCCTCTGATATCCAGGGTAACTAACAGCTCTTACCACCAACCTAATTATAATGCAATTAAATTCATTGTTCAGTCATCAAAATCTGGGATATCATCATAGGAATAGCCCCGGTAGCCTTTGGAAGCGTAGTATGCAATGCGGAGGTGGTAGAAGCCTGGGAGAAACACAAGGATCCCAATGATGAGCACAGGGATGGCACGGTCCGTTCCCTGCAGAAGAGAAACAGGCAAGTGCAGTAAGAGGAGATTTGTATGGGGGGGGGGTGTGGGTCCCTTTTTCTTAAGTCCTGCCTCAACTATTCATTCCTAAGGCCTGGCTAGCTGACAAAAAGCAAAAATTCATCTTAAATCAGAAACATCTCATTTTTCTTCAGGCTGAGCTCAAGTCCTCTCCCTGGCATCTCCTCCTTGCTACAGGAAACCCTCAACTGAACTTCTCCTTCGGGTAGGAGGGGTGGCTCCTCCTAACACTAACCACGTAACAAAACTGCCAGCCACATGCTGGGTGCTGCATGCCTGGCTGAGAGCAAGCTCTCCTATCTGTGCCTGGACTGCTTCCGATACAGCCAGAATACTACTGTTTCCACAATGATAAGCAGCAGCTGCCAACCGTAAAGCAATTCCACATGGCACAAGGTAAAAGAAGTGTGCCACAGAGGAGCACCAAGTCAGCCACAAACAACAGATCCCCTTTCAATGGATCATAAATACAGAGAGATGAGAAAAGTGCTGCTGCGTCCTATCTAGCAGTCTGGTATCTCCTACAGAAGTTACCAGACGATCTTCCCTAGAAGAGTGATGATCCTAGCATGAAGTTTTTCCAGGACAGCAAGCCGACCTCTGCAGGGATGTAGCATTAAAATGAAACTGTACCCCGGGGAAGGACAGAGAAACTCAGCCCTCCCTGGCAGATCTCCCATGCAGCTACGAACCTGCTCCAGACTTGCTAACTGAAGACATCATAGGGCTCTGCTGCCAGAATAATAGGGCTGACAGCAAACACCAGTGAGGCAGCAGAGGGGATTATTTTCTTCCTTGCAGGCCTTTTGCTCTGAATTTCTACACTGAACATGATGGTTCACGGCAGGCTTTGGGGAATGGGCAAGCAATGCAAAACTCGCAACAGAAATGTAATCAAACCACTTACGCCTTTGCTAATGTATCCTGCCAAGAGGAGGGCTCCTATGATAATGAGGAAGGTCCCGATCATGAAGAGCACAATAGCCAGTGCAATTGCCTTGTAAGGGATTTTTGGTGGGCTCTTCTTGAACTGGATCAAAAAAACCCAAATATTAAAAAGCACTCAGCACAGTTCCCCTCCCACCATGGCAGAAATGTGCATCCCACAGCTAGCAGAGATGACATGGGACAAACCGTTGCAGCAGCTCTGCTGCAGGGCTCTGTAACGGCCCTTCTGCAAGGAATCCTGCCCATGGAGACCCCGCTGTCTGAGCCAGCATTTACACCCGTTGCTTCCAGATCTGCTCCAATTTTCACCTCCCTCCAAAGAAAAGCATCTGGCCCTATTAAACAAGCAATCTTTCCAGTTAAGCTCTACAGGCTTTCTGGAGAAGGGCTCAAGTGGTGGCTGACAGCTAGCTTTGTACCTTTCTGAGCTGAGGCTGTTCTACTAGAGATAAAAAAAGCAGCAGCCTCCCAGGCACATGCAAAGCTATAGCAGCCTTTCCTAGTAGTTTAGAGTCAGAGCAGCAGCAGCAGAAAGAGGTTTTCTTCCCCAGTTTTTACCTGCAGGTCAATATATCCATCATCAGTGCTGGAGAGCTTGGAATATTTGACTTTGCTACTGGGAATCCCAGCAGTCAGATTTGTCCGTGATGGCATCATTACAAGGAAGCCTGAGCATCAGCTAGAACCTGGAAAATGGAAAGAACAGCAAAAAAATCAGAGCAAACTGGACAATAGAATCTGAGAGACATGGACCAAGTTTCTTTCTTGAAACAGTGTCAAGTCTGTACTAACAAAAAGGCATCTTTGTTCTTCATAAATTCTTTTCAAACAAAGCTTTGTATTTAAGCCTAATATACAAAGGCATGGATATAGCTGCAACAGGGTTTGCCAATATTTGAAAGCAAAGTCAGACTAAGGTAGAACTTGCATTTAAAATAAGATAGAAATTCCAGAATATACAATGTATAAATCAGCTCTCATTTCGTAAGGAGATCACACTTCCAGCAGGGAGATGTCTTAGGTCCAGCTATTTCTAAACAGGGACACTAGCAAATAAACCCAAACCAGAACTAAACAAAGCAGCTTTTCAACCAGCCAGATATTTTGCAATAGATCCATTTAAAAAAAAAAAAAACACAAAAAACCGACCACTGGAAACTAGAATGAAATGGAGCTGTCATCCCCAAGACTGCTCAGGTTATGACTCAGAGGGAACATGACATGGGGACAGAGTGGTTAGTGGATGAGGTAATGAAAAAAACAACAAGGAACTAAAAAGCATAGGTCACTTGTCTGTCTAGCTGTGAGGGAGGCAGCGTTCAGGGTAGAGCTTTATTTAGTTACGCCAGAGCCATACCCTGCAATTTCACCATGCCATGAAGCCAAGCCCTGCAGTTTTGCTGCCAGCAGTGACAGTCCTGGGGAGAAGGGCAGAGCCAGCTTGCTTCTGCACCTTGAAGCCCAACTCCTCAGGAGTTGAAGCCTGGATCTGGCCTGCCAACACATCCCTGATTCACTGCACAGCCATTTAACAGGGCCTGACAACTTCTCCCATGCGTTTGGTGGCTGCTCACCCACAGCCTTGAACCTGCACTGCAGCCCAGGGCTACAATTCCCAGAAGCGAGGCAGGCAATAGGCTTCCCTCACTTTCCAACTTCAGTAGCTTTATTTTCTGAGAAAGTATGGAATAAAGAAAACAAAAGTGCATATCCCAACTGTTCCAACAGGAAGGGACAAAGATGCTTTCTCTATAACACTATTTGGCATATCCTCAAAATATTTAGTCTCCACTTGAACTGAAAGCCTTTGTCTCCCTCTTGCTAATTGCTGGCACATTCCCCTGCCATCAGGTTTGTTCCTCCTGTAGTAAATTTGACTTTTATAAAAAACCCAACACCCTCTGATCTTAAACCCCCACAGCTGTACCTTTACCTTGGAACTTGTTGCTTTTTTTTGGTAGCAAAACCCAAGCACAGACAAAACATTTCTAGCCTCATCGATAATGGAAATACCACCCACCTACAGGGTGGTAACACTCACATCCTCAGCCACTTATACATCAGTGTTTTTCAGGTCACAGTACTCAAATACCCCTAAGGCCTCCCACGCGCCCGGGGGTAAACGTGCAGGAGGAGAAAGTCAAAAGAAATCAGCACATCTGAAATGTGTCAGTTTTCCTGACTCTACCCCATTTTACTCTCAAGTACCATGGGACTTCTTACTGACTGTCCCATTACTTATCAGGCTATTCTTAGTGGCTTCCTAGGAATTATTTCCAATCTACACTTGCATAAGTTGTCCTGCCTTTCCCATCACCTGCTTATTAACGAGAAAGCGGCTATTAAAGACAAATGTAAAAAACCCAAACCACTCAGATCTCATGTTTGAGGGCCAGGTTCAAGTCCACTAAGCTTCACTATCCTTGTGCTCTACAGTGGTGGAAGATCACAAACGAGCTCAGTGCTGTGCCCTTTAAGAAGCAAATAAATGGTGAATCACACTTGTAATTGAAGTTTTCTAATACAAGGCACTACAGTCATGTTTTAAACGCAGTCAGAACCCGCACTGCCCGGGTGAACGCTCCCCGAGCAGAGCGCAGGCTCACCAGGCGAGCTTGCCAGTAAATGCAAACACGGCGCTTCGAGCCAAAATCCTGTTTACCCCCTAAATAAGAGCAATATATTTTTCAACCCTCTGTGCCCAGGAATAAGGCAGGAAGGGGAATGTCACTTCTTGCCCTTTCAGGAGCTCAAACCTCACAGGACAAACACAGCCGACCCCTCTCCTCCAGACCCGAAATGGTTTCTCTGCTGCTGAACAGGAAGTTCCCAACATGTCTGGGAACTCCCCCAAAACTCCGGGCGGCACACCCTGCCTCGCACAGCTTCAAAACATTAATAAAAAGCACAAAAGGCGGTTACCTGCTATTCGCGCTGCTGGTCGAGCCCATCTCTCCCGCTGCCGCTTCTCTTCCGCGCTGCCCAGGCCGCAGAACAACCCAGGAAGTTTATTCCTGATGACAGTAATTTCCTTCCAGGTTGTGGCAGCAGCTTCTCGCTGGCTCAGCTCCGCTGGGTTATTTTTGGCCTCGGACGCCAGATTAGCAGCTGGAATTAGTGTCCTTGGGCAGGATGGCGTGGACCACGTCCTGGTCACCCAGGCCCGCGTCACACAAGACCCACCGGAGCTAATCTGTCATTTTGGGGCGGCATTCGTTTGTGAAACAGCATGTTCGTGCACATCGCTCCTACACGTGCTTTAAAGTCGATTTCCTACAGGAAGATCTGGACATAACTGAACCATCAGACACAGCACTGCCCTTCATTAGGGCAAAATATGTGACAGACAAGCTATAGCCAGAAAATTATTTCTAGCACCTGGACCAGTATTAACCCATCAGATGAAAGACAGCTGGGGATCTACTTCCTCCAACTGCTCCAGACAAGGAAACCACAGGAATTGCCATGGTTCCAGTTCCTGTAAATTAATAAAGTACACACTGGATTTAGAGCCCGAAAAGCCTAATCTTAAGTTTCATAGATTTCTCCCTCCTTCCCCCTTTTTCTCCTTGCTAAGAAAGTCTAAATATATAAACTTCAAAAGCTTACTCTCAAACATGGAGAAACACACACAGCATTTACTAAGCTTCCCCAGCTTTTTTTTTTTTTAAGGGAACATCTTAATTTTGATTATTTGGGTATGACAATGGCACAGTAAACATTTATCTTGTTTAAGGACTTATCCAGAAAGCACACAGTACACAAGTCAGAACACAAGCAGTAGACACTACTGTTAAAGGATGTTTCTCACATGAGGCTACTCAATTTGGTCATTAAAGCTGTAAAAATAAGCAACTAAACCATCTGGCTTATTTTTACAATGTGTTTATGAGTAGAATAGCACAAGAATTTTGTAATCCCCACTACAGCAGGAGGTTGCACCAAAAAAATTGCTTCAATCACTAGCCCAGCTTTACGCACATCATTGAAACCCAGAATCCTTCCCTATTTCAACATCATGAATCTTTGATTCTTTGCTGAAGCACATGCTTGCTTGTTGTACTTGTAGGTACCACAATGGCGATCCAATCTGAGAAGCATCACATTTGGAGTGAAAAAAGCCTCCTGGTTATTTAAGAAAGTACTAGTACTGTTCAGGGCAGTAACTCAGCAATTGCTGAAAAACTTTAGGGCAGCTAAAGACCTTGCCTTTGAGGTGTTTTCTTAAAAGGTGCCGAATTAATCAGCAGGCTAAAAAAGTTCAAGAGAATAAATGGTGTATCCTCTGGAGACATAAGACAAAGCTCAGTATGGGAGCTGAAAACCATGCAGGCAGCTATCTGCATCCATCACAGCAGAAGAAAACAAAAGTCTAAACCATCTCTACTAGTAAAGCATTGCTACTAGCAACAGAAAAAAAAAATCAACAGCAGGGGCATTAAGAAATAGTGTCCCTCAGCTTTGAGCAGAGACAAGCTTCTATCACAATGGTAGCTGCATCATTCTGACACAGCAGAATTTGTTTCTTAATCAGTACTGCCACCTTGTGAAATTCTCCTGCTAAATCGGTTGGGTTTTCCAAGTGTCAAATTTTCAGGCAGTTTATGCTCTAGTCAGTCCTGTATTGCTGACTAGTGGGAAGCACGCAGCCTCCTAGAAGAATAAGCATACCCCCAGCACTTAAAGAGCCTCTAAGTACTACTTACCACACAGCACTGATCAAGCTAAGTGAATTGCTTTTCAGTGTTTTGTCATTCATGACAAAGTGGAGTCACTCAGGTTCCAGACAGAGGGTAAGGATTTATGGCTAGCTGGTAGCAATACAGTAAGTGAGGAAAAAACCACAGCTGCTGCCTGAAGCTGTTTTCAGATCTTGTTTTTCATGATCAAACCTTCAGGGTGAAACATGGTGTAAGCCTTATTTTTTAGATCTTCATGAACAGTACGAGCATGAGAAGATGGGAATTGCTGGTAGCACAGTGAGCACACTACACATCAATAGAAGCATGCAAGGTGTGGGACAAAGGCACTCAATGAACACAACATGTTGAGGAGTGGCTCAACATCAATGAGCCAGAAACAACAGAACCACACCCAGGAACAGTTCACACAAATCACCACCAGACCAAGCGGTTTTCTGTCACAGCCACACTGGGGCACGTGCCTACACACTCCCAGACTTCACGGAGGGCCAGAGTGACAGCTACAGGAACAGTCCCTGTAGAGGCAGCTCTGGCATCTGCTGAAGCTAGTGCATTTTAAGGAAAAGTTTCACAAACTTCCTCTGCTTAAAGGAAACAGCATCACAGGCCAATTAGTTATTCAAACTGTAACCACACCCCTCAATTTCAACACATCTAAGGGATCAACATAGAAGCTGGTTAACTCCAGTGCAAAAAAAAACCCCACAAGCTTGCCTGGTGCAGTGCCTTTGAAAAAGGAGCCAGGGTACATTAGCATAGTTTGACAGTGCATTGATTCATCCATCCACATTTAAACAGGATAAAACCCATGAAAGTATATTCTTTATTTCCATTTTCAATGTTTCACTTAGAATACCAGCTTCAAAAATAAATGGATGAAATAGTCGAATAAACTCGCAGCATAACTGAACAGCAACTCTAGTCAACTACAGTTCCACAGGTGAAACTCTAGGAAACATCTTTACTCAAGTTAAAATATTGCACCCCTTCTCTAACACAAGTTGAAAGGAGTAAGATATTTCACCTCCAGACAGTATCTAAGAGATTATTGGAGGTACAGGAACAGACTAAAAACCTACTTCCAATGACACCAGTATAGCAAAATAGTAAGTTGAAAAATATGTACAAAAGATATCTATACAACATGCCTAACAGTGCTCATACAATGCTCCACTGCACTGAAATTGCTAACACCACCATTTCCCTCTCAAAGTCAGTTGTCCTCTGAAGAGCTGACCAGATCTCCCCCTCAGTTCTACTCCAATTAAGAGCCTTCTTGTTGGTCTTCAATCTTTGGAGCCAGGTAGTATTTTAAGTGTCCCATATCAGCAATCTTGTACTCCACAACTGGGAAAAAGAAAAAGAACAGTATTCAGAAGGTTCTTCAGACAAGAGTTCTTAATGCAGCTCTAAGGTGGCAGCGTTCTACAAGATTTTTCAAGGAGAGCTGCTTCTACTTACCAAGAGGAACATCTGCAGACATGCTGAGTGTTACTGTAGGTGACAGGGGAGTGGCTTTGGTAAAAAAGTTCAGGTACCTCAGAGCAAAGGTCAACTGGACTGGCTCATTCATCTCTATTGTGACCTAGAAAACCATCAGCCAGGTGAAACTTCAATAAATGCAAGCTGCAGCAAGTCCCCTCAAGTAATTCAGACATCTCAAGCAAAGGCAGACAAGTGCTACTACTCCCCACTCTGTTCTGCTGAGTACAGCTTGCTGGCCCTGGGGATAAGGACCTAAAGTTGGCAACAACCTGTTGCCTCCAATCTATAAACCAGAGAAATACACAATCCAATCAGCCAGCTTTAGCCCCCAATAGGTCAGAGAATGTCATATTAGTAGAAACCTCAACACTGAAGACACCACAGTAACTGTGAACGTTTAACTTACAGCTTCTTCTTCTTTATCCACATTACTCGTCTGTGACAGCTTGATGTTTCCATTGCCCAGCTCTCCATTAGATGAAAATTTCACACCGTCTTTTGCACAGGAGATGACAACTGCATCACCAATGTGGCTGAGATCTCTACAGATGCGTGCAAATTCAGCAGAAGGCATTTTCACTACACAGCTATATTCTTGTTCCTGCAAAGGAAGTGTCACAATTAAACTTCTACCAAGAAGCTTGGTGTAGTCACTACACCTGAGTTTGTCTAGTCTTTCCAAAGGAAGTTATATTACAAGCTCACACTTCAAGTCTGATGTGAACATGGGAGAACACCCATTTCTAAGAGGCAGTGTCGTCAGTCATCCGAGCCGCTACTTACTGGAATTCCAAGCTGCTCCACATCCAGATCCATTAACTTCATCTCATAATCAGAAACCTTTTCCTGATCTAAAGAAAGAAAGCATAGTTTGACCAAGTGTTTCCAAGAAGTTATCATCCTGAATTTAACTTTTGTCCCCCCAGTAAAAACATCCAAATTATGACAATAAGATCTACCTTGTTTAATTAGAGGTAGAAATCTGAAAGTGACCCAGACAGGCTTTTGCAGGCTGTAAGAGGACAGCAACCCACCAAGAGCATCTGCAGGTGGCCTAAAGAAGAGTCTCTCTCTTACAAAGAAAGCATCGGTCACATTGACTAAGCTTACATCTCCAAACTGTTTCAAGAGTTTAAGTATCAGGTGACCCCTCCCATTTCTGAACTGTTTACTGTCATTTCCTTCCCCTTCTGCATTTGCATGGTTTGTGAAGACCACCTAAAAATATCACAGTAGCAAATTAGTTTCCACATCTAACACTCACTTGGTGCTTCAAACACTAGAGCCAACGTATCGGCATTGTCTTCTGCTCGGAGAGTTATGATGTCTTCGTTTCCAGCACACTTCAGTATTTTGGACATGCTGGGGGGGATGTAAAAAAGGTAGGTAACTCACAAGATTACAGAGAGAGCCTACTACAGAGCGCGAAAACAAGGCCAGCAAGGAGCAGCCGCCAGCCTCAGACGCAGCCTGCGAAGCCGGCAGAAGGAGCAGAGATGGGGCTCGTTGCGTCCCCCCTCCCCGGGCGGCAGGACCCGAGACGCCATGGCGGGCCGCGCTCGGCCTCCCCCGCTCCCGAACGGGCTTTCCCGCCACGGCGCGCCGGCAGTGACGTCACCGCCGCCGGGCCCCGCCCCGCGAAAAACGGCGCGAGAGTTCTGAGGAGAATGGAAGGGGGGCGGGAGGAAGGGCAGAGAAGGGGCTTCGAGGGGCCCCCGCCCGCCCCGGCAGCCGCCGCCCCGGCACGGCGAGCGCAGAGGCGGCCCCTCGCCCCGCACCCTCCCCTCCCGCACCCCCTTCCCCCCCGGTCCCCGCTCCCCTCAGCGCCTCAGGTCCCGGGCCCGCCCCCGCGGCCGGAGGAGGCCCCCGCCGCTGCCCACCTGTTGAGGTTGACGCCCATGGCGATGTTGCGGTCGCAGCGGTAGGTGTCGAAGCCCTCGGATCGCAGCGTGAGCTGCACCAGGGAGACGTGCGAGGAGTCCATGCTCTGCAGGCTGATGCCGCCCGAGCCCAGGTCCCAGCAGGCCTCGGTGATGAGGTCCTTGAGGGCCTCCAGCACCCGCTTGAGCACGGAGCCCTGCACCAGCCGCGCCTCGAACATCCTCACAGGAGCAGCGACCGCCAACAGGGAAACAACCGCGGAGCGCGACCGACTGCCGCGGCCCGCCAAGCGCCCCTTTTATAGCCTTCCCGCGCCCCGCCCATCGCCGCGCCGCAGCCAATCGCCAGCGGCCCCGCCCTCCCCGCGAAACCCTATCCGCGCCCACATGACAGATGCCTCTCGCACTCCGTCCAATCCCGCCGCCGCTCCTCCCCTTAATCCTGCCCCCTCGTCCGGCGGGAACCAATCGCCACGCGGGTTACACGCTTCCCCCCGCCTCCCCGTCCCCGTGGCGCCAGCCCGTCTCCCGCCTCGCCGTACGGCCATGGCCGGCGAGGGCCTAGCGGGGACGGCGGCTCCGGGAAGCCGCGCTCGCTCCGCGGCCCGGCTGAGACGGCGTGGCGGGGGGTCTCTGATCCCGGCAGCCCGTCCTCCGGCTGCGCCAGCGGGGACAGCTCGGCGGGCTTCTCCTCAGAGGCCTGTTCCTGACAGGAACTCCAGGCCTGAGTGAAAACCAAGCCGCAGTCTCTTCTTTCAGACGAATCCGCCACGCTTCTCCCCGCCCCCGTGAGCTTCCCGCGCGCGGGGCTTTCCCGATCGCCAAGCGACACCCCCCACCCCCGGCGTCACCAACGCACTAGCGCCCACCCAACATGGCGCCGGCGCGGTGGAAGGGGGAGGGGGCTCACATCCGGGTACACCTGGGCGGGGCCAGAGTTGGGCGAAGCCCCGCCCCCCGCGTCCCTCTCCGCGCCGTCGATTGGGCGGCGGTAGCGGCGGCGCTTCGCTCTCTGCCGCCCCCTGGTGGCCGCGGCTCGGGGTGGCTCAACGGCGGCGGGGTCGGTGTCGGAGCGGCGCGGAGCGGCCGCGGGCGCGGGGCCGGGATGACCGAGCTGCGGCAGCGGCTCGGCCGGGAGCCCGGCGGGACGCGGGAGCCCGAGGAGAAGGTGGGGATGCGGGCCGGGGAGCGGAGGGGACGAGGCCGGGGAGCGGGGCCTGCGGCGGGCGGGCTGGCTGCGCGGCCTGCAGACGGCGGCGGGAGTGGCGGGGGGGGGGACGACGGGGACGGGACCCACGGACGGGACCCTCCGCCTCCGCTTTCTCTCGCCGGGGCCGCCGCTGCCACCCCCGTCCTGCCCCGCTCCGTGCGCCTCTGCCCGTGCTCTCGCAGCGCCGGCGGGGCCCGCCGCTTGGTTGATTTGCCTCCCCCCGCCCCGGGCTAACCCCTTCGACAGCCCCAAAACCGGTCCCGAAGGAGCAAAGCCCGGCCCCGGGGCGAGTTTCTGTCCGCGGCTGGGCAACCGGGTCCCCGATCCCGCCTTCTAGGAGCGCGGAGATCTGGGCATAGGCTGTTTTGATGGGGGGTGGGGGGGTACAGAACCCCGCAGGTTCCCATAGGGAAGCCTTTGGTATCTCCTAAGTCATCCCTAAGTGGGGTGCGTGGTCTCCATCGATAGTTTAGCGACGTTTAACAGTTGCATTTCTCCAAAGAGCCGTGAAAAGAAAACCTGACTCTCTTTTCCTGTAACGTCTCTTCTCTTTCAAACCCAAGCCCAGCTGGACGCTCCCAGCTTGGCGGTCGCTCCGTGAGTCATGTCGTCGCCCTTGTCATCTTTACCTCCCGCGCCTCCCCAGAGGGGAGAGGACCAAGAGGAATAAGCAGTCAAGAAAAACTTTGTAAATGATATTTGCAGGGTCACAGAGAGCAAAAACTGGAGGGAAAAGCGGTTCTTTTCTGCATTGGTGTTCAATGCGCCTGTCTTGGGAGCAACCCCATGCTTGTCCATTTGCCCTTAGTAGCATCATATTGATGTTTCCTCTGTTAATGCATGAAGTACGCAATCCAGAGGAGTGTGAAATCATCAGGCAAAACTGCCTTTTGCAATTTAAATGTCACATTTAATGCTGTTTTGAATGCCAGTTTAACACCTGCTAGGAGCTCTACAGTCAGGTTGAGGAAGCTTTATTGTTGTGATGTGATTAGAAAGGGAACTGGGACAGAAAGCGCTCACCCCGTCGAGAATGGGTTGCCTTGATCTGAAGTTTCTGCCTTTTTTGTAGCTTACATGAAGCTGTCTCACATCCAGATTTGCCGAGCTCTATTAAGAGAGCAATAAGATGGTTCCCATTCTGTTGTTGTTGTTGTGCATAGGGCAAAGCTGTTTTCCTCTAGAAAAGTACGTTTGTCTCAGTTGGAATTTACTTTGCAGCAGAAAGTCTTCAGGGACTTTTATATTCCAGCACTTTTGTGGGAGTTGGAAGATGTCCCTCAGCAGCCTGGAAGGACTAGTACTGCTTAACTGGTATGCAAACAAACTCCCTCGGCCAAGCTGCAATCTTGCTTTAGCTACTTGTGATGCGTTCCTAAAGAAGGTCAGAGGGCCGCTATTTTGAGTGCAATCTTGTTATCTCCAGGCAAGT
Source organism: Buteo buteo (assembly GCF_964188355.1). Taxonomy (NCBI): domain Eukaryota; kingdom Metazoa; phylum Chordata; class Aves; order Accipitriformes; family Accipitridae; genus Buteo; species Buteo buteo. Next base: position 42,620,641 of record NC_134182.1, read on the forward strand.
ATGCTTTTTACTTATAATGAGCCTTCTGAAGGGCTCCTCTAATACTACCTTTGAGTCAATGACATGAAGTGTCCTTACTAGAGAGAGGCAACATTTATGTTGTACTGCTCATCCTAAAGCAGCTCAAATGAATTGCAAGAGGAAAAAAAAAAGAAAAGATGTTTTCAAGCGGTGAAGAACAGCTCCTCTGAGGTGCTGAACGCGACATCTCTTAACGATAGAAAGCAGTTATGGGAGGCAGAGAATTTCCCAAAACTGTTAAAATCAAGCCTGGTAGGAGATTACCTGGTAACAGTAACACTGCCATTAGTAAAACCCTACAGTATTGTGCTTTCTGTGGCAGCAGACTTCAGTGGCAGATTTTTTTCTTTCCTCCCCTGAGATCAAGCTGTTGTGTTTTTAGTGCTCGGGAAATGCCTGGCAGAGCCTGGGAATAACAGCAGTGTAAAGCCAACGCTGCAAAATTGCTCGTGCACGTCCAATTTATCGGTGGTCTTAGCCTGCCCAGTGCGTTGCCTGCAGGTATTGTTGTTGAGAGGGGAGATTCCCGTTTCTGCTTTGTCATTCAGTTAGCCTTGCCAGTTTATTTTGCCAAGAAAAATATTTTATCAATGCATATTGTATTCTACAGAAACCCTTGTGTCTTCTGAAAAGAGTTCTTGGCACGTTAAAAGAAACGAGTTAAGATGAGATGTAAACATCTCGGCTGGATTTAAGATTAGACCCAGAAAGTTGTATTTTGTACTTGTTCCCACTTTGTTGTTTTGATAATGGAAAGAGAGAGTCTGGTTTCACTTTCTGGTCCTCTAACCCTTGCACAGTGTCGCAACTTTGATGTTTGCCTCCCTGCTGGCACAGGACAATGCTTATAGCTGAAACTGTGCTGCTTCAGTTGAGACCGTCGTGCCAGAACATTTTTAAATCGATTTTTGTTAAAACTCTTGTGCAACACACAATCTTCGTCTCAAAGGGAACAAGGCAACATCTGTTTACTCTGATCAGTGAACTCCCTCTGATCTCTCCAGTGAAAAAACAGGGAAACTTGCCCTGATGTTATTTGTGCTTGGTACCCATTTTCTTAGCCCGGAGGACTTAGATGCTGTTAACTGTTGGCTGTTAGTGTATAGATATTTGAGTTTAAATGATTGAAACAAGTTCTAGTTTCTTGTTACCTTACAGATCCCATTCTCCCTTGGTCTTTGTAGACTCATTCCTTTGCTTTGTAGACTCATTCATTATCTAAAACCAGAGGTTGATGCCTTCTCTCCTGTGTTGTGTGCATCCCATTAAATCACATTTTCTCTTCCAGCTTCCAAAGAAAACAGGAAAAGTGCGAAAGAAAATTGTTTCACGATGCATGCAGAGCTCCTGAACACTTCTGCTGGTTTAATGGGATTTTAAGATCGTTTCTCAGTAGCTGTTTGTACTTCGTGTGACTCAACAGTGAGGACAGGATTTTTTACTTTTCCGTCCTTTTTCTAGGATGTTGCACTACTAGTTGTCCGAAATCAAGGGGTGATCTCGGACATCCCATGGCCTAGTCCCATGGAAGGGGAGGAAGGCAGCTCTATTTAGAGGCAGGCTTATCTGAGCTGCAGATCATACCCCTACATCACTTGTGGCTTTGTTTACCGACCCCTTTGTCACTGGCAGTCAGTGTCTTGCTGGAAAATACTGTTCCTTTTAAGAGAGGTGGCAGCTGCAAGAGCAAATGGAAGCAGTCCCTGCAGCCGCTGTGCTGGCAGGCATTTTTGTGCAATGGCCTATGCAGGTGGATTCTTCCACCATGCAGCGTTCGGCACCTCATTGCACCCATAGCAGCTGGGCCTGCTCATTTCTTATGGGAAAAGGGGCGACGGCAATTGCAAGAGCGTTGCTTCGCTGTTACGAGGTCTTGAAGAGCAGGTGTGAAGGGTACAGGGGTGAAATGTTTCCATACTTACGAAGGGCTCGATGATGAGGACTCTTGTTCTTTCCGGCCTGGTTTTGCAGTGGACTGACTGATGGTGTGACTTTTTATCTGGCTGCATCTTTATCGTGTGGTACAAAAGGATGAGAAGAAGTGGCCTCAAGTTGCGGAAAGGGAGATTTAGGTTAGATATTAGGAAAAATTTCTGTACTGAGAGGGTTGTCATACATTGGAATAGGCTGCCTGGGGAAGTGATTGAGTCACCATCCTTGGAGGTATTCAGAAAGCGCATAGACAGGGTACTCCATAACATGGTTTAGTGGGCGTGGATGATGGCTGGACTCGATCTTGAAGGTCTTTTCCAACCTAAATGATTCTATGATTCTATGAAAAAGTGAAAGACTCTGACTTCAAGCCTCATGATTTCTTGTGCTTCCAGGCATTTTGCAAGACTTCCCTAGTGATCTAAAGTGCTTTGAAGATGCTAAGCTAAGTAAATGCTGGGTGTTTGAACGCTGGTGCTGACAAGTAACTGTCCCTTAGGTCTGCTTGGGAGGGTGAAGGGTAGATGTGAACAGCTGCCTGGTATGTGCTGGAAAGGATGCAGCAGCTCTGATTTTGGTGTTTGTCTTGGGAAAGGGTGCAGGGCGTAGAGAGATAACGGTGCAGGCGCTCTGAAGGTTTAGGCAATTTCAGATCCTGTTACTTCCCAAGTCACAGGAGAGCTCCTAGTAGTCGGGAGTTTGTGATAAGAAGATGAGGTTCTCGTAGGACCAAACCCAATAAATCACTACAGTGATGCCTCTCTTCAACCTCATCCACGATTAAGGGAGGCAGAAGTATGAGTCTGCTTCCAGATGCACCCCAAAGGTTTATTTTTTTAATAGCTCAATATTATCTTAGGCTTGATACCAAGCATTGGTTTGCTTGGCTTCTGCTGAAGCGTGAGCCTCATTTATTCTTGATAGATGCTAGCAATCTCAGGTCTGATGTGAGAATACATTTCAGCCTTCCTTGCTGTTTGATGCTCAGTTTTATGTGCACCTGGCAAGAGGAGTGCGTTGTTGTCTGTTACTGTTAATTGTGGCAATGAGAAATTGGACTGATTGCATTTCTAATGGAGCTCATTATAACCGGCTGTCAAATTTAATACCTTTGTCAGCATCTGGCCTGCCCTGGAGCTGATGAAGGAGCTGCAGGCTGCTCATCATTTCCTTTGGATGGTGTTTGACTTGACTGCTACTCCTTTTTGCAAAATGCGCAGGCTCTCTGCCCGTTTCCTTGCTTATTTGTGGCGATGCCAGAGAAGTTTAATGCAGGGAAGATGTTGTCGTTTTAAGGGTTGGATGACTCCGCCTCGGGCTGTGAGGGAGTCCTTTCCTTCCCAGTCTGCGCGGAGCTGTGTGCAGCACTCGTGCGTGATAGAGGGAGCACGGACACTCTCAATGCTCAGGTTAAACCCCCGAAGTGCATGTTGCTTTTCTGTTACTCAGCCCTGTGGACAGTTCAGAGCTGGCTTCTGTTTCCTATCCTTATTTAATGACTAGATGATTTATTTCTGTCTGGTCTGGAGGGCTACACGAGAGATTGTCTCTCTTGCCAGTATCTGAAAGTCGCCGTTACCTCCAGGCAGATGGCTGACCTGTTTTCTGAAGTGCTCCCGCTGCGTCTTAGTGGATCTGGGAGCTTCTTACCGAGTTCCCTCTTGCCGCTCCAGCGGTCTGTCCTCGCTCCCGATGGCAGCTTGTTATTGTGTACAAGAAGGTCAGTATAGCGCAGGGTGATGGAGGGAGGCCATGGCACACCCACAGCTCCCAATGGATATTTGTGCTGTCTTTGACCCCGCCATTGCAGGTTGAGGTCAGGGCTCTTGCTTGGCGCTCAGACGAGCTGTTTTGTACGCGAACGATGTCTCTGCTTGCACTTCCAAAGCTGTGTGCTTGCAATGATATGCTGGGGATGATTCTTGTGAATGGAGGAATGTTTGGTGCTGAGAAGAGGGAAGTTGTGATGAGATGCTTGCGTTTCTCTTCCCAGCGGTGAGAAAAAACGAGGACTGATTTCACTGTCTGTCAACCGCATACCACACATTAGGTGGCAAGAAAACCATTTTATCCTCCTGCCTGCTTTTAATGAGCAGTGATGTGCACCAGGGGTAGACTCCCCTTGCAGATAAAACCCTTAGGACATGATCTTGCGTGAAGATGCAGCATTTCCAAGCAAATCCATATTTCCTTTCTGAAAGACAAGAATACTGCCACTTTTCTTTGTATTGGCCAGGACACATCTGCAGGAATTTGGGGCAGAAAATTATTACTGTGCCTGTCAATAGCTCTATTGTTTTCCCCCAAAATGTGGTCTGTGTTAGCCTGTGTCCCTCCTGGTGATCTGCTTCACTTGAGTTTTCTCTGATTTCTGTTTTCCAGGACTATAAAGGACCATGAAGTTTCATAGATTTTTCTTTAGAACAAGTAGTGTGATAGTCTGTAGGTTTATGATGATAGCTGTGACTTCAGAAAACTACTGATTTGGGTTCGTCAGGATTACATCTAAACGTAACTGGTCCAAGTCCCACATGGCTCCTTTCCTTGATTAGTTCAAATAAAGCCAGTGGGATTGACTGGTAGAGAAATGTGAACACAATTGTGGTGTCACCTTACAGTCAGCAAATTAAATAGACTGGTAAGATTTTTTTCTGATTAGATTTTGGAAAAATATGTTTAACTCCAGAGGAATTGAGGGTCAGAAGCCATCGGCCTTGGCCTGATGCAAGCTCTCATTTCGAAGGACAAAAATAGACTCCCCTGCACTAATGTTCTGATGCGAATAGTGTACCCGATGCTGCAGAGCTGTTTGTTCTCCCTCTTGTTTTTCACAGATCTTCCAGAAAACAACAGGTTGAAATGTCTGCAGAATTGTGCAGACGCAGCTCTGAGCTGGGGCAGCCTCTTTCAGACACTGATTCCAGAAGGCACTTAGGAGCTTGGCTTTCTTGTTTCTCTATGTGTTTCTCCATCTCTGCAGGGACAACAAAGTCTGCCAGTTCGGTAAATGGCACAATAGCAGAGGGATGCCACTTAGATCCAGGAGAACCCAGCACTGAAGCCTATCTCCAAAACATCTCCATCACATCTTTCAGAGGGGGAGGCAGGTTCCTTTCTTAGCAGTAGGAAATTCTGGGGGAATGCCAGAACCGGCAACCTATTTTTGTGCTTGTTTTGTATACAATAGCTTCTGGAAAGAACTTGGAGCCTGATGCATTTACCTTCTTGATTTCCTGGAATAAACAGACGCCGGAGTGGGTGCTGTGTTGGGGGCCAGGCAGAGGATTAACTTGTGCCAAGTGAGTCACAGGGATATGCGACTTCGCATGAATCATATTTGCTGACACTGAGATCAGGCTCTTGTATCAGACTGTTGTTCTGCTAAATGCAAACTGTGCATACCTCCAATCACATCCCACTGGCAAGCTGAGCTTGCTTGTGTTCAAAACAAAGCGGGCGGCTTTGGGAACATAAGATGGCAATGGGAGTTTTCTTAGTCATTTCAGCCACTATGCAAACATTTATGCTTTTTGTGATGTTAGCTGCTAATGGTCTCCATTTTTAGGCATGCCCTAATTTCTGTGTGTGCTTTCAACTGGAATATGTTTTTTGGGGGATGGGGAAGGGAGTCCCATATCAACATAAATGAAACCTGAGCTTTGTTGATTTTTTTTGAGACAACGAATAAAGCAGTCACCACTAGATGCCAGCTTGGTGGCGTATCTTGATGGAGGGACATGAGAAACTTGAATTTAACTGCCCTGCAGGTCACTTCACAGCCCAAGAAGTTCAAGCGCTTTGCCCTAGACCAGCACCAGGACACAAGCTACTTTGTGCCCACTTGCAAAAAGCCAGGGCTTTTCGGGGACCTTAGTACAAATCAAGCCTGGGTGCTTGTTTGCTTCTTCCTTCTAGTGCTAATGGTCTCCAAACTTCTCTCTCGTTTCACTCTTCTGGCTTGTAAACCTCTAAAAGAGAATATCCTGTCATTAGGGAGTAACGGGAGGATTTTTTGCCTTGATGTCACCTTGAGGACAGAGGTCTTGGTGGATCTGTCTGAGGTGGGTTTGGCTGTGGCGTGGCAGCCGCTGGAGATGGGCAGGTGCCGTGTAGGTAAAGCAGTGAAGAAGGGGAGAGGGGAACGGAGCAGACAGTTCTCCTGGATGTAGGAAGTAAAACCACTTTTGAAAAACATTGAGATTTTCATAACTGAGGCCGCTGGGTTTGTATCCATTAGATTAATTATATTGGCCTTGATCCTGCAAATGTGCTCAGAGGTGAGAATAGTAGAGGCTTTAGTACAGTTGGTCCCTGTTGTTCTAGCTGTCAATTTTATTGCCTGAAAAAGCAACTATATTTTTCTTTTTAACAGTGCATTAGCATTTTCCATCACAGCTTTTTGTTAAAATCTGGTGGGAAGTCTAAATAAAACAGCACCTTGCTTCAAGAAAGGTGCACAAATAATGGGATTTCTTGAACTAATTTAATCTACCAGCGTTGAATACTTAACTGTATCTCTGTATTGGGCAGAAAATTTTTGGCAGGGAGGTAGCTGACTTGTTTCTATGACAACTGAGATCATGTCATGGATACTTGGGCAAAAAACCAGAGTGCTTACAGCTTCTGCTGCGAGAAAGCCATTTAAAATATGAGTACAAATTTCTTACCGCATACTTGATGGAGTTAAGTGGTTTAAAGAAACCTAAATAAAATAAAGCCAGATTCCCAGGTAACTGGAGGGAAGGTTTCCTTTACTCTTATTAAGGGTTTTTAATTGTTTCCCGGCTCTGCATCATGCATGTGGATTTCTAACATCTTGGCACACATTTGCACTGAGTGCTCTGCCTCCCTTCTGCCTGGGAGGAGAGAGGCAGAGGGAATATCAACAACTGAACCAGCAGGAAAAATTGGTGAGGGAGGACTGTGGTAAGAGAATATGGAATAAATACAGCTGGAGACAGCTATGTCCCAGTGCAGAAGCACCAGTGGAAAGTGGTGGGATTGCTGAAAGGTGACAGGGCTGCATTTTCATTTGTCCGGGCAGCATCGGGTTCAATGAGACCCTGGTGCAAGATTGAAGCTTTTAGGTACCTGTGTCGTGCTGTGTTAGTTGCTACCTCAAAGTCATAGTTGGTTCAGGCGTGGTCAGATGTATGTGAGGATCAGCCTGTGGCTAAATAGCTTCGATTTTAGGAAGAACCTAAACAACAACTAAAAAAAGGCAGAAAAAAGGTCCGTGGAAGGGTAAAGGAGAGAGTACTGTCCAGTGGCTGGGAAAGGAGACAAGTCATGATTTCTGCGTTAACTTACTGCAAGTCTGAGTCTCTCCAGGCTTTTCTTTCAAGGGCAGAAATAGCAGAAAACAGCAGAGAAGAGGCGTCAGAAGCCTGGTGTTTCTTAGGGGAGCAGCAGAATTGGTGACAGAATACCATCTATTAGACCCAGCTTCCCTGAAACGCTGTTTGTACTGGCATTGTGGGACACTCTGCAGTCTGTGGCTTAACACAGCCTAAACCTGCGCCTTGCAGTCACAAGCACATTGCAGAAGCACTCTGTAATGAGCTTAAATTTTCACCGGCGATAGCCCTCGGCAAGCATCACTCACTGTCGTCTGTGCCGGTTTGCACTCTTTGCTTGCTACTGCAAGCCGCTTTGCGGAAAGCATTGCTATCTGATGATTATCCTTTGGGGATGGGGATCTGTCTGGCTCGGTTGGAGGACTAGCGAGATAGCAGTGGAAATGTGCGGGAGGGTGTTACCAAGGCAATGCCACAGCTGGATTAAGTAGCCCAGACCAGGGTGCATCATGCTCAGGCTTAAACAAGTTATTTAGCACCCTGCTCAGCTGCTTAAACTGGTGATTTGTAGGCTGATGGTTGCAATTTGCATAAAAGGTATAAAAATAGTGTCAATTACTGAGTCCTCTCCATAGCCTATATCTGGCACAATGTCCTATATAATCTCAACACTTCATTTCAGAGAGAGGTCTAAGTAGGGAGAAGAGCTGATTCCCAACACTGCTCAGTTGTTTTCGAAGTGAAGATGTTAAAATGTATAGCCCTCACTTTAAGTGGCGATTTCTTCCATAAGGGAAAATGTTTTCTTCCAGCTCCCATCAGGCTTAAATTGAGGAAGCGAGACATGTGGCAGGAATGAGTCCTCCATTTAATGTTGAACCCTAACAACGTCCCTTTATCTTGACAAACCTCTTGATTGCCTTCATTGTACTCTCTGGAAGTAACGTGGCAATGTTTGTTGGAGCTGTGGGTATTGTGTGTCTGTTGCACAGCCTCTCCTGTTCCCACTGCTGAGGATGAAGTGGGGAAAAGAGGGACACATGCACCGTTGGACTGATCCAGTGAGGCTTTGCTCCTGCTCTTGGAGACCAAAACACTTTGCAGCATGAGGTTTGGTTTGCGTTTGTGCTGAAATTGGTGGATCAAGTAACTGGTGATGTGGTTTACATCAATTCAGCTGTACCATCGGTGTCTTGCAATTAGTGCAAGAAATCATCATCTGGGCTATGGCAGAGATCGGGACTGCCTATTCCAGAAGCTGTTAGATTAGCTCGGTTGCAACATCAAATTCCTCTGTTTCTTGAGCTATGCAGTTGCTTTCATCTTTCATGTTCTTGGCCAGGAGTGGAAGGGAGGAAGGCATCAGTGCTCTTTCCCTTTCTTTTGGTCTCTGAGCACTTTGCGAAACTTCTGATCCTCTGGGCCACAGGCAAGGAATAATTTGCCTGCTTTGCACTTAGCCTTGCAATGTTAGTGCTTTGGGGAATAAACTGCAGGGATGCTGGCTTGGATCTGCTTCCTCGTTTCAATGCCTTAGTCCTTTTATTGCATGGCTGGCGAGCCTGGGACTTGCATGCAATGATGGATACTTGGACTACATTAGAAACCTGCTTGAGGTTTTTGGTTTTAGCCTATACAGATGATGGTGGTTACCCTAAGTACCTAAGCACTTCCTTGCCCATTTGATTTGAATCAGTCACATTAATTTTTCTTTTTTAGAAATGTGCAACAAGAGAAGAAAACCCCCCATTTCCTAAAGGTAATCTAGAAGTCTAGAAGGAGAAACTGAGTTTGATCAGGCTGGAGCTGAAGCTTTTCTCTGTTATTTAGGTTGCTCACAGGGGAATTCTGCAGAGAATCCTTTTCTTGGAGAAAGCATAGAGAAAGCATTGAAATAGGAAACATAGACTGTAGCTAAATACAGTGCACTGATTTCCCAAAACCTGCTCAGGAACAGGGCCCCTGACCTGTGCTGTGCTATAGGATGCCAAACTCATGGTCTGCGGGGAGTTTTATCGTTTCCAGTCTTTTTGCTTGCTGCCATTTGCAGCTGCCTTATGGATTCGACCTTTTGTGTGTTCCCAGCTAAATGGCACTAAATCTCTCTGAAGTCCGAGGGACAAGTGGATTTTACAGGTCAGTTAAAAAACAGCTGAAAAAAAAGCCAAGTTGCATTTCTTTGCCAGCTCTTCAAACCCCCGTGAGGGCTGGCAGAAGTATTTAGTTTTGCTTTCCTCTTGCTTCCCAGTGGATGGGAACGGAAAGAAGCAAGCACGGAGCAAGGTGAGCAAGAGGCGACGCAGGGTGTGACTGGTGCGATGGCTGGTGCTTTGCTCGTCCACGGAAGTTATCTCTGACAGCACTGTTGTATGTTTAGCTGCCTCCACCTGACTGTGTCTAGCTGTCCTTGTCTGTTTGAAGAACCTGGCCTGCAGCCATTGATATGTTACAGCTTGGGAAGTAATTATTTTCTCCTGCGTTAAATAAGGGAGCTACTCAAGTCTTACTGCTCTAGTGAACTACAAATATCCCCCGATTTGGTTACACCAAACCAGTTGCAGTGGATGCTTGTTTTGGTGGGGGTCCCCCCCTCTCCGAGCGCAGGGCAGCACTGCCTGGGAGCCCAAAGGGATGAAGTCACTTTGTTTGCAGGGCTCCCTGTGTTTGTCAGCTTGGCTCCCTCCTTGCTTTTCCTGCAAACATGCTTTCTTTTCCAGGAGTTTTAAAATAGCCCATGGTCTGAGGCCAAACGCATGGGCTCTGCCTTGCCTGATGCATGAGTGCTCCCCAGGGACTGGTGTTTTCCTTCCTTGCTTCAAGGACTGAGGAGCAGGATGAAGCTCTGCCACTGAAATGAGGGGCAAAATGTGGAAGTTTGGATTCGTCCCCTATTCAGGAGCTGGACTGGAGCCAAAACTGCCACTGGGGAGAGGGCATGGGACTGCCTGGGAGCCAGGAGGTCGTTCCTAATCCTTTGTCCACCACTGGCCTGTTGCAGAGCCTTCAGTAACCTCCTGTCTTGCCTGTATTTATTTACCCCCTAAATACAGGACTTTGCTCTGAGCTAAGTGCTGGAGCAGTACAAGGGGCAGGGAAAGCACGTGTGTTCATTTCCAGTACATCAGGTTTCTTCTGTGGTCAGAGAGGATGGCTGGGCCTGAGCGATAAGCCATGCTCTTCCTCTTCGGCTATTTGAGGATGGGCTTGGTGTTATTTTTGGTGCCCTCATGTAAAGTCAGCACTTGAAAAGTCTGTCTGAAAGCCTTGAGCCTGTCTACTTGGGGGCCTTTCTGTCTAATTTGGGCAGTGTTGCATACTTGGAGATCTGCCTGGAGATTGGGAGACCTTGTAAAAATTCCTGCTAACAAGCTTGTGTCCCTTAAGCACTTGCTGTACTTGGAGATACTTATTAATCAACTGCGAGGCATCTTTAACTGTTCAGAGGGAACAGATCCTTTTCTATGGCTGCTGCTGAGACTGATGAAGAGTAAAACCCATCATGTATGTCACCTAAAACACTTGATGTTGTTTCTCATGGGTATAACCCTGTGTAATACCCAGAATATTTTCTTCTCTTTCTCTCACACAGAAGCAGAGTGGTGGTGAGTGTTACGTGCAGTGGGTTGGTCTGAGTGTCTTCAAAGAGTGCCAGCACTGTATGTAGTAAAGCTCTTTGTCTCTCTTTAACTTGCAGGAGTCCGAGTCTGAGAACAAGCTGGATGGAGAGACAGCATCAGACAGCGAAAGCAAATCTGAATTTGGAGGATCCCCCCCGGTGCCGACATCGGATGACACTCCAGAGGTCCTGAACAGAGCTCTCTCCAACCTGTCCTCAAGGTAGCACTCACTGAGCATCATTCCCCTCTGCTGCCAGGGCCCCTGCATCTTCACGGCGCCTTTCCTAGCCCCAGCGGTGGCTGCTGGAAGCTGAATAAGCAGCTCTCAGAAGCACTGCGCTCTCCCTCCCTGGCATGCAAGCAGGAAGGTGCCCCCGTGGCCACAGGAGACAGAAGATGAAGGTGATGCTAGCGGGGAGAGCAGAGCGCAGCGCTCAGGGCTGCTGTGTGTGGGAGAGGACTGGTGGCAGAGGAGTGCTGCGGGAGGGCCACCTCGCTGCGTCCTTGGTCTTGGCAGGTGAAAAGAGGCCTGGGTGGGGCAGAAGACGCGTTTAGCTTTGACAGAACTCTCAGCAAAGACTTCAACTGCGGTGGTTTTTAACCACTAGTGTGACCTACTTCTGCAGGAATGCATGAGAAAAGCATGCTGATAAGGACAAGATTTAAGAACAAACTGGGAATGTTCTCTACAGGCTGCTTTGGGGGGAAAGCATCTTACTTATATCACGGGAGAAAGTATCTCTCCTGGGTGTGCTGTGAGGATGAGAGAGGCTCAAGGCAGGATCTGTTGGAGAGTAGCGAGGGTTTGACACACCAGGGCCCATGCCTGCTCTTGAAATGAGTGCAGAGAGGGGTAATGGTCCCCATTTTATTTGAACTTACCATGCAGCTTGTCCAAGGTGTGGGAAACCTGTAGCAGAACAGGAGCAGACACTCTCCTGTCCCATTTCAGTGCCCTTAGAGATGCTCTGCACCTGGCTAATGCTTTCTGCATTTAGTGACGTTCATAGCAGGGGAGACTGAGCTAAACTGTAGCCTTGCAGCTGCTGCAACCAGGCCTTCATCAGTGGATCAAGATCTCTCTGCAGCACTAAAAGGAAACTTGGGGTTTCCAGGGCTCGGTTTCCTTCCTGTGACGTACAGAGAGCAGAAGTGCTGTCCTGCTTCCTTGCTTTGTTTTGACTTTCTCTAATGTCTTTCCTTCTCTATGGCTTAGATGGAAGAATTGGTGGGTAAGAGGCATCCTCACGCTGGCAATGATTACCTTCTTCTTCATCATCATCTACTTGGGACCCATGGTCTTAATGACAATAGTAAGTGCTCCAAAGAGATGCCCTGATGTTCACAGCGGTAGGGGGAAGGTTGCTGGGACCTTTGCTGTGGTAGGAAGCTCAGGACCTCATATTTTGGAGGTCCCTATTCAGCTTGCTGGATTTCTCTCTCCATGGAGGAAACCTGGAAGGAATCTGTGACCACCTGCCCCGGCAGTCAGCATTTAGCTACAATTGAAACTAATACAAGGAGTTGTTAGAAACCTCCTGCAAAGGAAAGGGAAGGGAAAAACAACGTGGTGAGCTTCCCATGTTGGATTAGGAGACTCCTGGCAGACTGATAGCAACTGCTTAAGGACATTTTGCTCTGCACATGCATGTTTTTTATCTCCTGGAGGAAAGAGATGTTTAACCAACATGTATTACAGCTTCTGTATGTCTTTTTGTGTAGGTGATGTGTGTCCAGATCAAATGTTTCCACGAGATTATCACTATTGGCTATAATGTGTACCACTCGTATGACCTGCCCTGGTTCAGGACGCTCAGCTGGTGAGTAAGGGGGCTGCTCCCCTCCCAAGGCTTGTGTGCAGCAGTAACGCTTGATCCCATTGCAGACAGGCAGCAAGGGGATCATCTGGCTACCTCCAAACCAGAGACCCTGGGATTGCTGTGTGTTGACCAGTGTCATGTGTTAGCAGCTCTTGTGAAGGAAAAGCTCCCACAAACCTTGATAGATCGATATCTTGAAAGAGCCCGTATTGATAAAGTTTGTCCTGTTGTTAATGAAGTGCAGAGATTTGAATCCCATGATCTGTGCAAGGGACAGCATTGACAGGCATCACCACTTAGAGATGGACATGATTGCTTGGGTGGGATGGGACTTTTTAGGTGGCTGTGAAACAGGGCTGAACGTTGGGACATAAGGGCTGGGGAGAGGGCAGGAGCAGCGCTTTCAGGAGGCACAGAGCGGGTGATTTAAGGATGCACAGACTCGCAGAGGCCTGTTGAGGAGTGCCACCTAAAGGCAGAAAGTCTTTGTGCATCAGGCGGCCAAACGCAAACCCCAGCGGTTTGATCCATGGCAAAGTGGAGCTGAGTGATGCAGCCACTAATTTGAATGAAGGTGACATTTCTAGACTGAGGGAAATAAAGTTCTGGCTGTCACTTGAAGAAAGCCTGTTTTCAGTGTACCAGAGCAATGTAAAGACCTTAGGGATCAGTCACTTTCAGTGTTTCTCCAGAAGCCTTTTAGGGTTCCTCCTAATGAGCATCTGCATCCTTCGCAGGTACTTCCTGCTCTGCGTAAACTACTTTTTCTATGGCGAGACTGTGACAGATTATTTCTTCACCTTGGTTCAGAGAGAGGAGCCCCTGCGAATTCTCAGCAAATACCACCGCTTCATTTCTTTCGCCCTGTACTTAACAGGTAGAGACCACATTTTCTGTTGCTTAATCTTGTCTGGGCTGGAGGGAAGAAATCTCCTTGAACCACTCTTGTTCTGAGTATTGTGTCCAATGCAGGATCCATAGCAAATTATCTCTGCTCTTCAGTGATGCTGGAACTTGGCTGCATAGTTAGAGTAGTGGTGGGAAATCTCTTCTTCCATGAGGCTCTGTAGAAGAAAACTCCGTAATGTGGATGGGACAGCCAGGCTTGATTGTTCATCTGTCCAAGTGTTACCTGTAGGCAATGGTACTTTGTGACTTCCCAAGTAGTTTGTTTTCCCACTCCACATTGCTGCTTTACTCAAGTAAAATCCTAAGGAGCTGTGCAATGTCATGGTAAAAAAGTATTTCTTACTGTTGAAGATACATTCCCACCATTTACTTTTCTACTGTCTCTCAACAGGTTTCTGCATGTTTGTCTTGAGTCTGGTGAAGAAACACTATCGCCTCCAATTCTACATGGTAAGGTTAAATGCAGGGCCTGGCTGCTCCCAGTTGGAGGCAGAAGAAGGAATAAATGTAGCCTGCTTGAAAACATTGTGTAGAGGACTATGTGTCAGTAGATGCTTCTGTGCTGGTCATGCATTGTAATGCTGCCTGGAAGAAAAGTTACTGTGAGCAGACTGTATTTTTAGGAAGCTGGCTCTGACCAGATTTCCCTGCAAACATGTATTCTCTTCTCTCTGCACTTGTGGATGCTATTAAGAAACTTTCTGCAAGCTGAGAGGACTGCACAAGGCTACTTGACTCTTGTGCTGAGCGTAGATCACCACCAGAGTTAATTGGCTATGTCCTCCTTTTCCCAAACATCAGTAAGGCATTGCTTGTATTCGACTGTTGACATGGCTAGTTTTGCTTTCCAGTATATTCAGCACACAGGGATATGGCTTGGATATCTATCAGTCTTCTCTTATATAGTCAGGAGGCTGAGTGAGATATGTGGGATAGGTGTAGGCTAAAGAGCATTTAGTCCAGCAGAAGTCTTCCCAATGAAGGTCACTTCTGGGCTTGAGCTGAGGAACATGCCCATAAATTACTATGGGTGACTGTTCACTGCTCTTCGCGACTCTTGGTGTTTGTCATGATGAAGGTGCATGCTAGAAATGCACATGTGCATGAGCCCTTCTCTGAGAGGTAGCTAACAGCATCTGATTTCTGCCAGCGATGCGTATGGGCAGTGTCTCTAGGCAGGCTGGACTGCATGCTGTCTTCTCTTCCAGTTTGGATGGACCCATGTGACGTTGCTGATTGTTGTTACCCAGTCACACCTCATCATTCACAACCTGTTTGAAGGAATGATATGGTGAGTTGCCATGCATTCTGAGTTGCTTTCATTTCTGCAGCCTGAAATGAATTACCGTGTTTTGAGTTAAAACTGTTCTTTTAAAAAACCAAATGGCCAAGGAGAAGGTACTTCCTGTGAGGGACCAACCTGTTCAGAATAGAAAAGCAAAAGATTGAGTGACACCTCAGCAATTTAGGACTTGCTTTGTGCTACTTGAGAAGTATAGAGAGTTGTTGTGAAGAAGCATCTCAAAATTGCTGTGGGGTGCAGGGACCTTTCAGGCAGCGTCAGGCCTGTGTAAGTGCTTTCTCTTTATACCCACATCTAGCAAATGGATGGGAAAGTGCTGCTTGACACTTGATTTGGGGCAATGCTGTCAGCATCACGTTAAAAGCAGCACTTTGAAAGGAAGGAGATTGCAGCCTCCCACCTTACTCCAGCTGCCGTGCAGAGGAGAAGCCCCTTCAGTGGTCTTTCCAAAACCAGCAGGGCCGGAAACTAATTTTGGCCACTTTAAGATTGCATGTTCCTCTGCGTGTCACTACCAGCCCAGAGTGCTTTGGGAGCTGCCTGCTTACAGCTAAAATACAGCCTCTCTGGGGGGGGGAAGGAGGCAACTGTCTAACAGCATGTCATGTGTGGCAAAAAACAATGTGCGTAAAACAGGCCATTCTGGGTATACGACCTGCTTTTTAGTCCAGAGAGCTAGAGTAGTCCCCCAGATTTCCCGAGGAGCTTCAAGTGGTTGCTCCTTGCATTGCTTTGGAGGGGGAGACGTTGATGTGATGGCACTGCAAAGCATCTTATGAAGCAACTGCTCATTTAGTTAAGTCATGGAGTTGTCTGATCTTGGCACTTTCCAATGGTTTGATTCTTCTCCCATCTAGGTTCATCGTCCCAATTTCCTGTGTGATCTGCAATGACATCATGGCATACATGTTTGGGTTCTTCTTTGGCCGCACACCACTCATCAAGGTTTGTAACACTTTGGTGGACAAAACATGCATTTTGGCTTCTTTGGGTCTTAGTCCTGTGTTCCTTCATCTCCAGTTCTGTGGCTTGTCATGGGTCTGAAGCAAGCCTCCAAATTAAACTTGGTGTGTTTCACAGTCTTTGAGGCTGTAATGTTAAATGAACCATTTCAGACCGAGGTGTTAGTGTCAGCTTCTGACCAAACTCTTATTTGTTGGTTGTTGGCACCAATTTGTTCTTGCCTCAGCAAATCACAAGTGAGGAAGGGCTGCATAGGTGTGAGGTGGTGTGCAGAGATGTACAGTTTGTAATTACCCCTCCTCTCTCTCCCTGGCAGCTCTCCCCAAAGAAGACCTGGGAGGGTTTTATTGGAGGATTTTTTGCCACCGTTTTGTTTGGATTGCTGGTAAGTAGCAATCATAGTGCTTATTTCATTGGTCTTTTCCCTTCATAGGGTGACATTGTTTTGTCTAAACGCAGTCAAGCTTTAAGCTCTCCCAGCTCTTGTCCAAGACTTCACATTTTCCTTACTGACTAGGATTTGAACTGGTCCATGGCTGTGTTCTGTGGTGTGTGCAGATACTGCAGATGGAGCAGCGTACTGGAGGAAGTTTTTAGTCCCTGTTAGACCCTGTGACATGTTTATTACAATAATTATCCTTGAAATTTTCTCTGCTCCTGTTGGATGAATGCTGTGCATCATTTCAAGGGCTGTGCAGGGAATTCAGTGCTCTTGGAATACTCTTCTCTGTTTTTATGACAATCTCTGTGTCTTCTTGTTTCCGTCTTCTCAGCCAAACAGTGCAGCCTGTCTCAGCCCGTTCGTACAGGGCTCTGATCACTGCATGCTGAACTGATGCACTTACTGAATAAAAATGCTTATTCTGCCTTTAGCCAATTACTGCTTCTCAGGAGAGTAATCTTCTTAATGAAGCTGGGAGTGTGGCTCCCTCCTCGCCGTGTCTCCTTGAGTGGCCTTTTCCCTTGAGACCGTCTTTGCCACATTGCTCAGGAAAATATTAATTCTGCTTTTTTTTGCTGCATCTCTTTTTCTCTCTCCTTGAAGCTGTCCTATGTGATGTCCGGGTACCGGTGCTTCACCTGTCCGGTGGAGTTCAACAATGATACCAACAGCTTCACAGTGGACTGTGAGCCATCCGAGCTGTTCCAGCTACAGGAGTACAACATCCCCTTGGTGCTGCAGTCCGTGGTGGGCTGGGTAGGACTCTCTGTTTATTGGATCTTATTTATTGGGATAGGAAAACTAAGAGATCAGGGCTTTATTTTGATGGTCTTTGAAGGAACATGACAAGGGATGATGGTACATCCAGAAAAAGGCGGAATTTGAGTAGTGCTCCCTGCTGGTTGAAGGCCCAAAGGAGTTGTCCCAAGTCTGGTGGGACATTAACCCACTTGAAAACCAAGTAACCTAAATCCTGGAGAGGAGAGGAAAGAGGGACAAGCGGTGGACAGTGCTATTCTCATTGAAAATCCTTCTCTGACATGTTTTTCTTTCTGCAGAAGACAGTCCGGATGTACCCCTTCCAAATCCACAGCATCGCACTGTCTACTTTCGCCTCCCTCATTGGGCCGTTTGGAGGCTTCTTTGCTAGTGGATTTAAGAGGGCCTTCAAAATCAAGGTGAGGATGGTGAAGGTCATTTACATTTTAGAAAGGAAAGACTAAATGGTTGCTACCACTCCAAATAGTCCCTGTGCTCCGAGGAGTGGCAGGCTGGGCACTTTGGGAAGGGAGGGGAGGTTTGTCCAGTCACAGATAAAATGCTGGAGCAGGATCTAGGTTGGTTGATTGAACGGAGAGAGACCTTGAAATTTCAACTGTGATATTCTAAACGCCGCTTTGGTGCAGAACTTGAGGTAGAGGAAGAAAGACCCAGTCAGGAAATTTTGCAATTTGAGGCTTCCCTTGATGTCTTGCAGGCTGGTTTTACGTATAAACAGTCCGTGTTCAGTTATGATGCCTTGAAAGGCAAGACAGGGTTGCAAGAGATAAACACTAGCCTTCCTTGACCTTTAAGTGACAGATCTGAGTCAAGCCTTGATGTCTCTCAGGCACTGGTAATCTTCATAACGGAGAAACTTTTAAAACCAGGGAGAGATTAAACAAAATGTCTTCTTAGTCTGACTTTTGCCTTCTGGGAAGAATTAGAGCAAGGGTGTAAGGGTCATGCATAGAGGTACATAGGCAAGTACATGTAATGGGCATTTGAAACTGCTAAATGCAATCCCTTCTGCTTGGCACAGGACTTTGCCAACACAATCCCAGGGCACGGAGGTATCATGGACCGCTTTGACTGTCAGTACCTGATGGCTACCTTTGTTAACGTGTACATTGCAAGCTTTATCAGGTATTTATTGCTTTGCAGTGAAGTTTGGGGGCCCTGTCAAACTAAAGTTACGTACAGGCTTGTAATAAGAGACGGTTGTTATCCCTGTTAGATTAACATCTAAAAATACAAGACAAAGAAAGAGAGGAAATGGAGGCTTGAAGAAGAGAAGCATCTTTTGGCAAGGTCATGCAGAGCTGAAAACACAACCCTCATTTCCCAGGGTCTGCTATTCCAATTGCTCTGAAATTCCTCCATGTCCCTTCTGCATCCCTGTGAATCTTGAGTAGGGTTTCCAGAATTGAAATAGCAGAAAAACCTAATTTTGTAGCATTAACAAGTATTCTGTAGCCAAGCATAGAAGAAAGCCTGTAGGTACCTAAAAGATGTACTGAATGAGTTGAGGAACTGTCCTTATATGGCTGCTTTGATTTTTGAAGGGGAGCATCTGCTGATAAGGGAAGATGCACAACCCTCTTGAAACAGATTGGGTTTGGGTGGGCTTTTTTTTCTTTGCTTACTGTTCAGCATCCTGTGCCTTTTGCACCCATTTCCACATCTCAAATGGAGTTAAGCTCCCTGGGTAGAACTGGTGAAGGAATGGGCAATATGGCTATTACTTTAAGCCTATTATTTTGATGAAATTGCATTTGGGTTGTCAGATCATTTGAGATGTCGCCATGTGACTCATTGATAATGATGCTTTTGTGTTTCAGAGGTCCGAACCCAAGCAAACTGATCCAGCAGTTCTTAACCTTGCGGCCAGACCAGCAGCTGCACATCTTCAACACGCTAAAAGCACACCTTGTTGACAAGGGTATGTTAGGTGGCTTGGAGGACGCATAGACAGCCGGGCAATTGGAACAGGACTGAAAACAGACAAGCCTCCTTGAGGAAATTCCTGGCTTGCCTGATTTGAGACAATAACAAGGCCTCATTTCACTGTAACTTTTCTTCCTTTCTTGGTAAATGTTTGCATTTGTGGTTTTTTTTAATAACATATTTATATAGCTTTGGTTCAAATGAGCAAATCTTGGGTTTCTAGCTGAAAAGGAGTTAAGGCTTGGAAGGACTGTTGGGTGAAGTAGGAGGGTACGATTGTCCTCATGGTCTCTTCTTAACCTTCAATGCATGTGGGCAGAGCTGAACTTTTTCTGTGAGTGTGTTTATGCAGGGAATACACAAAGCTTTGCCGTACAACTGCCTCTGCACGTGGGAGCCAGCAGGGAAGGTGAAGCTGTGCAGCTCCCCTGGCCATTGTGCCAGGCTGTGTTCACAATGGCAACTCTGGGGACCATCATTTTCTCCGGTGGTAACTGTGAATGCAATGTTAATTTTCCCAGAAAGCCATGTTTATGCCTGTGTGCAGTCTCCTTCTGGACTGCACGGTGAGCACAAGGCTCCATTAATTGGAAGAGGATCTTGTACTAATCCAGCCATATTTCCTCTGCCCAGCCAGGCATGTGCATCTATTTTCACTTGCTGTTTTTTGCAGTGCCTCTCACATTCCCCTCTTATGGATGATATTTTGGCAAATAAGATTTTTATAACCAATTAAACCAGAAATAGACTGGGGACAAGGAGTCAAGAAACTGCTAGTTGCTTGTGGGAATGTGGGAGGTTCAAATTGCTTCAAAACTGAATCAAGTAAATAGGTGTTAAACAACATTGAAGTTTCATTGAGTAATTCCTGCCAAGTAAGAACAACCCTTTAAATAACTTGGTTCATTTTTCCCCCATCAAATAACCTTTAAGAAACACTGAACCACACTTTCTTATTTCTCAATGGTTGGAAACCCTGCACTGGGATATTTTAAGTAATTTGAAGAGCAGTTTCCAACTCTTTGGGGTTTTTTTTTTTTCTGAAGTTTGCTGGTTGGGGCTCCAGCACCCCGCTGGTGCTTTCAGCTGGGTATTTTGTTTTTCTTTCAGGGATCATGTCTATCACCTGTTTGTTACTTGAGTTCTAGATGTCGTGCTGCTGAGTTTATCATGGTCTATGTTGCATTTCAGTCTGGGTTCATTTACCTGCAGGCTTCTGTCCTGCTTTGCTTACTAAATCTTGTCATAAATAGTTTGTACTTAATAGCTGCAAGCTTTATCTAAGTACTTTCCTTTATTTTGTCATACTTTTTTATTATTTAAAAATGAGAGCCCTAAAGATTGTAAAGCTTCTCTTTTTTTTTCTTCTTTTGTGATCAGATAGTGAAAATATCCCTGGTTTACACCTTATGCAATGTTCCCAAACACAAGGTGACTCTGATTTTACTTTCCATAGTTTGTGCATGGGAGAGAGAAACTTTACCTTATTTTAACCTGGGGAACGAGTGACAGGGAAAGATAATACAGAAGTACATTGCTGTTTTCAAACAGTTGCTGACATAAACCTTGTACACAGACCCCCCCCATATGAAGACATGTACACGCTGCAAGCTAGCTAAGCATTGACAGAAAATAAAATACCTGAAAATACTTTGTAGTTCATACTCCATGTTCTGATTCTGCCATTGCTTTCATTTACCCTGAGTGAGCGAGAGAGTGCACATGTGTGTGTAAATACATAACAGATATCAACCTCTCTCTTACATTTCTATAGGACACTTTCTGTGTGGTAAGCTCTGCTTCATCTCCCTAAACAGGAACCACAGGGCAGAAGTTTGTGCCCATTGTACTGCAAATACAGGTATTTGATCAAAAGCACAGATTGTGGAGAAGAAGGGTCTGTTTCCACAAAGTATTTTCAGCATGGTGTTGGCAAAGTTGTTGGCTTCTGGCAGGAGTCAGGACTGCTATGACAGAGCCAGTTCAGGATTGCATTTGGTTAATGCCAGTGGTGTACACAAAGGCTTTCCTGAACTAATTGTGGAGACTATTCCCTTCCAGCTTGAATTAGGCAGGGATTTATTTTCTGTCAACTTAGAGGATATTGGTCCAAGCCCATAATCTGAAAATTGGAGGGGAGAATTGAGGTGCTTCCATCTTGCATTGCCTGGGGAGAATATTTGGTCTGTGTTTCATGACAATTTGGCTGAGTTTAGCTAGGCAAAGTGAGGGCACCTGCAAGGAGTACCGGGGCTGGGAGTAGGTGTGGAAGTGATAGGGTTTTGTGTAGTCCCTGAGAAGTAGTTTGCCCTGTGGGGTCAGACAAGCTGGTGCTTTTCTGGATTCTCCCCGCCCGTTGCCAACATCTGCCAAAATCCCTTGTAGTGCACTGTTGGGTCATAAGTCAGTCATCAGAAGAAGCTATAGCGTTGATAAATATTACAAAAGTGTACTGCTCTTTATATTAAGAAATTTTTCATATGGGTCTTTAGTCTCCTGCTCGTCTTGCTTTAAACCTTTTGTACCTCTTTAGTTGTAATTAGTGGGGCAAAAATCGAACGCAAAGCTTTTCTGCATGCTTTTGATTTGAAGTAGCATTCGGGCCTTTTTGAAGGGGTGTAATGCTGAATGTGGACACTGGAGGGCAAAGCAGTTGCATTTGGTGGCTTCCTAGGGCTGGGAGAGAAGCAGCAGCAATAGTGCGTGTGGGTGGCTTTGCTGATAAGCTCACAGCTTTATTCCTTCCCAGCAGTGCAGTTAAAGTGTGGACTTCCAAGCCTGTTTTGATCCTGAAGGGTAAAGCTACGTGGAAAGGGTTTAGCATCCTGCAATGAAGTTTAGTAAACTGAATGGGAACAGTGCATCCGTTTGAGAGATGAGGCGGAAGGAGGGAGATGGGTGTTGTTAAGATTATTTGGAAGCTGTACAGTTGAACTTGCTGAGAAATACTGGCGAGCACCATAGTGTGTCCTCTGTCAAGCTGAGAGCTGTGGCTGGCAAACCCACTTCTACACCACTGGTATGAATATATGTGATAGTACCACTCAGCGACAGCGTGCTGCCTGGGGGAGCATTTGGTGGGTTTTCCTCATCAGCCCAGCCTGTGAGTGGCTTTCGTTTGCTGTAGATACTTCAAGTTAGACTTGGAAAGTTAGACGAAATGAAAAGCTGATGTTAGTGGCTTTGGCTATCCCTAAAGGAGATAACTGTGATGCCAAGGGACGTATAGCAAGACATGTTGCACCTCTCTTCATTGCATTAAGCCTTGCAGGACCGTGGTCATGCTGCAGCTCTCACAAGAATTTAGGTTCAGAGGGACGCTGACGTAGCTAGCACTGCTGGAGAGGCCAAAGTGACACCAGGGATGTCTAGGTAAGGTGATGCGGGGATACTCACGTGAAGTTTCTCCAGCTGCAGGGCTCGAGCTCAGCATTGCACAATAGTTTTTGTTCACAGTGGGCTCTGTGACCGGAGAAGTTCCTCCTGCTTGTGCCCAGCAAAAGGGAAATAACTGTGAGAACAGACCAGCAAGGCGGGTGGTACTGTATCAGCCAGCGTGTGTGCTTGGGTCAGAAGGAAGAGAAAAGTAGGATTTGGCCAATGTGAAGCTTATGAGGGTATGACTGCTGCCTGGCATGGGACAGGCTGGTTTGGAAACCACCTCTTCATGAGCAGTCACTGCTTTTCCGGTTGGAGCGGACAGAGAGAGACATGAGTGTGTTTAATGAGCAAAGGGATGGCATGTGGCTAGAGAGCTGCTTTTGCATAGTGTGAGAAGCTGGCTGTCCTGGTGAGGTGACTAAACGTTCATGACGTTTGTTTGCTGGTGGGTCATTTAGCGATATGGGTCAGACCCTGGTTTGATCCACAGTCTGAGCAGGCACGGCTGGGCTAGGTCTGTGTAGATGAGCACTTGGCATGCTCTGGTAGGAATTTGCTTCTCCAAGTCTGGTTGTAGCCCAAATTAGTTTGCAGATGGGATGCCTGCCCAGACCGTGGCCTGCAGTGCTCGGCGAAACATCAAAACCCAGTTTCTGCATACAGTGTCATGTCCTGTGCTGATCAGCTTGTATTATTTAGATATTCTTTGGGGTGATGGGCTCAGAAGTCTGCTGACACTGATTCTGAAGGGGCAGCTGTTGCCTGGGGTTTATGGTACCCTGTGTGGCTCATGAAGCTGGAAATCCCATAGCATCAGCTAATACTTGGCACCAGGTTGTGAAATGCCAGTATCTTACATTCCAAGGTATGTCTCCTGTTTCCGATGTGTGCAGCGAGTTCCTCTGAGCATGCATGCAGTGGGATCCTGGCATTTCTTCCTTCCGCTGCCTCTAACCAGCTCTGGGTGATAGGAGGAGGGCAAAGCTGTGTGGAAAGCATCCGTACAGCCCATCCAGACCCTCCTGGGGACAAGTGTTTGTCACAAAAAGCATCGCATGAAAGCTCCTGTGGTTCCTGCCCTCTGTAACCAGCCCTGGAATTGCATTTTGTACTACTGTAATCTTTGTGTGCTCCTGTTCTCCAGACCTGATGTGTTTCTACCATCTGCTTCTTTCTCTGTGCATTGTTCTTTTGAGTAATGTTTTAGCTACACAAGTAGAGTTGCCTTTCTTTGACTGAATGTCCGAATGTGATATATTGTATATTTTAAAGTATTTACCCTATTTATATACTATATGTTACTGTTAAATAAAAGTAAGTTCCATTATCTGTAGTGGAGTTTTATTCAGCGCTGTTAGCAAGTGGGGGAGATGCTGAAAACCTCCTTGCTGTGCTCTGTAAAGCAGATGGGTCTGTTTTAAACTCAGATTCCCCCATTCCTTGCCCTGTAGCTCTCCTTCCTTCGGGATCTTCCTAAGAGCAGACCTGGTTGTGGCAAAGATACACGTGGAGGCTGTAGATGGGCTGAGCCCACAGGCAGGATTGGACCATCCACATCCTGCATGAGGGACACAAACAAACAGCTGCGTTTCCAGGGTGGATTGTAGTGGAAGCTGTGATCAGATCAGAGGCCTATCTTGATCGAAGATGAGGGAGGTGTTGGCACCACCGCACCCTGCAACTCAGCTCATTTTGACCTAAAGATTTCATTGGGAATGTGAAAAACTGTTGGAATTCCACTTAGCATAAATTATTCATTCATTTCAGCCATCTCTCCTGACTTGCGTGGGGTTGGGAGAGCAGAATCTTTCATGTACCCAGCAAAGCACTATTTTTAGCTCTCGTGTTATTTTGATTGGTTTTGACTTAGCAGCTAAGCCAAACCAACCCATGAGCAGCTCTCTTTTTGCTTCCTGTCACACACACCGTGTGGGCATTTTCAGACAGTCCTACAACACCAACAAAACACGATGTTCTCTCTTTCTCTATAGTAACCTTGCAAAATTACTCTAAAGCCCCAAATCTTGTGTTGCAGCACATCGCCCTCGGGGGAGTCGGCCAGTTAAGCATAAAATTGCTGAGCAGCACCATGCGATATTCAGCAGTCCTACGAAGCAATTAGATGCCATTACTGAGAGGTCTTGAAAGATCCCTCGGTGTTAAATCTTTTGGAAAATGGGCTATGAAGTCTCTCGGCAAGCAGCTGAGCCGGCTGGCAGTAGGGTAGTGTGTGTGTGTGTGCCCGTGCCTTGCAGTGAGTCAGACACATCATCTGACAGCCTCTGCGGCTGGCATATCTGCATCGCTGCTTGCATTTCAGCCGTTCAGCTGAAGGTCCCTCATTTCTCCCCATCCTGTGCCAATTTAATTAATTCAAACATCAAAACTGGCAAATTCTCAGTGGAAATCCTGGTGCTAGCTGTGCTTCATACCCAGAAAGACAGTAAGCCTCAAACCAAGGCTGCCTCTGTGCGAGCAGGTCTCATGCAACCCTCTGTCCAGATGCATTTTCCATGAGATCCTGATAGAAGAGGGATGTAAAAACAAACAACTTTATGGGCTGAGATTTGCCCTTTTTAAGTTCCCCTGGGGCATTCGTTTCAGGAACAGGCTACCTGGCTTGATTGGTAGGAAAAAAACCCCCAAACCACTCTTGTGATGTCCTTTCCAAAACCTGGAGGCAGCCAAAACAGCTCTCTGGGCTTTTGTGAAGGGCTCTTTTGGGGTGCTAGAGAGGGCTGAGCTGCTGTGGCGTAGCCACACAGCATTGGGCTGAATTGCATGATTTTGGGCTAAAACATTTGCTGTTTCCTTTCTAGAGGAGGGGAAAGTGCTGCGTGACATCCTGTTCGCACAGGCAGGTGGGGAAAGGCGGCTGTTCAGAAGCTGCTGCTGGGCTTTCATAAAAAAAAAATGGGTTGAAGAGAAAAAAAGGATTAATATGCATGACCCCCTAGAGCTCCTCTAGCTTTCTGCAGTTATTATTAAGACAAGGGGAAAAATGGTGCTTAATTCAGGGCTCATTCAGGGCCCTCTGCTCGGGGTACAGCAGAAATGGAGTTAATTCAGGCATTTTAGGTCCAAAGCAGGATACTGGGTTTAATCTAGTTCAGGCTTGGGTACATGCTGGGCTGCTCCTTTGCGATAGCACTGCTTTCCATGCCATCCTGTTCTCTGGATTTTCAGCAGTGGAATATGTGAGCTGGGGATCTCTGAGCTAGCTCCACTCACTGCTCAAAGCAACAAATTCATTTTTCAGCTGTGATTAACCCAAATTAGCCCACCAGGGTCCACCCTGGCTGTGCTGCGACCAAGCAGTCAACGCAGGCTCCAGCTCCTTCCCCAAGAGGCACAGCCTCAATATACACTATGGCACTAAAAAAAAAGCCTTTGCAAGTGGCTCGGTGCATCCTGGGCATGACAGCTCGGCTGCAAATCAGAACAGGAACCAGTGGCCTCGTCCTCTTTCAGCCTCTTGTGCTCCTCATGTCACTGTTTCTGCTTCTGTTCAGGGCAACTTCCCCCTGCAAGGCCTGGGCTTTCGCGGTATGGTGGGGGGAAACGGGGCCTGGAGCTCTCTGTTAGGCTTTTGGGGCACACTGCCATGTCTTGCAGCTGTCCTCGCTGCTTTTTGCTCCATTTGGGTGTTTATGAATGCAACAACCCTTCCTGGCATTTATCCTGTGTCTCAAGAGCTGCATCTTAGTTCAATTGCATTGCAGTCTGCTTTGCAGATGCACAGCCATTTCTTTTGTGGAAAAACAGCACTAAATGACATGAAACAGGATACACTCGCTGTTGTGAGCAGGGAAAGGAGCTTTGCTTGATATGGTGGTCTTGATGGGGTCTGTGCCCACATCCCCTGGCCCTCACTGCTCTGATACCCACAGCCTTTCCTCCAAGAGCAGCCTCATTTCATCCCCATTTTGCTGCTGAGCAAAACATTTCCCGAAACTCTGTGCTGGGCCGTGTCCTTCAGCAAGCAATTCTCTAGCGCACCGACAGCACCAAGAAGGACACCCACTTCCTCAAATGCAACGAGCAGCACGCAGAGAGCAACCCTGGGCAGCCACACTTCGGTGCAGGCTGGGGCCAGGCTGCGGCATCTCCACATCAGCCAAAGGGGGTAGCAAAAAGGGGAGCAAAAAAGGCGGCATCACCTCGGCATCGTCGGGGAAGCAAGACGAGAGCTTTGCAGGAAAGCAGGGCAGGAAAGTACTTTTATGGGGTTGTTCACAGCCGCTCTCAGAGGAGGGAGGAGGAAGTACGTTGGCAAATCAACCCTTGCCGAGCCATCGCTCTTCGTGGGGGGGATCGCACCCCGGGCGCAGGATCCCCACGGGACTGTCAGAGCTTCATTTCAGCCTGTCTCCTAAGTAAGCCTCCCTCAGAACAAAAAAAGCCCCTCCTGATCCAAAATGTCCCTCAAGCTGCCACGGAACTGGGATTTCAACCTGAAAATGGATGCTGCAAAAATAGGTACTGTGACTGTTTCTTTATGCCCTTCTGTTTCTGCTTCAGCCTTTCGGGTGCAAGCCAGGGTCTGCTGGGGTGCCCATGGCCAAGCCCAGCAGCAATTTTGGCTACAGCCCAGACCCGAACCCGCTTCTGGCCTCAGTGTGGGGACCTGGCCCCCAGGTACCACTTTCAAGTGGCAGATGATTTGCAAATGATTTGCAAGAAGTGATTTGCAAAATTGTCACTGAGGGATGCTGTGGGAGCACAGCCAGGGCGGTGGCTCTGGGGCTGGAGCAGCGGCTGTCTCGGTAGGGTGGGGAACTGGGGGACCTGGCAGCGTGGGTCCGCTGCCCACCCAGAATCCAAGTTTAGGGGGGATTTAAACCACATGGGCTCATTCTGCTAGCGCAAGCCTTGCAGGCCAAGAAGCGGACAGAGCAGTGCAGGCTGGAGGAAGCAATCTCGCTCTTGCTCAGGTTTCTTCGCCCACCCCGACGTCACTAGTTTCCTCTCACCGTGGTAAAGAGCCCTCTGACGCCCATGCCGGGCTCTGTGCCGCAGGACAGCTTCACCGTGCGATTTCCTGACTTATCTCCTGCCTCTGCCCAGGCTTTGCACGGAACTCCTCTGTCATGGGATCCATCTCCAGCATGAAAACCACTTGAGAACGCCTTTGGGAAGGAGTGAGGGATCCCCACGGCGGGTTCTGTGGCCAAAATGTCACGGCAGACCCAATGCCTGCTTTTGAGTCAAGCAATCAGGGAGGGAATTTGGTCGCGAGGATGCCGCGATCGAGGAAGGGGTGCACGAGCCCAGCCTTGTGCACACACTGAGGCAAGGGCCCTCCGTGGTCCTGGCCCTGGTGCCAAAACATGGTCAAGGCACACATCAGCAACTTGATTTCTCCCTGCAGCAGAGAGATTTGACCAAGCTGGTCTCTGCGGTGCTGAGCTTTCTCCCCGCACCTTGTGTCAGCTTGCAAGGTCATCCTGGATGGATTTTCTTGCAAAGGCAATTTGGACTTCTATCTGAAGCTGCTTTTGTTGGCATGGCCAAACCATTTGGTTCACACAAGGCCCCAAATCAAGCACCTCTGCTCCCCAGTGGCCACTGCTGTGGCTAGGCTCAGCATCCCGGATTTCTGCATTGCCCATTCTTAGGATAATTAGTATTTTTCTGCACAAAGACTGTGGAGCAGTAGGTAAATTCAATTGGTAGTTCAGAAAAAAAGGCCAGGGGACACTGAGCCTGCTGGCTGCTGGGAAGCAGAGAGGGTGGAGATGGAACACAGGCTTGCACCTGTGTTGTTACCAGGGATTGCTTTTTTTCAAGAAAATCTGCTTGTGATGAAATTCTGGGTGCTTCTTGCAGCTTGCAGCTTCTGTGAGCCCATAAGATGAGGGGGGTGTGTGTGGGTGTGTGTGCAGAGACCTGAGTGCTGGGGTACACCTCGGTGCATTGACTCTTCTCATGCTTCAGGGTTTGTGGCTGCAGGGACCAGCCGCTGCTGTCTTCAGAGGTGCAGCAGGGATGTGACTTGCTTGTGGAAAATAATTGCAAATTAGTCACCACCACCCTTGCTGGCTCCTCCCGGCTTCAGGATGCTTCCCCCTCCTCATCTCCAGCCATGGCTGTGGCACAAGCAGCTTTTGTAAAGCCCCAGGACAGTGCACTGGCTTCTGTGTGCTTCCTCACGCTGAGAAAAATGCAAAACTATTTATTTCAATGAAGGAGAAAATTGCGTTTGCAATGTTCATTACAAAACCTAGTGTGGCACTTTTGCTTTTACTGGTTTTTATTGCAAGTACCCGACGTCCCTCCTGTGGGGCAGGAGCAAAGGGGATGGCAGGGAGAGCTCTTGCCCAAGACAAGGATTTGGGGCAGGAGCCAGCGTCGATGTGGATAGCACAGTGGCACCCAATGCAATTTCTCCTGCAAGTCACACTTTGGCAGGGCTCCTCTTTTCTGGGAGCAGGCAGCAGGACACAGGCACCCTGCTGTGGCTGGTCCACAGGGCTGGAGGAAGAGTGAGGATGTTTTGGAGGAAATATTCAACTTCAGAGGCGCTTACCGCAGGAAACGCTTTGGGAGGCACCACATTTGCTCTTAGTGGCTCTTTCCTGCCCTGCGAGAGTGGCAAGGAGGAGCGGGGCCAAGTGTGGCAGGGATGTGTTGGTGAAGGTGATGATTGCAAGTGCTGGACCAGCCTGGTGAGAGCCAGGGAAAAAGCTTCGCCCCTGCCCCACGTAAAATTTTCAGCTGGTCATCACATGTGAGCTGGGCATCGCACTGGCCACAAAAGATAGAAACTTGGAAAAGTTGTAAGGGAAGGAGCCACAGCCTTGATAGTTCTGGTTTTGTGAATGCAGAAAACTTTCCACTGGGCAAAAATAGCCCGCTGTCTGCAAAGCCAAGGTCCCCACAGCAACTCCCTCCCCAAACCTCCGCACAAGCCCTGAGGTGGGAACAGCAGTTGAGTAGTGCTCACATTGTGGGTAAGAAGGATCCTGCAAACTGCTATTTTGGCCTTAAATAAAGAGCTGTCTCATGCAGAGGGAAAATACATCTCCATGTTCACATTGGTGCGTATGTATGTGCACGAACACAGCTAAGCCATGGCTAAGCACAGACCTTTGGTTGCACCTTGAGTCTGGCATTTCAGAAGGGCTGATGCTAAAGAAAGGGGACCCAAGCGTACTCCTCTGAATGCACATTCCTTATACACCTGCGAAAGGCTGCAGGAGGGAGAGAATAAACGTTATTTCCAGCAAGGACCGGGCAATTTAAGCTCAAGGCTGAGAGCAGGAGGAACCCCTGGGTAGCAGTGCCTGCTGGGCTAATTCCTTTCCATGGCGTGGAGCCCTG
Organism: Buteo buteo; assembly: GCF_964188355.1. Taxonomy (NCBI): domain Eukaryota; kingdom Metazoa; phylum Chordata; class Aves; order Accipitriformes; family Accipitridae; genus Buteo; species Buteo buteo. The sequence continues at coordinate 42,650,355 of NC_134182.1, forward strand.
ATGGAGCCATGATGGGCTTAGAGGGAGATTAATATCTTCAATAAAAAGTAGTAAAACATTGCATTTTTCATAAAAGACACGATTTCTCCTTCCAAGTCTTGTGCCGCTGGAATATCAGTGCTGCTGGGCTGAGCTGAGCTCTTTGGGGAAGGCTGAACACAGAGCTGATGGATGGAGACTCATCCCTGATTTCCACCCATTTGGGACCCTGCGAGCTGCATTGCAACAGCTTCACTTCAGATTAAGACCTTGTGGTCATCGGTGCTTGGTATGGAGACCTCACTCTGCAAATGCTAGTGCTAATTAAACAGAGGGAGTATCAGCATCTCTGTTTCAAGGGCGACATTAGGTCCTGTGATCAGGTAGGAGAACACACAGCAAAATTCAGGAAGGCATCAGAGTGCTGGCTCGTGGGAGTGCAGAAGGGGGCTAGTTTGGAGCCAGCCCACCCGGGGTTTTCTCTTTGGCAACGGGCTGTGGTTTCTGCAGAGCAAAGCATTTGTGGGAGGCAGGCAGCGCCCTGCACCCAGTAGCCTCCATGCTCCCAGCGGCTGCTCCACCCCTGCGGATCATTCCCCAAAAATCCTCACCCCCGAGGAGTTGACAGCAGCCGCAGGACAGGAAGGAACATGATTTATGGAGAGGAGCGATGCTGCTCGTGAGCAGTTTGCTGAGAATCATATTAATATTTATGAGATTTGAGTAATGCAGATGTTTTGGCAAAGTGCAAAGAAACTGTCCCAAGCTTGAGGTGCAATTTGGAAACCCCATTTTGTTTTTTTGCATCAGGGTAACCCCCAGTACCAGTATTTTTCAGGGAAGCTGGCTGGCAAATCCCTTTCAAAAGTCCTTGCTTATAACCACATCCTCTGCAGGGGGCATCCAATATCAGCACACATTGAGGTATAAGTAGCATCCTCACTGCACTTTGAAGGCTGATTTTTGGATTCACAATCCTTTTTGATTTTTTGGGAAGTGATTTGCAATCCTGTGACAAGTTTGTAGTGGAGGGGTGAACTCAGAATGCCCTACCCAAGCCTGGCTCAGAAGGACAAAGGCAAAAAGCAGAGGGGTTTCTTACTCCAGGGGGAGTAAGAAGGGGAAGGGGGCACACTCTTGAACTGCAGCACCCCTGACCTCTGAAGCAACTGCTAACTGCTCGGCACTGAGTGCAAAATGTTTTGTAGGCTCAGGCTCCCTGTGGGTGTCTGTGCAATGGGAGCACCTGCTCAGGCGTGAGATGCCCCCACTCCCAAACATCACAAGGCAGCGATGGGTGATTTTTAATTTTCTGCTTTTTTAAGCTTGTCCTTTGCACTCAGGTCCACACCAGGATTCATCGACACTCATATCTAATGCAGCTTTTGCAGCTCTCCGCTCCGCTGACCAGCTCGGGGGAAAAGTGAGCATCTGGGGGCAGAGATATGGGGCTGCCGCAGCTTTCCCCATCCCACAGCACTACACAACACCTCCCTCACAGCCCTGGCTCAGCCTGAATGCCCTCTGCCAGCCAATGCTGCTGAGCTCAGGGGCCCGAATCCTGCACCATCCTCACCCGTAGGACCCAGCCAGGTGCCATCAGCTCCGTTTTAGCAGGGGAGCTGTAGGACCTCAGGAAATCACCATGTGCAGAGACCAGTGAAGCTGAATTCCCCTGGAGTCATATAACTATTTTTTCCCTGAGACCATAAATGCTAACTCTACCCAGGTGGCTTGGCACTGGGGTCCTGCAGTGCCCGGTCCAGAGGCAAAAATCCCTTCTGGAAATGATCCCTCCCAAGGCATTTACTATCACGGACGCATTTAGAGATACCACAGGGCCATGCTGCTGGTACCTGGCACAGGTCAGTGGCACCAATGGGACCCATCTATGTGATGCAAAGAGGAGACAGGGGACACTCTTCTGCCCAGCTGGTAAATCCATACTGGCACTTTTTCCCCCCTTGGAGACTTTCCAATCCCATTGTGTGAGAACTGCCCCATTGGAAACATCAGGCAATACTCTCCCAGAGCAAAACTGCAAGTTCCACGGAGTTTTTTTTGAGCCAGGCTGGGTCATTCTGCTATCGCTGCTGCAGGCTGTTTGGGGTGGCTATAAAAAAAAACACACACTCCCATTAAAAAAAAAAAAAAGCTAATGATTTTCTTCTCACTTGCAAGACAATTACTCCCACGCAGGAAAAAGGAAGCACACACTGACAGATACTGCAGCCACTTCCTTTAAAAACTCTAGCCAGTTTGCTCAGCACAGGCAGAGGGGCAGAGAGCCTCTCTCGCTGTTGTAGCTTAAACCTGCCCTGGGGACGTGGGACTGCTGGCAGCTCGTCCCTGTGCGTCCCCGCCAGCCTATCCCTCTCTTTTCTTGGCAGCCCGCTCCAAGAGCGTGATGAGCGGTGAGCCAGTGGGCACCCGGCCGGCCTCCCCCAACCCACTAGAGCGGCCCCTGAAGATCGGCTGGCTGAAAAAGCAGCGCTCCATTGTCAAGAACTGGCAGCAGCGGTACTTCGTGCTTAAGGGCCAGCAGCTTTACTACTACAAGGATGAGGACGATGTCAAACCACAGGTAGGATGAGACCGCTGGGCTTCGCTGGTCCTTAGTCTTCCCCTTCTTGCAGCTTTGCTCATCAGGAAATGGTTTGGGATGGGTCTGGAGTAGGGTATTAAAGGAGTTTTCTGCCTCTGGGCAGTAACAGAGATGAGACATCCTGATCAGGAGCCTCATCTATGCACTTAAATAAAGTGCCTGCAAGCCCTGCTGGGGGCTTGGTCCCTCTGTGCCCAAGCAACAGGGTGGTGGAAAAAAAACCCCAGTTACCAACTAGAAAGTTGCTACCATTTTCCAAGACAACAGAAACAGGCTGGGAAGAAAAAGAGCTCGGTACACCACCATTTTTATGATGGCAGGTGCAGCAATGGTTGGACAAGATGATGGGAGCTTTGAGAGAGGTTTCAGCCATGCACTTGGTGGGAAAGGCATCTTACAGGATGCTTTTAGGAAAAAATAAGCAGGACTTTCAGCATAGCCTGAGTGTGAGGATCTGCCCAGGACAGACCTCATGGCAGGGCTGTGGGCAGATGACAGCAATGGGCAGCTGCTTCCTTAGGACCTCTTGCCACACAAGAGGGCAGCTGGAGGGATGAGGAAAGGAAATCTCTCTCTCTCTGGCCTCTGGGTTTGTATGCCATCCCAGCCCAGCCACATCCTTCACAGAAGGCTCAGAGGTGCAGATGCAGTTTGTGCTATTCGGCTGCCGCCCCGGTCCACCCCGTGCGGCCAGAGGAAACTTGCCCAGCTGCCTTTTCCTCTAAGGGAAAAGGCTTGAAATGTGCTGAGCACTCCAGTGCATGTCTGTTCTGATGCTTTTTGAGATCCTCAGGAGAGCACAATGTGCACCCAACCCTTTGCACAAAACAGGACTGTGATCATCCACTTGGGCATGATTTGAACATCTGCACCAGTGTCCGACATCCGCAGCCCTCCAGCAGCATCCTCCCATCTTCAGCCCCTCTGGGTTGTAACAAGCCCTCTGTCTCACCCAAATAAACCATTTCCTAGGGTGTGCATTGTAGTACACTTGCCAGGAAGAAATCATGCTGTTTTCCCAATTTACGTGGATAACTTTTTAGTTTTTCAACCATTTGCTCCATACTGTAGCTTACACCAGTAATACCCACCATCTTTTCCTTGTTTTGAGAAATTTCAGGGAAAGGTTCTCCCCTTTGCTGGAAAAGCCATTCTTGATACAAAATGTTACTGGTAGCAAAACTGCTCTCAAGATAGAAAATGCTCGTAAGGGGAAGGCAATCAGTAGATCCTTGGGGTGAAAGCACAGGGCTGAGCCTGGCGGGGTCCAGGTCCTATTTCTGCCTTTGCCCTGTTTCAGGGGTGACTGGGATGAGCAGTCTCCCTGGTTGTAATTGGGATATAGAAGCAGAAAGTGCTGTGAAAAGCTTATTGCTGCTATTCATGGTGCGTTTGGCAGCTCTCGTGGTGACCCTGATGCACCATCCTGGGTCGTTTCAAGCCTCTCTGATCCCATCAATGACTCTGATACAGCTGCAATTCAGGCTTTTGGAGCGCTTGCTCGCAGTAGCCCAATGGCTTTCAGGAGGTTGAAATCGCTGAGAAACTTTATTTTTGTGGTGCTGCCTTATTTCCTGCCTCGGAAGGCCTCTGGTGCTGACTCACGTCTGCTTGGCCCCTACGTGTTTCGGCCGCTTCCCACCCATTCCCCCCAGCAAGGACCAAGCTGCCCGTGTTCACCACGACAGTTGGGGAAATGAAGGTCCAAAAGAAACGGCTGTTTTCCACTTTGCTTTTTTCTTTCCCCTTCCTTTTCTTCTTTTTCTCTACTCCTCTCCTGCAAACTTTAGGTTTGGGTTTTGGGTTTAAGTGATGCTGTGTTAAAGGAATAGTTTTCCTGCGCCAGTGCAGCAGAAACAGGATGCTCCGGTATTTTGTTAGGTCCCTTCTCCTTTGAACTCTCTTATTCCACTCCCAACAGGCATTAAAAAAACATGAGAAGGGAGGAAAAAAGGAAAGAGCAAAATAACCAGTTTTCTCATTCTGAGAATCACTTCATCAGAAAAACTGGCATTTAGGAAGTGTCCCTTAGTGTTTGAAAAATAATTTTTAGCATATATATATATATATATATATATGTATAGGGCACCAGCTCCTGCAATCCGTTCGAAAGAAGGACTTCAATCCTCAGTGCTGACATATGGTAATGTCAGCCTTGCAGAGATGGGACACAGGTATTTGCAGCTCCTGCTCTGCTTTGTTCTAGGGCTGCCTATCTCTCCAGGGAAGCACCATCAAGGAGGTGGCCAGCAACCCAGAGGAAGGAGGGAAATTTATCTTCGAAATCATCCCAGGTGAGGATGCTTCACTCCTCTTTGTCACACACTTTTGGGGTGGACTGTTCACCCAACATCATTTAGGCAAGTCATTTTTCCAGTCCTTTTGCTCCCACTTCTTTTCAAGGTCCCCACAGTGCTGCATTGTACATGAAAACTAATGTCTTGCTTTCAATATTCACATGTCAGGGCTGGAGGAGGGCCCTGTGTCAGTGCCCATGTCTCATGGCCTTGGCAGGCTGCAATGTTAAGCAGTTTCTGTTCCTTTCTTGCAGACCTTCAGCAAGGGTGAAATATAAGAGCACTGCTTCATTTCACAGCCAAATAGACATTAATGGGGAAATTCAGAGCCAAAAGCATTTAGCAAAGAAAACAAGAAGAATGTGTCTTTTCTCCTCCAATCCTCTCTATAAATGAAGCATAAATGTTTTTGTTTTTGGTTTTTTTTTTTTCAGGGGTCTCTGGAGACCAGAACCGGGCAGGGCAGGACACTTGCGTGCTCATGGCTAATTCCCAGTCTGAGATGGAAGAATGGGTTAAATCCATCCGACGAGTGCTGGGGTCAGCGTCAGGAGGTAAAGGGGAGCAGGGACAGCTCTTGGAGAAGCAATTTCCTACCATCTCATGGTCTGCAGTACTTTTGTGTGAGGATTTCAAAGCTGGTCTCATAAACCCTTGAAACTGGAAAACAGGCTGTAATGTGACTGTAACTTGTAATGCCTTAGAAACCTACTCTTAGACCAGACCCTGTGGTGATGGGTCTGCTGCAAACATGGGCAGTGTTAAGGAAATGGCAGCCAAGTATGAATGAAGATTTCTGGGCTGGTTTCAACCTCTTTTGCAAACTTCCTCATTGACTTATTGACCCCATAAAACGTTGTTCTTGAAAACAAATCTTACTCAGGGATAAAGCATTGAAAAATTTTGCTTTCACCTGCCATTTTCTTTGCTTTGCTTTTCTTCCAGCTTTTCTTGCTCAGCCCAGCCCTTCTGCCCCATTTTCTCTGCAGTCTGCCATGGCCACGTAATTGCCCTCCTCACACACAGACAAGGCTTGCAGCAACAGGATCCTTTCTTCCAGTCCCCTCAGGCATGCATTTATGCCATTACAGAATTGTGGTCAGGGAAGTATAAAAGATGAATCGACCAGAAAGGGGCATACTGTAAATTTGCCACCACAGGCAAGGCCCACAAAGGAAGCAGCAAAGGTCACGCCAGCCACTTTTCCTATAAGAACGAACTATCCAGATTTTTCCTATAAGGATGAACTCCTATAAGCAAGATTCACCAATGAAACAGGGCTGGGAGTCTCTTCAGTTCTCCTCCAAAAGAGCACTAACCCGGATGGTCATCCTGAGCCTCTCCTCCCTCCCTCTGTGCTTTGCCCTGACTATTTATATAATTTTTTTACAGCATCCATGCCCTTCAGCTGTGTAAGACAAGCATGATGGAGCTCTCATCTCCTGTAGCTCCTGCGTTAATATAAATCACAGCAGTTCAGAGGCAAGTAGGCGCTGCCAATTTGAGTTCTTTCACTGTGACCCTGCCATAGGCACAGATAAGCTTCACCTAAATGACGACACAGCTGGTTTTCCTCTGCAACCCTGGTGTTTTCTGCCTCTAAACTGAAACATGCTGTGCCCTGGGGGATGCAGCATTACTCATCTGAAATTAGGATTGCATGAGCCAGAAATTTTCAGGGCATTGCCCCACCTGGCTCTAGTATTTAATAACAACTCTGCATCTGATCCTTGCTTAAACTTAGAAGGTTGCCAGTTTCTTCCAGCTAGATAAAGTGACCTTATATGAGAGAAAATGTAAATTTATAGTAGTACAGAGAGCCCTGAGGGTAGCAGAGAAGTCAGGTACCATGGAGCTGCATTTTATGTCAACGCACAGGTTAACAGACTCCCAAAACTTCATGCTTTAGGTTTTTGGCCTCAATGCAAGCTGAAGCAACACGTGCTTTTAAAGCAACCCACTGCATAGTGGAGGTTTTGGCAAGAGCCCACCTGGAAGCAGCCCCATGTGACCCAGCTAGTTGTGAGCTTGTTGCACGCCAAAAAACAGAGCAGCTGCCAAGTGTGAAGCAACAGCAAAAGCATCTCCAAAATCTCGGAGGGGTTTTGCAGGCCTGGCTGCCACCCTACAATGACAGCCGCCTGCCGAGTGGGCTGGCATGGGCATTGCGTTGGCCCCAGGGAGGTATTCCCAAATTAACAAATCTGCCAGCTTGCAGTTAAATAAGCAATTAATGCAGAGAGGTAAAAAAAAAAAAAAAACAAAACAAAAAAACCAAGCTATTTGCTTTTACTGTGCACAAAGACAGGTTTATATTCATTATTTAAAAGTGTAAGCAAGTCATAAATGAAAAACCCCCATGATCAGGCAGGTGCCAACAAGCCTTGTGGTTCCAGATGAAAGTGTTTACTTGCATTTTCCTTGTCTGGAAGATGCACAGGGATTATTTCAGCCTTCAGAGCACAATGTGAACACATCACAGGCACTGCTGGGGCAAAAATACGGTAGAGGACCATAGGACCCTTTGCCATTAATATCCCAGAGCCAGTTGGAGTTGGGAGTTGTCTGCTCTTACCATGCCCCAGGCTCCGAGGAGGAAAAGCTGGGATGGAGGCTGCTGCCTTCCCACCTTCGAGCTGTTCTTTTGCTGTGAGTTCAGGAGGAAAAGGCCATTGCTCCGAAGGAAAGGTACCACTCACTGCAAAATACTGCTATTCTTTGCACAGGGGAGTTTCTGGAGGGTGAGAGGAGAGGGGAGGGGGAAGAAAAGCAACTAAATCAGTAAGACTTCAAGCTCCAAATCTCTTCAAGGCTGCTTTTCTTATTCCTTAGTGTTCTCCTGTGCTTTCTATATCCTTCAGCTTTGTGTGATGAGTTTGCCTTCTCTCCCTGTGCCTTGCATCAGCCTTTTTGCTGTTCCCATCTCCCTCTGTATCAGCACCCTGCTCCAAGGCCAGCAAGCAGCATGGCAAAAAACAAGGCTCACTGCTTGGTTTTAATCATTTTGAGAACTGTTAATTATTTGTAGATGAACAAGGTTTCATTTTGCTATTAATTCTTTGGAAGAATTTCGCCCAGTTTGCAGACTTCTTGTAGCTCCTATGCTATCAGAAAAGCAGGTACTGCTATCACATTTGCACCTGATGTACTTTGGCAGGTAATATGCCTTTAGCAAAGCTTTCGGGCTCCTCTAACCTCTCTGTCCTTTCCCTAGCGGTGTTTGGCCAGCGCTTGGCAGAGACCATGGCCTATGAACAGAAATTTGGGCAGCACCAGGTCCCCATCCTGGTGCAGAAGTGTGCCGAGTTCATCCGGGAGCACGGTGTGAGTGAGGAGGGCATCTTCCGCCTCCCTGGCCAAGACAACCTGGTGAAACAGCTCAGGGACGCGTTCGATGCTGGGGAAAGGCCATCATTTGACCGGTAATGCTAGATTCCCCCTCTCCTACTCAACTAGGTCTCATACACCCCAAAATCTGGGGGAAAAGTGGCCTGTCTAACCCCTCAGAGAGCCCAGCAGTGCCCTGCAGGAAACTCGGACTCTCCAGAAGGGCTTGACAAAGAGAAAGGATTCAGCAGAAACCCCAAATGGAGGCAAAAGCAGAATCAGAGGGTGCTGAGATGAGATTCATGGAAAAAAAGGAAAGTATTTAGGAAAATCCTGGCCCCCCACAGCATTTATCATTTGCAGGAGCAGCCAAAGAAGGAGGCAAAGGGAAGAGCCTACACAGCCCATTAGCTAAGAGCAGAGGTTTAGAGAAAGGAGAGCAAGTAGAGGATCACAAATAAGCTCAGAGAACACCCTAATGCACACAGTAGAAGTTATTTCTTTCCCTGCCAGCCTATAGCCATGATATTTTCCTCCTGTTGCTTTTCTCTACAACACCACATAGAGATGACAGAGAGATTTTGGCTGCTCCAAGGCTGACGCCCTTCCTCTGCAGGGCTAAGAGGAAATAGCAAACTCCCTAAAGCTGAGAGAGCTGCCTATCCCTGCCCGTGTGTCTCAGAGAGGCTTTGGAGAGAGACATTTGCTACTTCTACCTCTGCCATGCCCTGTGCAAAATGGGAGAAGAAAGGTAAACTCCTGGTGCACCTCTTTATAAAGCCCTCCCTTGATAGCTCACAGACCAGCTATCCCTGCAGGTGCCTCGGTATCTCTGAGATGGTTTCCCACCTGTCCCCTGCCCCAAGTCAGAGTTTAAGCCCTTGCTTTTGGCCCCCGTCAGATAAGCATCCCCTGCTCACTTGTGCAGGCTGCTCCAGGGCTTCACCCTCTGGTTTGCACTGGTGAAAGCAGTGACCCCTGTGCTGGGATAAAGGAAAAGTGGGTCCTGCCTTTCCACAGCACCTAAAGTGAAGCTTTTTGGTTTAATTCCTGCCCTGTCCTATCTACCATAACTGAGACAAAGAGTGCCCAGGCTGCTGCCTGTCTATGAAGGTGTTTGATACTTGTGGTGATGCCCCATCTATGCAGACCCAGGGAGCTGCTCCATATGGCATCACCTGAGCTCTGAGAGCCACCAGCAAAATCTGGGGTGCTTGTGGGAGAGACGCACCCAAACCCAGGAGTTTCCCTGGACTTTTGTGCAAAACAGTTTGCCTAAGTGGAGTGCAGGGGCCTCATCTCTCTATCCACAGGCCTGTCCCTCACCGCAAAACTTTTCCTGTTTTTACCCAGCTTTATGCAGCTTTGTTAGGAAAAACCACAGCACTTTTACCTAAATAATACCTGCTGTAGAGCCACAGCTGCTCCGGGAGCATAACCATCTTGGCCGTTGGTTTTGCAGTTGAATATTTCTTGCTTTCTGAGTGCCAGAGTCCTGCTGAGAGCTTTCCTGTTGTAACCTGTATGGGGGTCATAGGAAGGTGAAGCCTTTTTTTATTTTTTGCAGAACTGTGTTTTGCAGTGGGGCATGGCGAGGGAGTTTGGCCCTTTTCCCAGCACCCTGTGCCTCAGGGCTTGGTATGAGCATTGCTGCGGTGATCTCAGGGTGATGGCAGCCCCCATGCACTTCAACCAAAATATTCTCTTAGCGAGGAGGAAGGCCAATAATGGGGTTTCCAGTGACCTCAACGCTGCAAGATGCTGGCTTGACCTTCAGTGCCACCTTCGCAGCCTGTTTGGGTTTGCACAGGCACACTTGCGCACACAAGCACAGCAGGATTGGGTGGGGAGTGCTAGAAAACTGCTGTTGCAGCCCAGGCATCCAGGATGCCTAATGGTGTGTATTGGTAGGCCCTACAACAACACAGCTCTGAAAAAATTCCTCTATGGTTATGTGCATTTGTTAAAAATAATAGTATTTTAAAAACCCCAACCAATCCTAAAAATAAATGAACTGGGGGATTTTTGCTAGAAGTTTATAACAGCTTAGTGACTTCAAGGTAGGTCAAATTAGAGGCTTATGATCTTGACAGTGTCCTTTTGACATAATGTAAACTATATGGTATGCAAAGCTGCAAACATCTGTCCCGGCAGAACATCTTCAGTAATTGCTGTTAATCTTAAAAACCCCAGGCAAGCTTCGCCAGCTCCGCACAGAGTGGGGAGTGCCTGCCAAACATGTGAACACCAGGCAATATTTGCATGCAAACCCTCATGAGTCAAATGCAGGCAGGGAAGGCTCAGCCTGTGTATGAACACTGGGGACCTGCCAGCCCCATGGTGGGGAAAATCTCCACCAAGCATTTATTTTCCTACCAGCTGGGGCCATTCCCTGGCTTGGGGTGCTCTATGGATTCCCCCCAGCTTTCTTTGGCTTCCCTATTTATATCTCTCTGTCTCCTGCATCTATACACAGAGCTTAAATATGATCTCATGCTCCTGGAGCAGGGTAGGGGTTGCTCACCAGCTGGGTCTGAGTTTCACGTGAGTGGCTCTTTGCATGTTGCAGGGATACGGATGTGCACACCGTGGCCTCTCTGTTCAAACTCTACCTGCGGGAGCTCCCTGAGCCGGTTGTGCCCTGGATGCAGTACGAGGATTTCCTGCTGTGCGGTCAGGCGCTGGATGCAGATGAGAGAAAGGTAGAGATGCATTAATTTCTCTCCTTCTGGCCTTAAAATTAGCTGTGTTTCAGTGCCAGGGCTTTGTGAGCAGGAGACACTGGGTGCATCTTTAGCTGTGCTTTTTAAGCTGTGTAATTACTGAGCTTCAAAATCTGGAAAAAAAAGAAAAAAGAAAAAAAATTAAAAAGATAAAATCTCCCAAAGCCAGTGGGGTTTCCCCACTTGACAACATGGGTTTATCCATTTTAAAGCTTACACTTCTGGAGCAGATCTAAGAGCTGCTCAGCATCTCTTGTCATTAAGTGCTTGCAGCAAATAGCAAGTGTGAAGAGCAAAAGAGGAAGGAAACACAACCTGCTGCAGTCTCCATCAGCCCATGCTGAGAGCAGAGCTGGCAGAGGGCTCTGGCTGAGACCACAGAAGGAAGTGGCGATTTGGTAGAGGGAGAAGTGAGAAACAGATGGGAACTGTCTTTTCCTAACTGTATAATTTGGTGGAAAAGAAGCCCCCCCACTGCAAAAACTCCACTCATGGATGCTGTTCCTATACACAAAAAAAATAAGGCAGCTATCCTTGGTAGCATGAGCTCTGTGAACTGCAGTGTTCAGCCCTGTATTTCAAGGGCAAATGTTTCGTGTAGGTTGTTTCACTTCAGGATCTTTGGGGTTAAAAATGTCTTAAATGTTTATATACAAGAAATGCAAGATTAGGTGTGATCAGCTCTTTCCGAAGAGCTCATCACACACGTGCTGGGCTGTAGGGAACCCTGCTCTTTCCTTTGCTGCTGTGGTAGCAGCAGTACTGGGCAATGGGCTGCCTCTTCTTGCTGAGCACTGTACAAAAACTTCTCCATGTCCATGCTTGGTCTGCTGGATAAATGTAATTTCCAAGGCAAGCAAATGCCAAGAGGTGAGACCATATAGGAATGGATGGAGTGACTGAGAGTCATTCTTGTGTCCATATGTATCTGTGAATCTTTATAGAGCTATTTCTTAACTTGCATTTAGGGCCATCAGGAACTCCTGAAGCAACTGTCCCTCCTTCCCAGAGACAACTACAACCTCCTCAGCTATATCTGCAGGTCAGTCCTCTGCACAAGGTATAAACAGCTCAGATTTGGTGTTGGTGAGTAGAAATATCATCCCAAAGGCTGAGGCTGACTCCTCTAGAGAGAGCCCTCTTAAGCCATGTTTTGATTCCCCTCAAGGCACCAGATCCTGACTTTTGTAAAAGGAGAATTTCAGCCACGGGGATGAACACCTTGACAATGTCTGAGCATAAATGCCTACCCTAAAACTCACTTATGAATCCCTGAGAATTAAAATCAAATGTAGTTTTTCTAGACAAAGCCTTGTGCAACAAAACTGTCAGGTTTCACGCAGCCTAGGTAGTTTTTCTCTGGTTAGAGATTAGATGGAGGTTTTCCCTTCCTTTTTGATTTTTTTTTTTTTTGGTGAGCAGCTCATCACATGGTGGTTTTTCTACTGATACCAATAAGACCCAGCTCCAGTTTGCACTTATAAGGCAATTTCATGTTTCTGTCCTTGGGATTTAAAGGAAGAGCTGGATGGATCAATCAGGATTTTATACCAGTGGGTGTGTAAGGCTTTTTGCAGTCTTCCTTCTCTGACTTGAAATATTTGCCCTTGGATTCTGGCAGGTTTCTACACGAAATACAGTTGAACTCTAGCGTCAACAAGATGAGTGTGGATAACCTGGCAACAGTGATTGGAGTGAACCTCATCAGACCCAAGATAGAGGATCCTGCAATTATTATGAGAGGTAAAAGGGACTCCTGGAATAATTGGCATAGGAGCACATGATATGCTGAAATACCCAGTTGCATCCACAATCTTGAAATTAAAAATTTTCTATGGTAGACCCATGATATAAGCCAGACATGTGCCTGGGCACAGTAAATACAGCAGGGTAGAGTAAAGGCACGTGTTGCGCTATAAATGTTTATGGTGACGAAAACCGCTTAGGAATTGCACTGTGTGTTCCCTCCATAGATTTCAAACAATTCAGGAATTTTGTGAAGTCATCTTTCTTTTGCTTAGAGCAGGAAGGTGTAAAATTCTTCTTAGAGAAACAAAGGAAATTACTGTTTAGCTGAGCCAAACTGTAATCCCTGGGGAAGGCCAGATGCAGCAGAACTAATAGAAGAAATATTTTAAGGCCAAAGACTGTTTTGTTCTACAGACATCACGTGCAAATGGTCCAGACATTCATATGCCTATTCATATAACTGATACCTGTACTTTGCTTGTCTAAAGCCAAAGAAGCACAATTTGTGTCTTGGTGCAGCTGAGCAGACTCCCATCTTGGTTGCTCCATAGTCTACTCCTGCTGTTCTGGGGTGATATAAAAATCCCTCCCTTTACTTGGTTTTGTGATCCTGTTCCTTGTTTTCACCTGCATTTCTATGTGTATCTCCATTTTGGACACCAGAAAGACCAACCAGAAAATGCAAGTGTGGGTGGAAGAAAGCCTGTTGCATTGGGTTTGCTGCTGACAGGTTTGTAATTTCTTCCAGGCACCCCACAGATCCAGAAGGTGATGACTGTGATGATAAGTGACCATGCAGACCTCTTTCCCCCATCCAAGGATGTGCCACCCTCCCCACCTGCCCAAAAAAATGACAAGAAATCCCCCATCCCACGCAGCTCCGTGGGCTGGGATGCTGCAGAGGACCCTGCGGTGCCCAGGACAGAGAGCTTGATCCAAAGGAAAATGGTACGGCTAGATCCTCAGAGAAATAATAAAACATAAATTTAATAGATGTGTGATTAATTATTATGGGATCTAACAGGTCAGCGAGCCACTAAGAGCACTTGCTATTAATAGGGTAAAGAGCTCTGTCATCTCTGGAATATCTACATCAGGAAAACAATGTAGATAAACTTTCCACTTTCCTGTGGAAAATCTACTGTTCTGGGAAAAAAGAAAACTCCTGAAGTTTTTTAGCTAAAAGGCAGAATAGATGAAGCCTTTTCAGTTCATGCTGGTGAAGTGAAAACACTGAGGATTAAAGGCTTTACTCAGAAAGAATCTCTGCAAAAAGTTCTTTTTAATGGAAAACATGGTGCAACCCAAAATTTTTTGTGGAAAACTTGTGGCCATTCCTGTTAGCATGTTAAAATGTCCCTTTCTTAAATATTGAAGTCACAGCAGTCCCTGCAACCTGTCCTTGCTCACAAAGCAGGATGAGGCTGTCCTAATGCCATGGGTCTATTTTACAGAGAGATGACCTGAATTCCAGCAGTGCCGCCAGACCAGCTGTGAGCTTAAGTGCACCCAGAGAAGATAATGGGTCCAAAGATACACCGGGAATGTGGAAAATGCAGTCAAGGAAAAGAACTCAGACTTTACCTAACAGGAAATCTTTCCTGACAGCTGCTTCTCCTGGGGAGAAAGGCAGCAATGACAAAAATGACATATTTGCCAGTGACTTTTGGAAAAGCTCCCCTGGGAGCAGCATGCGCTCCGTGGTCCCCGATGGACATAAGAGAACATTGTCTCATGATCTTTTTAAGCTGCTCGACCTTCACCGAGCTTCAACCTACGATAATGTTCCTACCTCCCAGGCAGAAAGTGGGGAAGGCAGCGGCTCCAGCCCCAGCCCTTCAAGCAGCAGCTCTGATAAGGAATTTCTGCCCTGCCCCAGTCCCAGCCATCAGCCAAAGGAAATAGCCAGTCCCACCAGCAGCCCTGCTGAGGTCTCCAAGTCTGATCAGGAGAGCAGGGAGTTCCTGCAAAACATGATCCTGAAGCTGAAAAAAGAGATGGAGGTACAGAAAAATGACTACGAGGAACAAATTAAAAGGTAACACGCTGCACAGTGCTGCTTTCTGGAGAGTATGAAGTCTTCAGCTCATGTTATTACAACACTAGTATTGCACAGATTAATTTACCAGTAATACTACACAGTATATAAGAGTAATGACTAATGATAAAATATAGTATTGTAGTAGGCTATCTAAAAGTCAATGCTCATGTGCTGTACTCTCATGACATAGTTGCTAATGTTATATTACTACAATATTAATATTCTCTAGTTCTTATTACATCATTGTATGACACTGTAATGTTTCCGCAATAATTGCACTGTCATAATTCTTGTTATTACTACAATATTGTACCATTATACTACCCAGAATTCAGTAGTAGTGTTAATACATTATTAGTTGCAACGATCAGTGTTATATAGCTTCATATATTGTTATTGTATCATTATATATCATGTGTATTGATTTATTGCATTGTGTTATGTGGCCATTGAGGGTCAGGGGATCAGGACCGCACCTCTGGCTTATTTTATAGCTTAATGACACAGAGGGCAGACTCCTTAAGAGCCAAAAGATGACTTCCCGACACTCTCCCAATCCAATCCTTTCAAGTTCTGATTCTCTTTGCAGTCTCGAGAAGGAAAACTATGAAGTCTGGGCCAGAGTGGTAAGGCTGAATCAGGACATTGAGAAGGAGAAGAAGAAGTCTGAGGAACTGGAGCTGAAGTTGATGAACGTGGAACGCTCACGGGAGGACATGGAGAAGAAAAACAAGATGCTTGAGGAGGAGATAAAAAACTTAGCTAAATCCACAAGCAAAACTGATGCCAAAACCAACTAGGAGGAGACACCCAGCTGTGCACAGACATAAAATGCAGCTGCATGAATCCATAGGAATTGCCAAGCAGGTTCAGAGCCAGGGACTTGTATCATCTGGTGTTCTGCTACTGACCCTGGGCTGATTCGGAGGAAGGAGCCCAGAAGTTAGAGGCTGGTTTCTGCTCTGAAACAGGAAAATTCAAAAATATTCTTTAGCTTTTTTGGTGTGTTTTTTTCAACTCCTCTTTCAGCTGCTCAAGTTACCTGTAGAACAGGCCAATACTTCTTGCTGCTCAATCAGAATATCTTGCACTCAAGAGTTCAGGTTAAGGACACTTTATGCCTTTACAAAAAAAACCCAGCAAGCATCCCTCCTGCCAGCCGGCTGGCTCCTTGCTGGAGATGATACCCACAGTGCTTCTGAGTGGAACAGAAAGTCCGTAAATCCTAGATCTGGAGAGATAGAAAAGCCCCAAGGTCTGGGGTGGCACAGCTCATCACACAGTGTGCCTGGATGGTGGGCTGCAAATGCTGTCAGCACCATGGCTGAGATGTTCACATTAATGCATACAGTTGGTTATGGCTCTTATAGAGCAAAAGAAGTCTAGAGAGCCTGTCAGGTCCACTGAGAAGAGGTCTCCTACAGCATCACTTGCTGTGCTGTGCCAGACTCATCGATATTAAGGCTCCAGTTATAAAATCACAATATCACAAAAACCTCTTTAGTTAAGTGGCTGTTCAGTTATTTTAAATCACTGTTCCTTATAGCCATGCATCTATAAATCCAGCACAGCTGCTGCTGAGGCTTTGGAGAGCACTTTCATCTATCCATACACAGAGCTCTTTGTGCAGAGGGAGTCCATCAGCACCTTTACCCAGTACAGAAAGTGGGGCTTCTGCATTTTCCCTGATGGACAGTTTTCAAAGAATAACAGATCTGGACTTACTTACTGCCTCTGCTTTTGTTTTTCATGATTTCATCAGTGCCGAACAGGATTTCCTCGGCCACCTTGGTGGACACCTGGGTTTGCACCCCAACAACGATGCTGGGTCTCTCCCAGTCACTTGCTGCCATCAGCGTAAAGACTAACTGGACCCAAAGGTCTCGTGGTGCCAGTGTGGCTATTTGTAAGCTTGTCTGTTTGTTTTCCCACTGCCTGCCAGCAAGTCGCCCTTCCAGCAGTACCACGACGCTGCTGAAGCTTTTGGCGTAGGAAAGAAAATACAGGACTCTGCAAAGAAAACCTTTCGCTCCTCGTTTATGTTAAGAAGGGAGAACAACATCACATAGCTTCAGGCCAGCCTAGAGCCTTCATGGGAACAGAAAAGGGAAAAACACAGAGATCTGCAGGAGTTTTCAAGCAACATGTCTAGGACCAAACACATGCCTCTGTGCCAAGCACAGTGAAGTTATGCAACAACACTGGATTACTGCTACTGAGGACTTGGCTTTGTTAATACAAAAGTTCAGATCAAGACAGGCTGCAGACCTGCTTGGCAGAGCCTGCAAAGAAAAACAAACTGGTTAGAGAAAGGGACATAGAGGAAACTATGTGAAGAAAGGGGAGATGGGAGTGGTAACATGTTATTAGAGAATAAAAGTCAGTATTGGTTATATAGCACTTGCTGCTATCAGCCTTGCTGAGGGGGGACTCGTCTAGCCCTAAAACTGAGCCCAGACTCTTTAGTCCCAGACTTAGATTCAGTTTGGTGTATTGAATCCACCTTTGCTTAGCTGTGGATATAAAGTACTGGTAAAGGAGAGGTTTGTGAAAGTTGAGCTGCATTTAAGAATCTAGCCCATAAATAGCTCACTCAACCTATAGACTCTGACTCCAAGTGGTTTTCCTCTCCATAGGATCCTCAGAGACTACACAGCTTCTCACTGTCCTGCCCACAAACCTTCACACCAGGGAATTAAATTTTTCTGGAGGCCTGCATGGGGTTACTGCATGGGGTTTCTGCATGGGCCTGCTGCAAAAGCACAGTGCCTTCCAGAGGACCCACAGCCGAGGACCTCTGCCCTTGCAATGATCAAATCCAATTAAAATGTTTCAAATCTGAAATTTGGTAATTTAGTCTCTCAGTGAGGATCACAGTACCCCTTTACACTGGACCAGTGGTCCTGGACCTGCTGGTGCAGAGCTCTGCAGTCCACAGCCTTGCAGAGGGATGGGCATCACAGAGAAGAGCCCCAAGCAGGACAGTGTGGCCTCCACTGGGCTTAGCCACTGTCGAAGCTGAGCTATCAAAACCTCACTTTCCCCATCACCTGCATGTCCCACATGCTACAGCATCCTGAGATGACACATTTCTTGTCTCCCAAAGTCTCTTTCAAGCACCACTATCACCACTTGATCTTGACAGAGCTGCTTCAGTGTTTATTTAATTTTTTACCTTTACAAGGGACTCATTACTCATCTGGGCATGAGGCTCAGGAGTCATTTAGGGAGAAACTTCTCCATCAGGTCTAGGAGGAACATCATGAACATCTGGGCTGGAAATGCCATACGCTCCTTTCTGCAAAGATCAAAAGTGTGAAGAGGCAAATAATTCCTTCACAGCACGCAGTAGACTGTAATGACGTGAAAAGGCTTGGCTGAGGTTCAGAAGTCTCCGTGATTAGGACAAGTGCACGTTATTTTAGTATAAACTGTGCATTCCTCCACTTCCGCTGCAGATAGGCAAAACAACCTCTATCAAACCATGACTGTTTCTGACAATCAGAGTAATTTCTTTGAAGATATCCTGCCCATTAAAATTTGGAGTGTTTATAGTGGTCATATTTAAAAGATAGACTTTCCAATAGGGGTCTGGTGGGCTGGAAATTCCTAAGTGCAAGGCGGGGAGCGAACAGCCTCAAGGAGAAACATGGGCATCTTATGAGTTGTTATTGCTGTTGGGTGCTGTAAGATAAGGAGGGTTTTCCTGTGGAAACTTTGCATCCTTTTCAGCCCTGAGGGTATATCCTCTCCGCTCAGCCACGCAAAGCCCAGTGCCACACCTGAATACTGGCAGTGCCCAGATCCTACTCTGGATTTAATGCACTTTCGGATCTTCTGGTTGAGACACCAGAATATGAGATCCTGAAAACTGACTGATGCACAACCTACATTTCCTTCCTCCCCCTCTTTTTGCAGCTAAGCCGTGAAGCTTCTTGGGGAAGGAGTAGCAGAGAAATCTTTCCTGTTCCTGAAGCAGGAGTTGCTATTCCTCTGTGCTGGAAGGGGCATTATAAACTCACAGAGGGTTGTTTGGTGGCTGCTTTTCAGCTCAGTGGGCTTTAAGCATTCACTCTAGATATCCTAGAAAGTGTGGAACTACTACTATCATATAAAAGTAACACAGACTGTCTATCATAGAGAATAAAGAATAAAGCCTGTAGAAAGATCCTGTTCAACCCTGCCCTGGGCACTATAGGCTTCAAAACTGCCAAAAAGGCAGTTTTTCACCCCCCTTAACCCTCACACTGCACAGCCAGAGGACACAAGAGCATCCCCTTCAGGGCGATGGGAGTGTAGGATAACTCACAAAATATACTGAGGATTTTCCTCTCCCTTTAAATGTGATATGGCTTTCCAAATTAGAGCAATTAAAACCACAGATCTGAATGCATCTAAAACTGTTAAACCATGCATTATGGGGTGAAAATATGACATCTTTTAGGATATACTTTCAGTCCTGCTCTCACTGTCTAGCATTCTTTGTGTTAGAGCAAAAAAAATCTGTTTTGCTCTTCTTAGGTATTTACTGCATTCATTTAGGAATTCACTTCATTGTATCCAGGCATTTGGTAGGCGTGAGAGGCAAGAAAGTAAAATTATCCTTCCCACATTATTCTCTTTGGATCCCAAGCCAGTCATGCTTATGCTGACTTACCCCCTCATATTTTATCAAAGTTGCATTTTTGGCATGATAGTAACTTCCCTTTTTTAGCTCGGCTACTGCATAAAATAGCAAGTTGCTGTGGGAGGCGAGATGGACGTGCGGGAAAAGTGTCCAGCCATTATGTAGGATGGCTTTTACAAAAGAAAGAAAAGCAGTGAGAACATGTTGTTCTCCTCAGGAATTAGAGAGTAATGCAGTCTGTCCTTCCTTTACATGGGAGCTGAAAGACACTCCCAAAAAAGGCTGCTTTTAAGATGAAAAGACTGCCAAATGGAGACCTCATGCATGAATAACCGTTCACCAAGGTGGGAAGAAAAAAATAGTCCCCAGACTTTCAGTCAAACCCTCCCTGGAAGCAGTTCCAGTGTCCCACTTTCTCTGTGTTTTCCTGCCACCTTGCTGCAGCACAGGGATGTTACAAACCCAGACCATCAAACTGGCCTGAAGGAAAAATAACCTGGCCATAAAGAAGCATCCTGATAAAGCAAGGGCCAACATGGAAGCAGGAAGAAGCCGCCAGGGTAGCAGGGACAGGAGTTGTCTGAATAAGCACTCCTTTGGAGAAAATGCTCATCTCTTCTAGCACAAAAAACCTGCAAATTTCGGAATTCCAAGATGCTCAAGCAGATAAATGCCCTGAGTGCTTGCATGGTGAATACCGCACAGAGGCTCCACCTAGGACAGCTTCTTCCTTGGATAGGGACAGCTTCTTCCTTGGATAATTCACATTGCCAACAGCTCACTGCATGTGTGGTCTCCACCTAGAATAGTTTACCCTTCTAGCTGTTTTCCTTTATAAGAGTTTTCTCAGTAGGTAATTCCCATAAACAGAAGTGCTCAGCAGTTAATTGGGAGCTTGCTTTCTTAAGAAATAAGGCTTATAACTGCAGCCAAATACAGCAACCAGGTGAGTGACCGGAATTCAGGTGCAACTAACTGTAAGGCTGTGGGGCACAGCAGAGAGACCTTAGTGGTGCTGCCACTGCAAGACTCCAGGGTGTGCTCAACCTTTAGCAAACATCAAAGAATTTACCAAGCTGAAAAATCCAACAAGCAAAGAGCTCAGCGAGAAGGAAACATCTTGTTTATCCCTTGAGTCCTTCATGTAAGGAAGCTTCACAAAAAGTCATTCATTTTCATACATAACCCTGTCCAAAAGGTCTCCCTGTACTCCCATGCCCAGCCAACCCTGGTGAGCCTTGTGCGGCAGAGGGGAATGACACTCCCAGTGCCATCAGCAGCCACTGGTGTGGCTTGCGAAAATTTGCTTTATCACGCGTAAAAACACGATGTGATATTTTGGCCCTCTTAACACAATGTACCGATAACAGGAACTGGGAAGAGGGGAATGTTCCTTTAATCTCATCAGCTGGCCGAAATGCTGTTTGCTGCATCCAGGGAGCTATTTCCAAACGAGTGCATTTTAAAAGCAGCCAGCAAGGCAGGGGCCAGGCTTTGACCTCTTATTAAAGAAATGAGAATAAGCATCAGCTTGGCATCTGCTTTCTGAGCATGTGAGAGGTAAATTTTTCCTTTCCCCGGCAGCGTTGCCTTGTTTCCTTCCTCGGCTCCCCGATAAGGGCCAGCACAGGCTGCCATCCAGCTGGAGAGGCTCCCCTTGCACTCTGCATGCTCTGGATGAGGTCCACGCTTGATCTTTAGGGCCAGTGCAGGGTTTGAGTCTTTTCAGTGACACCTTTACCCTGTGTGTCCCTTCCTGGGGCTCAAAGGATGGATGTTCTAATGCTGCCAAGTGTTCCCTTTGCATGCATCCACATTTCCAATGGTGCTAAAAATCCAGTGCTCAATTTAAGTGCTGAACTGTATGGAAATGCCAATCCAAAAGGAGTCAGGAAGTCAGCCAAGCACCCCAAGGACAGTTGTTCCCAACACAACAGCTACAGGCAGCGCCGATGAGTGAAAGGTCAAATGTCCCCTGGAAACTGGAGTGTTGTCACACCCTGGGAAGGGATGTTTCCACTGGGGGAGTGGGAACATCCTGCTCCCTCGCTACCTTCCTCCTATCCAGCGTAAAGAAGGCTGTGTAAAGAAGTCTAAAATGGGGATAAATCACATTTACAGTTTGCAGAAGACCTGGGATACGTGTTTAGAAACTCATCAGCTCCATAAGACTGGATCTTTCCCCTAGCTGGCAGTGGAAGGGCATTGGCTTAGGGTCAAGGATAGCACAAGAAGTTATGGAAAAGCAACAGCAGATTAAATTGCTGTCATCCACTCTGACCTGCTCCTGCTCACTCAAATATAAAGCCTCACTGATAATGGCAAGCAGGATGGTTTTCAAAAATAAAATTGTAGCAGAGTCTTTCTTCCATTTTGTAAGGCTGTTAAGAAATCACATGCAGGAACACCAGCTGGGGCAAAGCACCCTAGCATCCCATCACAACGTGGAGATGGAGCTTTAATGTGGTTTGCATCTGTAGTGGCTTTTTAGGACACTGGTGTAGAGCTCAGATGGTTAGACTGCTTTTTGCTTGACTTGCACCATGTCTTAGAGCCCTATCCTCTTTTAGGTTCAATACCAGCAAGCAAGGAGCCCATTGCCCAGACAGGTAAGACTGCACCAGTGCAAGCCTTGCAGTGCCTTGGCCAGTCAAGGCAAAGGAGTTTGTAGCAGAGTGCTCAGCACTTACCATTCAAGCCAAAGTAATGAAGTCTTCTGTCCTGATGAAAGTCAAGCCATGGAGGTCACAGATTTTTGCTCTCTAAAACTCAACACAAAAGTAATGAAGCCTTTGAAAATGTTTGCAGAGCACACGTGAAGCAGAGCCAGACAAAGACTTGGGAGTCCTGAATCCCAATCTACACTATAAATATTTGCAATAATAACTAGATTGCTGGGCTTGCCAGATAACCCTTCCTTTTATTAATTTTAGGCTAGAGGTTTTAGGCCAGAAGTGTTGACAACATTGGTGTCAGTGGTGAAGACACTGGTTTCTTCCCTGAGAAGAATGATTCAAGAATGAGAGAATGATGCAAAAGCGGGATGGTTATTGATAGAAGAACAGCTGAGAGCAGATATCGAGGTGCAATTCATTTGTTCACAGAGGTACTATTGTTTCCCAGTGGCTACCCAGTCCCTTGAAGGCTTCTGCGTTCCCGTGTGTATGCAGACCACAGTGTGCAGCAGGGTCCAGCTTAGCCAGCCAACAGCTCTATCTTAAAAGTTACTCCTTTCTCTTGCAGTAAGTGCGGGGGTTAATGCAACTCTGGGGAGCTCACTGAGGTCCTTGTCTAAATTGTTTGCCTGTCCTGGAGCTCATTAGCATTGCATGCAGTGCCCTGAACAGTGTCAGGAAGGAACGTGTGTGGCAGCCCCCGTCAGGAAGGACTCGTGCCCCGCAAAGCATGGCCTGCTCCCTCTGCCATTAGCTTGCTGCTCAGGGCACGTTGCTTATCTCTAATGCACTAATTAGGGTGGACAGAGGAAGCACAAGACGTGCGATCAATATTATTGGGCCAAATTTGCAGCTGGTGTAAGTTGTTGATTGGCAGAGGAGTGCAAAAGAACAAGAAACAATGTGTGCTAGAGAAATCCCAAAGGAAAAGGAGAGAGTTCAGCAAGGAAAGCAACTGTGGTTGAAAGCAACTTGCTCTCTCTGCAAGAATGACTTCAAAATTGGTACAAATCTATAAGTGACATTTTGGATAGCAGGTTGTATTTGCATGTTGTCATGCTATTTTGTGTCTATCTCAGCGGCAACCAGCTACTGTAAGCCAAAATCAAATCACTTAAACTGTTTCAACAGTTGGATCAGCCCATTAGTCTCCTAACTGTGTGGGTCTCAGTTTCCCATGGATCCCCACTCTAATTTTAACCCATGGGGGAATTCAGGTTGGGATTTCATAGTGCAGATCTGGTGAAGAGCAAGCACAGTAAGCAATAACGGGTGAACAGTTACACCAGCTACCAGGACTTGTGGAAATGGTAAAAGGGCTCGTTTTTCCTACAATAGGATATTTGCTTTGCTTACAGTTCAGCTGGCTTATGTTTCAGGCTGTAGGCTTCTCTGTATGAGTATCTTGAGCTGGGCATCTAAAATCTGGTAATGATAAAAGCAAATAGAGCACGTTCAGTATTGTAGGATAACGGGTTTTGCTTTCCCACTCTCCCAAAGCTTTGCAT
This sequence comes from Buteo buteo, assembly GCF_964188355.1. Classification (NCBI taxonomy): domain Eukaryota; kingdom Metazoa; phylum Chordata; class Aves; order Accipitriformes; family Accipitridae; genus Buteo; species Buteo buteo. The sequence goes on from NC_134182.1 coordinate 42,673,886, forward strand.
TTCGACTTTGCCTGATTAGCCAGCGGTGACAGCTCAGGAAATGGTTTCCACCAAATCTCACAACAACTGATCTAAAATGCTCTAATCTCTGGGAAGATAAGGAGTTGCTACAGCAAAGCCAACATAAACCTGAGAGCTATGGAAGGCTGGACTGTTGTTTAGCCGCTGTTGCTAGTTAGCTATTGTACTTGATTTCAGAGACCACCCTGTATTTAAACCTTCTCACTTAACTCGACACATCTTTTCAACACCATTTGAAGCTCACATTCTGGATAGCCTCAGCTGCACAGAGCTGAAGGACATTGTTTGGGGAGCTCTGTTGCTGCAGTGAGCATCCCCTCACCCTAAAGTCACTGCAGATATGACAGGGAGCAGCTTCTGTGAAATATAGTTATGCTAATATTGAATTAATGGTACCGCAGCTGCCCATTTAAAATAAAATACAGCATATTGTCTTTGTTGGCCATATCTTGGGCCATCACAGAAAATGTAGTATTTGGAGTTAGAAAAAAAACAAACCCCAAACTTCTTTTCAGGAAGCATTGCTCTGTGTCACGGAAATCCATTCCTCTCATATCATTTCCTTTATTGCAGCCATGTTGATTGCTTTTATCCCTCATATTTCCTTTGTTTACTTAAAAAATGCAATCAAAGGTCCTGCTGAGTTCTTGAAATGCTTAGCAGGAGGTTGATCAATTTGCGTTGTGAACAGAATCACATTGGGCATGTACCCAACAGTGTAAAACAAGTAAGCAAACTTCCCATTTCCAATGTAAGCTCATTTGCCCTGGGCTGGATATATTGCAGTATATATGTTAGCAAAACTCTTCTATATTTTCTGGCATTATCTGTTCTAAAAAGTAACTTGGTTTGCTGGAATAATGCAGCCATATCCTAATGAATTTTGCCACCAATGCTGTGTTGTGAGATGGAGTTGGAAGCAGAAATTTTCACAACTAATTGCTAGCTCAGATTCTGCTCTAACTGACATCTGAAGTGACTCCTTGAGAGGCAGGAGACTAAACTGGCATTTATTAGCATGCATCTGAAAGCAAATGCGCTCAGCTGCTGCAGGAGATGTTACCAAGACCTCAGCAGGGAGAGTTGGACTCCTTCCACTATTCATCTTCTTGACAAGGGTATCAAAAGGTGGATGTTTCCCTCCACTTTTATCTGGGAAAAGAAGCAGTAATTCTAACGGCTGCTCCTTCTACTGCTTTCAACAGCCTTGCATTTCCCCAGCAAGCTGCTCTTCTGTGAGAGGGGCAGATGCGCTACGTGCCTTGAGTCCTGCTCCCCAGGGAATGGCTTGCAGAGACGTGGCCTGACAAAAAGCGTATCTTGCCTGAGCGAAAGTGGATGGAGAGTGATAGAGGGATGAAAGAGAGCAAGGCAGGGACAAAGGGGTGAAGAAGAGTGAGACAAGATGCCTGGCAGCCAGATTTGTTCCCAAAATGTGCCTAGGGTTCTGAGGTCATTTGAAAGCCTGCCCCTGTAGTGGGATGTGCAAATGAGATGATAACTCTGATAAACCTGCCTGCCCTTTTGAAATTACTGGCTTTATGGTTTATAGAAAGAGAGTTTGGGTCTGACTTTTTAATGGATGTCTCTATTTCAGTGGGCTTGTATTGCAAAACTTAGCTTTTTCTTACTGAGAAGATGCTTTTAAAGATGTTCATTTGCACAGCAGTAGGTTTGACAGTCTGTTTTCATTAGGAAATGTCCAGGGGTGCTAGGCCATAAACTCAGGTCGTCTTTGGATTACAGCTGTGCCAACTAAATATGTGACCAGACCTGGCAAGCTAAACCAGCTTAACAACAGGTTGTCACAAACCTGCCTCATTTTATCTGGAGGACATTCAGGGTAGACACATTTGGGGTGGCTTTCATCTGTTCTCATTTAGGCACCTAAACTCTAGAAATTCAAGTGTGTATATGTTGTCCCTTTACTTGCAGGTAAGAGAAAGGGGTACTGCCCTGCACTGCCTCACCTTATCCCGTGTCAGTGCCAGAGACATCTTCAGTGATTTCTATGCCATGTCAAGGCTTAGCCTCAAATGTGTCCCTTTTCACACCCAGGGAAATTGCACCATTACCCTGTGTGGGTCAACACGGGAGAAAAACACATTATCTCTCCCTTGACTTCAAAGCAGGAGTTTAGAGTAAGACATGGGTCATGTTTTGCGGCTGGTTTCTGCTTTCTGCAATATAGGCACCTCCCTGACTGCTCTTCTCTCCTCATGTTGCCTGTGCTAGAAATACTCAGCTCTGGCCAAAATGCCTAGTCCCAGCACTAATATTCAACAATAATACACTCCATATAATAAACCTCTTCTTCCAAGGGGTGCTGATAAGAATTTCCATTTTTAGTCGAGGGCAAAGGAACCATTCAGCCTTTATTTGTTGCTGTTGCAATTGAAGAAGGAGCAGAAGCTAATTTTTTAACTTTTCCTGTAAATAGTGCATTAATGAAGACAGATGGGTCAGCAGTATAAACAAAAACTCTATCTCAAGCTAGTTTTTCTCTGGCTTTGTTTCCCAATATAGTAAGCAAACCATCACCACCCTGGTTCCCATCCTATTAACAGTGTTTGCACTCCAAATGTTGAACTGGGTTATAAGGAAGTTTAAATTAACACTGGGCTGTAGTTTTTCAAATGCTTGAAGCAGATGTTCAAGTGCCAGGAAACCTTCCTCTCTTTTTTTTTTTTTCCTTAAAAAAATGATGGATTTTGCTGGGGGTTGGCTCATTGTGTTTTACAGAACATACGTAACTGAACCTCTCCCATTGTGCTGTAGGTAAGCCAGGCACCAAACTGCCCGTGGCTGTTAAAAACCGCAGGATCCTTTGATATTTCTAGACTGCTGGAGGTTCTGGTTTGCTTTGCTCTCTGAGCAGTCTAACAAGGGCAGTGCAGTAGCTGTAGCTTGGGAGGAGAAGAAGGGCATAGGTTTTGGCTGCTGCTTTGGATGATTTGGGAGATGATTTTTCCTAAGTGACTTCAGTTTTGGGGAGGTTGATCCTCACTCCTTTAGCTCCAGAATTGCTGCTCACCTGTCAGGACCCACTGCCTTTGGAAAGAGGTATGTGTCCACAATATTGAGGAATACTTTTTTTTCCCAAAGACTGACATTTGGGCACCTCCAAATGGGAGCAGCACGAGCTAGCACCAGGCACTGCTAGGGAGATGGCGTGCCCTGCTTTCTTGCCAGAACAGCGTGAGGCTCTGCCCCTTCTCCCCAGGCTCCACAGACTGCCCCAAACAGCCAGTCTGCCCAGAGCAAGGGAGCTGGCAGGGCTGGGGCAGCGGTGGCAGAAAAAGCCATGCTGAGCTGTCAAGCTTTAATGCTTAAAAAGCTGGGAATCTGTATCTTCAATCAGCTACGCAGGGCACCGCAGAGTGAGCCTGGACTCCAGGGATCACACCCCCAAGAAAGGGATAATGCAAGAAAGCTTTGGGAAAAAATCTATTTCAGGAATTTTAGTCCACGTGCAGAGGGCTAAGAGATATGGATCATTTAAGGGAACCTCAAGCTTCCAAGTGCTTCATGAAATCTGGCATTGGTGCCGAGTGTTTGCACAGGAGACACAGCTATCATGATTTCTTCCAAGACCAAGAAATGAGTAAGATGTCCTGAAGTTCATGCTCTTCTGGAGGCATTGTATGTGTTGATTTAAGAGCAGCAATCCAAGACCAAAACTCTTCCCCCAGCCCCCTCGCTGATATGTTATCCAGGCTCTTCCTCTCTTTGTATCATTTGTTTCTGCTCCCACCCCTTTACCTGTCCTATTTAGACTGCAAGCACTGCCTGGCATTTTATACAACGTCCAGCAAAAAAGGGGCTTCATATCTGCTTACACTTTCCTATACATATACAATTAGAAACAGATGAAAGCAAAAATCCAACTGATATTGGTGAGACAGCATTGCTGCCTCCTTCAGTTGCATGCAATAATTCAGAGATGGATGGATGGATGGATGGCTAGAAAGATAGATACTTCCATACTGAAGCCATATTTTTTGAAACCTTTCTAAAATTGGTTTGCACTTTTAAGTCAAGCATCTGCTAGCATGTCGATATAAAATAGATCAGAAATGAAAGGAAAATCAATGCATACTGCTATTTAATGTGAAAATAAATTCTTTTAGAAACAGAAGTCACAGTACTAATGCAGATGGTTGGAAGGAAGGAGGAAGAAAGGAGGATGGAAGGAAGGACTAAAGAAACAAAGAAAATGAAAACATGCAGTGGATTATTTTTTCAGGGACTTCTCACTGACATTACCAGTACTTACAGCTTGGTAGCACTGGCTCTTGTCATGCACTCACCGTGTTATTTGTGAGTGTTTTACCTATATGGACAGGTGCATTTAAAGCCAAGCATTTCTGAGTTTGCAGAAGCAACCTTAATTTACTACTTAGGGAAAGCTCTTTATAAAATAAATGCCCCCATTTTTTTGGTGTTATTTTGCCTGATCTCTGCCATCTAACTGCGTGAACATCCAGCAAATGTCTTTGCATAATTATATTCAAAGGTAAGGTAAAAGTAAGGTAAGTTTTTGCTCATAAAGCAGGCATGCAATTCTAACAGACACACATTAATAAATGAAATACTGTTCTCAGTAGTTCTAATCTCAGGTTATAAACAACACAGGTGCAGCTGAAGGATTCAAGAGATGCTCAGTTTTCTCCCAAAACAGCACAGTGAGATACATCTCAGACTTCCCAGTTTTTCACCACAAACTCTGGCTGGCTGAAATCCTCTTCAATCAGCAGTACAGTCTGTGTTTCTTTATAAAGAAAAGTTACTAGTATCAGAAGACTGGCTGGCCTCTAATTCTAAAAAGCTACCATTGATATTTTTACTGATCTTGTAAAAATTCACACATGCAGGTTTACTAACTGATAAAATTACATGCCTACCCACATTTGCATTGTACTGTAACACACTGTGTACTATCTACTCTATTACAACAAATCTCTGGCAATAAGAGAGTGCAAAGGCAGCCACTCTGCCTTGCTTCATGGTCACTTGAAAATTTATAGTGATTATGGGTGATTACAGTGGGTTACTTATTACTTTTAAGGCACAGGTCCTCCTACATGCTGTTCAGAAAGGTTAGTGCTGTTCACGAAGTGTTGGTACTGTTCAGTTAAGGACAGTGGTGCAAAAAGCACTCTGGTCAGATCACTGCCACAGGAACAGTTGCAGAAAAGAGATGATAAAAGCAAATGTCAGATTATCTCCCTAATGCTGGATTATCACTCCTAACAAGGTGAATGGTTTGTCTTGGCAAATGGCTTCATAAGAATTGTGGATAGTTTTGAAAGGATCTGTGTGGTCACACTTCAACCGTTGGCTTCTGCAGTTCATGTCAGCAGAGCAAAATATCACACCTCTTACGAATTCTTTTAATGTGCCATTAACCACAGACTAAGATTGCAGTGTAGCTCAGGGTAAAGGTCTGTGACTGGTGTCAGTCACTCGCAGGGTGAGATCTGTAGCAGGCATAAAGCAATATAGCTCCATGGCGCAGCCCGCTATCTGGAAACACGCAGCACGAGTGGAGACTGCATAACTCCACAATAAACTACACAGCTGACCACTTAAAGCAATGATGCCTCTGCAAGAGTAGTTATACATTGGACAAGACCATACATGCTCCAGAATGCTACTTAAATGACTGCAGTGAGTGAACAGTTCTGTAAGCAAGGGAGGTAACTGTGGTATATGGTATTTACAAATATCTAGGGGAGAAAAAAAAAATCAGCAACCCCAATCTCTGTGCAGCACAACTCAACAGAGAGATTCCATATAAAATAGGATTGGTACAAGGTTTTATCCAAGTGGGATTACACACAAGCACAAAAATAAAACATTCTGTATTCTACATTATATTACAAAGGCAAGCAGTCAATAAATAGGTCAATAAATTACGGGAAGCACAGAAGAGTATGTGTGGAAATAGGTGAAACTGGTTTTAGTTGGTGCATGGCAATGTCTTTTGTGTTCATTCCCATGAAGTGTTAGAGTGGTTCTTTCAAAGACCCTTATCACTTCCAGGGAAGATACCTTTCCCTTAAAAGTGTAAAACAGATGCAGGGACAGTACAGCAGGCTCTGGTACAGTCTAAGAGAGTCAACGTCACTTACACTTCCCCAAGAATCTGACAAATTTGCAGCTTAGTATAAATAAAGTGACGGGTCTATTGTTTCTCAGCTCTGACACCTTCTTATCACCACGATTTGTTGCAGAAGAGTGGCGGAAACATGGCATGTGACTCCATCATATATAGTTTAAGTGGGGGGGGCAATATCTTTATGAATTGACAATTTCAGCACATGCATAAAGGAAAGATCCTCTCTATCTAGCTGGCACAAAGGGGTTTCCTTTTCTGTCTAGCTCTATGCAGACTAAATGCAATACTACTTGGCCGTTTGAATTGGATTACGTAGCTGTATTGTATGTAGTTTACTGGACTGGGTGGGGGGACTAGTTTCTTAGCTGGTATAAACTGATAAAATTTCAAGGATTTAGGAAATTTACTGCACTTATTTCTGCCACCTAAAGCTCTGGCTCTTGAGAGACAACACACGGCTAATGCAACAAAGCCAGCGCCAATTTACACAGGGTGCTTTTGTAATAAACATGCACAGGGGGAATTTCTTGCCATTGCACATCAAAGCACTGCACAAGCCTGGCACTGCTCCTGGGCCCATTGCTGTACTAAGAAAGATGGGAAAGGGAATGGTTCCCTTCTGCTCCAGATGCCAAATCACCCCTCCCAGTTACCTTTAACTGAGACAGGGAAAGATTAAAGAAAGGATTAAGAAAAAAGGAAAAAGTCTAACACATTGTCATGCCTTAGTGATTTAGGAACTTGAGAATTATTGGGACTTAAGATCCACAGAGATAAACTAAAAAAAATAAATATATCTGAGCATGTAAAGATCTTTATAAAGATTTTACACAAAACTAAACAATCTAGGTGCATATTGCCCATAGTTCACCTATCTTCAATAGCTCTGGAAATCCCTATAGATGCCAATTGACATTAATAAAGTACAAAAATAAGCCTTTATTTCTGTGAATTTGAAGGTGCCCCTTTGGCACAAAGAACCCTCCCAAACAATCCAGTGATCTGCTCTAGGCCCTGATAGGAAAAGAGACTGGGTCATAATTTGAACAGCAAAGAACAGCAAGAAGCAAGCAATGGAACAAAATATACATTCCCTATGGTCGTACGACTTGCCCATTCCCCGTAAGAGGAAACATACAATTATCTGTACATGCCTCATTAAATAACCTTATTAAATAGGAAATCTGAAATGTACAAATTTACAGACTGAATCATTAAATACTTCCCCTGTGCACTCCCCTGTGCATGCGTTCCCTGCTACTATCTGCAGCCACACTCTGATACCACCATGCCTTCATATTTGAACTTGTAGGTGACCACCCCCGCATCTAAGTAGAGAATAGAGATGGGATCAAGTTTGGTGGGCACACAGCAGGCCTTGGAGGCTTTCTGGGGATTCTTCAGATGAACCAAAGTCTGGACAATGGCATGTTTTGTTGGTGTGACGTGCTCTGTTAAGGGGTAGGCGCACACTCCATGGCACTCGTAAGCTTCATATCCTGCTGGGGCGATGATCCAGGAATCCCAGCCAATCTCCTTGAAATCTATGTACAGTGGAGTCTTTTTACAGTAGTTGCCTTTTGCGTTCCTCCGGATTCGGGCAGTAGAGTCGTAAATGATGTTGGAGCGCATCTGGAGCAGCGCCTCCTCACCAGGCTGGCCATGGAAATTGCCGACTTCCAGGTTCTCCAAGTCCAGGAGCTGCTCATGGTCTATCATTTCGTTCAGCTCTTGCTTCTCCTCTTTTTTGTCATTGCTTTGGTCATCAGAGAACACAATCAACAGGGGCACATGCTTAGCCTCAGAGTTGATGTCAATATCGAGTTTCCCCTCTCCATTCTGCTCCTCCCCTTCCCTGCTCTCTATATGAACTTCCAGCCGGTGTGTGGTCAGCCCTGCCCTTCGCCAACGCTTGATGGCTTCGGTGACCTCGAAGCTCTCCCACTCACTGCTTGTGCCATAGATCTGCCTGGATGCCAATGCCACTGTCTTTCTCTCTTCTCCTGCCCCCATACGGTCATTTTCCAGCACTTCAAAAATGGTGACCTTCCGGTCAAGCCCATCGTAGAGCATTTGGTCCCTTTCCACTAAGGTGTAGAGCCTCAGCTCGGCCATGGTGATTTCTTCATGGTGAGGGATGGAAACATTGAATAGAAGAGGGTATTTCCGAATTCCTGTAATACCAATAGGGTGGGAAGCCAAGTCTGGAAATGACAAAGATCAAATATTTTAAAAGGATGAATACATCCAGCAACACACGCACTGAAGATCATCTGACATGTTTTGTATTTCTTGGTTTCAAACAGTTCCAGGAGAGTGTTTTTTCATCATTTTCCAAAACTGTTCTTGGAAAAAAGGACGACTTTATTTTAGATGTCTAAGGACAGCAAGGTCCCAGACATACTAAAGACTGTAAACCTGGATTTATAGATCCTCTTTCTCTCCCCATACTTTCCAGCGACTTCCTTATCACCTGGAAGGCTTACATATTAAAAACATGTTGCCTAATACTGAAATACAAATCACTTCCAGGCTGCTGCACAGCAACTATTTAACGAATGAGGAAAAACATTCGTTGGTGTAGGAGAGAAAGGGAAGAAGGATATTTCACTGGAGTAAACATGAGATGGGTGACATATAAGCTGCATATGCAAGAACAACAGGCTGTATCTGTGTCTGCTTAGCTTTTCTGTGCTAGCAAGTATTCCCTTCTGCTGAAACATCCCTCAGAAACTGAAAAGGCCAAGCACTAAGGGAGGAAAAGTTGCTTTGGAAGATGTAAAGGCTCTTCGTTAGGAAGAGCAGGCGGTGAATGTCCGGTGTGAACCACCAGTCAACAGAAATTCTGCCACAGACTCAATGGACTTCAAGTGAGCAGTCAAACAGCTGTACTCAGCCAGGCACTTTTGGCAGCTTTGGTTAATAAAACATATAAGAACATAATATGCGCTTGTCAGTCAGGCTGTCTGTCCTATCTGCGTTGTTTGTTTATATGTAGGCAATATGCATTTCTTTACACAATGCAATCTTAGCTAATGATTGTGTATTTGTTGCTGAATTACTGTGCTGTCTACTTGTAACTTGGAAGACAGATTAGAACATAGGGATTATGGGTAACATTTCTGCAAAGGCAAGCTACTTGTGACCTATTACTATCTTCATCTCTGACTTCTCCAATTTTGATGTTTGTAGAAAAATGACACTGATAAAGCTGCAAGTATTGGCCATGCTCCATCAGTGCACTTAAGCAATCAGTTAATTTAAGCACATGACTTGTCCTACTTAATTTCAGTTTTGAGGCACCTGCCTTTTTCTTTTTTTTTTCCATTTTGCACTTTCATCTGTTCATAAATTTAAAAAATGAGGGGTGATTCTGCTTGCATTTCCCTACCTGTCAATTGATAAAGGTGGGAGCTGAATATGCTCTGCACAGCATCAGGGTAGGAGCAGACTGTGAGCTGAAAGACAATACTATTCAAGCTTAGCTGCGATCTCCACACTGGAAGTGATCTTCGGGATTTCCTAGACCTTGATACGCTAAAGCAAGTCTCCAGTGATTACATATAATGACAGCATGGAGAAATGCCACCTGACCATATAGAAGATGAGCACAAGTAATTCACCAGGAGGCAGGGGAAGGCCATGCCATATGTAAGAAGCTGGGTGAATGCTACCAGGGCATAAGAAGTGTTTATTTTTAAGTCAGGATGTGACTCTGTGCTTTAGCTAGAAAGTCTATATGGTGAAATATCTCCTACTGTTACCAGTACACCCCTAGCAGGGTCAGGAAGGGAGATCTGGAGTCCACAGGAAAAGAAAAATTTCCCTTAAGACCTTTATTCAACTTTTAAGAACTGATTACAGTCCCATTTACAATGGAGATGTTACGGTCCATGGCTTAAAACAAAGAAATAATTCCAGCCATGCAGCATGTTGTATTTCCATAATGTTCTTATAACAAATTTAATAAAGGATTTAATGGATAATAATGAAACTACCATTACTGCCAATTTTCAGTAGGCAGGTGAACAAAAAAATTCCATGGTATGATCTGTTTCTGCTGTCCTGATCATTGCAAGTAATTAATTTCTCTATCAAAAGAGCTTGTTAGCATGAAATGGATGGTTCTTAGTTATACAGACTTTCAAGACACATAACAAACATTAATTGCGTAGCTCCTCTAACTGCATACGTTTATGAAGCTGCCTTAACATCCGTAGTCTCACTTTGCAGCTTGCTGGTTTGGACTGGAAGAAGTGAGAGAAATACAAAAATGACAAAAAGTTCAGCCAAATTTACTCCAACTGGTGCAGAACTTCTGCAGTGATGAAGTAGGCATCGAATGTCGTGGTTACAGAAAGGCACAGAACTGCAAACCCTCAAGTATTACTGGCAAAAGGTCGGTCTGTACCATTTGCAATGCTGCAAACCTGAAAGAACATCGGGTTTGCCAGTGGAATGATTTCAGATTTACATCATTAAACCACACTGTATTTTATTCTTTAGCACACTGTACTTGGCAATTTTTATCCCATTTATTTTTTCCAAACAGTGCAAAAAGAGAAAAGAACAACATGCATTTCTGCATATGTCTTCACTCATGCTGATGAGCAGTGACAGGAACGGTGGTTCACATGAGCGACTCTTCACCAGTGGTTGTAACTGGTTTACTAACAACCCTTCAATAAATTTCTCCACACTGGAGGAAAGAATACGTAAAGAAGATTTAAACCACAGTGTAGTGGCTCTTCAAACCAGAAACATATTGCTGGTGAAGAGTGCCTGGGCCTGGCAGAAGGACAGACCAGAACAGAGCCTTTAAATTCTCTGCTTGCATCTCACTCCACTGCAAAACTGAAGTGACTTGCATGTAGCCTCTCCTTATAGTTCATAATTTCAAAAGTGAAAATGTTAGAGAAAAAGGAATAATGACTTTATACTTCATAAATTAGACAAACAAAGGATTATAGAAGCCCCACAGCAGTTTGAATAGTTGCATGTGCCCCTGAGTAGTTAAAATGAATTGAAGCACTTGTGTTTGCCAAGTGGAGTTATCTGTATTTGGAATTGTTTAGTTGAAAAATGTTTTTAACATAAGACCTGTATTGGTGCAAATTGGTATTGACAAACTATTGAATGTTAGCACTGAAACATTATCTTGTCCTCACTGAACTGAGAGGAAATGCTGAAGCAGAAACATATAGGGAAACTACCTAAGGTCACAATTAGGCTTTTCAGGTTTGGGGGTGGGGTGTGTGGGGGTGTGGGGTGTTTGTTTGTTTGTTTTCTTTGTTTTTTAATAGGAAATATTCTAGTCCTCCTAAGTAAAATCTAAGGGTTATCCAAAATTCTGTTTCACGTATTTCTATGTATTTTTGCTGGACTGTGCTCAGATACCAAAGGAAGAAAATGTTACAAATCCCATGAGCATCAAAAGTGAGAGGATATTAACAGAAAGCCATATTTGGTTAAGCTCATAATAGGAAAATATTGCACCTTTGAACAGTGTGTAAAAACATTTCTTGCATTAGTTTCAAATATTACTTAAGGTATCCATTTGAAAAATCAATCAGGTAATTGCAAACGATGTGCGTCATTATGAGGATAATGAAAATGATGCACCTAAGTTATACTTGGTGCTGCCCAAACATTAAAGAAACATCTTCCTCCAAAACCTTACAGTCTCAAAAGCACAAGAAGTGGGATTTGGGTAACTCTGGTACATGTAGTATTAGCTGCCTATTTCCAATGGCATCCTCACTGAAAGGCCTTTTTTCCCTTAGTATGGTTCATGCTCCATGCCTGGTAAATACATTTCACGCTGACTATAAAGATGCTCATTTCTATTTACTTCTCCTAGAGATGCCCATATCTTACCTTCATTTTTGAAGCTTCTAATAATATTTGCGGATGGCATAGATGTCCTATCGGTGGCAAACCTGTTGTACAGCTCTAGCATGTACTCTGGTGGATCCACTTTGGCCGTTTCATGCAGGGGAATGTCAGAGAGGTTCAACGTCTTCAAAAACTCATTTTTCATATTCTGAAGTAGCGTGTTGAAATCAACACCATCCTGCTCGGAGAGAATCTCGTCGAAAAGAGGCACGTCTTCCTCCAAAGAAGAGTGCTCTAAGCTCAGGATGGGACTGCAAGTGGCAAGGTGAATCAAGAGACAGAGGACAGCCCACAGCTGGAGGACTACAGAATCCATGACTTCGCTCAAGCTTCCAACCGCACTCAACAAGCTCTAGCTCTCGTGTGGGCTAAGTGGCGGTTTTATCCCCTGGGTTGTACACGGCTTATGTCACAGAGAGATGACAAGTTTGGAAGCTCTTGTCTTGAAACTTGTGATCCGTCCTGTCTGTCTCCCCCTTCCCCCTCCCCAAAACCAGGTCTCGGTAATTGGATATGGCTTGCTCTCTTCTATGGTTGCCTTGCCTCTCTTATCTCGTGTAGTGTAAGCTGTTCACCAGATTTGTTGCTATCTCGCAATCCCCTTTCCCTTAATGAGCATTTTGTAAACATTCTGCGCTAGGACACTTGGAGATAGGACAAGTTTCTCCTCAGAGAGAAGCTGCCCTTTCTTTCTTCCTCCTGGTAGCTGACTTCTTTTGCTGCGCGTGAACAACTTTCATCCATGCAGATTTCAAGCTAAAATGTAAATTCTTCAGAGCCTCTATCCAAACATATCAATTTCACACCAACAGCAAACAAAAGCTCCCTTAAGGTAACAACTCTGCCCTTTTCAAAACTATTTTAGAGCTAAGTATTTACATTACACTTACAAAGGAACTTCTTTGGGAAAAGTTCCATTCTTGTGTGCTTGTACAGCACACAGCATGGGAGAAGAGCTCTAGGTACTACCACGATACTGGAGTCACAAGGCCCTGAATGCAAAGGAACAGATGAGCTCAAAATGAGTGAGGAGAATTTCTCACATTGCAACTATAAAGCTGTGCTTTGCAAGGGCTCTGCTGGAAAGAGCACTTTGAAGAGAGATTGAATGCAAGCCAGAGCGTGGCCTGTAAAGCTGGGCCTCAATTTTTTTTTATGCAGGCACCATACACCTGCATTGGCTTCACATAGATGGTGAAAAAGGACTTTTTTTTTCTGCAGTGCTTATTTTCACTATAAACCACTCTTTCCAGATCTAAACATTAACACTAGTTAAATGCTAGCACTCAGTGCTGCGTACCACATAAATGTTCAGAAACAGACAGGGGACTGAAATATTTGCAAATAGCTCAGAAAACCTTTCCCTCCTTCTTTATGTTATATATGTGACTTGGCAGGTTACAGTTATTCTTGATTTAGTCCCAGCACTGCCAAAGAGGCTGTCTAAAAACTACTGGAAACACACAAAGGCCAACAGACTACTCTGACTTCACCTTTGCATCAATTCAAATAGCTCAGAGGCACAATGTGGGGAATGTGGAAATGATTTTGTCAGAAAGATGTGCTAAAATTATTTACTGGCCCTTTTTGCTTTAGTGTGCAAATTTCAACAAAATGCGAGCATTGTGTATGCAAAAATTGGTCTAGTTCTTACAGAACATCGTCCCCCCAAATCTCCTCATTCTTCACAGACTTCAAAGTGCTCTTGTTTTGGCAACAGGGCCAGAGCTCAGCTCCTCTGCCCAACTGGTCTAGCACTCAAGATAAAGGGGCATTTCTTCTCATGACTACTGCAGGTTTTGTCCTTGCAAGCACTAAGAACTTTACCCAAAGACTAAACCACCACTGATCTGCTGAGTTTTCTGGGCTCTGCTTTTCCATTATGCTAAGTGCATCCACTGATTTGTTACCTCACCTCTACAACTTTCTTCCTCCTTCAATAGCCCAAATCTATCACTGGCACAAATGGCCACAACTCCAGCTAACTTAATGAGAACAATACTCAAGCCATGCCTGTTTTAAATTCATCCTCTATTTTTTTTCTTAAATATCAATAACTTTGTGAAAATCATGTGCAGTATTGATGTAATGGAGCCAGACGTTGGCATGGCCTTTTAACCTCATTTTATTCAACTTTACTTCTTCTAAACAGCAGGAACTTGATAATAGAAGCAAAGTACATTATCAAGGTCCCTGTTATTGCTATACTACGTTAGAAGTAGGTATTTGAGCTTAGGAAGATTAATTGAAACCTTATTGTGAAGTTCCTGGTTATCTCTGCAAGTTTATCTATAAATCTTCTGCAGCCTTATGAAATGCTCATCTCTGAATATTGTGGCTTTCCAGAGCTAAGCACAGAAAACTTAGGGAAATTTTGGAGCTGAGTTCAGGCCACTTGTTAATTAACTTTAAAAGAAAAGCACCATCTTCTTTTTGTTGGTGATTCATCACCAGATTATGATGAACTAAGGTCCTTACTGCCATAGGAAGTGACATGAACTTTAAAAACCATGAGAATAGACTTAGCCTTAACTCTTTCGTGAAGCACAATACTAGCTACTGTATGAGATAAGCATATTGTAAGAGCTGCTGCTTACTGGAAGGCATCAGGTGCTGAGCCTTCTCAGCACTTCACAGCATATGGCCTTATCCTCAGTCCTTGGTCATATCAGGTTTTCCTTCTCAGACAAGTATGAATAATGGCTTGACTGCACAGACAACAGCCCACACATATGCCTTGCAGAGTTTGTAAGCACCAGGATCTACAGTATTACATGACTTCTTTCTGAGGGTTTGGGGTTTTCTATGAGATTTAGAGCTGAAGGGTTTGAATTTAAAAGGATTTCTTCAGCATTTGTATGGCTCCAAGAATTTCAGCTGAGTCTCCTGTCTCCCTATGAATGCACTGGCTACTTTGAGGACTGCACCTGGTCCTTAATCAGACATGGAGTGAAATTCTTCTGTTACTCCGTTAATCCAGATGAACAATTCTAGAGCCAGAGGAGCTTTTCTAGGTTCACTCCACTTTCCTATGAATCAAAACTTAGCTTGCTGTGCAACTGTAGTTTGCTGGGTGACAAAACTGAACAGCATTACTTTAACTGCTCCATCAGTGACATAAGCAGTGCTGACGCTGCCTTGGAGCAGAGGCCGGGCTAGTGACCTCTCTAAGCCCTGCTAAGTCCAGACATATTTTCTATGAATCTGTAATTTCACACCCTGCAGATATAAATGCGTAAAGTAAAAATTAGTGTGCACACAGTGATCTGACATAAATTTCCTAACCCACAAATATGTCATTGTGATTCAGTGGCTCATTAGGAACACAATTACTGCTCAGACATTCCAGCTGTCTTTGCATTTCCGCTCTTCGTTTCGATAACTCCTTGAACAATAGCATACTGAAGGGCAATGCAGCCTGCTGTGTTATATACAAACTGGCTTTTGCTGAGTTTCTTAACTTATTCAATTTAGACCCTGCTGGGGGTTTGCCAGATGAGGAATACCCATAAAGTACATCTGATATAAAAGCAGCTTCCTGTTTCCTTAAGTTGCAGGCTGATAAATTTAAAACACATGCATTTTTTTTTCTGAATTAAATTGTTTAACAGAAGGGCTTTATTTCATGTAACTGAAATGAAGAGGTTGGTCCTTTTTTCCACATGCACTGCAATTTATATGCACAATAAGCATCCTAGAAAGCAAATTGGTCTCAGAAGAAAAATCTATGCTAAATAGATTAACTGAGGTAGCTGGAGAGGGAACATTAATAAGCATCACTGTTTAATTATTATTAAATCTGTAGCATAAACGATGACCCCATTTCATTAGCAATAAATGGTGCATCAGGCAGGCAGAGTTACAGAGAGGTCTCTTGGCCCTTGCTCCTAGGAAAGTTTGTTTGTTCCCCCACTTAATTTGCAGTTATACATGGGAAAACATAGCTTATGAATTCAACCTAAGTCTCTGCACTGAACCTGGCAGTGTTAAGGAACAACATTCAGCATGTATACAGCATTGTTTCATTAACATTTCACTGTTCCTGTTGGAGCTCGCTTCTGGTGGAGTTGGCACTATGGGTTGGACAATCTTCATTCTTATGCCACAGTAAGAACTGGAGGGGAAAATCAGCGTAGAGAGCAAAGAGAGGCCTTTCATACTTACAGCACTAAGCAGATCAACCATGAACATGAGTGCAGTTGACACAGCAGTAGCCAAGGCTATGCAGTAACTCCTGGGAACAGCTCACTTGTCGAAAGGGTCAGTCCTGAAGATTGTGGGGCTCCAAAATAGACTCTAATCTCAGGCACCCCACAACTTCCTCCAAGTTGATGCCTCCATGGCTTCTTCTGTCAAGAGGCAGCAGAAGAGCACGGCTTTGTGTAGGAATGTGTGAAGCAAGCTTGGTGCTGAAAGGCTAGAAAGTGAAGCAGGGCTTTACGAAGTGTCAAGGTCGACGATATACAAGATCGAAAGGGTGTGATGGTCCTCTGGGTACGGGGAAGAGAGTAAAAAGAATGTGAAGTGGTTTTTAAGCATCCTCACCGTTTCTTAGTCTGATTTTCGGAACGGAGGAACACCTGCTCTCACTAACACATAGCAGATTGGGATGTGGAACCTTCCCCAGGAGAAAGTAATTAATGTTTGTTTATATGTCCTGGGCTTTCTGGACATGACCAGTTCCTCAGTGAATACAAAGAAAGTTTGTCAGTTAGTTATGTCACATGCAATTTCTCCACATGTAAACTCAGGTGGATTTTGGTTCAACAGTCCATACCTTAACAAATTTAATTAATATTTTAAAATTAGATTGTTATTACATATTAAGGGGTTGTTTAAACATGAAAAAAAAATTCCTTTCTTCTAATTTTTTTTTCCTTTTTTCTCTGATTGTTTTTAATGGATTCTATTGAAAGAGTCTCAGAAAACACCACCAAGCAAACCCAAAGAGATTAAGGTTTCAGTAAGAGGAAAACAGAATTGTTCGTGGTTTAAATACAGAAGCATCACTGAAAATAAAGTAATTCCTAAAGAGTTCCTTTTTTTTCTTTTAATATTTGAAGAGATATATTTGATGAAAAAATATTCAATTAAATAATCTATTGGAAGGGGAGAGGATATTAAAATTTTGCCTGCCCTACTTATATATGAATATAAATATCATAGGTAAAAGTGTGGTTGGAATGTGGAGGTAAGAGCGTTTCCTTTCAGATTTCACAAGGGAAGGACTTGCACCCACTATGAGCTTTTGGGGACATTTCTTATAGATCTTCAAACTGCAATTTCAAATCCCCATATTTAGGACAGGTGAGACAGGAAAACTAATAAGCATCAAACATTTCAGTATCCTATGATTTCAAAGAGCATTATAATTTTCATTTAAGTTTTATGCTTATTTGTCAGCAGCACAGTTAGATGATTGCATGTGCAACAGATAAGAAACAAATCCTGTCCCCCAAGAACATACACTGTATGTAGAGACACACAGGGCAGCAAAGGGAAGCATCCCTGTTTCACAGAAGAAAATTTATCAAATTACTTGCCCAAGGTAGCAGAGGACATAGATAGCAGAGCCAACAATCATGCCTCAATTTCCAGAACTCAAAATGCGATGTCCTGCTTCACCACAAGAAAATATCCTATCCCATCCTCCTCCTGCAAGGGACGTGCATTATAGCACAAGGAACCTTTGTTTCCATGCTAAAACCTTAGAGAAAAAAAGAATGTCAAGCCTGAGAGTCTTTTCTATATGATGCAGAGTGCTGTCACTCTCAGCTGCATGACTGCTTTTGCCCATAAGTAATACAGCATTCATAAAGAAGTAAAGGGTGTGTTTTAATGGAAGAACAGGAGTGCTTTTGGTGACACTAATCAGCACTCAAAACCACAGAGATCAGTCTGAAAAAACCCCACATATTTTTCCACTGCACAGTGTGAGGAGGTATAAGACACATCTCTATCACAGCACTTGGATGAAATCTCAACGTTCAGACTGAATCAACGGCAAGACATCTTATTGAGAAATTTTTAAAATTCATACTGGGCAAACCTGAAATCCTTTTCAAAAGCTGTGTAAATGCAGGGATTTCAGTTCAAGGCTGCTCTTAATCAGGACACCACAGACATATATGCCATTTCAGGGAAGTAGGAGAGTGATGCAAGGCAATGTGCTCTAGCAACCATCACGGCATGTGATTTGAAGTTTTCCAAAATACAGGGATGAAATTATTACAAAAATGCCCCACAATGGTCTCTGTCAGGAGATAGCTGTGGCATGAGGTAACTGTTGGATGTGATATGGGAGATAAAGAAGAGTGTGACACTGACAGTGTGATGAGCTTGCAATGGAATAACTAAAATTAGTTTCCATTCCTGCATCTGCCTAAGTCCTTATTCCTGTATGCCTCGGTTCATGGCTACTCTGGATTTCCTTTCCATAAATGGGCTGTTCCCAGCAGCTCTCTATTCTGATTTCAGGTGTCACTGCAAAATGAAAAGATAGTATTTAATGAAAGAGTGGGGAGAGAGAAGTGTAGTTATGCATTACAACCAGCACAAATGAGAAAAAGAAAAGAAAACAGGGAGAAGAAGGAAAGTCACTGTGCAGCCACAAGGGCAGGGAACTACTTAAACCGTATAACACAACCTCCTTCTGACCCAGAGACAACATTGAAATGCGCATCAATTGCTTTATATGGGGCGCCAGCAGCACGTCTTCTTCGTCAGCTATTTCCAAGCAAGTGAAAAGGATGGGGGACATACTAACGAGCAGGGCACAAAAACTGCCCGCGCTACCATGGGCAATTCCCTTTCCTCTTTCCTTTTTTCCTGCTGAGGTGGCAAAAGCTCCAGGCTCTAGGACAGGAGTCCATCAGTATGCATTTGCACTAGTGCAACCTGGTCTCAGCTGCGGGTCATTGGCCATGAGGTAGTACAGATAAAGAACGATAAGCAGATATTTCCAAGCCAGCGCAAAGCCTGAGCAACTGAAACAGAAAGAAAAGAGCTGGAAATAGCTGGATATTGCCTTCCTGTCAGTGTCATGTCAGTCACGTGAAGCAAATTCACTGCAAGCTCATGGCCTCATTGTTACTGTGAGTCCCAGCTCCCTGCAAGCTCATTCCCCAAGCAGTTATTTGGAAGAGCTGCCATTTTCTAGTGTGATTGGGTTAGCTTTGTATTAATCGGGAAATTTCTAGCACACACTCAAGTGTGTGCTAGTACATAGCTCAGTCCTGCAGTCAGAGAATGATACACAGAAAATCCTTACATCCTTATGTGAGAAAGGTAAAGCAGGCCCTTGCTTTTGCATCTGCTTCTGTACATTCCAGCATTTAACCTATCTTTTTTCCTGCTAGGCCTCAAAATGAACTAACACAGGCAATAAAAATGCTTACATTTAGCACAAGTATTTCTGAGAGCAGTAAGCTAAATATTTGCTTATATCATTTATGGGATGGGAGATATCTCAAGAAATCTATTGATTTGTCTCCACTCCCATTATCTCAGTATATGCCTCCATGCAGATGGAGGCCCTAACTAATATTAAAAGGTCATTTAAAACTGAGTACCCTTAGAGGTCACACAATTTATTAATTCACTCTGACAATTCAAACTTGGTGAGACATGGTCAAAAATAAATCAATTACTAGTTGAGATCTTCACGTAGAAAGTGATTACACTGTAGTGCTAATGAACAGCAGAGTAGGCACGCTGTTTAATACCAGGAGTTTTGACTCTGCAGGCTTCTTATCGTACTTGTTTCACAGAACAGTTTAACAGAAAAAGGTCAAGAGAAAGTTTTAATTTTACATTTTTTAAATTCCTTCTCTCATCATCTAGTTATTTTATGGAGCTTTGGTATTCATGAGGGTGTTAAACTTCAGGCAACTCTGAGCAGCTTCAGTGACACTGACAGAAGCAAGACTCCTGAACAAAACTTTACAGAAATCTCCAAAATTGTTCCTCTTTCTTTGTCAGCTCTATGTCCAAGAGGGCTGTTTGAGGAATACTGTTCTTTTCCTTAATGAGAACTCCATTTAAATACTCCCACAGCCCTAAAAGAACAAAGTTCTTGGGAACAATTAGTAAATGTATCTTGTCTTTGGTTTTTAGAGCTATGGATTCTTCATCTTGAACAATGGGGTTGGAAGAAAACAGGCTCTGTTCACCAGAAATTATTTTGTTGACAATTTTGATTAATAGCTTGAAATTATTTAATTGACAGCTTGAGTATTAAGCAGAGACAGAGTATTTTCTGGCAGTGTTAGTCAATGTCTCAGCATGAGATGGTAATTACAAAGCCAACAGCTTATAATCCTATCAACAAAACATGAGAAAAAATTAGACAAGCATGTCTAATATTTGCTCTGTTTATTTGATGTTAGGGTTGGAATCAAAAAAGGAAAGCAAGAGGTTGATTCAGCCATAAAAATTCAAAGATTAAAATGTATTACATTTCAGTTTCTATAACTTGATGATTGGAATTATACTGGATAAATTAGGGTTGTCAGCAGCCTATCTCATATGTTTGCCATGCAACTGAATATCAAATTTTGTCTTTTCTATTTTTTTTTTTTTTTTTTAAGGGAAACTGTATAGAAGTATAGAACTTCTCATTAATTTTGGCTCCGATTGCAGCAAAATTTCCAGATATGGCCTGGTTCTCTTAGTCTGGCTTCTGTAACTTTATTGTTCAGGATGTTCAGAATACTTATGTATTGTTTAGCATTACTGAGGAATTTGATCAAATGCTGTTAACAGCTCACTTCACAAGGCAACCGCTGAATTCTCACCTGAAAAAATCTTACATATATCCAACACCAATAAACTGAAAGACTAATTGCTCTTCAAATTTAACTAGCATATAAAAAATGTGACTTTATCTTGGCAGCTTTAAAAAAAAAAAAATCACAATAGGCAGGGAAAATAAGAGTCCATAGGTAATAGCTCTATGCAAATATCTTTACAGACAGGAAACTTACCTCACTGATACACAGATTGTTTTCTGATTAGCTGTCACATCAGTTTGAGACCATTTTAGTGGTAGCATACGCATACAGAGACTAGTCTCTCTCAGTTACTATTTACACTTGTGAGGCTCAGGATTGTGAAAATACATTTTAATTAGAGAATTTTTAATCAATCTCCCACGTTTAGACTCTAGTACTGCTAGCTCTATCATTCTTGTGTTGTAGTTCTCTCCTTCACAGCTGTTTAACACCTGTAAGCCACGCATAAACGCTCCCCTATCTGAAGGATGCCACCCCTCTGGTAGTGCATCACTTTTAATTAGCAAGACCCCGACATTTTGGATTGTAGCTCAGGGGAGTCTGTAGCGTGCTTTAAATCATGCTGCACATCTCCCAGTTTTTCTCAGAGCAGCTTGGCAGATAGGAGTGTCTTGTGAAGCGTGGATGGCAGCTTATCTTATTGAGAGCATGGAACAAGCCCCTCGCAGTCCCTGGTGTTAAAGGGCTCAACTTATCCAGAATGAGTGGCAGAGTGCCCTGGCTCAGCTCTCAGTATATTGCACCCAGGGACATTGCTTAATGTGCTGCTGTCAAACACCTCCCAGTGTGCTCAGGGCAAATTTCTGAATCGGGGAGCTTCTTTAGGCAAAAACAGCCTCTGCTTCTTGTCACAGGGGATGGAAAAGGTTATTGGCCACCACTGTTGGCTCAAGCCTTAACATCCTTATGTCTCAATTTAAACATATTTTTAAATGCTTAACAATCCTTACGTGACCATCTTTACGATGGTGCCAGCAGGAGAAACAGGAAACCCCAGCAGCTGTCATCATGACTATCGTGGTATGTATGGGAAGGGTGGATGTACTGTGTCCTACCTGGGAAGTGCCAGGCAGGATTTACAGCCTGCAAATAGATAAAGGCCTTAGGTACCTTTATAGTCTTGGTTGTCCTGGAAGCTAGCTGAGTTACAGAAACCTTCTCAGAAAAACTCATTGCACTGCTTTACTCCTCAACCCTCCTTTATATCCCAACATCAGCTCTCATCCCAGCAATTACAAAGTGATTTTTAAAGGATGCTTTCTCCACTCTGAGCATAGCCACAAAAGGTTCTACTTTATGCTACATCCACTTTTCTATCCAACAAGAAATGGCTGGAGCAACTCAAGGTGTCCATTCAATAGGTCTGAATCACCTTCTTCTCTTTATACACACCCTCAGAAAATTAAATTAAGTGGAACTGCCAAGTCACATAAGTCTCACTGCCTCTGAGCTGAGAGAAAGAGCAAAGAAAAGAACTTGCAGAATAGGAAAAAAGATGTTAAAACCAGCAAAGGATGTGGCCATAACAAGTGCTAAGAACAGCAGGACCTGCCTGCAAGAAACAAAGACCCAGCTACAAAACTCCAGCCAGACTTCCAGCCCCTTTTCTCCCCTGGTCCCCTCAAAAAAACCCAAAAAACCCAACCCAAACCAAACAACAAGCCAAGAGCACATAATTCCTCTGTGGGTTATTCCTGAGGGAAGAGCCTGGCTGAGCACGATTGGGCAGGGGCAGAGACAGATGAAGCTGGTTAGATTTCACTTGGTGGCAATAGGGTTGCGATCAGGAGAGAGAGATGTGAAGAATGCAGGAGTATTGGGGCTTCCCCCCTTACCTGTGCTCATGGTCAGTGTGTGATTGGCCTTTATCAGATGTATCTTTCATCCATTGGTGCATCCCTTTTCTGAAAGAGAAAAGATTTCACTTGTTCATATGAGATCTTATGAATCTTTGCTACTTATGTTTCTAGAACATTTAAAATCTTTGATCAATAAACCTTGTGCAAATGCAATACCTTATAGTTAATGGAATATATATATACATATATTAAAGAGAAAAAATGACAAATATTAAGGGATCAAAAAAGAGTTCAGTCAGTCACCAAATGGGGCATAATTACATGTGAAAACAAATATCCCACTGGTTTGGAAATCTGAAAGAATTCTAATCCTCTGCATCCTGACTCAGCTATTACTTCCCGGGGAACAGGTCTTAGGTTGACAGGGATTCATTTTATTTTATTTTTGAGTTATGGTTTATTCCTAATCAGTATTTTTACTAGCTTAATGACAAAAAGATCTCACCCAACAACCCTGGATTCAGACTGCAGTAAGAAAAACATAACTGTTGAGGTTACTGTAACAATTTGCCATCTAGTGGTCAGTCGAAATCACACTCGGTTCTTGGTTCAAGCAGAAAGCAAGTGTGTACTACTAGCACTGGATTATATGCCTTGGAAAATCTGGTATAGCTCATTGGCCAAGACATTTACTTATTTTAAACAAGTAACCATGCAAAACCCAGCTCACCTTCTCTCCGGACAATAATTTAAAATCTGAGTATTTAAGATTAGGCATCCTGATTCAAACTGAGCATGTACTTTCCCTTTACTGGAATGCATTCTCTTTTCTTCTTGCACATGGATCTTGCCATGTTGTTCAGTGCTCGACCACAGCAATTTGCTCCTGAGTAGTTAGTGGGTATAGAGACACACTCAAGAGGAAAGTTTTTGTCTTCTAAAATTAAGGGATGATTTTTTTTTTCCCTCACGACTATGCATTGTTAGTACAAAAAGGGGGGGGAAGACATAGCAAATGAGGACACTTGTTCACATCTTTGGCTTGTCAGCCCAGATGACACAATTTTTGTTTCAAATAGAAGGCTTGATTCTCCAGTAAGGGAAAACTCGCTAATGTTAATAGCTGTCCCTTTTCATTACTTGATGCAAACTGGAAAACTTGTTTTCACATATCAGACAAAATATATGAAAACTATCCACTCGTCCTAATTTAAGGGGTCTCTTTCATTTAAATGGCATTGCTCACAAGGGTAAGGTTCTCCAGGTTAATCTCCGATTTCTAAAATGATCAGAACTGGCAAAGGTGTCATACCTTGACCTTGGTAGATAGTGTTGCACCCTGGGAAAGTTGGTGAGGTGGTGGTGGTGGAGGTTCTCAGTGGAATGAGTTCAGTGGTAAAAAGATCTTGGATTAATGTGCAGCACAGGTGACTAGATAAATTAGTGTCCTTGGCAGTGAGGGACCATAGAGGCTTCCTGCCCACTGATATGTCTAAGGATCAAGAAAGGTTAATTGCAGCAGAGTTGATGTGACTGGAATGTGTGCTAATTCTGCCCTCCCCAAACGCTTGACATATTTTAGCTGCCTGTCAGTGTGCATCCAATGATACCATTGCTTGGATTCCAGGCATGCCTTTAAACACCTTTCAGGCTTTTTAAAAAGCTGGGAGCAAAGAATCAGCATTATTCTGATATCCCAGCCTAGGATAAATATTGTTTTAACTTACAAAAGCTGCCAATACACATACACACAGATACTCACTCAGGCACACCCAGACACACTCCCAGTGTGCTATCTTCCACACAAAACAAATTCCCCACCTTTTAAAGAACAAGCCTAGCTGAGAAGCTAGCTATATTTCCAAAACACGCATATTGCTTTGATTGAGAGAAGCTCTTGGAAAAAGATCAGGTAACTTTCAAGTTCGTAAGAGTCACATCCTGATGCTCTTTTCCTCTCTAGACTCTTTCAGGCAATATGTCTTTAGGATCTAAGCTTGTGCACTGGCTCCTTTCTTCGTTTTTGCAATAGATCTGAGTTCCAGTCCTGGTAGGATCACCACAGCCCTGCCTCTCTCCTGATGCAGATATACCGGTTGTCTGTGCTATTTTCAAGGTGTTAATCTTACGCTTAAGGCTAATAAGCCTCATTTTATCCACTCTGCACATTAACCGTAGGCAGTTATTAGGATAAGCACTCTGCTTTGTTGACTGCGAACACAACTCTGTCTCCCATTGTTTCTGAGAACCATTGCTGGCTGCTCTCCACTTATGAAATGGCTGCAGTCCTCTGTGGGTCCCTTCCGTGGAGACCAGTGGGAATTTTCCAACCATTCGAGGAGACAATCTCATGGATCACAATGTAAAAAGATCCTTACCAACAGATGACCAATAAAGCTACTGATAGGTAATGAGCTCTATGACAGCAGATGCTTTGTATTGTATAGAACACATATCTAAGTTAAGTGATAAATAAGATGAAAGCTATCTATTTCCTTCAGATGATGAACATTCACTCCAGACCCTTTGCTGACAGGCTGCGGATTTAAAGATTGAAAACATTTTCAGACTACAGTAATTTAAGGCAACAGATGGATCGTATCTTCAGGGATACTTTACCTGTTGTTGCTGCTGGTTTTTACTTCCTGGGTCTTTCCCTGTATTCCAGTAATAACATCTATCACCTCGCAAGATAAGAAAAATAGATTAATTATAGTCTAAGACAGGTACGTAAAACATATGGTAAACAGTGGCATAGCCAGCAAAGAATGAAATAGCAGGAAATAGCACTGGCAAACTACAGTATCAAATAGATAAAATATCAAAATTCTTTCTCCTGAGTAGGTCCTTTTCTCTTCTTTTGTTCAGAGCTGGGTGTGCATTCCTGTTTGTTTTGTTGTTAGTTACTAAATTCAGAATAAATTTCTTTTTCTCTGCAGCCATTTCTAGCATGATCTTTGAAATCAGTGATATGTTGGTGATATCAACAGGCCTAGGCTCAAGGTCTGTAAATTCAGAACTGTAACACATGCCCACCCAAGTGCTCATGTGAAAACAGACCATCCTCTGAAAAGCAGGGGGAAGGAGAACATGGGCATACAGGTCATGTGGTATATGATTCTTCCTGTGCTTCTTTTTCTCTTTGTTGTGAGCTGTACCCCAAAAAGGTACAGCAACGTCACAACAGATTTGCCTCCAGTGTGCTTCATCCAGAACAGTTTCCTGTGCACCTTGGCATTGGAGGTGCTGTGAGAGTAGATGGATAGCTGCAGCATTATTTATCAAACAATAAACACAGCCAATATATTTGCTTTTTTTACTACTAACAGGCCTGACTGATATAGTACGATTGCGAAATACAATAAAAGCTAGAAACAATCTTCTTCCGTGTTTGAGTACATGAAGGGCAGAAACACTACCTCCCTAGCTCAAACAAAATTAAATGGCAGATAACAAGGTATTGAGGCTTGTTTCAGAGTTCTTTGTAGAACTATTTGCTCTAGTGTTGAGTGCAAATCTACTGAGCTTGTATCGCTGCCTTCAAAATTAGTAGGCAGTAAACACTAAAAGCTTATTGGTAAGCTTTTAGATGTATATGCAATACTTTCTAAACAAAAAAAATGTAAGACCTCAAATATGCTTATAATTTAGATTCAATTCAGTCAAACTACAGAAGGGCACTTTAAGCCATCGGTGAAGACTAAGAGCTGGACTGAGGCCCTGCCTAGGTCACTGATAATTTCCATGATAGCAGTCAAACCATACAGAGTAGCTTCTACTTCAGTTTCTCATTGATAGTATCAAGGCAGCAATGCATCCCTTATTTTGTCCATTCAGAATAGTCCTCATGATCTGTAAGCAACTATGCAAGAGACTAGGACTCTCTTCACATGAGTAAGGCTCTATCCCTGGGTCAATGGAAGAGTTTACCCCTGCATCTTTTATAACCACGCATAACCACTCAGTTGTTTGATTCAGATCTCACTCACATGTCTCAGAACACTGTTCCCCTAATAAATTAATGTGGTACGCAGAGGGTTGCTTTAAAGTGACTAATTCTGATTAAACTAGTAGGAGCAGGATGAGAATCTCAAAGGACCATTATTACACTGGACACACAGTAAAGGTTCCAATTCATCTATGCTGCAATTAGACAGAAAAGCAGATTGCGTTGACTAATTATTTTAAATAAATTTGAATTAAATAATACCCTTAGAATAAGACTCAGCTTTGTTCATACATCTAGCCTGCCTCTCTGGAAGCTCTACCAGTTTGTTCCTTTGGGATCTACTTCAGTCTGTGGTCTTCAAAATTCCACTGGATAGTCGATGTCAGGTCAGCATCTCTAAAGAAATAATCCAAAGAAATATAAAGCCTGAGATAGTTAAGGCAGTTATTTTCTATATTTTGAAGAGCTTGGCTGACTTGGGGCAGGGGCTTGTCATGACTTCTATGCCCTCTAAGAGAAGTATTCACAGGGAAAGGGCTGAAACATGACAGTTGTCAATTGGAACCTAGATTAGGGCTTTCAACTGAGTTTTGAAGGTCTTGAAACAACAGCCTCTCTGGATACTGCAACCACAAAAGCTTTGAAAGTCCCAACCCACATCAATACTCTTGCCAAGCAGTGCTCTCAAAGAGTGCTTTGAGGTGTTTCACATCCCCCATGCCTCAGCCAAGAACATCACAACTACAACACCTAGTTTCACTTCCCATCAGTGAGCTCCACTTCAAAATACAACTAAACAGGCTATCCTGTATCTTGCACACACACACAAGTATTCCTGGATTTAATTACCAAAGGTTGACTCTCCAGAAACATTCTTTGGATAACCAAGAATCTGCAGCCTGTTGTGAATACAATTAATCTAAAAGAACAGTTTCAGCACATAATAAAATGCTCTTTTAATAAATAGCAGGTGGTTTGACCAGGAGTCCAATTTGAAAATAACAAATTGCAGCCCTGGGGCCAGTTTCCTGGACTCCAAAGGAATGCCTTGCCCTCTGGCAGCCATTCAAGGTTCCAATAAACAGTAAACATTTAGCCTTCAGCCCCAAAATATACAGTCCTTCCAAGCACAGATGGAAAAGATGTGTGAATTCAACCATTCACCAAGATCTACCAGGAGAGCAGGCAGGCAGCACCAATGCTGCCTCATCTTTTATTTTAATCAGCTCCTGACACAAACTACTCTCCAACATATGTGGGGCACTCAGCAAGCGGTCACAGCTCTTTTTACACTGGCATTGTGTGAAAAGATAATTTTATTCTGGGTTACAAACTTTTTAGGACTGGGACAGTCTCTATGCTGGTTTGAAAAACGCCCGCAACAAAAGGCCTCTGACCCATTGCACCTATTGAAATTGCTACAAATTTTCCCTGGCCCTGCAGAATTCAAGCTTCTTTGCAAATGTTGGTAACATAGTACGTAAGGTGAGTCAGCACCTAAAGGAGCTCGGTGCTGATGCCAAAGGCAAGTTCTCCACTGGAAAAAGCTATTCTGTTACTGTTTCTTCATTGGTGTTAAGCCTATACCAACGTCTAGGTCATGTTGCAGCCTGAGCACAGGAATGCACCAAAGGGAAAGGTATCTATTCTGTAGGAAATTAGCAAGGCCCACTTTATTTCTGTTCTGCTTTTGGATGAAGAAAAAAAGACAAAGCACTTTAATCACTGCATTATCTTTATTTGTATATCATGGGTTTGTTGCACTCAAAGCTTAGGATAGGCAAGTTGAGTCTAACACCAAGTTTTGTTCCAGTTGGAGAACGTGGCGACCATCACAAAAGCATGCACAGAAACAAGCCATTTCCATGCAGCAGAATTGTCAATATCCAGCCTAATTGATTTTTTCACAGATTTTAATGCCCAAAATGGTTGGAATTCCTGCATTGGCACAGCCATGAGCACTCAGTGGTGCTAAAAAAAACAAACAACAAGAAAAAGATATTATCAGTGACAAGATCCCTGTATCCAGCAAGGAAAAGTCTGCTAAATACACAAATTTCAATCCCCAGTTATGGTCCTATTGGAGGCTCCTGTTGGTCTCAGTGGATACTGTGTAAAACTTTTATGGTGTAACTCAAAGGGAGGAAATGTCTGTACAGCTTTAAATCACCTTTGTGCTCCTCCTTTCCCATAACCCACATACAGCAGGGAGCATACTGGCATACTGGTAGATGCCTTGTAGGACCATTATATCATCAGGGCATAAGTTGGGTACAGCTGCTACACAGTGGCTTCCTCTGACACCAGGCAAACCACTTTGGGACAGCTGTTCCAGATATTTAGATGCCTAATGATGAAAAACAGTGCTTTATCAGATTTTTCCAAAGCATCCCAGAGCCCTACCCTTTCAATCCTGTTAGGTAGTTTACTCCTCCTCTCTAAAACAGGGCAATGTGTTCCTGCCTCAAAGGTGCCATGTGGACTTAGGTTTAAAGGACAGAATGGTGCTTATGCACTGTAACAGAAGCATAATGTTCTGATCTCATAACTTACGTTGAGTCTTTACAAGCTTGTAGAGAGGCAGACCTGAGCAGAGTTGTTCAATGTGTTTACCGTAGAGAAGCCAGTCTTTGATATTCCCAAACACAGAATGGCCAGATTGAAACTGTACCCACACATTATTTGGAGAGTATATTTTCTTCATAGTCTAAAAAGAAAATATTAGACATCATCAGTAATGTAGCTTTGGCTTCATTCTACTAGGACACCCTTTGAGAAAATCCCAAAATCTAAAATCACCTTCCTTTGCCTCACACAAACCATTAGCTACAGAAGCTACCCACTTTTAAAGAAAAATAAGTTTTTTCAATCTATTCAGGAGCAAAGTTCACTAGATACTATCTGCCAACATAGCAAAATTGAGCTGTATTACTATCATAATAAGTTATGTTAATTGGCAGTTAAGGGTTGCTTTAAATGCACTACTGTTAGGCTATCATAAAATGGGCCAGAAATCAAGTTTATCTTCAGGAAATACTTCCAGCCACCTTCATGAAATCTTTCCCTGAATAGTCAAGTCAAAGTCTGGTCAAAGTAAATTGATTTCTAAATTCTGTTCTGCAAACAAAATTATTTCAAGTTATGTCAAGCTCAAACTATCAGCATGACAATGAAAAAAAGAAAGGAAAAGCCTGTCTGAACTCATATTGCGATCACCTCAAAATAGTCAAATTACACTGCTTCCAAGGACAAGGGATCTTACAGTTCTAGTCACAATGACAATCCACTATAAAACCGCAGCGGGGGCCATGATTGTTCATTATTTTAAAAGAATGTTCTATATGATATTCCCTTGAAGTTCTGTCTTGTCAGATCTGCTTCATCATTGCTAATGCAGTAAAAGACATTCCTAAGAAGAGCCGTTCTTAAAGGCTTAATAGAGGGCTCCTATCACACCACACAACTCTTATCCAGCAGCCTTTCTTGTATGCAGTACAGATTTTGCTACAAAGTCACCTGTCTTTCAAAAGCCAGGCGTCCAATTTCTTCCAGCTCTGGGATGTATTCCTTGTTTATTTTCAAGATAAAGCAGGCACTTCGTGACAATAACCTTGTTGCAATATAACCCTGTGATTAAAAAAAAATATTATAGTTAATTAAAAATGGCTACCACTAATATTAGTTGATTCCCTCTACTCCTTAGGACAGTCTAGAAGAAACATGAAGTGGCTACCCAGACTGCTATTGTGGAATGACTCTGCATTTATATTGTCACCTTTGGGGAACAGAAGCAACCTGCCCACACTAGCATCTGTCTGTAAGACTCAAAATTTATCTTTTCTGACAGACTTTTGCTGCATTTGCTATACATGAGTGATGGCAGCCCATTCTCAACTCTGACCTCTCTGAGGTCAGTGACATTCTTCTCACTTTCATGACCTGCCACCACAGGTTTCATGACAAGTCTTTTAAACTGCACCATCATATGTGTGAAACAAAGAGATGGCCTAAGAGAAGGAAAGGT
Organism: Buteo buteo; assembly: GCF_964188355.1. Lineage (NCBI taxonomy): Eukaryota > Metazoa > Chordata > Aves > Accipitriformes > Accipitridae > Buteo > Buteo buteo. The sequence continues at coordinate 42,704,487 of NC_134182.1, forward strand.
GATGGGAGTCTTCAAAGAAACAGTGTTTCAGGACAACTTATGGCAAGAATACACTAAAATAATTTCTGAGTTTAAAAACTTCATCAGAGATTAAGTCTAGGCAGATTCTTAGATTTACTTACACGTGAGTAGTCAAAAATAGTATTGGAGGAGTACAGGCCAGAACGGACATTGACTTCAACGATGTTGTTCTCATTGTTGATAGTCATAGTTCCAGTGACATAGTCATTGCCAGGTTCTTGCAGTACAAAGGTCTTCAGTAAAAAACACAAAATCATTTTTCATCATCTGGCTTACACCTTTAAAAGGTGCAATCTAAACAAATGGTTTCTCTCAAACAAACAAGTCTGATTGCTTTATGTAAATACTAAATCCCTTAACAACTCTCTAGCAGTCTCAGGTAGGTCTTGAGGTAGAGAATAATTATGTAAGAGTGCATCAGGGTGAGAAAGGAAGGGACAAGCCCTCACTGCAGGCTGAAGAAAAACAACATGGGGCATCCCAGTCATCGTGTGGCAGCAGGGACTGGCAGGAGACCGCGACAGTCTCCAAATTTTAGCTTGAGCTAAGGGAACCTATACCTCCTCAAATTTCTTGTTACTGTGCTCCTGCGCAGAACCGCCTCCTTGGCTTATATGATTGTCACCTTTGGCAAATGCTATTTTTCTCTACACTTGGCAATAAGCAACTTGTTACTGTCTTCTGTGCTTTTCTTCCTATTACATTCGCCCCCTGCCCAGGGATCCAATACATTTTAAATGAGTACACACACTGGAACGCTTATCAGTCTACTTACGTCCAATGCAGAAGTCTGAGTCCAGAAGACTCCCAGCAAAACAAGAACTGCAGCCTGTAAAAGGAATAAGCGTTCTCACTCAACAGAAACACCAGGCAGTGCCATAACAAAAAAAACCACCACAAAACTGTTAGTGAATTGAGGGAAGCAGCTGTAGCATCTGTTTGAAAAGTTACCCGCTTAACACATGTATTAGTTGAAAACAATTACAATTCTTCATTGTAAAATTCTTGCTACTAGGCTCTCTGCTCTCTTTTGCCTGTAACTGAAAAAGCAGAATGATAACTTAATCATTACATTCTTTGTATTTTTCAAAAGTCCCTCCTTGATGCCATGTTACTTCTTGATTTGCCTCTACAACTGTAATTATTAATTCATAACTAAATCCCCTTTCTCGATTGTGATCAAGTTCTGCACTCTTAGCTCAAATGATGATTCCACTAACTCTAAGGGGATTACTCTACACCCAAGAAATGCACATTTCCCACTGAACAACCCAGAGAAACAGCACACAGATCACATTAGTCCCAGTACCGTACCACTTGAGCATCTTCTCTATCCTTTTGTTTTTTTTACAAATAAGAAACTTTTAGAAGTTAAATAAAAATGGATATACTCACAAATCCGTTCATTTTTCTTTCAGATAAGAACAAGACGCTGCAGAAAGTAAGAATGCAGGAAAGTCCCAGAGACTTTCAACTTTTATATCTTGCTGGAGGTGTGGGAAACACTTGACAGAACTTTCCTTCATGACTCAAACAAGTCCATATCTACATGCCACACTGTGGTAAGCCTCATATCTGAATTTTGGGTTGGCACAGATAACCTGACCCCAATATTTTATGAGCACTCAGTTAAGTCAGCTTTTGTAAAATCAATCACGCTACAAATGGCTATTATTTACTGGTTTAAACTTTAGAGGAGTTCCCACTCTTGCTGGTTCAATTTTTTACATATTTAACAGGATATTGTCCAGAATTAAATGGCATCAGGAATAACTCTGCTATTCATTCATACAAACTGCATTTTGTCTTCTGAAATATAATCCCTAACAGCCTGATAGTCTGCAGACAAATCCTGAAAAGAAATACCTATGTCATGGTGGCCTACACACCAGCCACCAAACAGACGAATTCTTCAGCCATTTCTTCCATCTAAATATATGCACAAACTCTTAACAAGAAGTGCTGCTTATTTTTGAACAGTTACCATGATGTATACAACACATGCATTGAAATTAGTAACATAATTAGGAATAACAACTGTGCTTCACAAGACAATCTGGGTAACATCTAACCTCCTCAGCATACAAAGGAGTGACGCGAAACTTCAGAGTATGTGTGGTTCAAACAAGGTCACAAAACAAAAGGAGCAGGATGGGGATTCCTCCTTTAAAGCTACCACTGTTTTCTGTGTTTTATGAAGATGTTGATGCCACACTATGTTGTCATGAGAAGTGTTATCTATCCTATGGCTGTGAACTCTCCTGGACGACTCATCTGTGATTCCATGTCAGCCAGTGCTGGAACCTTGACAAATCACACTCTTTCTACTAGAATGTCATAATCAAGACCTATCCCCTTCTAATAAAACGAGAACTCAACCTCATAGCCAACACATTTCTGTCATCTCAGTCATCGGGGAAAAAAGGTGAAAGATTGTAAGGAAATGTCTCTCAACAAACAAGACTCAATGAAAAAAAACCCAAAATTGCATGCATGTGCTTTATTCCACCTAAGTCTGCATGGAAAATGTTATCTCAAGTGAAACAAAGCTGTGCTGCTAAGCAATATATCAGAATACATATAAACAGATATCAAATTGTGACAAGCCCAGTTAGATTAGACTAATTAGATTAGATTAATGTTGCCCTCCTCTGAAAAGCTGGCTCTGTCCCTTCTTCTCAAAGAATTCTTTGTTTCTAAGTTTACAGATATGTCAGAAATACTCAGAGTAGATTTCAGCAGTCAAATAAGCCTTTCATAGCAGGAATATAACAGGGTTCAGGCACCACAAGCTAAAACAAAAAGCTTTAGTAAGTTTTAAATGCTCTTAAACTAAAGCTTAAATTAACTTTCCATTAGTCATTATGTCTTCAGATACTCATTTCTTTTTCAAAACACCCAAGAAACATGAGCTTCTGCTTTCTTAAGCATCCATATGCCTAGGCACAGGTAAGAGCAGAGCAACATATGAAATCGACAGCTATTTTAGCGAAGGAGAATTACAACAATAGCTACCATCTCATGATTTTCACCTTACATTGGACTGACCGAATTGTGCTGATCTGATCAGACAAGGTTGAAAATTAAAAATTAATCCCTAAAAAGCATTTGACTAATTAACACTATTGCAAGAGAGAACAAACATACTCCTATAGATATAGGAAAGCTTTACTTTTTGGAGACCTTTTCCCCCACAGTTAATCACACATCTCCCATTAAAACCCAAAATTAGCACACAGGCACTCGGAGGCAAGACTACCCATGACTACTCCAGAGTCCTCTAAGCACCCTTCTATAATAAGTAACTGAAGTAAAGAGCTGCATAAGAAGGGCTATAACCTGCTCCAATTGCACTTTCACCAGTCCTCAGCCAGAGTGAGGTTTAGCTTGGGAAGCCATGAGTCAGAACCCCTTAGTGAACATGAAATTTCACAATGATGCCCACATTCTCAAAGTAGTCTTCTTGCTTTCCATACTTTTAATCTAAGTGAAGACTCTCAAACTTTTCCCCAAATAAAATCACTTTTTCTTCAACTATTACACTTGCAGTCAGGTTGGTCGTAACAGGGAAGCCAGCAGAAAATGGAATTTGAGTAACGTTCAGAACAAGTAATATGTTGTTACAACACAGCAACATTTATTGTCACAGGAAACTTAATTTCTCTGTTATTTTCATAAGGCCAAGTATTTTCAAATACATTATAATTTACATGATGAAACATGATCAAGGTACAGAATTACTCTTAATCTACGTATGTAAAATTGCCAGAAGAATTTGACCAATTATTTGGCACTATCATCCACTAAAAATAATTTAAACAAAAGAACCTTGAACATCAAGTGAAAAGAAGAATTGTACAATTTCAGTTCAAGTCTGATTACCAAACAGGAATTTTAACACTAAGGGAGATGTATTCAATCAAGTTAAGGTGAGATTATACTATCATAATAAAACTCTCCCAGTGACTCATAGTTTTTTTCCCCAGGTACTTTTCATAAATATATACTTTGTCAGGGAGTGAGCAGGTAGTGGGAGAAAAGTAAAGAATGAAGCAACACCTCAAAAAATCAACAAAATTCTCTATGCTTCCATTTGCATTCAGCTGGGCATGCACACACTAGATAAAGACAGGGTGACGCAGTCTAGAAAAATCTGTGTGGCACAAGGTCAGGTCAAGCAGAATTAATCACATGCCATAGTTAAAGAAATAAATCCAGCTTCAAAGATGAATCCGGAAGTAATTTCAGCAGTTTTATTCTTGCTAGCGAGTAAGGCATAGAAAAAAACACATGAAAATCTAAGTGTGTGCACAAAATGAAATGCTAATTTGAGAAAAGGGTTAAAACTGGAACAGCGCTCAGCCTTGGGAGTTTGCTGCAGAGCGTACAAGAATGTAGTACAGAAACAGAATAAGTTGAGCAGAGCTTTAAAAATGAGACACAAACTTGTACTGGAAAAAGAACAGGGTCTTACACAGTAAAAGCACCCCTCCCTGCCCTTTTTCCTGGCTTTACTATTGTAATTAGTTTTGTAAGCTATTCTTAATGTCAAATGCTCTAGCTGCGTGTGTTTGCCATACAAACTACTCAAGCAATCAGAAGTTAATGGAAGATTTGGAGATTCAGGCTTCCAAGTGTGACACATTACTGTAATGGCCAAATTGGCTACAGTTGTTGGAAGAAATGGACAAAACTGCTTTCCAACTCATTGCTAACGACACTGCAGGGATTAGCATTATACAGTTCAGTTTCTCAATGCCTTTCTTAAAAAACAGTCAATTAATTAAATTTCCAGAGACATGAGAGCATTTCATGACACACGAAATAAGACTTTTATGTGCATCTTGGAGGCTAAGGACATACCTGTCTCCATTTGGCAACCACAGATCAGTCCTATTAGAAGAACTGTAAGTCTTTTCCCTTAGTAATTTATTACTTTCATTCACTGTATTTTACAACTCATGCAAATTGCAAAGTGGGTGCAAAATAGATGAAAAACAGCCCTCGACTCAGTGCTGGCAGACTACTACACCTCCTCTACACTCATATAGTCCGAGCAAGGCATCAGTTCGTAGCAGAATGACAGTGTGGCCCTGACCCGTGTAAATGAGAATTGGACCCCACCTTCTCAACTAAAGTAAGATTCCCTGGCTTTTCCAATAACAGCTGCAGCAATGATCCTCAGCAATTGATGACAGTGGAGAACTTTGTTCAGAGACATTAGTTTATAATGACACTGAGTCCCTATTATGCCATTCTGGCAACAAAAAGCAAACTTAAATGCACAAACCCATACTGAAGTGCATGATTAGTATACAGAGGGACTGATAGAGCTGCTATTAAATAAGAAGTGCTTTTGGAGTAGGTAAATGAACACCTCTCAAAGTGCTTCTTCTGTAACAGGCACAGATAAGAAACAAATCCAAATTGTCTGAGGCTCTCTCTATATCTTAGTTTATTAAACAGCAATGGACAATATTCCTGGGCAAAGAGACTTGGACATTTGTACTGGACCCTTAAAAAAAACCCAAAAAACATTTTGCCAAGTTTCTGCAACAAAAAAGGCAAATAAGCTCCCAAGCTGTGGCTCTGTATATAATTATCAAATTCAGAAGACTTTAAAAATCTACTTTCTAAATAATAGTTGACATAAAATGCCTGTTGTTTCTGCTCCTCCCTTACTCATTTTTTGTTATCTCCAGTTTATGGTCCCTTTCTAGAATTAGCCCTTAGTCCATAATAAGGAACCACTTTTGTGAAGAGGCTCTGTGAAGATGCATAGGCCATGCCTGAAGACTGGAAAGCAGATCCTAACTGAATGAGCTCAGAAAGGAAGGTTAACAATTTAGAACCAGCCTCCTGATTTCTGGGGACTGACTTAACATTTTTAACATAGCAAGATTACTACCTCCATCAATTTAAATATGGTATCAGCTATGGGTAAAATATTAGGCTGAGTCCTTTGCCACATAGGCACAAAGAGTCACTACAAATTTTATTAGACATCTATTCTTTGGTTCTGATTTTTTTTTTTTCATTTAAAAGTTACTATAAAATACATTGAACTTAACAGGACAAGTTTTCTTTCATCTTCCTGTATGTAATAAATTCAATCAGGCTGGTATCAAAGCCTCCTCTTATCAGAGCACTTCCCCAGGAAACCTGCCATGATTCTGTGAACACAGGGCACATGCCAATAAGGTAAACCCATTTTAAGACTTAACTGTGGGATACTACTGTATAAAAAGTAAGAGTACACATCAATTACCAGCAGATCTTGCTTTGCCTACCATCAAAATGAAGTTCACTGTAAGTATATGTATCACTTCCTCATAAAACTGTTAAGGCTCAACAGTTTTAAAATCACCTTGAGTCCTTCTTGGCAGCTAGCGAATTATTACTATTACTGATTTATGTAGGGATTACAGAGTAAAAATGCCAAATGGGTCAGGACTGCATGGGTGAAATTTCACTTTTGGCAGTGACTTCACTCCATATGCCTACTCAAATGTGAAAGAGAGAAGTGCTCTGTTACAAGGGTGAGACACACATGTAAAATGTTGAAGGGGCAATATTCTCTCATTCACAACTCAAATGCAAGTCAACAGTCTCATCAAGTTACATAAAGTTACGGCACAGCTGTCTGATGAGAGCATAGGAGAAGAACCATTAGATATGAGAGACTCCAAGTGCATGACTGGGAAGCAGGGGTATTTACAGCAGCCTGAAATTGTTGCAGGATAAATTCCAAAATGTTAGTGCTAAATACTCTGAGTCACACTTGGATCTTTTTCACAAAAATCCTCCTTTGAAGTAGATGAAATTTGTGACCGGTTCAATATTAGGAGGGATTATCTCCAAGAGAATAATTGTTCACAATAATTATTATTACAAAAGCATTTATCATCACAACAATATTAAATCTCAAAAACGTATCAGCAGTAGTTTTGACAAATCTGAGCAACAAGAAGCATGTGAGTCACTGAAACTGTATAATTTTATAAAGGGGTAACAAAGTGTTTAACGTTACATTCTTCTGTACAAATATGATTGTGCCTACCCTTATATGAATAGCCCTGTATTCAGTGGCATGAGATCTACTATGAGGAAGCTCAGGTCCCATTTCTGCTGTGTTCCAAGAACAAAGCTGTACTGTGCACCCATATTCCAACTCTTTACAATAGGCACACATACACATGGATGTTGCATGCATCTGCTCCATGTCTGAAATGAAAAGCTCAGGGTGAAGGATTCACTTTTTTAAACAAAATATTTCCAACCACCTTTTTCCAAGGAGTTTACTGAACTGGGGCTGGACATATTCTAAACCCCCTGTGTTTAAATTATCTTCTTATCTGTACAAAGTATACTGCTGAGGTTAAGAGTAATTTATATGAATTTATTATCTGATGTAAGCTCATTAGCAAAAAATTCTTCTGCATATTTAAATACTCTTCAACTAGACTCTGCTTCAGAAAAGTGCTCAGCATGTACACCAAGTTAAACAGGAAGTCAAAATTCTTTTAAGACAGCAAATTACTTGATGCAAGATAACCAGTCACAATGCTAAAGTGCTGTGAATTTCAAATGTTTATTTCAGACTGTGATTGTTTCTCAGAGTTTTCCTGGCTCCAGCTCTTGCTAACAGGGTACGTATACAGCTACACGCAGTTATACACTGCTGGCATAAGAACTAGTGGTCTTTAGCTATAGCCTCTGAAAAATACGTTCCTGAAAGTGAAGCTGTATTTTCAAGTCTGATACTTAGCAGGACACTGCATTTTTTTTTTTTTTTTATACCAAAGAAAATATTTCAGTGCTTCTTACCAAAGTCTGTCTTGAGATTATCGTGAACACTGTGAAAATAACTGCGTGGAGAGAAACACATACTAGCATGAAGGATCTGACCCCAAAATACAGTGAAATACTGTGAATAACCCTCTGCCTGCAAGTTCCTGCTGGGGAAAGAGCAATAAAGAATTATTTCACTTTTCCTAGAAATTTTTCTTTCAAGTTTGACTCTGAACGTCCAGTTTAATGTTTAATTTTAAAGGAAATTCTCCAGTGTGTAAATGAAACAACGTCATCTTTTCCACCTGGTCTAACAGGTATTCTGTATGGAGGCAGCATAGAGCAGTAATGTTAAAGCTTGTCTGTCTTTGTAAGGTGGATGCATCAGACACATGAAAACCAGGGCTAGATAAAGCCTGAATGTAAGGTTTGACACAACAATACTAATGGCTTCCCAGCCTCCCCTCTAAGGCCAGAAATTGTCTCCCCTTTAACCTGATCTCTAAGAGCAATAATTTCCCCAAACGTGGTTACTAGAGCTATTGCTTTATTGAGTGAAAGATTACTGGGAATACACAAACCTAAATCCTTATCCCCTTTAGCCTTTTTCAAAAATCAGAATGGCAAGAAAAACTTTAAGGGGCACCACAGTGAAAACTCACACCGCTCTGACACGGGGGGTCAGCACCGACTCAAAGAAGGGCTCTGAGGCCTGGAAATCTGTCTGGGACATCAAGACTGTAAGTGGCTGCCAACATGGCTCAAGAAACTGGAAAATAACCAAAAGGTTTTTGAAAAACACCTAAGCTTCAACACAACTTAGCAAGATGTTAGAGGAGATTCTTAAAAACATTCTCATTTAACCATTTTATTGTTTCTGCTGTACTGTACACTGCACTGATGTTTTCAGCAGTGAATTCCTTCACCTGACTTAAGCAGTGTAACATTCCATACACATGGCATTACTGGAGAAGGCAATTTACTTTACCTTGTACCAAAGTCCCTTGTCAGCCTCCATGACACATTTACCTAGACAACATAATTGAAAAAACAGTATTTTCTTTCCCTATCATTATTTGTACTGTATAAAGCCTTTTTTTAACCACTGCTTCCCTCTGGCAATCCACTTACCTTTCACTGTATATTGTTTGCAACAAAAAGGGGTTTTTTTATTTTAATAGGTCTACGTCGCAAACAAGGTATTTTCAAAAACCACCTGTAACATTGCTAAAATGGACAAGAGGTTTTTGCTTGATAAACCATTTCCTGTATCACCTCAAGTACCCAAGGTAGGATGCTGAAAGTGGTGAGGAAACTAATCAACTGCCTGTGAAAAGTACTTGTTCCTTATGGACAAAAAGGAGAGAAGGCTCCAAGAACTGAAGACAAGTTTCTCAGCAGGGCTGAGTCACTCTAAAACTTCAGTCTTTCAAACGTTGCATTGCACTGGAATAACCCCTTCTCCATTATCAAAGATGTGCGTACAGATTCAGAACTCCATTTTTGGGTTTTCTAAATGCTGTTTCCTGGGTTTGTTTCTTTGATGCTTAGGGACCTAGTCCTCACCAATTTCCACCCAGCGAGAATCACTTCATTATCTCAAGAAACAGACTCCAAAGCTTGCGCCCACACGGAAAACGCGTCCAAGCTTTGCGCAGACGAATTCCCTCTTACCTTGCTTAGCCAGCTCCTGGTGACTACACTAGTAACAGTGTTTTGTATACCAAATTAAAGATTAACAGCCTTACCAATAAGGATGAAAGTGAAATCTTTCAGTGAAGATGAACAAGTTAATTATTGAAGTGCGGTGGTTTTCTATGACTTTTTATAAATCAGTAATTGTATAACTAAGGAAAAGCAGCAAGTTTGTCACTCTTCTGCATACAACCTGGAGATCAGGCTTTTGGGGGAAGGTTTTGGGCTCTAGCTGTTGGCAGAAGTCTGAATTTTTTTTAGGCAAGTTCATGCATGTACAATCTGTACATGTACCTAGCTACCATGGGTCCTGCCACAGCACGACTTTGAGATTCAAAACCCAATTTGTAGCTTAGATTTGTCCAAAAAGATCTTACTAACAGTTGCCTGTAGTATAAGTTTAGAAAAATGCAGCTCAATTTTAAAGTGACATTTCCTGCTACATATCCAACGTTAAGTTGGAAAAATTTCAGCTACGTTGTTCTCTTATTTTCTCAGTCCAAATTTAATCAGTTTTTCCTTTTCTTTCAGGATCAGACTTTTTAAAGCAAGATATTTCATGCTTGAAAGTTAAGATTAAGGAACTGCCTATCACTGTGATTAATTATTCCTGACAAAGTTTTGAGGAAGAAGATTCATAGAACTGTGTACCCATGAACAAGATTTTTCTCCTTGATAATCTTTTCTTCATCACATTTTCAATCTTTTATCTGTCTCTTCTTCTGCTCTGAGGGGGTGTCTCAGTAAAATTTATCATCAACCTACATTGGCCTGCACTGTGCTTTTACAAATCCTTTAAAAAAGTAGAAGCAATTCCGAAGAGAAGTTGCTAAACTAGTGTTCTTGTAAAATCCCAGTTTTGGCATTTAAACCTCATCCTGTACAATTACCAAGCCAGACTTCACATGCTGTCTTAAGCAATTATTCATCACTACTAAGAGCAAATGGTGCTATAGCTACCACATTAGCCATATTTAAGATAATACAGTCTGAAGTCCAGATTTAGAGAAATAAGTGTATCCGAGTTATTTTTATTTTAACTTCTTAACTTACTAAGTATTACAATGTTTTACTTTAAAAATAAGCATTGCAATGCAATATGGCCAATTACAGAGAGGCAGATGCACTATTGCTCTGATCAACCCAGAAATCAAGCTGCAAATAACAGAATTAAGTGTATTAAATGCAGTTTAGAGTTGAATACAGATGTTACTTAATGTTTTATAAATGTTTAACACAGGAAGCAAAAAAGCACACCCTAACCAATTAAAAGTTGAAAATTTGAAAGAGTTAAATTGTAGTTAGGCCAAAACTAAGGCAAAATGGCTGGGACTAGTTTCTTAATCTAAAACGATCACTTCAGTAACTCAGTCTGTCTGGAAAATACCAAATCTTCACCTTCTCTCCTTGTTCAGGGGCCCTTCTATTGGAGTTTGAAAGGAGTTACTCTAAGAGACACTTTACCCATTCAGGAACAGTCAAGGGTTACTGTAAATAAAGGATGCAGCAGCCTGTTCTGTTCAGGAAAAAGTTTCTGGCATCTTTAATAGGTAACTGATATTAAAACCAAAGCAAAACTGCACCCAAATGTATTTTAGCACCTCCAAAGAAAAGCAACCACATGGTTGCAGTATTTAAGCAAAGTTCCTGTCCAACTTGCCTGGGGCTTCTGGAGAGAATCTCCTCTCCTTTTCCAACTTTACACTGCATTTTCCCCGAGATAAAACAGGCACAGCCCTCTTCACTTATCCTATCACATGTCACTGGGGTATGTCTTTCTGGGGGCCTTCGAGCCCTTGAAGGCTATGGGCCAGACTCTGTAACAGATGATGACTTAAAGTCCCCCGAGGTAGCAGGGATCTCACCTGAGCAGTGTCTATGGTGCACCACAACACTACACAGCCCCAGCTGTCACAGCCCTGCATGCAAATAGGGCAGCAGCCTTGCAGGGAAATAGGGATACCCTCTGCCGGGCTCAAATCAGAAAGTCCATAGTCCCCTTGGCAGGGAATACCAGGGCATGGATGCTTCCGTCCAGGGACAACGCCTGTTCCAATACCATCTTGTTTAAGGCCAAAACTTCAACAAGAGGGCACAAAACATTTGCAGTAACGTCCAGCTTCTCACAAAACTACTTTAACTTTGTGCACATAGATTCCTGTTTTTACTACAATATTGCACATTGTGATGCTTAATACATGTCCAAGGTTTTTCTATTCCACGAAAAGCTTAAATGAACCATGTGTCCTTCAGTAACATTTCAAACTTTACAGAAAACACAGAACTACTACTGAACCAATGAAGCAAAGTATTTACTTTTCCCACACTCAAGGAATTTAATGACAATATTACATTCTGGCAGGTTTCTTGCTCTAATTGGGATGTCATTACATTTCACAAAGTGCATTATTCAAATTTAAGTTGATTCAGGTTTAGACTGATAGGGAAGAGAACTAGACTCAAAAAGAGACTGCTAGCTAAAGACATGACAGCAAGGACTCCAGTGAACCTGAAGAGTCATCAACACTGTGACTCTCAAAATGTGCATGTAAGCACAGAGATACATAGATATTCTTAACAGTGCAGAAAGTTGGAGTTGCTTACCTTACAAGGGAAGATCTTTCTCAACAAGGATGAGGCCTGAGCTTTATCACTAGATACAATTTCCATGATCTACAACAATCACTTCAGTAACTTGGGCTGTCTGTAAAATACTAGATCTTCACCTTCCCTAATTTAATTGAAATTGTAATTTAAATTCTGAGGGCAACCCATCAGCACGTCACATCAGCATTACAAAGTGACAGGATTTTATCTTAAGTCCTACTGCTCTGTTTTTCTCTTATTCCACAGCAGGCAGAATATAAAGATTCAACCTTATTTACATTTAAAAACACACCTGAAAAACTGTATTGACAGAAAAAAGTTCAAAAGAGTGACTCAAGTATAATTAAAACCCTATAATATAATCTAATAAATATATTTGAATACCTTCATGTATTTTAAGACAAAATCAGGATGCTGAGAGTACCCAATTTGTGAGGGATTTTTTTTTTTTTTTTAACACAAAAATAGATGTTCTCATTCGAGACACTGACAGCAGGTCTAACACCAGTCTTTCAGGAAGAAATACTTCCAACAACTGTAAATTAATAAAGCTGGAATAGCATAAATGTGCCAGGGCTCCTTCCCCCCAAGGTCGCTGAGGCACAGCAGCCCCGGCCCTCGCCGCCACCGCCTCAGCAGGGTTTTCCCGCCTTTTTTCCCGACCGTTATTCTGCTCACTGTCACGCGCCCACCGGCGCCTCAGAGCTCTCCCGCCCGACGCCGCTTCAGCTCTGCTCTTCTGCCCTCCACCTCGGTTCTCCCGCACCTCAGCAAAAGCAAGCTCTTTTGTTCCTTCAGCGAAGGGTTAATTCTGAATTCTGTCGGGCTGCGAAGGGAGTTTTCTCCATGTTTCTCTTCGTTTTTTTTTTTTTGGGGGGGGGGTGGGGTGGGGGGGGGGTGTGTTGGGTTTTTTTTCCTCCTCCTCTCCCCGGCGGCGCCACAAGCGGGCGACGGTGAGTGGGGTCTGCCCTCAGAGCCCGCGCACAAACCTACGTTTTTTCACACAAAGCCGGACAAGCGCTGCTGCTCGTAAAGAACCAATAATATAACCACCATTTGGTGTAACGGTATGTATCAAAAGCGTCACTTTGGTCTTGCAGGCTGGACTCGGTGAAACTGAGACCAGAATTTAGTTTAATATTGCACTTGCAGCACTGGTTAGAAGTTATTTTTTATATATTAAAAGCCCCCCTTTTTTAAGTAACATGCTGGATTCCAGTTGAAAAGTAATTTTGCAATCTTTACAGGATTCCCTGCCACAGACTCAGGTTGCACACAAAATGAAACTGAGCAGCTTGACACAAAACCCAAGTATTCAGAAACCTCCCGAACTGAATGATCACCTCATTCAATAAGTACTTACATCACCACAGAAAATAAACTGAGGCAAGGTGAAAAAAAAAAATTACTGTTCCCATCTAAAATAACAGAAACATCCACAGACTTGCACATATATGTAATATTTCAGTTTGAACTGCCTATTGTAAAACAATTTTCAGTGGCAATGTTCTATTTGGGCCATTTGTTTTGGTGGACCCTATGGTTACATGGTAACATACAGTACATTTTGGAAGGTACAAAGGCTCTTTTGTCTACTGTAAGGCTTTTTTGAAAAAAAAAAAAAAACCAAACCAAAACCCAAAAAAACCCCCCAAAAAACCCCAACACCAAAAAAACCCCCAACCTTAGGCTATCTCTGGTCTTAAGTTTGATGTGAATTTTCAAAAGTAATTGGTACATGTCAGAAAGTTACTATAAAACATATTTAATTTTTCACTGCAAATGGATTCTTATCTGATAATTATCGGACTCTGGCAGGTCAAAATTTGCAGCAGGAAGTAATTTTCAGTGATATGCAGACAGGTATACAAATTACAAAATAATTTTATTTCAACACTCAATCATTCCACACCTAATTCTGAAAACATATATAAGGTAGACAGTTCACATCATTCATTCTACCTGCACTGGCATCAGCTCTGCAGTCAAGATGAAATTTACTGTGAGTTTGCATGCTTTTTTTTCTCCTTATAAACTAAAACTTAGATTCAAAACCATTGCCTTTATCTCTTAGAAGTGCGTATGTCTGTCTATAGCAAAAAGGTATTCTCTGGGGAGATTTTTCTCTTCCAAAGTGAGGAACTCAGACGCTATTAACCTAATCAGATGAAGAGGTATAGATTTTTTTAAAGGTTTAACTACACATCATTCAACCTACAGGAAGCCTAGTCCGTGTCCATTTTTGTCAATGCTTTTGCAAAACTGGAGCAATGTGCTCTAATGGATCAACTACTTTCTTGTAATGCCTGAGCAGAAGAAATTTAAATTCCTTCTCCTCATGCTTGTAAAATATCTGTATATGACTATACAGGTCTCAGAAGCACCTTCAGATTCAGCTCCTTAAAAAGCAACCTACTATATGTCTAGTTTGCATTATTCTAGGGTAAAGCAAGGATGACTCCATTTAGGTGATTCTTGTAATTCCAATATGAAAGCAAAAAAGGATCCAAGGAGTACACTTAAACACCAGATGAGGAAAAAGGCACTAGGATTCCCACGACCAGATTTGTCAGCCAGACCTGCAGTTACACTTTTGTTGTTTTTCATTTCAGATTGTGACTTCCCTCCTTCTTGGACTCTTGCTGACTCCAGCCCTTGCTACTTCCGTGAGTATAGTGACCAAGTTACACATATATTGCTGCTGTTTCTATATTCCCTTCTTGAGTTTTCCTTGCTTCTTTCCCTATCCCTTTGGAAGAAAAGATTCTAAAACTTCTTTAACACATAAAACTCTAAATGCACCAGATGACAGTTATAACATACAGAAATTATTCATTGAATCTACTAAAAGAATTCTTACAGCTGCCTCAGAATGCTACAGCCTTAATTCTTTGTAATTTTGAAAATACTGTGGTCACTACAGGCACTCCCTGTGGGCCAGCATTTATTCTATTATAGCAGTGATTTTTCTAAAGCTTTGGGGAGATAACCGACTTGAGAGTCTAAAAGTGTTGTTTAATTTTGTTTTCTAGTTTCATGATGTACAAACAGGCCAGCAAGCAATCATTGGTGGAGACTTCCAAATTCTGACCATCAATAAGGAATGGCACGTGGCAACTATCGAGAGAAAGAGCACCCATGGGTCATGGAAAACCATTTGGCACTATGATACAGTAAGTGGCAAAGAACATGCTTTTTCAGAAAATGTACAAGCAGATGAAGCTGTTATAAAGCTGACTGAAATACAGGACTTGTTTCTTTATTCTTAACATTTTTAGTCCAAGTGTTGGGGCAAAAGCTATCTGCAATTATTACTTTTAAAATATAGACTTTATTCCAATCTTAATGAATGAAAAACAGAATTCCTAGTATTTTACAGGGCTTTATTGCAACCAGAGTGCTGCCAGAGAAAGTTTGCTTCGTTTCCATAATGAAGATAAAGGAGATGCCTAGCTTTGATGCACTTCCTGCACTGGCTGAAAAGAGCAGGGTAAGATTAAAAAGGAGTAGTTACTTGTAAAGTTGTACAGTAATGCAAAGTAGACCGATGTCAGAGACAGTGCTGCTTTCAGAAGCTTTTAAACCAACATTTAGATCAGACCTTTGATGATCAAGTTGTATCAATTTCAATGACATTTTACGTTAATATAATTTGAAACCTTTGAAAAGTTAGAATACCCTGTTTCAGATGCTTGCAGTGGAGGGTTTTCATGGTTTTTTCAGTGTTGTAGATCACTTCAATTATTTTTATAATGTTTTAAAAGACTATTTGGATTGACTGCTTTTTAATACTGTTTAGAGATTTTAGATTTTTGGCATGGTACTCTTCATAACTTCACATTCTTTGCAGGTTAAAAAAAAATAATCATTTTTTTAAGGCAGCTCTAGTTGAGGAAAAGCAAATAATCCAGTAATGAGGAAAAAAGTTTAAATAAGTTTTCAAGTTTTCAAAACTTTTGAAAAAGAACTAAGCACCATATTAGCATGAGTTCAGCCCACAGAATTAGCACAGACATTTTAAAAATTATCTCAGCATTCAGCATACTAACCTTTTGTAGACACTGGCTTCCCTTGAAGTCTGAGAACTGAGTCCTTATAAAAATCCTGGCTTTAAAGGGCAAGCAGGCATGGTGGGGAAGAAAAAGGGGAGAGTTACGCAAGTACAGGCTTGAGCAAAAACATTCACCTCTAGCTAGTTCTAGGCTTGGTTGTACTAAGGGGCATCTCTGTGCCTCCTGAAGCTTATCTCAACTCCTTGCTTACCAGCAAGAAGGAAGCACAGTGGAGTGGGCTTTCAGGAACTCTCTGATAAAATTCCATCATGATTTTGAAAGCCTATGTCAATGCCAGTCATCCCTGCTAAGTGTGTGTTTACCCTGAAGTTCATCAAACTGTTTCTTAACTGTGCTCGCTCTTTCTTGAGAGGATGAGATTTTCACAAGTGGCAGGATTTTGGTTTTCTGAAAAGTAATGTGGCTTGGGAATTTGCCATGGGGATGGTTTTTCAAAAGAAAAAGATTAGGTGCATCATTCCCCCCCACTTCCTCCCCAGCTAAGTTTCCTCTGAGGAAATTTAGGTCTGCAGGTTGCTAAGAAACAGTTTATATCAGGAAACCTTCAATGGCATTAATTATTTTTGGATGGCAATATCTAAAAATAGTTCTGAATCATTTCAGTACAAAATTACATTTTTCATTTTGGAACATTGCTTTGCAGATGCTATTGTTCAGATCTCCATTTTCCTTTAGGGCGTAAGAGAGTATCTCTATATTCAACAGCTTTTCCTCCATATTAATTGTATGAGCCAGAACAGGAATCCTGTAGCTGTAGCTGAATAATGAGATACAAACCAGCAGGAAGCCTAGGTCATAAGAGAAAATACAGGCATCCAGACACTTTGTCCAGACAACAGAAGCACTCAAGTAGGAAAATATATTTGAAATTCACTTGAAACAAAGCACTCTGGAGCAGTTCAGAAAAAAGCTGTGCCACTAAAACACTCAGCATTCTCAAAGAGGTCATAAGCACTACTTGCAAATAATTTTAGTGTAAATGTATCTGCCAAGCATTGCTACCGCCATCTTTGGTTCCCCATTTTAGAAGGCTGAAAGAATAGGCTTCTCCTTCCATGCTTCCAAGTTGCAACCTGAGCACATCTAGGGTGAGAGGTTAGTGACTGAGAAAATACTTTTGTAGGAGGTCTGTGTTAAAGTACTGACTACACTACTCTTCTTGTTCAGCTGTTTAATTGAGTTTCCAGTTCTCTTCAGCCTCCCTCCACCGTAACTCCCTTAAATCTGCCATAGGAAATGTTTTCAACGCTTGCTAATGGTCCCATAGTCACAGAGTGGATTAAAAGACTGTACTAAATACAGTTTTGAGTAAAACACCAAGCACTGAGGCATCATTCCAGAAATAGGAATATGCATAGTGTTAGTGGATCAAGGCACTGATTTTGCTGAATGATGTTATTTGATGTTTAGCAAATGAAACATCAGAGACGACCTGCAAAGGAGATCACATTCGTCATCAGGACACCTGTCCGTGATCTCAGGTCTTATGGACCAGACATCTTTGCTATGTGTAACGGACTCAGAACCTATGTGGCTTATGAAGTTCACGGTGAGTGCAAGCAAACGAATTATGTCTGTACCTAACCAGACTTTCTTTTCCTTGGGGAATAATACACAAATGCTGCTGTTCCAACTAGAGATGGAGACAAATCAAGAACCTCAGAAGTTGCAGAAAGGGTTCAGTACCTCCACAGATCAGGATTGGAACGGTGTTGAGTCTTAACCTCCATAAATGATCTGATACAAACCCTTACTACTCCTTTTAGTGAAGTTTAAGGTGGCTTATGTTTTGGCCCAGAATTTTGCAGATTGGCTTCATCTGTAATGCCAAGGTAAAGAAAAAGGGTAGTCCCGAGAACCACTCTCCTTCAGTTCAGAGATTGGTGGTAAGTTTACTGAGGAATCCCAAACAACACTTAGTGTTTCACAATACTAAGCCAAGTTGTTTCATCCCCTGTAAGTTTTTCATAGGTGGAATGATCACATTACCTAGGAGTTTAATAACCCACATTTCACAGGATTCTCTGATAATGTCAAAGCCTGACAGCGCCTATTAACTAGCACTAGCATAACCATATATATACTAACAGTATAGAGTATAATAGTGCCCATCTGAACTGGAAAACGAAAAGAATATTAAATAGCATGTCTTTATGATCATCCTTTCTGAGTTTAAGATCGAGTTGTGTTTGGTGACTACAAAAGAATCTTTCACTCGTACATGCAAAATATTTCTATTGCAGCAGTTATTCAAAACATTGCTCAGTCAGAGCAATAAGAATACGCTGTTGTAGAATGCCAGCTATTGCTATGGAGACTAGTATAAATAAACTGTCTTGCTGTGGGTACCATAATCATATTTTGATCACTTGCAATAGAATTTCTTGTATTGTGGGGAAAAAAGAAATTCTTTTAAAATATATATAAAGGAACAGAGTTAATCCTGAAGCACCAGCAATGTACTCTGAGCCTTACTGTAAGCTGATTGTCTGCAAACCCTGTCATGAGAAAGATGCTCTACAGATCAGGCACAGGATATTGCATTCTGTCATAGCAGCATTTCCACCTACTCACTGCTTGCTTTGATAATTGCTTTGGTACTTGAGATGGCTCAATTTGATTAAAAATGCAAGTGCTATGTGCCAGATATTAAGGACTGCCAATGAATGCACAGATCACTTAACACCAATGTAGGTATTACCTCATGGTATTTTTTTTTTTCTTTTCTTGTTTTTAAAGAATCCCAATATACACACAGTCAAGGATCATGCATTAGACTTGATGTCCTGCATCTTTTGGGCCTTAACTACTGTCGTGGCAATACCACAGCATGAAAATCTTATCTTTCTTGAACCAAGTACAGATGCTTGATAGCTGCTGCACGAAGCAACCCCAATGCTGTTCTTCCCCGACATCACCTCCTTTGAGAGTTTTGTTCTTGATGGTTCAGATACTGAAACAGATCAATTGGTGACCATATCTTTCAATTAAAGGCCTTTAGCATGGATTAACTCTGGCTAGTTTCTCATTACTATATCCTTTATCATCTATGAATGCATCCAGAAAATTCTTGGATGGCTTCTCTGCTACTCCTTTTGATCCCTTTGAATGCTCTTTTAAAAGCCTGCTCTTAACATAGGGCACACCCATGAAGGTGGGCAAGCATCAGAGTATGTATATTACAAATAAGCCATACAGAATTAAGACCTTCATTTCCCTTTTCAGGGAAAGATGCCTCACACTGAAAATCTTGATTCATGTGGCATGAAAGGTAGAAAGGAGAATGCAACGTATTTGCCTTTTTTAGGGGAAGAGGAATCTAATTTGTAGGATTTAGAGTTGTTCTGTTCCTAAAATAGTCCATTTCTTCCAGTGCATAGTGAGGACTGGCTAGAAGCATCACATTGATCACTCAGGTGGATGAAGCTTTGCTTCAAAGATGCATGCACAATATAAACACAATTATTGCTCCACATAGGACAGTGCAAGATTCCCGGCTGTCTCCTCCCAAACTCCTATAACTCAGCCTTGAACATGCAAAAAACCCAGGTTTAGTTTTCCTTAGTGCTGCAATGGCACTGTAAAGGGAGACGAAAGATTTATTCCATTTATGCTGCCAGGGACATGTAGAAAGAGCCTTTGCACTTTCCTGGTAGCTAGTCCCAGATTCCCTGTATGTCCCATCTTCCAGTAGCATAAATTTGACGTGAATCAACCTAGGAATACAGTAATGTTTCTGCTGAATTAACAAGGGCATTTGACAAAGTGTTTATGCCAGATTTGTCAGCTCTAGCCCAAGACAAACAATCCCCTGTCTACTTTGACCCAGCACAAAGCTTGCTGTTAAAAAGTTAACCTTTTTTTTTTAAAAAAAAAAAAGGCAGGGACTGGAAGTATGCATTTATCTTGGACTGTTGTCACCTAACAACAATTTTCCCCTCCCCAATCCTGCAGTGGACACCTGAACTCAAATTTCTTATATGGTCAAGCCACTGTCATAGAAAAAATTCAAAACCTTATAGAGTAAGAAGCCCATCCTAAATATTTGGAAGTAGAGAAGTTCAGAGGGGAATTAAAGTACAATTTTTAAAAAAAGAGTAGGGCCATTAAACACTAAAGCTTCAGTAAGGCAAGGTCCCTATTGCTCACACTTTAAAATCAAGATTATTTCCTCTGTTCTAACAAAACCAGCAGGATGCCCTGGGTCATCCAGCTGACTACAAGTCTGTATTTAAGAAGAATACCAGCCATACAACATCCCTCAGTTTCTATGACCCTCTCACTGACCCCCAGAGGCTTTATTCTGTAGCAGTTTGAAAGGATATAGAGTTCACTTAGGCACACCTCACACAAAAGCATCTGAATTGTCTGGATTAGCACACATCAGTCCCAGCAGAGGAGAGAGACAGGCAGTAGGTTGTTGCTGCTATTCTCCTTCCTTTTTGGTATTAGACACATTCTTTTAATTCCCTCACACACCATCAGTTCTCATTTTGCTCAGGCTGAGGCTAAGTATGACAGGAGGAGGCAAGAATCAAAGTTTTAGGAGGGATTTTCACTTATTTTTAGTCATTATACAGTATCCTAACAAAATCTTTCAGCTCTTGCCATGCCCTACTTTACCTTCTTATTGGCATTTCTCTATTTAAGTCTCTTTCCAGTAGGGACTGGAAAGAAACTTTTTAGTACCAATATGTGTGTTTTAATGCCAAACATACATGAGTGAAAGAAAAGGAAACTTCAGCCACCTAACAAACCAAAGAAACTCCTCAGCAGCAACTAAAATACACCTGTGATGCTTAATGCAAAACTGGAGTATAAGCAACCTGAAGAAACAGAGTTAAGACAAGCCCTCAAATAAACCTGATGCTCCAACAGAAATTTTACTGCTTGTTGTCAAGTGGAGCTGTTCTATGTCTTGTTACCCCAGCCCAGAGTCTGGGCCTGCCAGAACACCCCCACAGCATATGTAGACACTTGTTTCACACTGCTGGGATGAGAGTTCTGAAGAACAAATACAGCAAGAACAGCCTCACTACAAATCTTCCAGCCATACCATCCTCCAGCACTGCAGGAGATTACTGTAGTCCAGCAGGTGACATTTAACAGCCGAGAGCAGTTCATGGCAGATGTCCACAAAGCCATCTCCCAGGCTCTGCTATGCAATGATTTGGGATTTTAAAAATCCACAGTTGCAACCTGCATGTACTCAGCTGCATTTTGTCCCATAAAATCTAAAACATGCACTGATAGGTGCGGTACTAAAGACAGTAGACAGTGCTTGGTCAAAGGAAATCTCTAAGCATGCTTAGGAGAAGGATGATTTAACACAGCACAGTCTGAAGAGGGAAAATTGTTCCATTTTTCACTCCAGTCCGAACTCCAGTTTGGAGCACATGTCAGTATAATTAACCTCTTCCAAAGCAAGTCTTCAAGGAAGAACAGGATCAGTTAAGATACAAGGACTTGCCTCATAGATAAATGGTCACATTCTCCATGTTTACAGCACTTTGAAAAGGATGAGTCAGACACTGGAAATCCAAGAGTGCGGTAGGATTTATTTTTAAATCCCATCAGATTATGTGAAATGTAGTCAGTAAATATGAATCTTTCATTCTGCGCAGCTCTGCTCCCTCCTGCTGGGCATGTGTGCTTATCCTTTCGCCTTAAAACGAGTGGAAACCAAACCACAGAAGATCTTAATACTCATTTAAACAAACAGCGCTTCATCAGTGCTGTTTGCATATTCACTTGCTCCAAGTTAGATGCATGTTTCTAGATAATCATTGTTACCTTAGACTTAGTTGCTTAAGACCCTATTTGTGTTCAGGCCTTGATTTCTCCAAGGGGTTAATTACTGCTGTTTAAATATCTAATCAAATTGAACAGACTCCTAGGGAGAATACTGAGTTTGCGTTCTTGTGAGTCACAGGGGACTGAGAATCCAGACACCGGGGCTGTGGTTTGGACTTGGTCATTAGAGCATTCAGAGTTTTAAGCTCAGATTCTTAGAAAATACGTTTCACCAAGTGCTTTGATCTAAGAAGGGAGATCAAATTCAGCCACCCCATTTTCAGAAGTGCTGAAAACTGGAAGCCCCTAATGATTTCCTCAACATTTGCTCCAAACTCAGGATCAGAGGGAACCACGCGGATCATCTTTGTCTAAATTCAATCAGAGAGAAAGATACCACTAATGATAGATGTCCCTTTGAGTAGACCAGGCTGAATTTTGTCCAGCTATAAGCAAATGTAAAAAAAACCAAAAACAAAAAAACCCCCCAAACTCATAGGGGTGCTGCAAGGATGCTCTGGCCCTGGCAATGTGCTTAGAAATGGGTAAAGGCAAACAAAAGCAATATACATGCAACACTGAGTAGAATAGGGAAGCTGTTGAGAAGTGCATAGCCTTATGACATAACCCTATTTCCTACAGCACTAACCAAAGGGGACAATAGCTTGACTGCACCCCCTGCTCCTGGGCAGGTTTAGGCAGGAATTAAAAAACAAGACTTGGAAAGCAATGGCATGGCCTTCTGAGATTATGACAGAATTATTCCCTACACCATATTGTCTCCTATTTTATTTAATACATTACAAACCATATATTTTCATCTCTATACTTGGCGTAATAGTCTTCAGGAAGAGGTTACATACATATGCAGAGTTAGCAGCCCTCGTTAAAAAAGCTAGTGGAACGAACTCTAATCACCAGGAAAATAATGCAATACAGCCTTACATGTTGCAGCAGAGGCAAATAAAAATCAAAGCAGCACAAAGTCAGATAAAAGCAGGAGACAAGGAAGGGAGTTACTGTTCCCTTGAAAAAATAAAGCAATCCAGGGAAGAAAAAGGCCTTCTTGGCCACTAGGCGTCAGCCTTGAGTTATATGTTGTACAGTTGAAATGTAAAGGCACACAAGTCATACCCGCGGAAGCCTGTTGCCCTACACCACATAAGACACTGTAGCTCTGCTGATACTAACAGAGCCGTGCTGAATGACACTATTTAAAGATACGGCCAGTGAATTTAAAGACATGTCTACATTGACAACAAGGAAATAATTCCTGTACAGTGATAATATATTTGTGGTAATAACATTGGTCAGCATAGGCAATTTGTTACATCTTGATTATCCATGCAGCGCTGTAACAGCTTCCTGAAGTGCCATGAAAACTAGGGAACATGATTTTGAGATCTTGACAGAAACCATTATCCACCATACAGGCCAGACATTTGTGAGCCAAAGGGAACCAGCCCCAAAGACAGCCAAGTGAGTGCTCACAAAACCCACACGATGCTGTCATGTGCTAGGTCTCACCTATCAGCAACACCACTGTTACCGCAATCTGACAGAACTGGCTTCTTCCAAGCTGCAAGTTTCAGAAGAGGGCCCACAGATACATATAAGGGAGTAGATAAGAAAACCTGCTGATACCACTTCCCCCATCATTTACATATGCAAATTCTATTCACACACCACGGGCATCAGCAGGAGCTTAATTAACCATTGAACTGCTGTGCAATTAAAACACCTTATTTCTTGTCACTTTCATGCAAAAAAAATACAACACACCCAGACTCTCCAAGAACTGTTAGGTATTTCACACAAAAGCTATAGTCTTCATAATGTTTTTGTTTCTAGCATTTTTAGTGAGGGAGGGACAGACAGAAATTCCAACGCCCTCTCCTGTGTCTCACATGAGCTTCCCATTATGGAGCTGCTTTTCTTAGAGTGTTGATGGTGCTATTACCAGATCATAAACAAAAAGACACATTCTTAAGCATATGAAGAGGACTAGCCCTGAAGAAAATCAGAGTTACAGCACAAAGAATGATGTTTCATTTTGTCAGCAGCTCCGTCCATCTCAGAGTGCTCTAAGCTTCATCTGATGCCTCATTCCTTGGCTTTTCCCCAAGCTTTCCCAGGCCTTCTGTCAGCCTGAATCCACAGCTACACAGAATCTGATCTCCTCCTCCATTCCCCCAGCTAGCTTCAGGCCAAAGTTATTTTCCTGAGGTACAGGGTTTTTTTCATTGGTGTTTTTTTGTTTGTTTTGTTTGTTTTTTTGTGTTGTTTTTTTTTTCTTTTTAATCTCTATATATTTATTCATCTCGGGGCCAGTCAGAAACAAATGAAAGAGACTATTAGTCTGCTTTTAATCTTTAGGCAGACACAGGTCATAAGCTAGTGACAAAAAGATACTTTATCCAGCTGTGGCAGGAGCCTTAACTGTACCTCAGATCACAACCTGGCCCTAAGTACTTTTCCAAAATTTCTCAAAAACAGCACATCAGTCCCTAGAGAGGGAGCTTTTCTTCTACCCTTCCTATTTTTACATCCTCTATTCAGCTCATTTTCTTTTAAAATACCAAAAAAGAATCCATGGACTAGTCTCATTCCCTTCCCCAGGGCAGTACAACCTTCAAAGACACACACAAAACTCTCTACACATAACCTCATGGTTTGTGCAATTCAAGCTTCATAACTATAAACAGATTTGTTCCAGAGCATCCATATGAAACTTTAAAATCCTCAAATACTACCTGCTTACCTAACACACCTATACTGGCTACAGGAGCCACAGCTCTACACTTTATAATATCTCCCAGCAGCCTCCTGTCACAGGATGTAAGCAATCACATCACTCAGATATGCAAATCAGCAGGTGCCAGCTCCACCTCTTTTCCACAACTACACAGAAAGGAGCACCTGCCCTCACATTTTGCCTGCCCAAGCCTGGTGCAGGTGCTAACCCTCAGTTTGGGCAGCGCCACAGCTACCTCAGCAAAAAGCTCTCATATATGTTTCTGACATTGTGCTTTATTTCTGTTCCTTGTAGAAAGCCTGATATAGATCTTTTGCCTATTTGGTAATGAGCTGTGTTACTACTCTCCTTTCAGACTAAGAGATAAATTACAAGACTCATACCCGCACTCCCAACTCCCCTTGAGTTTAGGTATGGAAGCCCAAAATATCCACCGACAAAACACCTGGTTCTGCTCCTGTCTAGCTCTAGAGAAGCTTTGGCTTCCAAGGGATCTCCACTTCTTTCAGGTCTGATTAGGATTTGACAGCAGGACCAAGGAGGTACCATTTGCCCATGTCTCTGTATTATCCACATTAGGGGTGATGGAGCTGGTGTATTTGCTGAGCATAGCCAGGTGTGGGAGGAAGAACACTGCCAAAGTTTTAATTATCAATGCAGCAAGGTGCCTGACTAATTTGTAATGCAGGTGTTTCTGCTTCGGTCACAAGTCTGTTATCATGCTGTTTGTCATTTTCCCTTGAAACCTATCCTGCTACATTTCCTGGTCTTTCCTCAGATTGTTTGCTTTTGCTAGGAATTTTTTAAAGACAAATTTCACTCTTTAAACGATGAAGAACAGCTTGAAAGCCTGACTCAAGTGCACTTGCATCTCCTGTCAGAAACCTGACTTGGTTCCCCTGCACTTGATGCAACACCTGAAGCTGTTCTACTAACCAGCAGTTAGTACTGGGAGAACAGGTGTGTTGCTATAGCCTGAGAGGATTTGAGAGGGAAGGCTAGGAGCCCCTGCTTCTGGGATCTTTAGTTTAGCTTTTGTTGGTAGGGGGGCTGCTCTGATTGGGGAATGCTCTTGCTTTTGAGCTGTCTTGCATAGGTTTTGGAGTTTGTGGTGCTGTTTGGGGAAGGAGACAGAAAATGCAAGTGTAGCTGAAGTTACATTTTTCAGCAAGTTTTCTTGGAAGAGGAAGGGTTTAGGCTCTAGTGGCTGAAATGAATTTGCTAAGGATGGTAAGAGGGGGAAGCCTGTTTCACAGGCACAGATATTGCTTGATATTTCTCAGGGCTGAGAAAACAAGGGATGAAACCTGGTGTGGCTTGTCGCTTTAACTTTTGTGAAGCTACTCCAGGTCTTTAAAGGTCTTTAAACTCAGATGTTGCCTACGTGGGAAACAAAGATGTCTTTGCACAGTACTGTGTGACTGCTGGAAGAAAACCGCGTCTATGTTCGTAGCTAAAGTTGCTGTGGTATGTGTGCGCTGTGTGCTCGGTGCACGAATGAGATGCTCGAAACTAGAGACTCCAGACAGCTTGAGTTTTGGCCACAAGGTGGCATTCTCTGAGCCTTTTTTGCTAAGGGAAAATAAAACTTACCATCCTTAATAATAACAATAATAATTGGGGGGGGGGAACCTCAAATCCTCCCTGTGTTTTCTGAAGTCTGTGACAAAGCAAGATTTGTTAGGAGGCTGCTCCTTCTCTTGCAAAACAATGGTGCTGCTTTCGGAGAGCTGCAAGTGAGACCGAGGGTCAAGTCCCTTTAAAAAAAAAAAGTGAAATACAGTATTGTGCATCTTGAAATCTGAAACCAAGAAACAGAAGTGCAAGGGAAACAAGGGGGAAAGTCTTGCAATTCCTGAGGACAACTGTTGCAAGTGGAGTTTTAAGGAATAAAATACATATATATATTTAAAGGTCATTGAATGGCTTTTGTGGAGAAACCTATGAAATAAAGGAGCCTTGGAAGAAGAGATTTCTTTTTCTCCTCATCTCTGGATATAATGGCCATTGCAAAGCAAAGCATCTTGAGATTTGGCTTCAAATGTTTCTTCCTAGCAACTTTTATGCTAGCCTGTGATGGACAAGGTGGAAAGAGAGAGAATGGTGGTCCTGCCTGTTACGGAGGATTTGATTTGTATTTCATTCTAGACAAGTAAGTTAATTCTACTCTGTTCTTTTCCAAAGAAATCTTTCTCTAGGTATGAACTGGAATGGCATATACTGATACTGAGGAGGTTTTCTTTGGATTTTGGTTTTGTAGAAGTCACTGTGTCCCCAAGGGACCTGAGAAACTCCTTACTACTCTAGCTTTGTTTTTGTTGTGGTAACTTCTTTGGTAGGTCTACTATATAATCCTATTGTGCTCTGTAAATTAAATTGTTATAAATTTTGCTGTGGCTGATATAGAAGCTTTATTGTGTACTTGACCCTGTAGTTTCTTAAAAGAGTGGTTGGGAGGAGGGCAGCACCCTGGTCACCTCTAGTTTCCCTGTGAACCATGAAGGTTGAGGCGCTCACAAAAGCAGGGGCTGGAGAGTTATTATTGCAGGCATTAATTCTGTAGCTGAAAACGTGGAGGAAATGCTCGCCTGCCTGGAGGTCTGCTTCTGTACTGCTTGCTCCTTAGCTCTGAACGTTCTAGAGCAGCAACTTGCAGGTAAAGACCAGGCTCTGAGAGGTGGCTGCTCTCTTTGAAAGGGTCCGATTTTGGCCGTTGTGATGGAAAACAGCTAGAATGCCTTATTTAAAGAGAGCTTTATTTTCCTTACGCTGAGTCACATTTTCTTTGTTTCCTGCTAATCAAATGCATATTTTGACTGCTTAACTGTTTATACTGAAGATAACTTCTACCTCACTTTTTTTTTATCACTAATTGTGATAGTGTCATCTTCTTGGCACTGGTAAGTTTGCCTCTTTGCAGGCCTTTAGATTGTAGGTGGAGCAGTGTGAAATAGGTATGTGCTGAGTTTTGGAAAGCTTCGTATTGAAGTAATTAAAAAATTTACAAGAAATTATTAAAAAGTACTAGCTAAAATGATTCTCCTAATTTTCTTGATTAAGAGTAGTTGTTTTGAGCCAAAGGTTTGGAAATACTGGGGGAATATGCATGCCAGAGCCATGGTACTGACATTATTAACCATAAATTTCAGAGACAGGAAAGTATTTGCAAGTTGCCAAAAGTGCTCACAGACGGAGCTTTCTGACTGATCCTCTTGAGTGTTTTGCAGTAGCTCCCACATTCCGTTAGTATAAATGACTTGGAATTACATAACACTTTATTACAAAATACTGGGTAAAATGTAATACTGAGACACTGGATATTTTAGTATGTCAGTTGTTCTAATGCTTCAGGGGGAAGATTTTTAATTTTTTTTTACTTTATTCAGTGGAAATATCTACCTGTCTAATGCATTTTGTTGCTTTGGCTGTTTAGTTATTAGTTGGAATACTTTTATTGCTACATATGAAAAAAAAAAAGAAAAAGAGCATGATTTGTACTGCAGATGGCTTTGCAAACTGCATTTCCCTGAAAGTTGAAGCAGAATTGAAGGTTTTCTCAAATCTGATGGTTGTGCTGTGTTACACCTCAGAGCTAATGTAATTTTAACAGCCACTTATTTCAAGTTCTGTGCTGTCCTCTTACTAAAAGGCATGACTTTCTAGGCTTGCTGAAGGGATTATGAATTTGGGTGGAAATATGAGGCTTGGCATAAACTTTAAAGCAGGCAGGTTTACCTCAGTGTATGTATCCAAGTATCCAACAAAAAATCCTGCTTTGACACTTGCAAGATTTCTATTTCTGGGATTTTTCTGGTGCAGAAATGTACACAATCTGATGTAAAAATGTCCTTGGTCTCCAGTGGAATTTGGAGGAGGGTTTATGGTGTTTAAGCTACTAGTGTGTACAACATGGTGTGGACCTAGTTGTTTAGCCTTTGAGGAGGCTGATGAAAGAATTACTGTGGTGGAGTAGGTTATCCCATATCCTTTATCTTTAAAACTTTCTTACATTCTGCAGAGGCTAAGATGAAGTTCTAAAAAAATTGAGTCTTATTTAGCCTGGATTTTTCTACCTTCTAATTGTCTAGACAATGTTTTCAAAAATGCTGCTGAAGTCCTGAAATGCAGAGAGAGGCGATGCCTATAGAGGCCTTCAGGCAAACTATGAAGTAATAGTTCAGGGCTCACTGCTTTTCTTTGAAATAGCTCTAAAAATTATTAAAAACTATTAAAAGTCATGAAGGACACTGAAGCAGAAGATATATAGATTTTTAAACATGAAATGTTAGTTTCAATGGTGGAAGAAAGCCATTAAAATATTAAGCAACCTACTTTCTGGGATCAAAGGAGTAATATAAAAACAATAAACACAGCCCTGGAAGGCACCACTGCTAGAGCCCTCTACTGACCCTTTTGCCTCAGTGCTTGATTGGATTTAGTGACTACTCAGTCCGTTTAGCACCCCCGTTTAGCACCCTGTATCTGTGCTGCTCATAGGATGTGTTCCAGCTACCACACTGTATGCAGTCCTTGTCACAGTGCTGGCTCTTGAAGCATACTTCTGGCCACAAGAAGCCCCATCAAAGTGAACACCTAACCCACTGGGGAAGGGACATGTGTTATAGGCTGTTCTCATGAAGTGATGCTCTAGCTCCCTGCAGCATTCTCCTTGGGAGACTCCTGCAAACTTGCTGTGTGAACTTGTTGAATGGAAACCAGGTTTCCTCTGGCTGTCTGCAGACGGCTGGACACATGACTCCCTGCAGATGGCCTGCTTAGAGGACCTGAAGCAAATATCCCATTTCTCACGGGCATGAAGTAGAAGAAAATCCAGTATTCAGCCATTCGGAAATAATCCTGTTATGCTACACAGCCTTGATGTACATGTACCAAACAGAACAAAAACTTGAACGATACCAGATGTGCTTGCTAGGTTACAATAGCATCCTTAATCTTTGTGCATGCACTTGCATGTCCTTTATCGCTTCTAAGAGTTCTCACAGAGCTTAGGTAGCAATAGAGAAGGCCTTTCATGCTGTGACTGTTGGACCTCAGGCTAGCAGAGTTATGTTCCAAAAGTGATGCAAAGACACCTCAGAGGACTGCAGTTTGAGTTGGGCAAGCTCCTTGCTGAATGAAACTGATGTTGTCACACTGTTGTTGGTGCAGTGCTCCAACTTTGGAGAAAACTATGGTTTGCCAGCTCTGTTGAGAATTCCTGCTTGACATGCAGCAAACTTAAAAGGTCAAAAATAGCATTACACGCAGAAACACCTGACCTGAAATTCTGAGCTGCCTGACAGCAGTTTCAGTGAAGGAATTGTCTTCACATGAATTAAGACTGGATTAATCCATTTCTCTTGTGCTCTGATTGCGGGGGGCGGGGGGGGGAGAAGGTGGAGAGGGCTACAACTCAAGCTGTATGCTATTTAGAGTACGGTAGTATACGCAGGATCAGAATCATTAAGTTTGGAAAAGACCTCTAAGATCATCACGTCCAACCGACAACCCAATACCACCATGCCCACTAAACCATGTCCTGAAGTGCCATGTCTATGCATTTTTTGAATGCTTCCAGGGGTGGTGACTCAACCACTTCCCTGGGCAGCCTGTTCCTATGCCTGACAACCCTTTCAGTAAAGAAATGTTTTCTAATATCCAATCTAAACCTCCCTTGGCGCAACTTGAGGCCATTTCCTCTTGTCCTATCACTAGTTACTTGGTAGAAGAGACCAGCACCCACATCACTACAACCTCCTTTCAGGTAGTTGTAGGGAGCGATCAGGTCTCCCCTCAGCCTCTTCTTCTCCAGACTAAACAACCCCAGTCCCCTCAGCTGCTCCTCATAAGACTTGTGCTCCAGGCCCCTCACCAGCTTGGTTGCTCTTCTCTGGACATGCTCCAGCACCTCCACGTCTTTCCTGTAGTGAGGGGCCCAAAACTGAACACAGGACTCGAGGTGCGGCCTCACCAGTGCTGAGTACAGGGGAACGATCACCTCCCTGGTCCTGCTGGCCACGCCCTTTCTGATAAGGGCCAGGATGCCGTTGACCTTCCTGGCCACCTAGGCACACTGCTGGCTCATATTTAGCCGTCTGCCTACCGGCACCCCCGGGTCTTTTTCTGTCGGGCAGCTTTCCGGTCACTCTTCCCCAAGCCCGTAGCGTCGCACGGGGTTGTTGTGACCGAAGCGCAGGACCCTGCGCTCGACGTTGTTGAACCTCATACGGTTGGCCTCGGCCCGTGGATCCGGCCTGTCTGGATCCCTCTGTAGAGCCTTCCTGCTCTCGAGCAGATCGGCCCTCCCTCCCGACTTGGCATCGTCTGCAAACTTGCTCAGGGTGCACTGAATCCCCTCGTCCAGATCATTGATAAAGATAATAAAGAGAACTGGCCCCAAAGCTGAGCCCCGGGGAACACCGCTCGTGACTGGGCACCGACTGGGTTTAGCTCCGTTCACCGCAACCCTCTGGGCTCGTGCAGCCGGCCAGTTTTTCACCCAGCGAAGAGTACACTTGTCTAAGCCATGAGCCGCCAGCTTCTCAAGGAGTGTGCTGTGAGAGACGGTGTCAAAGGCCTTACTAAAGTGCAGGTAGACAACATCCACAACCTTTCCCTCATCCACTAGGTGGGTCACCTGGTCATAGAAGGAGATCAGGTTGGTCAAGCACAGACCTACCTTTCATGAATCCATGCTGGCTGGGCCTGATCCCCTGTTTGTCTGGGATCTAGTCATACAGGGTGCTGAGCATCTCAAAGTGGAGGTCATACCAAGATGAGCCCAGTGTTGTGGAAGGTAAGGCTGGCTTATCTTGGGAGAATTGTTGGGAGAGCTGGTCCTAGATGGCATGTCCTTTTGCGTTACTGTGGTGCTGAAGGGTTTTATGGATTGAGGCTCCCATAGACTGAATGGTAGCAAAACATATGGCAGAAGATGGTGCCAAAGAATTTACACTGATGTGGAGAGGGCCTTCATTAAGAAGGACGAATGAGGAAGCAGTGAGATGTTGGTAAAAAAGCAAACATTTGGTTTTGCTGACGTCGCCCAGTTATTCTAAAAATATCATCCATGTGACTAATTAATGAAGACTATGACCCATCTCCTAACTGACATGGTATCTAGTGCTGTAGTAACCACCCTCCACAGGCACAGTTGGAACATTTAGAGGCAGCTCCCCGATTAATTTATTTGCAGGTAGGGAGGAAGGAATAACAATGAGTAAGTGTCTCAGTAATCTTTTGCTATATCCTCTGTATGTCAAAGGTGTTATTTCTTATGGCCTTGCCTGTTGTGTGCAAATAGTAGGCATTTTATAACCATGTGCAGAAAACACGCAAGGAGCTGTACATGTGTGAAAGAAAACTTGGCTCTAAAAGATCCTTGGCAAAATGAAGCCAGTAATCCAAGCTGTTTTCTGTGATCCCTTCGTTATTCAGCCAGACAGCTGATCTATTTTTAACCAGTTGTATTGAAGTGAAACTCCTGCTCTAGAGAGGCTAATGGTTGTTTCTCTGAATCTAGCTTTAGTAGCTGCAGTTACCATGACTTAAGCAGGACTAAGTACAGATTTACACTCAGAGTGTGGAAGCGTATAGGGGCCACGGTGGGATGGAAAGCAGACAGACGCTCTGCATCACCAGGCAGGGAGACTGACCTGATGAACCGCTTCTGGTAGTAGTGACTCTTCCCCTGGGAAACGTAAGCCCTCCAACAGAGCTAACCACAGGACCCTTACAGAGCTGAATAATATTCTAGCTGCTGTAATGTGAAGAAATACAAATCTTTAGTAGGTAATTGTAAAATTGAACATCTGCAGAAATAGATTCAAAATAATCTCTGATCTTCATTGACCTAGTTAGTGATTCCTTGACTGCTTTTCTGGAATCACAGGCCTGAATCCAGAGCAATGTATGCATTTTGTTTGGATGGCAGGGGGCTGCAAGTATATGGAGGCATAGTTTTTCTTTGTTTTAACATGAGGTTTGAGGGATGTTAGCAAGGTAGGGTGGAGAAATTTGCACATTCTTGTGTCTTTTCGCTTGTTGCCTGAAGGAATGTAATTAACTTCTAAGTCTGCTGTAGGCATGCAATTGCAATGAGCTATGTTAATATTTTAAATCCTTGCCCGTCAAGACCTGTGTACATGTTTTTTACCCAGTAGTGAATCTAAGTTAACTATTCCTTAGTAAAAGGGATGGGTTGGATCTACCTTACATTCAGGATTAAGCGTGTGCGTGCAGCACTCCACACTTTATCTACTGCTTGATATAAATTCAGTTCATGGTTACTTGTTTATTAGTTGTTTTTTTACATATCCCCTGCCAAGCAGGAAGAGAAGAATGTTCTTGGACTGTGATTGGGCTTAGAGGCTGATCCTGCTCTGAACTGGACCTCTATAGACCCTGTATCTCAAATGTTTGACAGTATCTCTGGTGACCTGTCTCATGTGAAGTGTGGCACAAGATAGTAGTGTTTCCTCAAAGATGCATCACATCTCTAACATTTTTGTGTTATGTAGTGTTTTCAGAATTGCTCCTGAAGTATTTGGAAAGACAAAGGACACTTTTTGGCTGTTTTGTATATTTTTTAAAGAGCTCAATAAAAAGATGCTGCAAAACTTCCTGGGTCAATGCCACCTCTGACAGCTATGAGACTTCCTGAAGTTAGTCCAAAAATGTGCAAGTTTAAGGAGAGTTTGGGTCAATATCAGTCTCTGAATCAGGTGTGTTTATGTACTTCTGTCAGCTGCAGTGTACGTAACTGGCGTGAAGTCTTTGTGTAAGAGTTTGTGAGCTTGATTCTGTTTTCTTCTAGCTTGTGAGTTAAATAAAACCATGGGTATTCTGAGAAGGTACAATGCCAAAAATGGAAATACAGAGTCTAAACAGTGCAAGAAAGACAAACTGTAAGGAGGTTTGGGTTGCTGCAGCTTTGGTTTATGGTGCATCTTGTCACAGTGAGTAGAAGAAAAGCACCTGCTGGAGGGCAGGGTTTAGCCAGCATGTGGCTCTCAGTGTCTGGAACCACAGAGCCACATTGAGTGTGTCTCTCACCCTTGCATTTAGTTCACATGTACAAAATGTCAGCACAGTTGACCACAGAATGTATCATTCTCTTGTTAAAGGCTTAATGGTTTAGTTAGTCTTAATTTCCATTTATTGGGCTTTTCTCCAGCAAGAGAATTTGGCATCCTCGCAATGAGCCTTTTCTTAAATTGCAAGTTTACAGCATCAACTATTCAGCTGCAAAGTGTTGGCTCACTGATCAACTTGTTTCTCTTTGGGAATATGAAGAGATAATGATTTTAAATTTGGCTTTTATTGTCTTACAGTTAGGCCTTAGAAATACTTGTCCTGCTCAGAGTTCTTGGCCTGCCTTATGAGAGGCTTTACAAGTGACAAGTGTCTTTCACTGCAGGGCTTCTGAATAACACAGCTGAAAGCTGTGGAGGTGAACACAGTAAGCTAATGTTGGTTTTGTAAACTTTCTGTTGACTGCAGAAAGGATAGTTTTATTGCTTTTGTCCATTTTATGCCAAGTGAAGACTGTAAGAAGTCTGAAGTGTGTTTCAGAAGATATATTTTATGTGTTAGAGGAGTACTTTTTTCTAAATGCAGACCTGGGCATTTATAGCTACTCACACCTGGGCTTGACTAGATGGAGAAATTAGCTGCAAGTAGACTGCTAGCTGTCTAGCTACAGATGGAAAACTTGCTGTGCTAGGAGGAACGATGTATGGTCAGCAAAAGTATGAGTCTTTGTTTTGGGACCCTTTTATAGCTCACTCTGGTAGAGCGGAAGAATAAATGGATTGTAGACTATTCTAATTACCCCACTTCAGTGACTTTGGAACTTAAAGCAGAAACCATCCTCCTTTTGTGGAGTAGAGTAGGTTTGTTTTTATGATTATAGCAATGGTAAGAAGTTTCCTTAGAATAGATGTTTAACATTCTGCTGCTCTTGAACTTCAGGTTGTTCCTTTTGTGCGTTAATAGATGTGTGGGAAGGTTTCATGGAAAAAGAGCTATAATTTCAGATGCTTGGAGTTTTGTTCCAGAGGGCATAAAGATGGGACTGTTGGTGGGAGAACAGAGTGAGGATGATGAAGGAGGATGTGCGGCAGGAGCTGAAGCCATACTTGTGTGAAGAATTAAAAAGCACTGCTTACCTGAAAAGGCAAACACTTAAAGAGGATGTGCTATTGACTTATTGACAGGCACATCACTGAACAGAGCTATTGGTTTGTAAGCTTTATTCTGGCAAATGGTCTTTTCAAAAAATGCATGACTTCTCAGAGCCATGGAAAATGACAGGAGTTTTATATGGTGACCTACATACCTTATGTGCTCTGTGGCTGGATCTCATTCCTTGCAGCTGCCTTGCTGCAATAGTACATTTAAGTGATGATCAACTTTTGTTCAGAGGTGAAGAAATAATCATACTTTTCAAGGCTAATGTAGCTTCTAGGGCAGCGTTCTGTTGCAAGCAGGGGCTGGCTAGAGCTTCTGTATTGGCAGAGGCTGAGAGCTAAGTTTTCCCTTAACATGAAGTGTAGTATGGCCAACTTACCTGATGGCTAGGAGAAGGTGGGTAAGGGTATGCTTGTGAAAGGCTCCTAGCTTCATATGTCTGCTACCAGATGGCTCCGAAGGCATGTGAAACTCTGATGAAGTGTACTTTTTTTGAGAGGTGGATATATGGTCTAAAGCAACATACATTTCACTGAAGGAGGTAGTAATTGTTTTATGGTTAACAAAGCCTTGGCTTTATGTGTCTTCTGGAGACTGATGTAACTGTTGTTATAAAGTCAAGTATTTCTTTTATGCCTCACCATATAAAGACAATAAATACTAATTTTCCAGACCAGTTCTCAGAAATTATTTGGGCTATTTGGCATTGATGGAACTGGAGTGCCTGTTACATTCAAGATCTCAGAGTTATTCCACTTGCACCTGCGGTTGAACTTTGTGTGTGTCTCCTATCAGTTTGCAGTTTGGATGCAGCAGGGGTTAAGTTTCTTGTTTGAGAGTAAGTTGTGATGTACATTGCCCTTCATCTGTGATAAAACACCAATTTTCCTGCTGTGTGGCTTAATTGGTTTATTAAGACCCTTACTGTTGGTGATTCTTTGGTCTTCTGTGATACACATTTGCATGGAGAGCAAGTAATGATTTCAAGTCCAGGTCTGATGAAAGTAAAGAGAGCCAAGAAGTAATCTAGTACTATTAGCATTTGCTTATGAACAAGTGTCCTCCACAATCTGTCCCTTACAATCATGGAAAAACACAGAGGTGCCTGTAAGGTTATCTTTAAAGAGGTGCATTTGATATCGGGTCCTTTGTGCAATGAGAGCTGGAGAGTTCACTGTTTTCACAGATGGACCATATGCTCTTGTGCCTGTGCAAGAGTCCTCACTGCATATTGTCTAAGGTTGCCTTAGGACATATCGGGGTCATACACAGAAAGAATGGCTTAAGGTATCATGGAGCAAGTGGGTAAGGCCAAGGTTTTTACTGAATGGCTGTAAATGAAAACCAGGTGTGGGGAGGGTAGGGAAGGAAATTTGTATGACCTGCGCAATGTGGTTTACATGCTTGCTGTGCTGCTAGGAAGTGAAGTAATGCTCTCTGCAGCCAGGCTGGGGTTGGCTGTACCAGGTGTGCAGTACTTGGGTGAATCTATTCATGGCTATTCCTTTGCATTCTCAGATCTAAGGTAGAACAAAGTCAGGTCAGATGCCTTTTCTTTCTGTGAAGTGAAAAAACATCTTCTCAAACTTGCATCTTTCCTTTCTCAGGCTGCAGATCAATGAAGTTTCTATTAAAGCTAGAATGGTTATTTCCCCTAGAAATATTTTTAATTGTAGTCAATGAATTAAGTAAGTGATGACACATTTATTTTCCAACTTTAGGAAGAAATTTTTTCCCAATATTAATATTCCAGTGTTCATAGAAGTGTTTATGCCAGAAGGGGCATTTAGTGCTGAAAGATTCTGATTAACCTAATTTTTTTCCTGGTTCTTGCAACATAAAGAAGAATAATCCAATCCCATTATAGTCTATGGTTTATTTTTCTGAGGAGCAAAGTTAGTTTGTTTTGCCTTTAACTGAGGTGTGAAGGAATTAGCCAGAACAGTTGAGATGTGGACCTAAGATGTTTTGCTTTTCATAGTCTCTAGCACAGTGGAAATCCTAGAGAAGTTTAATAATTTGTTCCTCCAACTGCATTTTATTCTCAAATTATACTTGAGCTAAAAGCTCTGCATAATGGTATGGCAAATGAGTTGGTGGAGTTAGTCTAACATACTGTGCAGAGACACAGGTCTTTACTCGGGTTTAGTTGTTTAAGGCTGTGCTAAAGGTCTAGCATAACTGCCATATGTTATTGCCAAGTGTAGCTTCAAACACTTGCATGAGGTATAAATTGTTCTTGCTTTTCAAAGTTAAGTAGGAAATGTCATTTACAGTTTAATATATCTTTAAAGGAAGAATATGGATAGTGAGTGTTAAAGAAAATAAAAAGAAATGACTAGCTGAGCAATGTATAAGAAACATTAGGCTGGGAAAACTACAATAGCAGCAATTAAACTAATAACTCCTGTAATCATTGTTTCCCTAGATCAGGAAGTGTCCTGCACCATTGGAATGAAATATATCATTTTGTGGAACATTTGGCCCGCAAATTCATAAGGTAAGAAGTGCACCTTTGCAGATAACTGAATGAGGAGGTGTGTGTGTGCCAGCAGCTGGGAGATGAGCTCTCAGTTGCAGAGAAGCAGCACATGCTGGTGCCAGTCCCCTGGTGGAGAGAGAGTTCTTAATGCTTTTCTGAGATCATCCCCTTGATTGCTTTTCCCCAGATTTCTGTCATGCAGGAAAAAAGAGTAGATAAGCTAATTGTTCCCTTTTTTCCTGCCTGACTTCTATGGATCAAATCATATTTTTGTGGGGAAGGAATCCTCTTGTTTGAGATGGCTGTCTACTGCTTGAGGTACAGAAGTCTGGGTCTGAAGGGAGAGGCCTGAGGCTGTACCTTTCAGGCACAGAATGCCTTGAGACTGGATGAAAAATCCTCCAGGCCAGTGGGTGGAATGTGTTATGATAAACATTATTAGCCTTCCTTTGTCTCCATGGTGATACCAGAATGCATTTAAGCTTTTCTTCCTTTAGCAATCCTAAGGTCATGATGCAAATGCTATTTACCTCTTTTAGAAGGATTCCTTGTGGTTTGCCTTGACTAAGAAGGCCCAGGACAAAACACCTTTTGCTGCTCAGTTTTGTCTTTCATCCTGTTGAGTTATAATCTAGATAGCAATCAGAGCGCCCTGTGTGTTTGCTGTTATGCGTACAGTCAGCTTTGGTCTGGACCACCAAAATAATTTACTCTTTTTCTCCCCTTTTCCAGCCCTCAGCTGAGGATGTCCTTCATTGTTTTTTCAACTAGAGGGACAATTCTAATGAGGTTAACAGAAGACAGGTAAGAAGAGATTTAAAGGTGTACAGCAGCTTTTGTGTCCTTTTTGTAGCTTCCTTCACCTTCCTTGCTCAATGATTTCCAGTCCACTGTGAGCAGTGTTGTGACACCTTTGTGCTTCTCAATTTAATTGTTTGAATCACCTGCCCATTTTCACATATGACACTCATTCTGCTAGAATGCATTAAGGCCTCTTGAGGCAGAGGTTGCCTTCTTAATTTTAACTTCTAAATGTCTGTCTTTCAGCAATTAGGGTTTTAACTCAAACTGCTTTCATTGAGGGAGTCTGCCTGCCACAGATTTCCAGACTTTTGTCAGAGAACAAGAGCCTTGTTGCCTTTGAAACATCCTTAGGGAGTTTCTTCTGCAAACAAAAAGGTGAAACTCCCTTCCAATAAAAACAAACTTGAAAGCTGTAGGTGATACCCATACTCTTGAGGTAGAGGTGAACGTGATTTCTTTGGAGGTCTGAAGGTATGTTATAGGC
Organism: Buteo buteo; assembly: GCF_964188355.1. Lineage (NCBI taxonomy): Eukaryota > Metazoa > Chordata > Aves > Accipitriformes > Accipitridae > Buteo > Buteo buteo. Next base: position 42,743,183 of record NC_134182.1, read on the forward strand.
AAAGTGTCTAGGATGGATTGCAAGGGTGTATGTTTTTTGGCAATGACAATTTGATTGCCATGTTTCTGAAGCATGTTCCTGTCATCCCCTTGTAGATCCCCAAGTTAATCCTAGTAAAATCTATGGGATGGATTTTTTTTTTTCACTCTGACTTCAAGGAGAGCTGGATGAGGTCCTTTAATCGCTCTTGCTTCCTCTGTTAACTTCATTGCCACGTGGAGCAAAAATATATGTAACACATGTGAAGGCTGTATAAGTCAGCATGTGTTTTACATATTGGATGTCTATGAAATTGCATACCAGAGCAGCTACTATAGAGGAATGAATAGGAAACTGGCTGCTTTCCTAAAGAGCAGTCCACATACATATCAACCTTGAAAAATGTCATTAAACCCAGCCAGCCTAAGCATCTCTTGTCACTTATTGCAAAGATACGTATAAAGAGAGTGAACTGTATCTAACTTGGTGCCAGAGGAAAACCTGTTCCCTGCCTCTTTCTGTCCCCCACCCTGTGAGCACACCCCATTGCAAAGATCTCTAGTCCGTTAAGGCTCTAAACTATGAGACTTCAGTGTTTCCCATGTGGAAATGTATTTCATATTTATCCAGCTGTCCTAGAAATGTTGACTGGGAACAGGATATTGATATGGTATTAGTCTAAAAGCCAGCTGACTGGAGAGCTGCTGGTTTTTATTGGAGGACTGATGAACAAGGTGTGGGCTTTGTGCAGGTCCTTTAGTTAACACTGGTCTTTCTTAATCTGGAAGCTGGAGTAGGGGCAAAACCTCTTCTACCTTGGCCGTGCCTCCATGTGTTGTATGAGCACCTGAATGTGAAAATTGAAGGTGCTTAGCATCCCTTTTGGAAAAACTCTGTGCATCTAATGGTACTGGATTGACATATTAAAGACTTTTGCTGTCTATTTTAAAATTTCAGTGTTCACATTTGAAAAATAGTTCTGATCGCAGGAAATGCTTTTGATTTTTATATACAGCTTTGGCTTGGTATGTGCATGGGTAGCCGAATGGAGGAAATATCTGCCCCTAGCCCACCTGTGATACACAGTTCAGTGTCTAACTAGTTTGGGATATTGCAGGTACAGAAAGAGTTCTTGAAAGTTTGATAATTCAACCTACTGCAAAAGCAGATACTCTTTTCTCCCTGTGGGAGTTTCTGCTCTGTAGACTGAATAATGTTAATGCACTGCTGCAATCAGCCTCACAAATGTCAGATAGAGTATGTGATGGTCATACAAACTGGATTTTCTGAAGGAGTTGAAAAATGCAGGGGAAAAAACTGACTTCTGGCATTCAGTCTTTAGGAAAGACATTGAGTTGCTGGAGCGTGTTCAGAGGAGGGCAACCAAGTTGGTGAGGGGCCTGGAGCACAAGTCTTATGAGGAGCAGGTGGGGGAACTGGGGCTGTTTAGTCTAGAAAAGAGGAGGCTGAGGGGACACCTTATCGCTCTCTACAAATGCCTGAAAGGGGGTTGTAGTGATGTGGGTGTTGGTCTCTTCTGTCAGGTGGCTGGAGATAGGACAAGAGCAAATGGCCTCAAGTTGAGGCAAGGGAGATTTAGGTTAGATATTAGGAAAAATTTTTTTACTGAGACGATTGTAAAACATTGGAATGGGCTGCCCAGGGAAGTGGTTGAGTCACCATCCCTGGAGATATTCAAACAGCGAGTGGACAGGCTACTTCAGGACATGGTTTAGTGGGCATAGTTAATGGTTGGACTTGATGATCTTGAAGGTCTTTTCCAACCTAAATGATTCTATGATTCTATGAATGTCAGTGTGGTCCTACATGCAGTGACTTAATCTGCTTCCCATGAAGATTGTATAGTTTGCTCAGAGAGACACCCCACATATTGCAGGGTTTTATCTTGGTATTAAAGACTTCTGGCCTGTATTTGGCTTCCAGAGTTTGGTGTCTGCAACTCAGTGGAATGACAAATGGGTCCCCATCCCATTTAGCCTGCAGTTGATCTGTCAGTGTGCCTGGGATTTCTAGAAAAATTAAAACAGATACCCTGAATCATAACAAGCTATTGCAAAAAGCTTTAATCTTCAAGTCTGTTTGAACAGGAACTGAAGGTGTAATGTCCAAATAAACTGGAGTTGCCAGGATGGCCTCCTCTCTCCATGGGTCTGCAGGTCCCGGCAGGAGCCTGCTCCAGCACGGGATTCCCACAGGGTCACAGTCTCCTTTGGGCATCCCTCTGCTCTGATGTGGGGTCCTCCCTGGGCTGCAGGTGGAGATCTGCTCCACCGTGGACCTCCATGGGCTGCAGGGGGACAGCCTGCCTCACCATGGTCTTCCCCACAGGCTGCAGGGGATTCTCTGCTCTGGCACTTGGAACACCTCCTCCCCTCCTTCTTCACTGACCTGGGGGTCTGCAAGGTTGTTTCTCTCACATATTCTCACTCCTCTCTCCAGCTGCAATTTCTGTTGCACAGCAACTTTTCCCCCTTCTTAAATCTGTTATCCCAGAGGCACTACCACCACTGCTGATGGGCTTGGCCTTGGCCAGTGGTGGGTCCATCTCAGAGCCAGCTGGCATTGACTCTGTCGGACACAGGGGAAGCTTCTAACAGCTTCTCACAGAAGCCACCCCTGTAGCCCCCCCACTACCAAAACCTTGCCACGCAAACCCAATACAGTCATTTTTTGTGGCTGTTCGATTGCGTGTGTATAGTCAAGTCAGCAAGCATAAGTAAGGAAAGTGAGCCAGGTGCAAGTCAGCTGCTCTGTTTCTGCATCAGAGGTTTGACCAGGGTTACACAGGGAATATTTATTTAGAAAGAAATGTATGGATATTGACTGAGGAGATGCTGCTGTTGTGATGCTTTCCCCAGGCTGTGGGAACACTGGGAGCGCATCTGCTCTATTTTCCACATCCTTAGAAAGATATCTACCCAGACATTACCTTAGCCTAAATAAACATTGGGTTAACTCTTTTTTTCCCCTCTCTGTATCTGGTTCTGCCATGCCTGTCTTCACCTGGATATCGGCTCCTGATAAATTTGATCTTGGATCTAACAATGATCTGCATTAATTTCAGGGAACAGATACGCCAGGGTCTAGAAGAGCTGCAGAAAGTCCTTCCAGGAGGTGACACATACATGCATGAAGGATTTGAAAGGGTAACTAGATGCATGTTATAGTGCCTCTAAACTGTGTTTGGGTGCTCCTCAGGAAATGTTAAACAGAGGAATATGGTTAATAATTCTTTGGTAGGCAAGTGGGGCTATTTCTCTTGTATGCAATAAGTACACTGAAGTGTACACATTCAGTGTAGGAGCTGGCACAAGGGAGCTACAAACCCTGCTACTTATCTTTCTTTTTGCCTCCAGCTTTTATGGGGGGAGCTGCCTTTTCAGCTTAAGACAAGGCAAGAAGGCTTTGGCATTGTAATCCCACATGGGACCATGTTCACGAAGGGTGGAAAGCTATAGTATGGATGCTATAGTAGGCTTGTCAGAGTGGGGTGGGGGTTGAGGCCATGGCTCTAACCTGTTGTCGCTGATGGACAAATAATGCTGTGTAGAGGTTATTGCCTGCTCTGATCTTCTCCTTCTGTATATTTTACAAGCTCAGGAGTTTCTCTAAACCTGAACTCCTGACCCCACTCCCACTTCTGTACTACGCATGCATTTGGGAGGATTGTGGAACTGTGTGCCTATTGAAAATGCATGTGAACACAGGTGACCTGACAGAGATGCTCGCTCTTAACTAGGAGTCCAGAACCAAATCCTAGAGTTTGGTGTCTTCAGAGACTTTGCAGAAGAAGTCCAAAAAACCAAATATAAATTCAGAACAGAAATTAAATTTGTAAGCCAAATATGTTCAGGGTGGCCTACTTTTTAATTTTAATGTTCACTGAAGCATTTGCCCTTCTACCTTGCAGTATATGCTTATCGACAGATCAAGTGGGAGGTAGAAGCACAAGAATATCTCTCTGCAGTTGGTTTATTTGCAATTAGAGTAGTTGATCTAGAGGTGCTGGGGAATATTTATCAATGGACCTAGGATGTTTCTCAAGGAGGAAGGTGAATGTGATTTTCAGATAACAGAATAGTGGGAGACTACGTTATTGTTGGCCAATGGCCTTAGGATTGGTTTGACTGAGTTATGCTTTAGATAAGACCTTGAAGTAATGGAATCAAAACCATATGCAGGAAACTTGTTCTGTGAAGCAGATATCTCTGAAAGCAGAGGTTATGTGCGGACTACAATCATGACATTATCATTGCCATCTTCTCTTTCTTTCTGGTGCATGTGTAGATGCCCACAAAGTATTATTATTCATTTATTGCTAATAATCTTCTGATTTAATTTCAGGCAAGTGAACAGATTTACTATGAAAACGTTCACGGTGAGAGACTTTCTTGATCCATTGAATTTTTTTTCCTCTTTCTTTTTGGCTGATAACTTTAATAGATTTGAAATGCAGCTTCACTGTGGGAAAGGTGGGGGGTGGCTCCTATTCTTACAGGAATGCAATGCTTTTCAGGGTAGTTGTTTCTGAAAAGAAAAAAGAACAGGTGGAGCGTTAAGGATCTGGAGCTGGACTGAATGCATTTCAGGCCAAAAGTGAGAAGCTGGGCTGACTGAAGGTGCCTACTCTTACCAAAACTGTCTGGTACCTTATTTTGTTCATTTTGTTTGAGGACTCAGGTAGCCATTTCTTCTTCATTCTGAAACATGATTATGCAGAGGTGCTGTTAGGTAAAAGGTCTTTTTTCAATAAGCAATTATTAAATCCAGAAGTAAGTGCAGACAATTGCAAAAATCTTTGTCCTTTGCTTCCTTGTAATTAATGTAAAAACTTTCTGCACTGCAAAGCCTGAAGTACAACTGTAAACATTGCTGGTTGAAAACCAAAGGACAGGTGACCAGATGTTTGAGTACAAAGCCAGTCCTAATACTTTTGCGGGACCACTCATGAATAAAATGTAGTGACTAAGTCTGCACAGCTTTGGGACTCATCTGTGAAACATGACTGCAGCAGAATGGAATAGATAGCTAGAACAATTCGATTTGGGATTGATAATGCTTTTACATGCTGGCATACATATGGCAAGAAAACAGGTTGCCACCATATGCAAGAAGCAGTGGGCAACTGGGGCCTCAAGTCTGAATGTTGGCCTGTGTATTTTGTCTTTTAGTTCTGTGTGTTTGTCCTTGCTGCACTAAAAGGAGTGTTTATACCATCTGCAGTAGGTCCAAAGGCTCCTGCAGTAGTCAATGGAGGGAGAAGGGCATCTCTGGAGGTCCTTTGGGCTCCTAAGTTTGTACAAAAAGTGCTCACTTTTCTCCATTTCCTACAGAAAGAGGCTAGGTACTTGAGTTAGGCATCTGCAACGTGAATGACTGTGCATATTGCTTATTGTTTCTCAAGCACTCGACTTTCTTGTTGCATCATTACCACATTATTTAAAACCGGTGATTTCTAAGTGACACCAAGAAAATTAGATATTGGATCTCTGTTCTGCAGTAATTGAAGAAGTTGCTTGTTTGGATTTTTGTTTCTTCAGCAACAGCTTGTTGAAGGCACGGCTCCCTGTAATGATAAGAAAATGCCCTAGAAGTTTGAAGAAATTTAAAGGTTGATAATTTACACACCTTGACATACTTAGCCTTTATCTTTCCGTAACAGTGTTTGTGCAAGATGTACCTACAGAGCTCCTTCAGATCTGTAGCACGTCTCATGTCAGAAATATGAATTAATTCTATTTGGCCACTCCTGAAAACTAATACAAAGCTGTAAAACCCAACCTATAATCAATACAAGGGGAAGACTGCAAGGTTTAACTACGTTGCTGAAATATGTTACATAGGAAGGTTGAAGACTTTAGGCCATTTTCCTACCATATCTATTTAAATCCCATGAGCTTTTTATCACAAGCTGAAAAAAATCTCTGGATTTCTTGAACTGACAGCATTAATAAAATCAGGAAAAAAACCCGAGGAACAGTTTGCATTGTTTTTTTGATGGCTGCTGTCTAATCTACTCATCTGAAATATTGAAATAGTTATGAGGAGCTGTCAATTAAAAATCATTGACACATCAAAGGAGTGTGGTATAAAACTGGTATTGAAGGCAGGTGCCTGAGTGGAAAAAGTGTGCAGAAGACATGGAAAATTCATGTCTTCTGAAAACTGGTTGGATGAAAGGAGGTAAGGACCTGGGCTTGCTGTCCACTATTTCTGGTCCTTTAAGTGTGCTAACAGGTCACTGGCGGGATGTTTTCTAAGCTAGTTTAGCAAATACAACTCAAAAACAAGGGACTAAAGAAGTTTGTGTATTTAGGTTACAGAACTGCAAGTGTCATCATTGCATTGACAGATGGAGAACTCCATGAAGACCTGTTTTTCTACTCTGAAAGGGAGGTAAGTGTCTTCCGCATTTTTTTAGCCACGGAGACAGTGCAATGTCTGGGCTTGCTGCTTTGAAGGCAAAAGATAGGGAAAACCTTCTTCCCTTGTAACAAAGCTTCACTTTGGTGCTCTTTAGACATGAATCTTAAGGATAAACATTAACAGCAGCAATGCTTCTGACTCATCAAAACTGAGACCTTTCACGGGAAAGGATGAAGGTTTAAACTTCCAGTTAAAAAAAAACAAATGAATGTGGAGGAAGGAATAGCTCACAGCTGAAAACTTTCAGTATTTACTGCATTGTTCTGGGAAATACCTGAATTTTCTCACTTTGACATTTCTTCTTTCACAAAAAGTAAAGACTGCAGACAAAGGATGACTGTTGTTCCTATAATCTTCTGTCACATCAGAACGCCTTTCAGATGATCAAATCCAAAATTTCCGCAAGTGTTTCCAAGATTCAAGTGTGTATTCTCAACACCCTCATTAAATCAGCGTATTATGCGAAATGTTAGATAAACAGTAGGTTGAGCACTTGAAAGCTATGCTGTATAGTGTTTCTACTGATGTCCTTTTGATAGTCATCTCTGAAGAGATGAACCAATTTGCACTTGTCAGTCAAACAAATTAAGATGACCTAAACTTGGAAGATGTTATTGTTATGTGAATTTGCTATGGACAGATTTTTTCCTCTCAATCTGTCCAAAGTGCAGCTTTAAATCCAATAACAACAAAAAGAATGGTTTTGTAGAATAAAACTAATATTGCTACAGCACAAGCAAATGTCATTAATCTAGAGTTCCCTTCCTTACTGTTCATCTCCCTTTTTTTCCCTTCTGAAATAAAAAATGCACAAGAAAAACAAGTTTATTTTTAGAGGTGAATGAACAAGTTGAGAGGTCAGAAGTGTTACATTAGTTTTGGTTTGGGGAGGTACAGTTAGTGAGCTAGTAGAACGGACATCCTGAGCTCAGCTCTTACACTGTGAGTTGTTTCAGTTGTTTGGGTTTAAGCTTCTCAGTGTAAAACTGGAATGACGCTTTTCTTGTAAAGCACTTGGCTATCTAACAATTTGAACTACTATAGTCTTCTGATATAATCTGATTTTCTACCATCTTTTCTGGGAATGTGTTTTCAGTCAGGTGTTCCTGTTCTAATGAAATACGATTAAATGACTTAATTCATACTTACACAGGCAAGAGCATTTAGAACAGTTGCTTTTTGAATAGCAAATGCAAATTCATCTGCATGTCAAAGAAATAGCTTGGAAAAATCAAACCTGTGGATGTTCTGCCTTTATTAGTTCGAGATGCTGTGTAAGTAGTGGGAGTGATATAGTTTTGTAGCAGATGGAATGAAATGTCTCTTCACCTATGGATATCATGAGTCCAGGCACACATGTCTGAAATAGCAAACACTGAAACATTTTAGGTTACTATTATACTGGGATGTGTCCTAAATGATGAAAAGAAAATGGATTTAGTCTGTCTTACATCTGGTGGATGGAGAAATGTTAGGAAGTTGGAATAGCTAGGAAGGTGAGCTAACTGGGTTTAAAAACCCCACCAAATACTTTGGGTTTTGCTTTACTAAACAATTAGTAACAGATAAAACCTGTTTTTGCAGAATTAGGGAGGAAAGCTTTTAAAAGCTTTCCCTAGTCAAGCCCCCCCATTGCTCATTTTACAGAGGAAGACTAAATTTATGATTAAGACCTTTCAGAAACCTGCATCTCATCACTTTTGCATCCATGTCATCTTATCTTTCCTTGTTCCAGGCTAATCGGTCACGTGACCTGGGAGCAACAGTATATTGTGTTGGTGTGAAAGACTTCAATGAGACCCAGGTAAATGAGGCACTAGTGTTTACTGAGGTACTTGGCAAAGGTACATGTTGAACAGAGGCACATGCTCCTGAATCACTTTCTCAAGTGGTCTTCCTCTCCTTCTGTTGATTGTTTGACAGTCTGAAGTGTCTTGGTCTGGGTGTTGGGTTTAAGCCCCTTTCTGTCTTAATCTCCCTATGTGGAGAACTCTCCCTCTCTCTGCATGCCACAATGACTCTTGCTAATGGTGGAGAAAAGCAGAGAAAAGACACATGAAGAATATCAAATCAGTCTGGCTTAAGCTGTAAGCAGAAGGAGGTTGTGGGGACTTCCCCCCTTGCCCCCCCTTAAAATTGACGTATTGTCATATAACACTTCAGTTTCAGTCCAGCTTTTCTTTCACAGGAACACAATTCTGTAAAAAGCAACCAGCTTCATTAGCAACACTAATATTTTACAGCATTTTCCCATTTGATAGTCTGACTTCTAAATTTATCATATGAGTGTTAGTACGTCCATGAATTCCGTTTCACACCAAGTGTAACAGTTGACACTGTATTTTTCTAACATTAGTGAAACACTGGTACGGCTCCTAAGTGGAGTGCTGATATACTTATTGGATAGAGCTATTCCAGGTTTTCAGCTTTGTAACAAAGCTTCAAACACTGATTCAAAAAGGAGTCAAAACAAAATTGGCTAAGAACAATCTCCTTTGAATCAAAACCAGAGACTAGTGTAACCCGGGGTTAGTCATAGAAAAAGCAAGGAGGGAATAAAAATGGCAAAGAGACTAGATCTAAAGTAGCAGACCTTAAAGACAGCTGCTACTTGATGTCATTTAGATGCTGAAGAAATTAACTGGAATTAGATGACTGTGTCTGAAGTCCCAGAATGCACTAGGAGGATGACTATGAGGAATGAGTTGAGGAAACTGTAAACATCCTGGTTTACAGAAGGTGCTGTATCTCAGCCAACAAGCCGTAAGCAGTTTTACTACTCTTCTCGGAGCAGGAAGAGGAAAGTTGCTTGGAGTATTTCTCTGGATGCAAACCAGGAGGCTGGCAGTTTGGTGTTTTGCTTGAGAAGTAGGAGTTCTGAGTGGCATGAGCTGGAAAGGTGGAGCCAATGGGGTTTAGGGAAGAATGTGTGGCTAGTCTGCTGCCTCCAATTTGCAATGCTACAGGAAACGCCAGAGGCCTGCTGGGTTGATGCTACCTCCGCATGGGAGAGAATTACTATAACAAACGGCCTTGCAGCAGTAAAACTCGATTCTGCTCCAGCAGATGCATGGAGAGCTCATTACTTGTGAATTGGGCTTATATTTTTGTCTTAACCTTAACCCTTAGCATGCTATTGACAAGTGAACCTGCATGTAGCTCTTTACAGGTGATGTCCTGGTTCCCCTTATCTTACCAGCACCTCATGAATGGCCCTTTTCCTTGTCATGTAGGCTTCCAAATACTCTTCTGCTCCCTTTTTCCCCCCACTCAGAAAATATATCCTGTTATAGCTCCCTGCTTTCTTCTTGGCTCTCTAATGGTTGAGCCTAGGACAAACAGTCAAATCTCTGTCCTGACAGGAAAGGTGAATCAGGCCTATATCTCCAGATAGGCTGTAGTTTTCATTAGTCTTCTCTATGTGTAAAAACACTGAATCACTTTGATTAGTTCCCTGGTTTAAATTAAGTATGTGCTGAAGTGTTTTGCTGAATTAATGGCCTGTCCTGTTGATGCTGTGGCCTATTTTGGTTAGGGAGTTACTGTGCTGGGTGATTTACAATCATGTGGGAGACATTTTTTTGCAATGAAGATCATTAGGCTCCGGGCATCAGTGAAAGCCACATTCTGTCTTGTCTTCAAAGGTAAGGGAAGCCTTTTCTGATTCCCAAAATAGAGCCTTCTAAAACCAATCAGGCTAAAGAGATAAACTTTTCAACACTTGGCAAATTATAATGCACCAGCAATCCATACAGAGTACTTGGAGTATTTGGGTTTTTTACTTGTAAGTGGATGAGTCTGGAGAAGTCTTAACTTGTTGCCTGCTGGCTAATTTATCTCATTCTTTGCATTTCTGTTTTATTTACTTTTACTGCTTGGTCAGCTGGCTAGAATTGCCGACAGCAAAGATCATGTCTTTCCAGTGAATGACGGTTTTGAAGCCCTTCAGGGGATCATAGACTCTGTAAGTATTTTTAATCATGTGTTTGCATGTGTGCATGTTAGTTTGTGTTAGCTTGCACAGTTGAAGGTTTAGTTTTCCTGTGTTCACTAGGACCTGCTGACTGCTAATAAATCACTTAAACATTTGGTCCAAAGAAACTGACCTTTTTTATACTAATATTGCTACTTCAAGGTAGTGTTTATCAACAGGTCACAATACTGGAAGCCTTGAGCCCAAATATTACCTTTGTATGTCTCCCTCCTTGATGGGAAGTAACTGACTGAATGGACTAGGCATATGGTGACAGTTAATAAAATGGCTGTCACACACTGGGACAACAGAGATGTGTTAGAGCACATTCTGTATGAAGGATTAGGGCACTCTTTGATCTCCATCCTTCTGCTTGACTAGCATCTTTTCTGTCCTGAAGGATGTGCTGCGCTGCTTACCTGTTTAGAATGGAGGAAGGGATCCTGCTATGTGTGCCACAATTCCAAAAACTTGGCTTTCTACATTCAGCCTCCTAACAAATGGGCTATTTTTTTTTTTCCTTTTTCCCCTCCAGACCTAGGTTTCCCAATTCAGATTGATCAATTCCTGGCATTTCCTCTAAGGGTTGAGTGCAGCATATAAGAGCTGGGCTGTTCCTGAGTAGCTGGGATAAAAGCTAGCAGTTAGCTGACAGAGGGAGGGCCATAGATAGATTCCTTTCCTATGGCTTGTGTCAAAGTCATGCAAATGGTTCCATGGTCTTTACCAGCAAATAAGGATAAGGCATCCCTATTTCTAGCTCTAAAACTTTGAGCGGCCTAATACTGTCTCACCTGGAACCAATGCTTCCCTTGACTGAGCAGGAAAGGCATTATATGAGAGGGTGTGTGTGCCATTTTCATTATAAGTGTAAAACATGCCAAGTGTTCACTAGGAAACAGTATGTTTTCAGGTAGCTTTCAGTATTTTTCTGTTCCTTTTGCTCAGTTGTATCCCATAACTGTTCTAATTAGATTGCTTCCCATGGCTGCAGAGAAGGATGGGAAATCCTTTTAAGGACACTTGTTCTGTTCATTTTGATATAGGATTTTTAGTCGATAAAACACAGATGAAATATACAACTTGAAGCTAAGGAGGGTAGGTTCACCAGGGGGGTCTCAGATTTCTGTGTTTACAGTGCTTACACACTATTCTGACCATGTAGTACCAAGCAAAACTGTTCCCTCAGCACAGGCTCAGTTTTCACTATTGCTCTTGCATGTAGATGGAATACAATCCCTTGCTTATTGGTTTTCCTGGCACTGTCCAAGTGTGGGGCTACTGCCTCAATTCTCTTGGACAATCAGGTGTTGCATGTCATTTAAGAAAGCAACAAAACAACAAAACCCCCTAGTTTGCTTCCCAGTCCTGCATTCCCTTTGCAGCTGTTTTTAATGAATTCCAGCAGCGGTTCTGACTCCCTTTCCAGTTATACTGAACAGAACGGGAAGAGTTCAGCCTCCAGGAACCTAGTCAAGAACTGCTTCAGCTGACTGGTGCAAGATTTACCAGCCCTGAGAAGGAGGCTCACAAGGAGGTGTAACTGTACAGTAATGAATCTGTGACCTGGTCACTTGCATTTGAGTGGACTGATTGCAATAGATTGGGTAGAAAGAAGGTGTGTAAAAGGAATGGCAAGAAGGACATTAATCGCTCTGTAGAATAACGAAGAATCTGTAGATTCCTGTTCTAGCCTGAAAATAAGCTCCCTCATTCCTTCTTTTCTTGTCCTTGAAAGCACTTCTGTCTTTGAGACAATGAACAAGGCATTTGTGTTCACTTGAAAGCATTTTAATGTTGAAAGGGCCATGAGATTTGGAAGTTTCTTTCAATTCCTGTGTAACAGTATAATGAGGATGCTCATCCATGTGTAGAGGGGATTGGTTAGGCTACTCACTGCTGGTTCATATAGCAGGGGAAGGAAAGAGAAAATTATGAGTCTGCAGGAGATTAGTGCTTGAAAACACTCTAGAGATGTGAAGACCCGGGCCTGTTCTGGTCTGCAGCGATTTGGTGTGAACTGCCTTGTATTCCCACTGAGGTGGCCTGACTCTTCCCTCCTCCCCTTGTCTTGAGGAGTAGAACTTTTTCAACCCTCTGCCTGTGCAGGGGCGGTGGACTTGGAAGTTCCTCTGGAGTGAGGAAAAGGGTGGGATCTGGGAGTGGTGGAGCTTGAGGCTGGCCTCTGCTGGGCCTCTACATCTGCTAAGCAAAGATGTTCAAGGTGGTGGGTCTGAAAATGTTTCGGTACACCTGCCCTTCCTTTTCTGTGGGAGCCAGCATGTTTTGAGTTAGCAGCTGCAGGGAGATATGCTCAGTGCTTTCTGAGGAGGACTGTCTCCCACTCAGCACCAGCAAGCTATTTAGGCTGTGCCCTGGAGGCTGTACTTAAATGAGCTGAAAATATAGTTCTGTGCTGAAGTTGTGCTTAAAAACATGATTCTTAGTGGGAGCTGAAGGTATTTAGTGCACTATAGGTTTTGATCCTTTCTCTCCTGTGAGTTCCAGTGTGACTTTTCTATTAAGCAAACCAATTGCTTTTTCTCCCTCATCGTGAAAAAGCCACTGCTAAAACTTCAGCTTCTGCCATGTTTAATGGGAATTTTGATTTTGTTAGGAGGGAAGTACCTGGTAGAGAAGCAGACATCTGATTGCTATAAGCTGGGAAACAAATGGAAGGAACTGAAATAATTTATTAAATTTTTCTTTGCTGTGAAAAATTTCTGCAGATCATAACCTGTCAATTTAAAGCAAATGGAGCAAGTCTTAGAAGGAAAACCTGAAACTCAACTTCATCTACTGCTCTCTATGTCTTTGGTAGGAGTGCTGGAGGCAATGGAATGTGAAGCAACATGAAAGTCAGGATAGGATCCTGTCATTGCTTTGCTTTGAGCCTTTAACAGAAACTGACTGCAAGAGCAGTCACTTGGAACGAGAATACTCCCTGATCCTTGCCATGTGTTAAACAGTGGCACTAGCTCAGAGCTTATCTCAAATAGAGATGTAATTGTGGGTCCCTTAGAAAGGATTCTCTGAGCGAGCTGCAGAAAGCCTCATGAAGCAGTTGTGATGTATAAGAAATGAAATAGTATGAGCTAGTTCGTGGGACTGTCTCCAATCTGTGCAAACTGTGCAAATCATTCATCTTTTTAAGTTTAATTTCCTGTGTACTCCTTTCAGATCATCTTGCAACGGTGTCCACCTACCCTCAGCATTTTTCAGGTCTTGCCTCAGATCTTAGAGTTGACATGGCAGTTCAATGGACTCCTTCACCCCAAGAAATTTTAGCTTGGAAATACACTGTCTCTGAGTACTTCTGTTACACAAACCACAGTGCTTGGTATGTTTAGTGTGGTAACTTTTGTGAGATCTTGATGTGAGTGTCTGGTAGACGAATTTCCTGAGCTAGCTGTTCAAGCTTCACTTGCAAATAGATAAACTGTGTATTCCCTGGTGCAGGGAGAAGGGCTGAGACTCCATGAATGAGGGAGAGAGGTGAGAGAAAACTACTTCCTTTGCAAGACACATCCTGTATGTTCAAAATCTGTAATGTACACAAAATGTCTGTCAGCTGTCTGCCTTGCTGCTAAATTGTAGTCTGAGCTGTACATGTACACTGCCCAGGGTCAGCAAGCTGAGCTCTTTAAGCTCCTGCAGCCAGTAAAGAAAGGTGGGATCTCCAGAGGGCAATTTGGAGCAGGAGCTTCACGTAGAAATTTTGAATCTGTCCTCTGTTGGAGCCAGGCTTTCTACGTAGGCCAAGGAGAAAGTCAACAACTCAAGCATCTTGGCTTGGGTAGCTAGCTTACCCATCTAAAGCAGAGGATGTGAACCCCCAGTCTCAACTGTATTGTGTTTCTCGTTGCTTTTAGTGGTATATGATCATGCTTTCTACTTCTTTCTTCCCCCAAATGCATCTTTAAAAAGGACTTAAATATATTTATTTTACTTAGCTCATGCAGATATTATTGGCCAGGAAACACTTCATAAATAAATTACTGTTTTGTAATTGGCAACAGACTTTGTTATTTAGTAATTCAACAGAGCTTGATAATGAGTACCTAGCCCCAGACTGTAGGTCATTCACACTAGCACTGATTAGGCAGTAACCTTCTATTAAACTTCAGCATCCTGTTTGCTAATTAGAATTCCCAAATTTGGTGAAAAAAAATTTATAAGAAATCTGCAGCTGCTGTGGTGAAGTAATCTGTCTGCATGCTTGTGGACCAGAATACCAATGAAAACTTCCAGCAGCTGCAGAATTTCACTCCCCTTCTTCCCTTTGTTTCTAAAAGGGCCCTGGTGACCTGCAGGACCCCTCCTGGTTCTCGGCCTTTAATGCGTTGCCTAGCAGAAAGCTAAACTAGTCACAGGTAGTGCTCAATCCAGTTCTGTCCTGATAGAGATAACTGTGACAAATAAAGCCATGCTTTCACTAGGATGTGTTGCATTTTTTATTTGGCATGTCAACAAATATTAACAAGTGATCCTCCCAGGAGCCTGTGTGAAGCTGGAGCATAATTAGAGCCCCACAGAGTACAGCAGGAGACTGATTTGGGAATCTGAGCTTGGTCATTAAGCGTGTGCTGCTAAAGACAATGGGGTGCTTCCTCACCAAGAGTGAGCACGTGCTTCAAATACTTTTCTGCATGGATACCAAGGCAAGCTGCCTTGAGGCCTGCAATTAGTTACCAAGTAAACCAGAACTGTTGTAGTTCTCCCTATGAAAATGAGGATGTGGAGTCAGTTCTTCCATCTATGCTGTTGGAGCAGTTTATAGGCATTGAGCTGGGAGATGGCATCACCACTCTTGCATGTTATTTTGCTTTCCTGGGGAGCCAGCCCGCAGTGAATGAGGTGCACCTACAGCCCACACAAGGCTGTGCAGTCCTCAGGAAATGAGAGAACAGAAGATTTGATGTAATCTTCTATGATGAATATGTTGAAGTCCTTTCTGAATGTATTTTTATAATGAGGAAGAGACATAAAGGAATTCTTTTGCAAGTTACTGCTGCCCGATTTTCACTTTAAGTTAGGGTGGGTGCTTGGAGCATTGGAAATTTATTATTATTCTAAATCAAAATAAATGTTGCAGTTGGCACTGTAAAAAGCTGTTAAGGCCAGCTTTTTATAGTCATGTAAATGGATTGGACTGGAAGGGAGCTCTGCATCATCTAATTGAGACACCTGCTATTCCACCCCCCTGTCTGAGTTGGCTTACAGCATGAATGTTTGCAAATGACTGAATAGAAGTCATGAATTTCAAACTTAATCATGTGAGGTTTTACTTGATTTTTTTTTTTTAGAAAATGAAAGCATTGATTGTATTTTTCATGCATTTGTTCTCCAACTCATTTGCCTACTTCTTTCACTTCATTGCTGAAAGGCAATGAAGAGAAGAAATATACATTAAAACATTTGGGGATGCTGAGGGAGAGTGGAACAGAATCTAAGGAGAAATTTGGAAAAATGTGAAAAGATTCTCTTCTTAAAGGAGACATTTTTCAGTGGAGAGGAAAAATACTTGGAAAAACATCAACTCTTAGTTGTGCTCATTAGCCCTGGCAGTCACTTTGGGAGAAAAATGCGGTATCTTCAGAGAAGCAGAAGCTGGAATGAGTAAGGGGCGGGTAGTAGAGGACTGACCAGAGATGGTTGGATGGATAGCTACAGACAGATACTTTGGAAGAGTGTTCTTACAGTCCTCTCTATTTTTTGTGTTTTTTCCTTATTCTGTTTTTCAAATTCTTTTAGTGCTTTTCAGTTCTGTTCTCAACTGTTGACTTGCTTTCTGCTTGACAGTTCCTGTATAACCTTGTTCCTGCAAATCTTCTTTCTTCTCACTTGTCAGGCTGCCAGCAGCTCAGATCATCCTGGTTCCTTCAGTCCCTTGGTATTCCTTCAGTCTCTACCAGCCCTGCTTCTGAGTAACTAAAACTTTTAAACAAAAATTTAAAAAAATAACCCATGTTTCTCTGTACCTTTTGCAATTAGGTATTTGAGGCAGAGTGCCATGATTGTGGAGAAAAAATAGATTATCTTTTTCTTGCAGAATTTATTGTATTGGTTGCTGTTCTTCCCTTACAGATGTTTCAATTTAAAGTTGGGAAAATAGTTTTCATGTTGGATTTGAGCCATGATGCTTGGCTGACATTTACTTGCCTCTTGGAGCTGACCTAAATTTTGATCAGTATTACCTCGTCTAGGGGCTGCTTAGCCCAGTGCTGAACACCCACAGCTCTCGGACACTGCTGCTGTTCTCACAGGAGCTTATGGACACTGTCACAAGTTTGCTGACTGCATGCAGTGAAGAATTTGAGTTGGTCTTTAGAGCAGGGGAAAGGCTGCTGCATGCAAATAACAGCTTGAGCAGTTTTAGCACTGTATGGGAATAAGCAGTATCCAACTCCAGCACGCTCCTTGTGCCTTGCAAGCAGTCTGCCAAGCCTGATGCTGAAGTATTCGTGTAAATCACTGTCTACACGTAAAGTGGTTAAAGGCAGTGCCAACTGTTATGAAGACATACTGCTTAATTTAAGTTTGGTTTAAGTAAAGAATAACTGTCCATACATCTTGATTTGAAATGACAGTGCAACTTTGAGGATGCACTCAGGTACACTCTCACTGATCAGATTAAAAACATAAGAAGTTTGAACCCCTATGCTGAGACTTGAGAAGTGGCTATATAGATATTCCTAGGATGTTTCAATGCAAAGGTAAACAGCTTAGCTTAAACTTGTGATGTTCTATTTGGAGTTTTGGGGTCCAGAATAATTTTGGAGAGGGAGGTGTGACTGCAAAGGGAGGGCAATGATGTTGCCTCGCTAACCGTTCAGAGTGCACCTTAGTTGTTATGGATCGTAGTCTGCATAATAACTTGTACCACAGACAAAGGCAAGCTTGCGCTGAGATACTGGAAAGCGTTGGCATCTGCTGCCTTCCTCCATAGCAATAGGTTGCTGTGGAAGAGCAATGACACCGGTGTGGTTGGTTTAAAGTGAAAAGCTAAGATGGCATAATTGTGATATGAATGCGAAGTGCAATGTGGAGTTAAGCATTTATGTGAGAACAAGTGCACCTTCTTTCTCACACTTTCAGCTTTGTGTTTCTATAGAAACAAATCTGAGACACTTCATGACATTTTTTTCTGTCTTTTAGATTTTGAAGAAATCCTGTATAGAAATTCTGGCAGCAGAGCCTTCCAGTATATGTGCAGGGGGTAAGTATAAATTGAGGCCCTAGTTGTTCATGTTGCCTACAATACATCTTTCTGTCCATCTCTAATTGTTGGAGAGTGCAAAAGGAACTGATTAACTGGAGGTAAATCTTTTGCTTTTTTTGTGACTTTCTTTTTCATCTTACAGTAGCTTGCCCATTTCCCATTTCTGCCAAATGATGTCAAATGGGTTTTTCTTACAGAAAAGGCTTGAATTTCACAGTTTTGCCTAACTTTTTTTTTAGTCAAACCAGTCTGTCTTACTCGAACTGTGCCAAACTTGAAGTAGATATGCTGCAAAATTACAAACCAAATCAGAAAATAAGACTTTGATTAGAGGTTTAGAGTTTTGCAAATTAATCGTCTCAAAGGATTGTTGGGGAAGTGCTTCTTAAGAAACTAACAAGAAAGTCAAATGAGTACACTTTGATCTAAAGGCTTCTAATATTCTTGGAACGTTTCTTAGGCTTTTAGGGTTGATACAGTGACTGAGGACTAGAATTTAAACATAATTCAGCTGACTTGTGTGAATGGTACTTCCCCCTCTTTGCGTGCTTGTTCAAATATGATTGTGCTATGTACATAGTGGCTTTAAAGTTCTGGCAAACATTTTTGCATTCAGCAGAACCTAGCCTTTTTCAAAGAAAGCTTGAGAACCATTTTGGCCTCTTCCGTGTGCTTCCTGTGAATTCTTCACGTTTTATGAAGTGTATCCTAACCGTTTGTTGAATGTGTAGCAACTCACTAAGTAGAGAGATTGTGAGCAGAGCTGAGGTTTGTAGAGAAGGACAAGTCCCTGTCAAATTCAGCATCTTCCTTTTTCTTAAATCAGTAGTCCAAATAAGAAAGCCAGTTATCATGCCTTCTTTGTTTTCACTTCCAAAACAGCTGCTTTAATCATCCTTCCTGCATCTCCTGTTCCTGAAGCAACTGCCTGTATACTTAAACATATATAGGTAGTCATATTTTCCTAGCAGATGTAAGACACCAGGCTAAATGCCCAGTAAGTACCAGGTATCAGTCTTGCATTCCATGCGTGCCACTACAGTAGTTTTTTTTGAAACCAGGATGGCATAATTGACATGAATGATATTACTTAGTCATTTATTTCTCATTTTGGCTGGCCAATTAAATAGTTCCTGTATTAATGTATTCCTGTAAGGTTCCAAAACAGGGCTCTGTCTACCTGAGCATGGTAGATGATTGTTGCCATGACAGTCTCTGATACAGTGCAGTGATGTTCCATAAATGCTTGGGAAAGGAAATGAAATTGTGTGAAGATTCAGATCCACTTTACGCTTATAGTTTTGGGTTTTTTTAAAAAATATATTTACATACTTACACAAGCGATAAACAATGGTGCTTGTGTAATGTCATAAGCCAGAAGATGACTTATAACGATCATTTATAGCTATCTTTAATGCTTTCTAATATGCTTGTCAGTTGCTTATACATCTTATCACTCCCAGTCATTGTGTCTTAGTGAGAATGTAGGGGTAATGTACAGCTGTATCAAGCAGAGCCAGCTGAGGAGAAATGTAGAGGGGTTTTATATAAACCGTTCACATTAGAATTTGGCCAGTACCTCACAAGAGGAGCAATGTTAAGTTTGAAAAATGCCAACAGCTATTTAGATGCTCAATTCAAGGCCTAATCTCTGAGTTTGGGCAAATACTTCATTGCTCTCGAACTGCAGGTAGTTTAATCATTTAAGACTTTGAGACTAATGAAAGTGCCATTGAATATGGAAGTAATGTGCATTAGTGTCTTTTTTTTAAATAAGTTTTTGCAGATAGAGCTCTGATACCTTGTGTTTTCATGTTTCTGTGCACATCCTTGAAGGGTGGTGGCAGTTTGGGGGTTTGGGTTTTTTTGTTTGTTTGGAAGGAGAGGACATGAGGAGTCTGTGTTACCTGAGCCCAGTCTTACACTGCAGACTGGTCCCAGACACTTGAGTAATGAATTTCAGCAGCAACATATCATTCTGAAAATCTAGTTTCTTGATGATTTGGTTTTGCATCAGTAGAGACATGCAGGGTGCATACTGTATCTGTTCATTTCAGTCTCAAGCAGAGACAGGATCCCTGTGGTTAATCTGACATCATTGATATGCTGTTCTTTGACTGTACTTGAACTCTCATTCCCCAGCATTTGAGACTTCTATGATTTCTCCTAAGTATTCATCAGCCCCCGCACTCCAGAACAGAGCTCCTCTCCCCCGTTCTTCCCAAATGCTCTTGGACAACACATAATGGGCCTGTGAGGCAGCTTCCCTGGCTAGATGTGGTGGGATGATTTGCAACTTGGCTGTAAACGAGTGGGACCTGGAAGAGAGCCCAGATTCCAGAGCAAATCTGCTTTTTTTGACAAGTACAGTGTGTGAGTCCTTAAGGGAGATGAAAGAAGATGAGGACTGTAAAGTGCAAGGCAAAAACTTTGAATCTGCAAAAATTAGGTTCCTTGTTGCTCCTGAGAATTTTAAAACCAAGGTGGTGTTTCTGATGCACCTGTGATTACTTCTGCATTGTCTTGGATGGAGAAACATTTTGTGTTCAAACCATATCCACCAGCAAAGCATTGGTGAGCATTATCTGAGTGCCTCTCCTAAATAGTAACAGGAATTGTGGGGGCTGTTTTCTTCACCATGGGGAACTGCAGAGTTTGAGTTTCTATGTCTGCTGCCAGAACTTTTCTGTAACTGTGGCACTGTTTCAAAATCTGGAAGTCTGAAAATGGTGCTTTCCTTGCAAGGCAGTCTTAAAGCTGGTGGCTGCAGGAAGTTTGTAAACCTTTCCCAGTACTAGGTTCAAGTAGTTGGAATAACAAGGAACGGTAGAGAGTGGTCTGAAAGACTTGTGAGGATATGATCTCATTCCTAAGCCCTGCTTGTTCCAAAAAGAACCTCTCAGTTCAGCACTCAGGTGTTGGTGACTCCTTGATGCTTTCTGCTTGCGCCGCAGCTTGCAGTGACCTTGTAGAGTTGATCTGGAAGAATAGCAAAGAGGAAGACTTGGAGAAATGCCCACAGACTCTGAGATCATAGCCTTTGTCCAGAGACTAGAAAGCTGGTCAGTTGATGAAATTCCCAGTCATTGTATAGAAATGAGTCCAGCCAGGGACTCATGGTCATTGTACAGGTTAGTAGGGCAGGATGTGACAAAACCCATGGTAACTGATAAAATTTTGCAGTTAGCTAGGAAAGTAGCACTTGAACTTCTCCAAGCTGTCTGTCACTAGAAGATTTTTTTTTTTCTTCCCATGGACAGATACTTTTGCCTTTCTTCACCCAAAACTTTATGCCATTTAAAATGGCAACCTGGGGAGGGGAAAGCTCAGTGTCTCTGAAGCTTAATGTTTTCACTGCAGGTCAGTGAAAATGTTTATGTTGTGTATTATTTCCTGTTTCTAAAAGCTCAAGTTGAAATTGTGTAGGGAGAGAGTGGAAGTTCAATTTTTAACAATTTTTAAATTTAAAAATTGTTAAACTGCAAATTTTAGCTCAAGAGATCTCAAGTAAAAACTTTTGACATACATGCCTTGTCTAAATGACCATTCTTTGCCTCACTATATATTAATAATCTACTGTCCCTTTTGCCACAGAGTCGTTTCAGGTTGTCGTGAGAGGAAACGGATTTCGACATGCCCGTAATGTTGACAGAGTGCTCTGCAGTTTCAGGATCAATGACACGGTTACTCTCAGTAAGCTGTTTTTATTTTTTTATTTTATCTGACCCTGCACTGGCAGGCATTTGCTTGGAAAACATTTTGGATCTCCAAATATGTTGACTGTCAAGGTAATAATTATGGGACAATGAGCTATTAAATTTGCAGAATGCAGAAGAGATTGATTTATTTTTTTTTTTTAAGAGGAAAATTGCTGGTGGTATTGTATGCTGTGACTCTGACAGCAAGTATGTGAATAGATAAGCTTGGGCAGTGGAGGGGACAACATACAGAAGATAAGAAACTTGCCTGTAAAGAGTATCTACATGTTTCTTGCTGGGTTAAGTATATAGTGAGATCAGGTCTGTTTTCCTCCTTCCCTATATTTTGTGGTACTTAGCAGGCCTGGTCATGCAGCTTAAATAAACACTACTGTTGGAAGCTGTATTGGAGCAGGGGCTAAGGCACTGCTGTGATTCTGTGCATACAGCTTGGAAAGATGTTTCCTCTACAATGTTCACCAAGCAGAAGAACCAAAGTAAGAGAAGTAAATTAGACCCTGAGTGTCTGGTCTTTTTGTGAAGTTTACTGACAGCCATTTAGCTGGAAGAACTAATGATCCTATTGTTCTCACCTGTCATGCCTGCAAACCCACCTAGGAAACCAGAAAGCATAACTCATAGTTAATACTATCAGTGACAGTAGAATTCACCTTTTCTAGCATGGAATCTGTTCAGAAGCTGATTGTTTTGGAGGTGTTCCTGACCATTTTGAGTATAAAATAAATGCATGAATTAGTCTATTATGGATTAGACATGTGAAAGCCTAATGGCTCAACATTGGACTTGCTCGTGCTTTGAGCATCTGTGTAATTTGCTCTTTGGAGCAGGGGAACAGTTTGCTAAGGCTGTTTGTGCTGTGAGGAATGCCACTGAGCATTCAGGGCAGATATGTTTATAGGACAGTGAGTGTATGTAATTTGTCCTGAATGGCTTTATGCTGGCCCCCTCTATAGCAGGCAGGTTCTGGAATTGCCAACTCTTGTGTCACTAAGCAGAAAGCTCGGCTGGCTGTGGTTCATGTTTGCTTCATTCGGATATGGTGAGTATTGAGGACATGAAGAGCAGAAACTGCAGGGCTAAGTGTCCACGGAGGAGCCGGTGGCACTGGAGGGTGGGAAATAGGGAAGGAGAAGGAGCTGAGTAAAAGCACTGGGGTGGGGGGAATATGGTGAATTAACTGGTTTGGAGGCGTTTCCATGCAGCCTGGAGATGTGTGAACAAGTGAGAGGTGGCTTTCAAAAAAGAACAGCAGAGGCAGCCACACATTCGTGCTTTTCCTTTTAAGCTCCGTAAATTTGACCCAAACCTGACATGTGGCCAGAAATACTTAAATCCGCATCATAGCTGCATTTAGGTGTTGAACCATGTCTGGTTTCTCCCCAGAGTTAAGGTCCAAAGTTTCATTTGGATCATACGTGTTACAAAGTCTCCTGTAGTTCTCTAGAGCTGGGCAGGAAACCTTCCCTTCTCTCCACATGGAAGGTTCCAATGGAAATGAAATTGCTGTTCAAATATTTAAAAGTTTTCTTTTCATGAAAAGTCTGAAGCCATGTGGTGCAAACCTAACAGCTTTTGAGTTCAGTTGCTGGAAGCTGACAGTTTCTAGCATTCTCAGTATGCATGTCTGCTGTCTTTTTTTCAATTAAAATGTGAATATTCCATATTAAACACATAATTTGGGTGAAAGCTTCCACTTTGTGGAGGAGCTACATTAAACTCAAGAGAGAAGTTAGTGGAGGATTTTTCAAGCAGTTGTATTTTATGATAAGAAATGTGTGGACATGTATAATAGAAGTTATAGGAGTTACAAGACCACCACTCAGCATGACAGAAACCCCTGAAGCTGCAAGATTTAGGAGTACCCACATCACCCTGCTGTAGCTTGGACTGGCCTTCTTTTAAGTCCTGAACATTCCTCAGACCAGATATCCATTCGAGAGACTTGTGCTGTCAGTGGTTTCTAAAGCAAGACTGATTGGGTCAATGTGTGCAGTGTTTCAGTTTTAGGACCACCAGGGGCCAGATTTGCAACCTGTGTGGGAGGGGATAAGAGCTAGGTTTGGTCCCTCCTTAGTGGAAGGTCATCATTACTATATTTCCCCAAATTGCTTTTCATTTCTTCTATAAATTGCTTTCAAGAGCTGTAGCACAAAGGTCTTTGAGTGTGAGTTCAGAAGGCCTGAAGAACTTGGATCTTGGGCTTAATTTGAACTTTTTATTAGGAGCTTTAAAATAGATCTGTATCTTGAGGAGAAAAAGCATTGGAAGCTATATATGAAATGAGTAAAATCTACTACCCCTGGTTTACAGACAGGGAAACTGAAGTTACAGTACTGAAGGTAGATGCTCCAAGTGAGGTAATAGCAGACAAGCATGCGGATGCCCTGACACCCAGCCTAGTACTCTTCCTACTGGTTTATGGGGCCTCTTCAGAAGCTAGAGATTTGGTGCATGCCTCCTTTCTTGATTGCCTGTTCTTCATGCATTTCTGCCTCTATATCCATCCAACAATTGTCCTCCTTATGGCCCCCTTTGCATTGTGAGTCCAAGACAGGACTCTGAGCCTGAATGGAAGGTAAAAGTAGCTACTGTCCCTGCCAGCTTTGTGAGGTAAGGAAGTGAGATTAATGCTATCCTCCTTTTCTCTCCTATGTAAAGTCTTTTCATCACTTGATTTGCTGTTCCACTTTTTCCTCGGGAGAAGACTACTTTCTTCCTTGTCATTAGCTTGAAAGTCACCTCTGTTACCTGAGGCTATGCTAACTGTGATCTGCTGTTGCATCCCAATTGCTTCTCAGCTCAGCTTCCTCGGAGCTGGCTGGCTCTGGAGCAAGGCATTCATTCCTGGAAACATCCTAAAGTCTTCACAGAGCTAAGAATGTCACCCATCAGCTTTCCACTATTCAGTATGTCCTGTCTACGGAGACACAAAAACATCCAGTATTGCCAATGGGAGGAGCTGTTTGCGAGGGTTACCTCACTCCCAAACGCTGTGACTTGGTGTCTGTGGGGGTGAGGAGGAAGACTCCTTCCTCTCTTTTTGTGTGCTGACTGCTTGTCTAGCTAAGTAATTTATTATGGTGCCTGTCATAATTTCATAGTAGCTTTCAGGCAAGATCAGCTTACTTTAGTGTAACCCGTGGGCTTTTCTTATTTGAAGCTGCCTTCCTGTGTCCACAAAATGACTGTGGAAAATGAGGATAAGGGCCAAACATATTTCCTGCCCTCCAACCTGATGCATTCATTGTGTCCTGAATCAATGCATAGGTGAAAAGTGAGCTCATTCTCCTTGGCGCTGCACCAAGACTTCTCTGTTTTGCACAGCCCTAGATTGTTTGATGCAGTGACCTGGAAGCAAGAGACCACAAACTCAGTTTCTGAGTTCAAACAGTTCCCTGATTGAGGGAACTCTACAGTCGCTCATCAATGTTCTCAAACCCAAGTTTCTCCGAGTGGGAACTGCCACAGCTCTGTTAAGTTTAAGTTGCTCTGTGTGAGAACGTACTTCAGTGTTTTGCTTTACTGGAGCCTGCAGCTCCAGCCTGTGTTCTCAGTGTGCCTTTGTGGCACTTAGCGGCACGCAGGGTTACACTAAGAGTTAACCGAATGAGAATTTTATGGAAACCTTATGGAGATTGACTAGCTCAGCTGTTTTTGTTTGCTTGAAACCTCTCAACCTCTGATTGTATCAGGGAGGGAGGTATTTTTAAAGATAACACTAAGCCAACAGTTCCTGAAACCTTAAATTATCCCAGATGAGATGTAGACCAGCACAGCTAGGACTTGCTGAGGTTAAGGGCATGAGCTAATAGATTTTTATTGGGATTATTGGCACAGAAAAGTGGCAGGTGAAGAGAGCATCGGCTCATAATGTTCATAGCTATGGGATAAAAAAGAGGAACATCTGTTGAAATCATGAAGAATATTTGGCTGAGCAGAACTGTAATCAGATGCATGTTCGACAGCAGGGTGTTTTCTGCCAGCAGCAGGACCTAGGAGAATTAGTTTCAGACTGCACAGAGTTAAAAGTAATTATCCAGTGCAGTGACTTACGACTGCTTTGTGGTGCTAAAATGTTTTTGTCTGCCCAGGTTGTGCAGGATCCAGCAAAGATAGTTCTGGGCATAGAGGTGAGCTCTGTCCTAGGCAATTTAAAACTGAAAAGAGAGACGAAAGGTTGGCGAGGAAACAGCATGCACCACAGCAGAGGTGGAGCTAGATCTTTTGCATTCTAGTGGATGCTCTGGACACTTGGCCAAAACCAATCCTTTGCACAAACTAGCCTGGCTTCCCCTCCCCCCGCCCAGCACCAAGTACCAGAACCAAGGGAAAATGAGGCAAATATGGTGGGAGCAGGGCTTTGCCAGGTATCAGTGGAGGGTGAACCATATAGGGAACTGTATCTCAAAACTGCCCAACAAATGCCTTCTAAAAATTGTCTTCTGTTTTCAAAGCCTAATAGGTTGCTCCATTTTCCCCATCTTTCCTTTTTCCTGGCAGCACAGTACTTCTCTTGTGATATCATCTTTACTTTCTCACACCCTGGTCACTCTTAGCACTGGAACGTTTTGCTTTGCAGTTCCACTCTCCAATCCCTGATTCTCCCCCGTTGATCATGTCACTTCAACCCTCCACTGAATCTTTTCCTTTTACTTTATTATAGTAGCTTTTCCCTCTTTCTACTGTGGTACTAGAGAATGTCGATTGCTGTGTACAAATTCCATCAGATGTTTTTGGAAATGTGACCTTTAAGAAGGACACAACCCATGCCTCTAATTTTTCCTTTGTGACAGCATACACCAAGGTGAGCTTGGCATCCTGTTTTTAAGGGTGGCTCACATCATTTCTTGACAAAGAATATGAAAACAGAAGAAATGGTTACACTTCTCTCAAATGCTTTCCTAGTCTCCAACAAATTGCAGTTTAGGAGACTTTAAAACAGGATTCCTGTGTGTTTACCTCCAGCAGACTTCTCTGCGACTGTCCAGGCCGAGTGTGGAGGAACAAGCACAGAGCAGTCAGGAAACTTGGGCTGAGTGAGGAGGAGAATCGCTGTGCAATGTGGAGTGCTTTACCAAGCTCACTTATTTATACTGTATGCTGCTGGGGGATCAAGATTGTCTTTCACTGTGACATTAGTATATCTGTGCAAATAAGCATGACAGGTCTTATGGTAATAGCTCTGAGATTGGAGTGGAGCTGTTGCAGTGCTGGACAAAGACTACTGCCTGGGAGTGACCCTGTTGTACTGCAGCATGGGCTGCTCTCCTGAGCTGCCAGTTGTGAGTGTAGGCAAATTAATATCGTGGTGCTTTGCCAAGTTCTATTAGTAGCCTTAAAGCTGTGTGCTTGTTGAACAGAATTGTATGCACAGCAGATGAACCCATCAGAGAAAAAGCAATTCCCTTCCAGATTCCTTCTCTCCATCTAGAGATTGTTATGAATATGATATCATTGTTCTGGGCTTATCTGTCTCTTCCCCCCATCCCCTAACTGCTCTGAGTGGCTTTGGCATTCAAAGCTCATGTGTCCCTACACAAAGCAGAGCAATTATAGCATGATCTCAAATGTGGTTTTCATTACAGCATTAACAAAACATTTCTTATTTATGGGTCTTTCTTGTAGGCAGTTTCTCTAGCTCAGAGAGTGTTCCAGTGTCTTTCTACATTCCTATTTCCCCACAGAATGGGTTTGAAAAATAAACCTTTGCTTGCAGAGTTGTCACAAGGAGTGGCATAAGAGGAGGAGTCAGCCAGGATGAACAGAGATTGTGCTTTGGTAGGCGGTGCAGACAATTATGGAGGTATTTTGTCTCATCTGAGGTGATAGAGGGACAGTGGAAGTGCTCAGGGCTACCAGTCTCCAGTGGGCTGAGGTATAGAGAACAGCCTTCCGAGCACAGATGGTCCTGAGGGAGTTTTATGTGAGAGCAGCCAGACTCCCACCCCCAATTTGGCTGTACTAGTCTAATGAACAAGAGTCTTCTCTCCTGCAGAAACTGAAGACTATGTCAAAGCATTTTCTGAGATGTACTTTAGTTGAACGCAAATCATAAATACAGGGATAACAGAAGGAAATTGCTAGTCTGTGATATATGGGAAGTTTGGCAAACAGCTTTTGCAGCCTTTTCTGGACTAAGATATTGCTGATATTGTGAGTCCAACAAGCAGCACTTGCAATATTTGGTGGCAATTTGAAAATGTGCTTTCTTAAACTCTTCTGTAGGGGATCTTTGCAGTCAGTTTTCAGTATGACAATTGGTTCTTGGATGAACCCTTACCCAAAGAAAATGCTGTTATTTTTAGCTTGGTTATATGACTAAAAGAAAGTACTCCTATCTGTCTTGGTCACCTTCTTTGGGTTTTTGTACCTCTCTCTTATTGAGGTTTGCTTTTCTGTGTTAAAACATCATGCATATATTGAGGCTTTTATTATTATGGTTGGGAAGTACTCCAAGTCCTGGCTTGCCAAAAGGTTACACCCTGCTAATGGCGAAAGAAACTATTCACTAATGCTGGGACTAATAGATTTTACAGGCTACAGATAGTTGTTAAAAGGTATAGGAATGCTGGGTAGCAAATTACAGGAATATGAGCAGTAGAAAGTACCATGTTGAAAGGGCATCCACAGAAAACAAATGTATTTGTGTGAGATGTTTGACCCTTCTCCATTTCTGCACACTGTTCTGAATGGCTTATGCCTCAAGACTGACTAGTTTTAGTTGCCTATATGTGCTGTGTCCTGTGTGGAGGGGGTTGATACAGTGAGAACCTTATTTTGCTTGATGGAGTGATTAGAGGTGCACAGGTAAGGGGCAAATTCTGCCCATTACTGTGGGCAGACTTTCTCAAAAGTGAGGCATTGCAATACTTCCTGAAGATGTCCAACCTCTTCCTTTGATTAGTGTCTGAGATGCAATCAAGGCTTGTGCATCCTTTCTATAAAATTGGCAAAGGAGGCAAAGCGATTTCTTCATGGTTACACAGCCAGCTAGCAGCCGAGCCGAGAACAGAAATCGCTTCCTGGGCAGCAAAGTCAGCGACATAGAGTTGAGTGCTCGGCCCCCCACCTTCCACAGCTCTTCCACTAGTATAGTCAGCTGAGAGGAGTCCAAACCACAAAATTCAGATTTTGGCGTGAGATCTAGAGTTTGGGAGCATTCAGGCCCATCTCTTGCTGCACAGGAATACGGCAAGTTTTTTCTGTAGCCAACAAGAAAAGCGGCGTTCTTTCAAATGCATCCTGCAGATAGAGATGCAATAGCAGATGAGAAGCGTTGTTTTGTTTGGTTTCCCTATGTAAGTTTTCCAGGAAGGAGTCAGATGGCCAGAGTTATGCAAACCAAATGGATCTTCTTTTGTTTAGAGCAAAGGAAAATAGTCACTCATTTTTGTGGTGAAACACAAACATTCTCCAAACAAAATAATCTCTCCCTGTAGCCAGCCTGGCCAGCCATGAGTTCCCTCTTGGGACTCTGAGTCTGATAAACTTTCTAGAGGCATAGACTTTAGTGCAAGTTGGGGGTGGGAAGGGAGAGAAAGAGAAACAAAAAGCTAATGAGATCTAAGTAAAAGGCCTGGCAAAATTTAAGCCAGCTTTTGTTTTAGTGAATGCTGGCATGGAGAATTCTTTGGCCTTTGCTGCCAGTGTTAGCAAAGGAGAAAACAAGACATTGGTCTTCATTCTTGTGGCATGTGTGCACTGAGACAATGTCATAAATTTATGGGAGTTAATGATATCTTCATAAAGCAGGGTGACAACAGAACTGTAGGGCCAGATTCACCACCACTGTGCATCTGCTTTGCTTGTGCAAAGTGGGAAATGCTGCTGGTTTGATTTGGTAACTCCATTGCAAAACTGAGTGCCTGTATATGATGCAAGCTCATCATAAATCTAGTGCCTGTGCTGTAGGCAATAAGAAGTGAGGGATGTGCATTGTGTATCACTACAGTGCATGCTTGAAATGCCTATTGTCTGTCTGCCTCTTTCAATGACAAAGTAATCTTCTAGTTAGTATGGGGCTAGCAAAGGAATACCCTGTGCTAAAAACATCTGCTCCTAATGTTTAGCATAGTGCAAATGTTTGTTATGTATTCTTGCACCGAGGCTGTGGGAAAACAGCAGTAATATGGTACTTTCCAGGCCAGCAGCATAAGCAGGGATCTAGAGGGATCACAGAAGCTTGAAGTAGGTGAGCCATGATGCAGAAGCAAAGCCTGCCTGTGAAAACCCTACGGCTGGCTAAAACGTTTCACTTTCAGCTGTTTGCCTGTGTCAAACAGTCCTTAACAAAATAACTGCTGTGGGTAACCCAAAAATTCCAGTGTGTATATGTAGGCATGGGATCTGCTGGAAGCTGGAAACATAAGGAAAACTTCAGGGAAGGTTACAACTTCTCATTACCATTTCATTTTTTTTAATGGAGTGTAAAAAATAAACATTTCCTAACCTGCCTAAGGAAATCATCTTTTATACTGCTGCCAAAGCAAAGAAATACACCAGTATGAAATAGGGATTACAATGTGTGATAGGAATTACTAGAGCAATATTACTGCTTTCTAAAATTTTGTATTCAGTGGAAACCTCTCTTTTAGGAATGTTTGGGAAAGAATGCTTGACTTGGTGAGTCCTGCTTCTGCATGAGGGGACAAACTCTCGCAGTCTGTATCTTATCTTTATGCCTCATCCACTGCAGTAAAATATGCTGTGTGACTCTGCTTCTGAGTGAACCCTGCTGAGCTAACCACTGAGAATGGGGCCAAGATCAATAGTGCTCTTTTGCTGTTGCCCTAATCATTATTAGACACCATCCATGTGAACAAATTTATCTCGGCAGCCAAGTGAAGAATGAACAAGGCTCATAGCTGATGCAGAAATTACTTCAGAGGAGGTTGCCAC
Source organism: Buteo buteo (assembly GCF_964188355.1). Taxonomy (NCBI): domain Eukaryota; kingdom Metazoa; phylum Chordata; class Aves; order Accipitriformes; family Accipitridae; genus Buteo; species Buteo buteo. The sequence continues at coordinate 42,773,421 of NC_134182.1, forward strand.
ATTCTCTTTGGCTTGTGTCTCTTCATGGCTTTTCCTCTTTCTACTGGCACCTTAAATGGAATTGTAACTTGCACAAGTTTCCTCAAAAACAAAAGACCAGACAGTCAGAATAGTTCAGCTCTTCATTAGATTGCTAACAATTTGGTTAAAATTTTATCCTTGCTCCTTTCCATTCCCTGTTGCTGTCAGTGGTGACCTGAACACTGTAACCTTGCTTCCATGTTGCCAGTGTCATGTCCACTCTGGGAAGTAAATTGTGTGCTATGCAGTTGTGAAGAGACTTTAGATGGTTAGAGACTCCAGGTTTGCTGTCTGTCTTTCAAATAGCAAAGCAAGGTGGTGATGAATTGTACTCCTGTTTCAACATGGCCCCATAGAATGAAGGTCTTTTCCACCCTGTGGTATATAGAGATAAGACTGATGATTTGGATTGAAGATGAGGTTTGAAACCTATGGGTTTGAGCTGAAGGGGAAGGAATCTGTCAGGAGAGGAAGGGCTTTCAAACAAAATGAAAATTTTAACTGGAAAATTTTAGGAAGCTGGTAATACTTGGTAACACTTGGTAACAGCTCATTTCAGGTCTATAAGCATCTCTATAGAAGGCCCTAGAGGTTGTTAGAAGTACAGCTGGTAGAAAGCTTTCTGATGCAGTGACGTGCTTCTGGAAAATGCTGATTCAGCAGAATCAACTCCTTCTGTGGGAATGTGTGGTTTCCAGTCCTAAAAACAAAAACCACCCAGCCTGTCTGCCTGATTTTTTGCCAATCTGCCCTATCTCTAGTCAGCTGGCAAATGGGCTGAGAACTTCCTTGGGATCCCCATCTGCCTGGTCACCAGAGTGATGGTATAAAGTTCTGATTTAAGTCTACAAGAGTATTAGCTAATGTTCCTGTTTCCCAGGCAATTGCCTACTGATAATTTTTCTCGCTCCCCTTTTAAAACCATAGTATAATTCAGGTTGGAAGGTTTAATTTAGGTTCAGACAAGTCTGCCTTGAAGTGCAAAATTTCCCATAATATACAATTTTCTTAACTCAGCTATTTCCAATTACATGTAATCTGTTGCAACTCCATCTGGTCTCCTGTATAGAGCGGCTGTGATAATTTACCCTGACCATTCCAAAACCCTTGTATCTTCAGTTTTGTTGTGGCTCAGATGTGTAGCATGATAGATTTCAACAGCACTGAGCAGCTGTAGGAATGATGAAGGTTCTGCATACAAGATGTGGGTGACAGGCAGTACAGGGCTTCTGATTGCCCTGAGGTGTTCAGCTCTGCAGGGGCAGGTAGTCCTCAGCCCTTTCATAGGAGCGGTAGCAAGACGGGCTTTGTGGAATGATATTTCACAGTGAGAATGACAGAGAGCTCTATGGCAGCTTGAAAACAAGACAGTTTTCATGAGGGCTCTGCAAAGAAATGAAAAAGGAGGGTCAGCGGCTGCATTTCCCCATCTTTCTCAGGGGCGGGGAGAGTAAATGCAAGGTGTTGAATTTTTTTTTTTTTTTTTTTTTCCTGAGATGCAGGGTCTATGCTGTTATCTTGTGTTTACTCTGTAAATCCATGAGCTAAAATCATGCCTACAGTTACCTCAGAACAACTGCTGTGCAGTAGCTTTTTATCCCTCAAACAGTGTTTGATCTTGTTTGTGTATCAAGAGCAAGGAAAATCATTATTTAAGCTTGGCCTTTAAGGCCTGTATTACTGATCTGGTAATAAATCCCAATATTTCTTTTTTCCAGATGAGAAGCCTTTTGTAGTGGAAGATACCTACTTACTCTGCCCAGCACCTGTGCTACGAGAAGTTGGCATGTATGTGTTTTCTAAATACTCAAGTATTTACTTTGCCTGTGGGAAAATGAGTTTGTGTCATCTCACTATATTCTGTTGTTCTTATATGCATTTAATTCTGACATTGTCTTTTGTGCTTGTTGGGTTAATTGGCAGTTGTGCATTGGAGCACAGGGAAGAAAGCACTATCAATGTGAATTAACCTGTACAAAAGGCTTTTCTGTGCATCAGGAGCCCAGGTTCCAGAGGATATTATCTAGTAGAGGATTATAGACTAGCTGGCCTGACTTGTTTCTTGTGGATTTTTTTCAGGGAAGCAGCTCTTCAAGTCAGTATGAATGATGGTCTGAGCTTCATCTCTAGCTCCGTCATCATCTCCAGCACACACTGTGTAAGTTTTGATTTGTGTGCCTAAAATGATTCAGTAGGACGGTGGTACTTAACCACAGATGTTTGTTATACTGGTATTAGGGCTTCCAAGCTGAGTAAGCCTCGTGTGCAGAGGATCCGTTTCCCTCTTTTAAAGGTGAGCTTGTGAGTGTGGTAACATGACATTTTGTGTATCATGTGTGCCATAATGTGGCAAAGCTCTTGAGTCTTCAGTAAACACCTTGGACTCTGTATCTGCTGTAGGATGCAGACCAGAATAGGACTAGTAGCCAGTGGTCTGGAGCTGTCTGTGCCTGCTTGTCCACTGCACAGTGAACAAGAAGCAGGTCTGCTGGCTTTGTTATCTAGTCTGTTTCCTCCACAGCAATGGTGCTGCTAGTTGTGAAAGGCATATGGCAGTTGTGCTCACACCTGTTGTCTGAAACCAGTATGGTTGCCAAAAAAATGCGGGAGATTCTCCACTGAAGTAGCTGGCTTTCAGCTGGCATCCTTCATTGCCAGTAGTGAGTTGCTGCACTCAGTCTCTGGTGGAATCGGGCAAAGGACAACGAAGCCATTTATAATTCATGGTATTGCTGAAGATGCTGCTTCTGCTAAGTCATGGTTGTTGGGAATAGAGCACGAAATGACTTGCACTGAAGGAGGTAGTGGAGGAATTACCTTTGAGTGCAGAGCAGTTCTTCATGCCTCAGTGTATTCAGCTGTATTCCTCTATGGGAAGACCTACCTTCTGTACAGGGAATGGTTGAGGTGCTGCTTTACTTTTCCCGTGTACTGACTTAGTAAACTATTTTTGGGGGAAGCCAAAATCTTTCTGGTAGTCTCACCAGAAAGACTTGAAAATCTGTCCATGTCCTGCTTTTCTCCCTATCTAGTAAAGGTACATCATGTTCCCCTACAGAGTAAGTGAAAGGCAAAGTTGTATAACATGGGATTACCAGCAGTCTTCTGTGGTCCACAAAGGCTGATGCACATGATAAGAACTCTTTTGTGTCACTTGATCTTGATACTTGTTCAATAAGGACAGGATTGTATGGAGAGACAGTTTTTGGAGCTTACATGAGAGGTTATATTCCAAAACTTACAAAGACTTCCTTATGCCTTAAAAGAAGGGCATTTATTTTATTAGTTAATTTTTTGGTTCAAGTTCTCTTTGCTCACTGGCAAAAATGTATTTGCATGTTGTCAGCAAATGACAGGAATATTTTCCTATGTTTTGTTCACAGGAGGCAAGACCTGGGAAAGAATTCTTAGAGAAAAATTATTCCTTCCTGATATGCTTTCTTCTGGTGATAGAATTATTATTTCTAGGTTATAAGAGATGAAATACCTGTTCCTTTTCTTTTGTTTTAATAGCTGTAAGGAAACTTTCAAAAATACTTACACTTCACAGCAGTGCCTACTACTATGATGCCTCCAGACTGGGAAAATGGATTTGCAGTGCAGCTAAGCAGCCAGAATTCAAACCCAGATCCTACATCCAAACCTAGATGCAGTGACATTCAGTGGCTGCTTTGAAAATTATATCGCAGGCTTCACTAATTGAAGAAGTTACTTCTGGGTAAACAGGCGTTTTTTCTTTGTAGTAGTGGGGTTTGTTTTTCCAAGTTCTTTTTAAAGATGAAACTGTTTACCGAGACTACAGTCCCCTCTTTAATTAAGGTTACAAGGGCTCCAGTCCTGGAAATAGCCCTATACAAAATGTGCACCAAATGATTTGCTTAATTGACTTCAGACCTGAAAGTTAGGTCTGTTTGAAGATCTGCAGCCAAAGTGAGACAGTCAGAAAGCTGTGGAATGAAGTGATGGTAACAAGCAGGGGGAAAAAAAAAAAAAGGTTTTCTTCCCTATGTGCAAACTAGAAATCAGTGCTTTGGGTTTCCTCTCTGTGCTGTATTTCAGAAATGATCAGGTTTGGAAAGAGGTCTGGAGCGTCATCTTCAAAAAGCTTCCCCAATGGCAATCAGCAGTGACTTAACATGGCAGCCCCACACTTGCTTTGATGTGAGTGCCTTGAACACGAAACTCATTGCTCTCCGGAAATGGCTATTTAATGGGAGAAGGAACAAAGCAAGGGGCTTGACAGCCTGAGAGGGTTTGCCATTTCTTTATTTTCTTATGTAGCTCCGTAACAAAACCTTCCTATGCAACGTGTAAATAATCCGCAAATATCCCATGTTCCCTATAAACAATACCTGTCCTGTTCTATGAACTATCAGTTTTCAAGGACAATCTGGAGGTAGTCCAGGGTGGAAAACTCAATTAAGAGCATAGCTGAAGCAGATAGCTACATACCCAGCAAGAAAAGGCCAAAAATGAACAGTCAGAAAAGTCAGTCAGACTTTGACTCCTAAGTTATGAATATAGGTATTTGAAGATCAGGACAGATAGAGCCTAGACATTGAACTATCTAATAAGCTTTTTTATCACCCTAGCTAGCAAAAATTTTACTGTAGGTTTTCATGCTAGGGATACTCGTTCAGTTTCTCATAGGTTAATAGAGCAAAGCTATTTTCTACTAGCATAGGTCCCAATCTTTATTTAATATTTAAAGACTCCTAGGAATGAGGCAGCTAAATACACGTCAGTTTTATCGAGCAGTGAAAACTCTAGAAGAAAGAAAACACTTTTCACCTTAAATAGGTCACTTTTTGGGAAGAAACAAGGGATCAAAACCTTTGCCTTTTCTAGAAGTGCATCACAGCTTCAGTGCTGTAACTCAGCAAGACTTGACTCCTGCAACTGCCAGAAGCAGGGAGGGAAGAGCGCTTAGTACTCCTGTGCTCACGTTGTGTTTTCTAACACTGAGTGCCAGCTGCTGAAAATGGGATACTGGGATTTTTTGTCTTGCCCAGTGCTGTAATTTTTGTGAGGTTGCCAGTTAAAAGTGCTTTTTGCAGACTATGCTGCCTTCATATTCAAATACTGAATGCGTGGCAGAAAGTGTTCTGTGCGCTTGTCCCCTTTAGGAAATGTCACTGTTTTATGTCTCTGAATGCCATAATGCATATCTCTCTGGTATAAACTGACTCCCTCTGGGAATAGGCAGAGCTTTTTGCTTGAGCCCATATTGCTTAACTGTGGTAATTATACTCATTTTTTCCCCTGGAGGTGTAAAATCTGCTACAGCATTTCAAGGGGGAGAAAATGAGGGAAGGTTAGAAATGAAGACATACGTAACTGCTGATTTCCTCTTGTCCTTAGTCTGAGACACACTTAAATACATCTCACTTTTCAGCATTAAGTGATACTACTTGTCAAATCTATCAACACCAAATTAGACCTCACTGTTTGAACGCTGGCTGGGGTTTGGGGGTTTTTGTTTTGTTTAAAGGAGTCACATGTACAGCTAAAACAGCCTCAGAGCTTCTACCTATGCTTTGAAAACTGGGCACTTTGGAATCCACATCCTGGACTGCAGGTGGTCTGTTGTGCTTTGAGGGACTTCTGTTTTCCCTAGCTTTCAGCTTCCTGAAAGGTGGCAGGCTTCAAGGTTTGCAGCCCCAGAAAAAATGCAAGGGGTCTCAGAAATTAAACTGCATAGGTTCTGTTGTATTCTGCCTTTTGCTCAATTGTTTGTGCTTTCCAATATCAGAGCACAGGTGTGACTGTATATGCTCTTATACCTCCTTTTCCATGGGACTCAAGGAATTGCTGGTTTAGGTTTCCAAAGTAAAATTGCCAGAAGTGCTTAAATTTCGTTTTTTAAAGTGAGTCTCTAGGCTTTCCTGGTACTTACTGCAATTCTTTCCTCTCTATCAAAAAGTAATTGATTTTTTCATTTAACGAAAGAAAACAGAAGAACGTGTGGGAGAGACTTGTAAAGATGTTTTTGTTGCAGGGTATCTTTCAGCTTTTCCATTTTAAAGCACATTTTGGGAAGGCTTGCAGTCACATAAAAGTGATCTCGGCTGGATCAGGTGGAGCAAAATCTCCATTTAAAAAAGAATCAAAATTCTAGGTTGGCACAGTTCTTTTCAAGCGTGAGGTATGAAACAGTCCAGGGGAGGTCTTTGGGGATTTTATTTTGTTTTTCTTCCTTGGTATTTTCAATATGAGTTTTTAGAGGCAAGAGAGTCAATTACACACAGGAGGCCCTTTTAAATCCCTTGTGGTAAGTATCAGTCTGGAATTTGCCCAGGCATATTAGCCAACAAATGAAAGTCCAAATGCAAGGTCCATCTTCTATCTGATGCATAAGGAAGTATCAGTCAGAACAAAGCTCGATTCCTCGATCCCATGCAGAGGCCTTTAGTTAAAGGTGGAGTTGTCATTTTCTGGACATGGTAAAAACCATTGACTGGAATTGCACGGGACTGCTCAGTTTTCAGAGTGCAGTCTTTACCTCAAAGAAGAGTGAAAGAAATAAAAAATAGAGAACCAGGTTAGCAGAGGAGAATGTTTTTGTTTGTTTTGGTGAATGCAACTCCCTCTCCCACCCTTTTGTTAGTTTCTCAGGAATAGTGCTTTCATTGTGTTTTGCTACCATCTTGGCTTTTCTGCTGGTTTGGTGGCTCTAAAGACTAATGGGAAACCTAGCTGGACAATGCCAGATGCCCTCAAGATGATAAAAGTGTCAGAGCGTATATCTGTCGTCAGGGATGGAAAATAACAGCATGCTGGAGAGAGACCAGGGGTATTGCACCCACTGCCTTGAGACCATAAGGCCAAGCCTACCCCATTTAATCATGTCTCCACAGGTGGTTAGGAGCTGCAGCATACATTCTCACAGATCCCCAAGTGGTGCAGGGCAAGAGATGGTATGTACTTCAGGGGGGAGGAAACTGGGAAGGCTGTCTCCTGCTCATCCTTGCAGGGTGCCTGCAGCACCCTTGGGGAGCTGGGCTCAGTAGGCAGGGGCCCATGTGTCAGTAAGGAGCAATGAGGACAAAAAGGAGTTTTGCTTGTTGGAAGAATACAGTGATTTCCATTTATCAGTCAAAAATGGGCCAGACACAGGAGGAGTTTGGTTGGGCAAAGCATTTGTTTTATTAAACTATGGAATGCAGATGAGACCCTCTAGCTTAGGGCAGAATGATACTGCATGTAAATTTCAAGCTTGCTTGTGCCCTCTCTGTGGATGGCTAATACTATTTTTTATTTGAAAGTTTTGCTGACTGCACACCCCAGACTGAGGATTAGTGGCTGGCTTCTGGTAAAGCTGCTAACAGTGGCTGGGTTTATTTCAGAAGCAAGAGGGTAACACTGTGTAAATCAGGGGCTGCAGACAGAAGTTTAATCCTGCTCCCCACTAATTTACGTATTACCCAGTTAACTAAGACAGGGCTGTCCTGAGTGTAATTTAGGGTGTTATGTGGCCTGGGCTATGTGACCACTGGCAGCTACCCCGACAGAACAGGGGAATGGCTGGAATGAGTGCTCTTAAGGTTTGGAGACAGCATGCTGTTTATATGCTTAGCTGGGGGATAAGGTGCCAGCATCTCCAGTATGACAAAGCTCAGCTGGCTGGAAGTATTTGATGAATTTGTCTCTTAGCTTGCTTGTCTTGGAGAGTTACTAATTTATTTCTCTGAAGTTGGCTTTTCAATATCTGTACCTTTTAAATAATGTTTTTCTTTCATTTGAATGTTCCTCTCTGGGGGGAAGGAATCCCCCCTTCCATACAGAGGGCACTGAGGCTGTGTTGTTACTGCATTACCTAAGCAAAAGAGAGCGAAACCATGCAGGGACATCCAGGTGACCTCCGCTGCTGCAGAAGGTGCTAAATGGCAGCCCTGAATATTGAAGCCTGCAAAGGCCAGGCACACCTAGGGACAGGGCATTGCTTCTAAAGGAATGTTCTTAAGGCTGTGACATCACACTGGCCCTGAGAGAAGCTGGGCTTGTTCCTCTGTGTTCTTTTGGACAAGGTAATCTCTCCTCTATAGAATCCAATGTGGATTTAAAACCCTTCTTCTTTCCAGCCCTCGGAATCAGTTGTGACTGCTTGGACTTGAGATTTCAGGAGGAGGCTACTCTTGAAAGCATTCTTTAGGAGGCTAAAGATGTGGATGTGTCCTGGGCAGCTGTTTAGCAACTGGGTCCTCCAGTTCTGAGTGTCAAGGAGGTATTCTGGTTATAAATAATGTTTAATTATCAGAACTTGTCACTATCTGTCTCTGTTGCCTGACTCAAATTAGACAAAGGCCCCTTTTGGGGACAAGACACATACACCCCCACTTTCTGCTGATATTCTTTCTTGCTTGGCCTTTGTACTGTAGTCACAATTACGGACTGACTTGCTCTAGGTGCTGTGTAACCACAGAACACAAAGGCATATCCTACCCCCAAATTGCTTCTGTCCAACTCCTTGCAGCAAGGCTATTCACTTAAATTGTTACAATGGTCTTGCTGTCAGCCAAGCGCTCTGAGCTTTCCAGTGCCTCAGAAAGACATCATCTCTCAGGGCGGGCTGGACTGTCTGCTCTGCAGGTAAATGAGGTGCCTTTGTTCTCCATTGCAGAGGTCTCTGTGCAGTATGCTAGCAGAGGCCAAAAGTATGCAGTAACTGAATAAAGCTGTCAGTGATTACAATAAGGACTTCAAAAACAATTGGACACATTTAGGTGTGACTTTACAGTAAGTGAACAGTATGTTTTAACATAGCATGAAAGACTAAATTCCTGTTGCCATGATCGGTTTCCTCTCTTTAGCTTTTAATACTAGAATTTTTTAATGTGCCTTCATTTACAAAAGAGGCATTAAGGCAGAAAATAAAGATTAATGTATCTCCAGTCCCAATCTGAAAGTTGACAACTTACATTGCTACAGGTGTTATCGTGTGGTTGCACACTTTCTACTTTTTATCTGACTGACCAGAATATCTTAATTGGGTGGCAGATAATTAATGATGAGAGTTTAAAAGTAGTTTCACTATTGCTGACATCAGTGTACCTTTAGTAGTTGGAGGCACCAAGAACTATAGTTTACTCTCTGCTAAACGTAAAAACCTCATCTTGTAACACCAATAATATAGGGCTTAGGACCACAAATGCAATGGGAACTGAGCATCCTCAGCTTCCACTAGTGCTAATACTAAAAAAAAAAAAATTATTTCTTCTTCAGCTATTAGTCTCAGCATACCACCAATTTCCTATGTGAAGTTGTCCCACATCAGGCTTTAGTGGTATGAACACTGTGTATTGCTTTCATTTGCACCTGTTAATGCCTGGGGAGTGTATGCTGCAGTGCTTTCCCACTGCTTGAAGAAGAATTAGCAAGTAATGGCTGGTGGAGTTGGGGAGCTCTTAAAAAGGGATTTACTCCTGTTCCCATGTTAGGGCTTTGAAGAACTGAAAGAGGGAGAAAGTATTAAATGCTGCTTTATGAACGTGTATGCATGCAGATGTGCACAGAGCAGGTTGCACACCAAGCATTGTCAGGAAAGGGAATATACAATAGAGGAAATAATTTACAAGGCAGAGTTTAGAGGCAGGAAGTCAGTCCTACTCTGTTGACTGGAGGGCTGCTGCCAAGTTCTTCAGTGCAAAAAGAGTATCTCGGAGGGAAGCCAGGATGGGAATTAAAATAAGTCTTTGTTCGTTTTCTAAAATGCTCCCAGAAGAGGAAAAAACACTAATGACCTCTTGCACTAGTAACTCTCAGTCTCAAAACTGGAAAGGAGGTGAAAACTGCAGGGCTGCAGTGACAGCGTAAAACAGGTCTTCCTGGGTAGCTCTTGACTGGAAGAGCAAGAAGCATCACTAGCTGATATTCATATGCGCCTTATGTCGCTTAGCGAGAAACATGTGATGCTTCTTCTGCAAGAAAGCAAGACAATGGATGTACCCACACGTGGCCTGGGAGAACATTTCTGTGGCAGGGTGTTAGACTTGCCTTAGATTAGCATTGATTGAAACTCATTTTTATTTGCCATGTGTATCTAGTTCGTAATGGATGTCTTCCTGCATTACGCCCTGTTCCTTCAGGGCTAGGGGAGTTATGCTTATAAAAAGGAGTGCCTTTCAGCTGAAAGGGGACATGTTGGGTCAGGGCAGTTTGGGGAAGCAACTGCATTTGGGAGGTATATGCAGTGCCTAAACCAGGCTTACCCTTGTAAACTAAGGTTCTATCCAGTGCTAGTAGATACCAGGCCCTCCTCACCTGAGATGCTGGTGCTCCAAACCCACTCTTGGCTGGGAAGATCTCAAGGTGGTTAAGCACACTGCCAGGCAGTTAGCCATTCCAGATTTTGGAAACCAGAGGAGAGCTGCTGGCCAGCAGTTGGGCCAAGCCAGTCCTTGGCTGTGGAAAGGGGCTTCTTGAAATGGTAAATATGGAAGTGAATGGATGCAATGGCTTATTGCACCTGACAGCAACTTGGGGAAAGAGAAAGTCTTGCATAGGCAGATCAGAGAACTGGTTATCTTGTAATGAAGCAGTTATCTTGGTGGTAGCCATTGATAAATGGCTTGGGATGATTGGTGAGGTGACAGGTGGGGAACAGGCCTACCATTCTGGCAAGAAATAGTCCCTCTGGTCTTACACTTCTGGTTGCAAGGGTGCAGGAGCCATTGAAGTCAGCTAAAAAGGAGAATTTGGCCTCTTAACCTCGACAGGCTTTGCATTTGACAAAAGGATGTGGGTACTGGCACAAATTCACTACATCTAGGTATCCTGGTTTTCTTCCTGTGGCTATTTGAAACTGAAGGAATTTGCACCTTTGAGTTAAACAACAGTGGGTGGATTTGATCTTTAAATATGGAGAAAGAAAAAGTTAGAAAATCAAGAAAGCACTACAAGTTTGTAGTAAAAACTAATGATGCCCTTCACTGAAGGTTTTTTTTTATTATTTAAAGGGAATGTAATTCACTGCTAAAGGAGGGTTTTTTCAATTGCAACTTTGTTCTGGGCTGCACAATTAAGGCTCTGCTAGTTACCAGTGTTTCTAACTCTGCAGGCAATTAAAGTGCATTCACTATTGTATCAATAGAGGCTTTATGAAACTGCAGAGTAAATTTAATGAGCACTTTTCTAGGCCCTTGACCTGTATATTATTAGTTGAGGTATTGCTCTGTGGGAGCTCCAGGGCATATGATTTCAGGTTTGTTTCTAAAAGAAATTGCTCTTAAATGCTTTATGCTGCAAGTATAATAGGCAGTGAATGTTTTTGCTAACAAAGGTCATCCTTAGAGTTAAATGTGCAGAGATTATTTCACTCTAATATTGCTACATGGGCTGTTTTATAATACCCTTAAGCGTGGTAGGCATATTACAAACAGTATGTTTCTATGGTTTGGAAAGTAGGGATTCACAAAGGAGACCAATAAATTGGAGGTGGGAGCAGAATCACAGAATTGAAGTTTTGAAAAGATTTCATTTGGGAACATCAAAGTAACTTGTGAATATGCGGACTTTTTTCCTGTGACAGTGCTGAAATTAACTAGAAAATATGTGCTATAATCTCTGCACGCATGTACACCTCTAATAGTGAAATCCCATTTAACATGAAGTTGAAACAGAGCACTTTGAAACAGTGCATTTGAAACAAAATGTTTTGTTTTATTGAAATGTTTCTCTGTTGAAAATGTGATTTCAATTTAAACTGAGTTTCAGAAGGAAACTTATCCCAAACACGTCTTGTTGTGTGGGTTCAGGTCATGCTGGCATGCTGTAATGGCCTGTGAGGAAATTCTCCTGTTCAGCTTGTGGGGGATACATGAGTGTTAGCTCAAGGAAGGTGCTCCTGAGATTTTTTTTTTTTAAGTGCTGCTTAAATGCTATAAATCTCATAGACATGAACAGAGGCAAGACATTCCAGAGCTGTAGCATGCCATTTTCCTTCCTTTGCTCCCTCACAAAGAAGTAAACTCAAGTCAAACCATAAATGGTTGCTGTTATGACAAAATCTAATTCCACAGAATTTTGTCTGCTATTATTCCAGTTGCTATTCACCTCCTGAAATGGATTTAAGATGATACTTGTTAAGGACTGCCTTCAGGCACAAATGGAAACCAAAATAACTGCTTAGGTTTCACCTCAAAGGTTTTGTTGTTTAGCTACAAGTGTTGGCGGACAAGAGATGGGTGTTTCAGAATAGGAGCTCCTTTTACTTCCTCGATCTAAACAGAAACATCGACAACCAAACATGTACTGTCGGGGGGGGGCGGGGGGAGCACTCAAGCTGCTGGCATTATTTCAGTGCAAGTGTGTGTGCAGATTGAACCTAAAAACGGTGCTCAAGAGGCCTCTGCCTTTGTGCTAGCTGATTTCAGGCCTGTGATGTCCCAGCCACAAAGCTAAGGGTCACACACTCACATCCAGGACAAAACCTGAGGCCTGACAAGATGCTATGACCTCTGCCTGTAGCTGTAGGGTGTGATTATTAAGATGCTTATCTGTAGTTAGTGTGCTTGAAGGCTTGCAGCTAAGAGGCCCTGCTTCCTTTGATTTGTGCTGCTTTCTGCAGTGAGGCTGTTAAAATTGTGACACCTGAAGTTTGACGATTGACAGGTAATGGCATGACTAGGGAGAGACCTGAGCAGATGTTCAATGGCAATGAAGTCTTACCACTATTTTTAGCCTTTGTTTCAGAATAGGTCTCTCGGCAGTGAAATTCAGGGGCCAGGAGCTTTGTATCAGAAACTGTAACAGAATTTGGAGCATTTTACCAAACCCGATGGGATGTCTGAGGGAGCTAGAAAACCAAAGAGGTGGGTAAAGGCAATTGGACCTCAACACTTCTGAATGGGGAAGCACCTATCATCTGAAGACTGCTGAATCCCAATACTGATGTAGAGTATATGCAACTGAAGAGGGAAAGCTCACTAGACTGTAGGGTGTTGTCATGTGTTTCTTCATAAACTATCCCACCAGACCCTACTGTATTTAATGCAGGATGCCAGATGCAATGCCTTATGGGTGAGGCACTACACTAGCCTGGGACTGGACAAACTTGAATTCTACCGTTACTTCTGCCATATCTGCCTTTCAGAAGTCTTGCGAACACTTCTGTTTAGCTGGAAACTTTTAAGTATTTCTTCTGAAGGAAAAGCACAGCTTGTTTTTGTAAGCATAAACACAGCAATCAAGGATTAGAGAGTTGTTTTCCCTGACCAAAGATTTTTTTTCCTTGTAACAGAAGGAGTAATGATTACTCCTCCTTCCTTCCATGTGTATGCCTGCTCTGTTTGGAGTGTGAACTCTTCAGGACAAGGGTTGTCTCTTGCTCTGGGTTTATACACCATATGGTGGAGTGAAGCTTCGCTGGTGTTTATGCTGGCCTGTAAAGCAAATAACATAGCATGCTGGAAAAGTCTTTTGTAAGCAGGCTCTCATCTCCTTTCAGCACTGGAAGGAGAGGAGGGAAACAGATCATTACCAGAGGTGCATCTCATTTCACAGCACGGTAAACTTGGAAAAAAGGAGCTGAGAACACCTCTACTGGGTGACCTAGAACAGGTGTTCCTTGCTTGCATCCCCTGCTGAGCTTGGCTCCCACTCCAGCAGCCTCACATAGATGCCGATCAGAGACTAGTATTGCAGAACAGTGCATTCAGTGAGTTTTCATTTCCTTTTAGAAATTAGGCCAGATTGTTTCTGTTATATTAAAAAAAGTTCCTGTGTGTGATAAAATAAATGATAGACATCAGTTTCTGTTGCTGTGATGGGAGAGTCCTCAGGAGAGTTGGGCAGAAATAGAGAGTGTTTCCTTCACAATAAAAGCTGCCTGAGTCTCTCTGGTGTGAAAAGACAGGGTCATCCTTTGTCTTCCCCTCCCATATTGAATAAAGAGCATTAAACCTGTTTCTCCTTTCTCTCCAGGGAAAAAACCTCTGTCTGATTTTTGGATGCTCATTCAAACCTGTACTCAAGAATTTCATAAAGCTTTTTAAAATCACTTCATTCTTTTTACTAACATCTCTGAAGTCTTTCAGCATGTTATTGCTCTTTGCCTGCTTGGCAAATGTAAGAAAGGACTGGGATACAGGAGCCATTCACATCTTCCCTGTCTCTGGAATGACATTAACCATGTTTCTCCTCTTTGTAAAGCACCTAAGGTTTAGCAGTGATAAGTGTTATTTAAGTTGTTATTACTATAGAGTCACTCTGAAGTGAGACTTGGTTATATGGCTGTCTTCACACTGCTGTTCCCAGTTCTTGGTAGCAGTGCAGATGGTTCTGCACTCCTAGCCCTGACCCAGTAATGTCAGCAGCTTTCCAGCCTGCCGTGGAGGTGACATCATGGGGCTGCATGCCAGCCTTAGGCCCTCTGCTGCAGTTAACAGCTGGAAAGTCTCCCACAAGCTCTTCTGCACAGCACAGGGGACTGATAGACTACCTGTAGTCCTGAGAGCAGCTAGCTGATAGGGTGCATCGCTTTTGTTTGCTGGAGTAGTGAGTGCAGAACCAGATTAAACAGAGTATTTAGGCTTCTTACTTTCCAGTGAAGTCTGTAGGAGCTCGGACTAAATCCTTTTACTGAGCCCAGCCTTCAAGGCCTACTAAAGCCAAGCGCTTGATGCATGTATTTAACAGAAGTCCATCCCTCTTAGGCACAGCATGAAGTCAGCACATTTAAACACATGCTTAAAGTTAAATCCATTTACTGCTGTGGTAACAAGCATGCATGCTACCCACCTCCCTCTCCCTATTAATCATCAGTGCATTAATTCGTCAGCCACAGTACATGAGTGCGTTTGTTAGATGCACCTAGTACTTCATTCATCATTCCTGAATGTCAGTAGTCAAAGCTTTTGAGGGTCCGTGCACTTTGGAGTTGTTATTCCAGGTTACCTTTCTGGAAGAGCTAATGTATGTTGCAAACGCCAGTGCAGTAAAGTGAGAAACTAGGAAATAAAATCTTAAACAAAAATAAGAAGATTGGAAGAAACAAACCAAACCAAAACCAAACACAACAACAAATGCCCATCTGGTGCATAGTAGCATTTTTTTTGGAAAACCCTCAGAAATAAGCCATTGTTCCATTGAAATGCCAATGAACTGATTTATGTTTCTTTATAAATCAATTTATGTTTGCTTCTGTATTAGAAGCCTCGAGGATGCCTAAGACAAAATAGGGGGGCTTAAAATCACAGATCCTGTCTTGGCTTTGTCGCTCTGCATGATTGTGTACATGCTTCCCGGGGCAAAATTCTAGGAACCTGGTCTTAGGCAGCAATCTCAGTAGGCAATAGCAAAAGAACTCTGGAGGATGAGTCATTTCCTCTGCGGCATGACCATCACTGGAGTGGTCATCCCTGTTCCCTGGCTGTTAAAGGAATGTGCCTGCACCTGGTTTACACTAACCTTTTTGTTAGATAGGATCTTCCCAGAGATTGCATGTATGCCTTAGAGGAGTGTGGTCCTTTGCAGGACAGCACATATCTGAATGTTTCTGGGTAGATTTAAGGAAATAGCCCATGCTGTTTACCGGATCAGACTCTGCCATCCCTCCCCTCTTCTCTCTAGGAGTATCTACAGTCCAAGAGGTTTCTGTTTTGTGACAAGAGGATTCCCCAGTCACAATCTGACTTCTCACAGTCTGTAACGGTTCTACAATAACTTCTGAGTGAAAGCATATGTGTGTGTGTGTACATACACACACACACGCCCCCTTCCACCCCCCTATGTATGAGGACATGCCTCTAATCTGTCCTGTTTCAGATTTCTTGATATCTTTGTATTTTACAGTATCTTCCAGAGGTTGTTTTCCATTCCAGTACTTCAACTGCCAGCAATACTTGTATATTTTCTTGGCCTTGTTGGACTCTGGCAGGGAAAAGGAGGCTTCAAGGCACAGCTGCCTTGCTTTCTCTACCAGCTTATTTGTTTCAAAGTCTACATGGTAAAGTTTTAACATGTTGAATGTGTAGCACCTTGAAAGGTCATTTAAAGACCCTGCTCTTTTTCATATGACTGTTTCTTGATGTAATAGCAAGGCATTTCAAAACAATGACTCCAGGCATCGTCTAGGTCTTCAACAGTTGTCAAGAAGCAAGTTGCCAATGTTTTACACTTAGCATTTGACAGAAGCTCTGACGAGTACCTTAGCTGTCTGGCTTTTTTCAGTCAGTCAGGTGTAGTGGAGTTTTAGGCTGTTGATCTCACTATGGATACGAGCACCACAGTTTTATTTCAGTGTAAGTAGTCAAGATGAATCCCTATGGGAAAGTAGTACTGATTTCAGATGACTCTGTGTATTTAGGGGTTAGCCACACTTTGTCTCCATGGAAATTTTTAATGGAAAATTCACTAGTTTAGTGTTAAAATTCTCCTTTTTTTTGTCTTTAAAATGAATGTTGTTTTTTTGGTTTCAATTGATAGCCTTTATTCAGTAAGTGTTAAACACAGCTCATTGAATTATTCCATGGTTCAGTGTTTCCATGAGCATTTGTATTGTTCTTCCAAATTTTGATTAAAAAAATAATGGAATGAAAACAGACATTTCAAATGCTTCAGCCCTTTTTAACCAGCTCTAAGACTGGCAGGAAGATTTCAAAATGTCAGTGGAACTTTTGCAAACTATTTCAGCAGGCATATTTTCCTTCTTGTTTATTATTCAGCTTGGATAAGTAGCAGTTTCTATCTAAGCATAGTTCTAGCTGTATAAAACTGTAGATATTGCACAGAATGTTAGCTAAATTCTAGCAGAAACTGACAAAATAAAGATAAAACCAAAAAACAGACTTCAGGCCACTTTGGATGATTATAGTAGGATTTATTGTGTATATATTCTTTGTCCTGGTCTGACTTGCTAGGGTTTCTTCAAAACCTCATTTACAGCAGTGACCGCACAGGCAGAGTGGATGAAGATAGGATTTGTGGTTCCTGATTAAGGGTCTCAGTTTGACACTTTGTAGCTATGGCTGAGCCCAGAAAATTCAGTTCATATTTGTCTGGAATTTTTTGATGTTTGTTAAAATATAAGAAAATGAATTAATCTAGCAAGAATTTGGGGGGGAGGGGGACACAGGATGGGGCGGAGGGTGTCTGGTTTTGATATCTGAAGAGGGCTTATTCCTGCAGACTTGCCAGGCAATGCTGGCAATGCTGACTTTAGCGAGAGGCATTACCTGAGTGAGAAATGTAAGATTTGGCAAATCAACCCCTTCTATGTCCTCTGGACTGTTTTGCTGCTGTGATACACAGAATACCAGCTGGCCACATCAGCTGCCTTGCAGAGAAACAGATGTGTTAGGGTAATGTAAATGGTTCTTTACAGTCTTGGGGGGGGGGGGGGGGGGAAGGTAAAAATAAATTCTGTTTTTAAAAACAAACAAACAAACAATCCCCAGAATAAAACAGTTAAAAGGCCACCTTAATTTGTTTCATATTTTTGCAAATTGATTTTAGAATATTCTTAATGACAAAATATTTGTTACAATATAGGGGCAAAAGGCGCAGACAACAATTAGACATAAAAAGCCCTATTTCTTCTACAATTTCATGACAGCAGAGAGTCAGGATCACATTTTCTAAAGTATTGAATATCAGCAGGTTCCATTTTGCAGATTATGGATGTGACTATATGCTGTCTGTCTAGAGGAACAGCACCAAATGTACAGCTCTGTCTTCTCAAATGAGCTTTTATTTTGTGTTGGGGTCCAAGGTCCATTTCCAGAGATGTCTTGGGTGAATTCTTCTCCTGTGTGGACTACCTCTCTTTTGTTTACAAGTGTCAAAGGTCAGGTTGTCTTGATCCAAGTTCTCCAGAAATTCCTTCTACACCAGAAGAGAGTTTGGAAACTGTTCTCAACCTGATTGTTTCTTCCATTACTCTTCCCATTATGGTATTATGGGAGATCATACAGCCATTGAATTACAGTGACTTAAGCAGGCACCCAGTTTTCCTATCCTACAGGTCAGTCTGCTCTTGAACGTGTCATTAATCTGGCATTGTGATCTTGACACTTGGGTGGGGTTTTTAAAATGTCTGGTGTTTATATCAAGAACATCTCAAACAAGCTTAAACCAGGACTGCTTGCTTATCTCGGAATAGGATGATATTGGAGAGAGGAGTGGTATAGGGAAGTTGGCATGCCTCAGGAAGCCAAGAACATCTGGTTTGGGTTAAATCTAAGCAACAAGAAATAATGCACATTTGGTTTTGATTGCTATATTGACCTGGCTTGTGCAGCAGTTTGCATTATTAATTGATATCAGAGAATTGCAAATTCCTTTTTAAATGAGGGAAGTATTCCCAGTTAGAGAGGAAAGGGTCTTCTAGAGTTAATGACTTCTGATGTAGAAAAACCCTGTATATTGTTGTGATGGTGTGTATATTCAAATCTCCTTGAAAAGTTCATGGCAGATCTACCCTGGTTCAGCACTGCTAAGAAGAGCAGGATGATCTCAGTTGTGGGCCCATGGAAATCTTGCTTCAAGTTTCCTGTTTGGAGTAAACTTTAATTCTAACATTGCTTTCAAGTTTATTCTGCAAGAGGGGAAGAGAGTTGCAAAGAAAGGAGAATGGTTAAACTGCAATGAAACATTGTGTTGTGAGCTCTTTTTTAAACCATTTTTTCTGGCTTCACAATACTCTGAGGAATATTACATTAGTTTTGATCTGAAGTGAAATAAGTGTTTTACATAATTGTGAGGTTCAGAAAATGGAGGCAAAACCTATAACTCTCTGGGAAGTGAACTAGAGGTCTCAGTTTCTTTGCAAGGAGGTGGGAAGGGTGGGTGCCACATTTGGGTATATGAGGAGGGAGAGGGAGGAAAATTGCATTTTGTCTGAAAAGTAAATGGAGTATGGTAATGGCCTTTGGGACATGTACTTGCCTGGAAACAGGATGCACAGGAGAGGTACCATGGAGAGGGGAGTTTTGTGTTAGTAGTGCTCACTCACTCTCTGTGTTTCTTTTCCAGTCGGATGGGACCATCCTGGCTATTGCTTTGTTGATCCTCTTCCTCTTGCTGGCATTGGTCCTTCTCTGGTGGTTCTGGCCTCTTTGCTGCACAGTGGTAAGTGACAGAAATCATTAGCACAAAACAGTAATTCAGTGTTGCCTGAATGTAAGAAATGAATGGGAAGGAGGCAAAGTTTTCCAGTAAGAAAGAGCGTAGGACTGGTCACTGAACAAGATGGCGTTTCTTCCATTGCTGGTGCTGTTTTGTGCATCTATTTCATCTGCCTGACCTTTGGGTTATACCCATGAAATAGCAACGTTGCTAGCATATGGACCTTGTCAGGAGCCTTTTAGTCTTATTCATTGTTCACAATATGGAAGTGGTTTGCAGAAATGTATTAGTTGCCATGCCTTTTTAGGAAGGAATAGCTTTTCTGGATTTTCCAATTCCTGTGTCAGTTCCCCAGTGCTGGAGGGCTCCTGTGGAAGGGCAGGCATGCTGAACCCTGGCTGGAGTCCTTGTTCTGCCTCAGGTACAAGGAAAAGACATTTCTAAGTGTGCAAATTTTTGCAAGACTAACTTTTTTTCCTGTCTCACCATATCTGAAAAGCACTTTGAAATATCCAAATGACAGTTTCAGTAGAAGTATGACTATGCTTCACTGAGCAATATCTTTCCTCCATGCTTTTTCACAAAATGTTCTATGGAGTTAAAAAGCACAGTCACAGAGTTAATAATTAAAAAAGGCAGACAGAAATCAGGAGAAAACGGGAGAGAAGGAAGAGGTCAAGGCAGGCAAGAATGAAATCACAGGACTTGAGACAAGCTTTTTTCTCACACATGACCCTGCTCTTTGTCTGCAAGGACCTGTCATACCCCTGTACATCTCTGCTTATCATCCCCTAGGGCTGCCTTTTCCCAATGAAGATCAGGGCAAAGGCTGGTTATTGTGGAAGGTACAATACAGTGAAGCTCTGCTCTTGCTTTGGGTCTTGTTTGTGCTGCAAATATAGAGCAAGAATTAGGGATGTATAAATGTCAGCAAAATTGGAGTCTGGTTTTGGTCACTGGCTGTATGTAATGTTTCAGATGCTTCTTTTAAGACTGGCCAAACTGGCTGCAGTTTCTGGGTCACTATCATTATTCCTGATTTTAAATCACTTACCCAACAAATGTTGTAAATTTGCACCATGTTGTACCAAACCTACGATCTGGTGCCGAGAGCTTTGGAGCCACAAACTGCAGGAGCAGTCACATTTGAGGATGAGTCTTTGTGGTGAGATGTATTTCTCTATCCAGAACAAGGATGGAAATCTCGCAGGAAAAATCTTAGTTGTCTATTTCTATTTCTGGCTGGAAATGGTAGGGGGTAAAACGCTGCTTTTCACAGTAGTTTGGCACCTCTGTCCTGACATGAAAACCAGAAAGGAAAGAATATTTATTTGGGCTTTTCAGAACAATAAAAAAAATCAGTTCTAGAAGTGGACAAAGGATTAGCAGCATGGTAGGCTGCTCAGAGTTACTTGTCTAAACTAGTTGGCACGTTCCGAGAGAAGCTGGGCCAACTTCTTTGTTGGCGCATCTGCATAGAAGTCAATGGAGATGTGCCATGTACAGATGTTTACACTGGGATTTGGTGGAGAATTGAGGTGATAGAGAGGAAAGGCTCTAAGTGATGCTGCCATTTTAAGGTTCTGTTACAGGAGAAGGATGAAGCTGATAGGAAAAACGCATAAATAAAAGCAGCAGAGCATGGAGTAAAGAGAATATGGAGCTATGCCTTGAGAGGGTGGTATGGTACTGCTCCAGTGGAATGATATGAGGATAGTGGTCATATAACAGTGTTCTCAAAGTGTAAGAAATACAGTTCAGATAAGCAAGGTGAGTGCAACAGAGATAGGGAGTCTCTTGTCCACATGAAACTTTATAATCTTAATATTTTCCAGATTTAAATTCTGTACTTAAAAAATTTGTTGTAGATAAAAGCTTTTCCTCACCCTTTCTCCTCCTTTACCTCCCACACTCCCTCTTAGCAAGGTCTCCAAGTGGGGACTATCTCACTGATATTTTCCAAATGTAAGTCAAACATCTCTCTACTTGCTGGAAAGATTTTAATTCAAGAGCCTGTATGAAACCTCTTCCACCTCTCTGGGAGGGCAGTCCAGTATGTTTGGCAGTAGATCAGCAGCTAAGATACCTCACTGTGTATTGCTTACCTAAAGATTCTGTAAAAATAAAGATAAATCCAGAGGAGTACCCAGCTTGTTTGACTTAGGGTAGGGAGAAAGAGAGCAGAGCAGTGCTTATTTACTAGTTTGGTAATGGCACGTTAAGGAATGCAGTGTTGTCAGAAGCAACAGAGTGAATTAAGGGCAGAGGAACTGGCTTGCACAACAGACAAGAGAGGCAGGCAAGCAATAACCTCTAATAATCAAACCACAGACCCAGAGACACTGCTGTGGATTCAAGCCCAGGGACATTTCAGAGATAATTGCGTATGTGTCGGGGGCGGGGGGAGAACACAACAAACTTTTTTCTTACCAGCTATAAATTTGTTTGAGTGACAAGCACATTTCTAAACCCTGAAATTCCTCTTGGCATGCTTTTTAATTAAATCGGAATCATTATTATCCAGCAGTTCTTCAGGAAAGACACCAAGCCAGCTTCGTCCCTGGAGTAAATGGACTGAAGTCAATAGACTTACTCTGGAGATTTATCTGGAACCCAGTATCTCCTTGGCATGCACCCATTGAGAAATGCTGTTTCCAAGTGTATCCAAGTTTATTGGTCTCAGAAGTATTCTGGGATGAAGTCTGGAATTTACCACTTGGTTTACAGTAGATGCAATTGTTGCTTAGTGGATCAGAACAATAATTAGGTCTTTGCTGTGCCTGATACTAGCACAGGCAAAATTTCCCTTGATATCTGTGGAGGGAATATTACAAAAGCATGGGAGCCAGGTGCTAACCTTTCAGAAGGTTTCAAGGATGTTTATTCGACAATAGAAAACAAAGAAGAGCAATTCTGCTAAGCTGACAACCCCAACACTGTACACGTTAGAAGAATGATGACAAATACCAAGACATCTATAACAGGATGACCCCACTGTTCCTCAGTTGAGCATATCAGCAAAACAGCAGATGCCAGATCCTGGCCTCATTGATGTTAGTGGCCATTCTGCTGTTGTCTTCCCATTCGTCCTCTTTCCTGAACACAGCATAACCTGAAGGATTCTGAGCAATCATAGTAGTAACTGTGTGTGGAAGAGGCTAGTTAGGTGTCCAAGGGTAAAATTGTTCCAGGTAGGAGGCCAACATAAGGCTTAGTATTAATATTGATGTAAACCAAATAGATTTTAATATAGATGTAAACCAAATAGATAACAAGCCTCCAAAACCATCTTAAGGAGGATTTTGCAGGCATGTTATTAAATTGACTTGGAAATGGAACTGGTTAAAGTGCTTTGGATGTGTAGTGAAGGCATAATTAATACAATAGTTGGAAGGCTCATCTGTGCTGGGACAGTTTTCCTGTGCCAATATGCAGCACCACACTGAGCAAGTGTCTCCCATAGACACTTAAAATTGGCAGGCTGAACGAGTTGTGTCTGGGCCATGCTTTGCACCTGAACAGGATCTGCATGAAAGATTAGCCCTGGCATAGCTGAAGTGGTGGCTACAATCAGCCTGCCCCGAGCCTTGGGCTGAATCTTAGCTAGGGCAGTCCAGGAGATAAAATGCGGAGGATATGAGTGGGAATATCTCCCTGGTACAGCTGAGACTGAGACTCAAAACATTTCCCCACATGCTCATACATCACATCTCCTTACAGTTTTATGAAGTAAACATGAGTCTTTGCCTCCCTTATGCATCCATACAGTGTGGCCTGAGGCAGGAGGGCATGAGAAGCTGGTCTGTGTTAATTGCCCACTTAGAATATATACACCATCTTACTCATTTTTATGCTGCAGCTTTTTTAAATACAGAGGTGTGGCTGGCATATAAATGAGGTGTTGGTATTTAAGTATCTAACACCAGTTTTAACTTTAAAGCTGTTTTCTGGAAGGAAGCATGGAAGAACCCAGCAATTTGTTTGGCTCTCAGTCTGTACTGCAGCTGACCAGAAGTTTTGGAAACAAAAAGCTGGATAGAGAAAATACAGAAAATATATATTAAACCCACATGAAAATCATAGCTAAACTGGATGAAGAGGAGGAGAGGAAATGCATAGACTCTACAGCAGCCCTGAAGAGTCATAAAATTACATGGTGCAGGTTGGCTTGATGGAGATTACTTGCAAGGGTCCACGTATTCTGATTCCCACCTGCTCCCATGTGTACGAGGGACAGTTTTTCTGCAGTTATGATGCTTTGGGGAGAAGGGGGCACAGGATCATGAATCATCTGAAACATTATTGAGGCAAACCGAGAGAAAGAGGCACAAACATGCAGGCAGAATTTGCTTGTGCACCGCACAGTTCCTGCCTTTGGTTCAGGTCTGAGCTATTGAGGCAAGCGCTCACGTAGTATAATGTGGTAGTTTCACTAAATTTATTGGAGCTTAATGTCATGTGTTACATTCAAGCCCTGAATTCATGCATGCTGCCACAAATGAGTTTGTTTATAGCACAGTCAATCCAAAACATTTGGAGGTAGTACTGTTATTGTAGGTTTAAAGTAGTGTAAATAATAGAACCTGACTTTGCCATGGCTGTGCACAAATGGGAGCAGTAAGATAAAGACAGTCTTATTAATCATCCAGAGTACCCACAGCAGTTCACTGCTCCTCTCAGCCTCCTGTCAGTCAGATCAGAATGATTTAGATATGGATATAATGCTCTATAACTGGCCACCTTTAAACAGGCTAGCATGGATCCTGAAAATAGCATAGCAGAGGCATTTTGCCTGGGCTAATACCATCAGCTCTACAGCAGTCCAGGTAGAGAAATGGGCTGGTAGAATAGTGTGTGTGCCAGGCACTGAACTAGGGTGCTTTGAAGTGCTGCTGTGATGTGTCATTACCAAAAAGTTAAAGCCAAATTCTCTAAAGTGTCCATCAGTTCTGGGGTGCCCAAACTGAAAGATCTTCATGGAGTTCCCGTTTTGGAAAGTGCTAAGCATTGCCCTCTGAAAATTAGGAAGGTAGCTGTTTGCCTTTAGATGATATACCTAGACTTCAGATTCCCAAACCGTTTTACTTGCTAATGCATTTCCTTAAGGCCAGATCCAATGGCCAATTATATTAATCTTGACCAGACCACAACAGATACTTAATGCAAAGGAGGCACTGTTGTTCTTTGCTCCAGTCCTGCATGGGAAATAATTAACTCAATAAAAGTGACTTCTTCCTTTGTTTTTTTCCCTGGCCACCTCTCGCCTCTTCCAAAGAAAGTTGGCTCAGCCCAGCTAAGGAGAAATAGATCTTTAGGACATAGTCTTACTTAACCAGAAAATTCACTAGCAATCAGAGAGTGAGGGCAAGGGCTTCTGCATATAGCTGAAAGTAGCTATGATGTTTTTCTTTAGTCCAGAAAATAAATTTAATTTATATATTTTTTTCAAAGAAAGTGCATCAGACACTTAGAGCAAACCCCGCTCATTCTGGCCTTGTTTATCTGTGTAAATGAAATAGCCTAGGAAAAGGAATGACCTTTGTAGATGCTGCATTTTTTTCCATGCATTCCTTGGAGAACTACAGGTCCGCCCCATTCAGTTGCAAACTGTACAAGGGTTACTTAATCGGAGGGCTTTTTTTTCCTCCATGGTGTCATTTCTTTCATAAGTGTATGACTTTGACATGTGCTATGATCTGTATTGAATGTGGTTTGTGCACATCAGCCTGAAGTCTTAGGTGTGAAACAGCCTTGTCTTCTAGTTTTAGTGAGTTAAAATTGAGATTCCTGGATCTGCTTCCAGGCTGACAAGAGAGGTTATCTTAAAAGGATGAGTTAGTTTTCCTATTGAACTTCATTTACCTTTTACTAGTATGTCTAGGAAGAAGAATGTATTGTATTGCAGATGAAGAAATAGGGACAGGCTCCTGCTTGTATTAGGAACTTTGAAGTGTAGACCAAATCTCCAAGGATTTAATGGGTACTTAGAAGACACAGCAGATATGAAACAAATAAAAAGGAACTGTTCCTTTATCCAACTCATAACTAAACTATGAAACTCTGTCACAGGACTTAAGAGGAGGTCAAAACTATAAATATGTAAGGGGGAAAAAATAAACATTAGTCAGATGGGTCATAATTAATGCTATAAACCCCACCCCTGCTTATTAGGATAGCAAAAATACAGACTTTGTATTTTCCAGAAGAGTGGAGGTAAATAAGGACAAAAAAATCTGCTCAGTTAACTGCATGCTCCCTTCCCAAATTATACGTCCTGATTAGAGGCAAAGTCCTTTATTTCTTATTTCGTACTGTTTTCTCGTGTAGCCTTCATTTTAAATGATGCTCTGTTCCATCTTAAAGCAGATACACTTCACTGACAAGAAACATATTACCCCTATTTATCATATAAAACTCCAGGGACAGTTACTGAGTATGTGCTTGCTCTCACACTGTAAAGTGGTGGAGTTTTCTGGTCTCCCAAGATGGAAAACATCCTAGACACATTCCTGAAATATGCAAAATTTGGGTTCAACACGTGCTTTCTTATGCCTGAATGGCTACAGAAATTTCAAGGCAACAGAAAACCAGTCCTCTCCAATGCTTTTAAAATTGTAGGAGGTGGCTAATAGCATTCTTCTGCTTTTACACTGGATTATTCATCAGAAACAGCTGCTTCTCCATGCATCTGTGACATCAGGGTGGGTCAGCTAACAGAGACCTCTGTCAATCACATGCATGTTGAAGATCTGTGAGGAAGGGCGATAGAAAGGCAAAGAATTACTTTACTGTCCTGAATTTTCACAGCTAAGTGTGTAGAAAAGCTGACAACTACCCTCGAAGTTCCTTCCTCTGCCAAGAAAAGCCAATAGCCACCTCTCCATCCCACAGGCCTTTACTACTTGAAAACAAAAGACCTCATTGTAAGGTTTTTATAGCATGGCAATGATATAGAAAACCTCAGGTATTCCTCACCTAGCGAGCAAATATGGTTGCTGAACTATCATATTTTTTTCTTTGAAACACAGGGACAGGAGATACAGTTGCAGCAGCAATCACAGAAATGGCTTGGGGTTATCAAAACAATTGCAGCACACATGAACAAACACTTCAGTCTTGCCAAGCTAAACTAGCCTAAGCATTTTGCTTGGCCAAGCATGCTCCCAGCTGATTGCGTTCAGCAGGTCCATGTGTGTCATCTGGCGAGGCAGAGGGAAGGCGAGAGGTGCAGCCCAGAACAAAACGTGGTGGCCAGTGTGGGCTGTATCCTCACTGGGTTCCCTGTAATAGCATTTTCTTTCTGGTACTTGAGTAATTGTTTCTATTTGTGCAAAATGAGCAGGTGTAAGGCACTGCCTTTCAGCTCTGGGACCTTGTTATTCCCACTTGATGCTTGCTTTGCTCACTTGTGTGAGATGGCACATTTGCTTCACTGCCTTCCGTACCCCAGAATAAGGGTCTCATGCATATACAGCTGTAACCGTAAGAATTCAAAAGGGAGAATGAAAAGATTTGTACTGTTTGTAGACCAAAAGCCTTTCCAGACCTGGGTGGCAGGACAGAAAATAGATTTTTTTTAAGGCTTGAACTTTGAAAGTTCCTACAGGCTCAAAGGCAGAGAAGATGAAACCCTCCCCATCTCTGGACTTGTCCAAACTAATCAATCTATGCTGCCAACTAATGGGATGTCCAGTGGCTCTTAGAAGTACATAGCACTTAAAAATGGAAGGAATCTCCCCACCACCACCACCTTGGACTGTAATAGAAAAAACTTGATCTGTTTATAGAAATCAGTTTGCGTGTATGTGTATGCATATGTTATGAGAAAGAATGCAAATGTATGAAAACCAGCCATCTCTTCATTTCCAAGTCTGTAATCTCAAGAGTTTCTAGTGATACTGGCTGAGAAGTTGTGTTTGAATGTTTAGCTGGACCAAATATGTTGGACAGATCATCCTGATGTTTCACGCCAATGCAAATGAGAGAAACTCCACTGAAACCCATGATGTTCCACCAGAATAATGTTAGAGGAGGGAATGAGGCCACTTCCAGTAGGTATATTTTGGATCAGATATCTGAAGTTTCTCAGCATCCAATGGGTTTGGATTAAGGGGGTTGGTTCAAAAGGAGGTCTGTTGACAAGTGCCACCCCTCGCACTGACCAAAACATATCTGAAAACGTGGCTAGAAAAGTCTTCTGTGTATTTTGGTGCTTTGTATACACTGTGTCAGTATTGTGTCAAGAGACGCATAAGAGATGATGCTGTCTCCATCTTAAACCAAGGAGCAGCACTTTGAGTAAACCATGCTGATACCCATTACTTCCTTTCCACGGAGTAGTACTCTGATGCAGACAACTCTTCGTCTACTTTTCATCATTTGCTTTCCATCGGGGAAAGAGCTGGTATCCCCCAGAGCTGCAAGAACAAGCTAGGAATCGCAGGGGAGAGAGAGATGGATGCTGTATGAGACGTTCACCAGCTCTGCTAGTCAGCCTGAGCTCCTCTGGGGCATCATCCCTCCTTTCTCCCTAACATGGTCAGTGGCTCTACGGCCACAGCCTGATGCACAGTTCTGCTGTGATGTTGTGAGCAGGGCAGTGGGTGCACCTACCATGCTCCTCAAATGTCATTTCATGCTTCCACATGTGCTTTGTGCTTCTGTGCATATAAATGAAGATTCAATGTTGATTCCTAAAGCATGAAGATTCTTTAGCAGGCATTCCCTGAGGGCATACTGTAAGCCACCAAAAAAAAGCCCTGCTGCCCAGGAACAGGTAGTGGCAGAGCTCTACAACCATCATTGGTCTAGGCTGAGATACAAACAAAGGACTGATCCAGCCCAAGATCTCTTCCTTAGCCAGAGGCACATGCTCTTCATTAATGGCCACATTGCATGACTCGGGATTTGCAGAGGAAAATAAAAACAGTGAGCTCATCAGAGAAGGAAAAACACGAGTGAGAAGAATTGTTGTAAATATTTATATCTTCAGGGCCTTTAATGTGATTGTCGTTTTCCCTTTCTGCATTTAAACAGCCAAAATGTTATTGTTTGGGACTGTGATTTTTTTTCTTTTGAAGGGTAATTTTTAAGTCTACACATCTGTACCCCATGTCTAGGCAGCCTGTACACTTAATACACGCAGTCATAAGAGGAGCTGAGGATACTTGGAGCTATCTCCACAGGCACTCAGCACCCTGACAGCATCTGACTCACGGCCTGGTGTGTAAAGAAAGAGCTGCCTCATCCAGATGGACTTAAAACTACTGGAGAAAATCAATCCCTGCAGCAATTGCATTGACATGACTGGCTGGATTCAATCTGTTGACTGCAATGGCTGTTGTGCAGCCATTGTGTGTAAGGGAGAGATATTTGACGTGCCTGTATGCAACTGCTTTCTCTTTGGAAAGCTCTCTGTTGCTCTTGGAGTGGAGGGCTGTGATAATAGCCAACTGCCTGCTGAGCCCTAGATGCAAACTTTTTGCATGAAATAACAGCCTCACACCCACATAAACTTAAATTGTTTCTATGGAGAATATCCTGGATCAGTCTAAAACCTCACCCTGCTTGCTTTTTTAGAAACCCAGGGAGAGCCTCAAATGTGTGTGTGTGTGTGTGTGTGTGTGTGTGTGTATTTATTTATTTATTTATTTAAGCTTATGAGAGTGAACTGTATTAGCCTGATAACGTGAAAAGCATTTTTCATGAAAGCATGAGGTGGCACAGCCTTCTGGAATGAAGTACAGGCCTGGGAGACAAAGGCTGGGGATTTATTACTGCTTTGCAACATCTCCAGGGCATTTTAGTTCACCTTGGTTTCGCGTTCCAGTCTTTGTTCAGACTGTAAATTATTTAAGACAGGATTTGTACACGTGTGCAGTGGCCAGTGCAGAGACACTGATTTTAGCATGGTTGTTCAGGTGAAACAGTGATTGCTATCTGTTGCTTAGAGCCAGCACTGACTATGGCTCCTACTGGGATTAGGAAGCTGGAGAATCAAGGATATATGACTTTGAATTTGCTGTTACCTCACATAGGGCAGGGGTCACCTAATGAGCAATATGAGTCTGGAGCTGTAATTAGGAAATGTCTATGTGGCAGGGCTTTGGGACGCCTCCTGTTTCCCCTCTTATTCTCAATGACTGTGACACCAGCAGCACACATAGCCACCCTGTAATCATACAGTATTGTAACTAAGTTCAGAGATGTTCACAGTGGCATATCCTGTTGTTTTCTCATTTGGGTTTTTTTAATTGACATTTGAATTGCGCTAAAGAACAAAGTATGAATTTACTATTCTATTTCTCTTTGATCCTTCTAGATCATCAAAGAGCCCCCCCCCCCTCCTGCAGAAGACAGTGAGGTGAGTAACACTGGCAACCTGATTTCCTCAATGTTTCGGACAAGATTTTGTTCAGTCTTCTCACAAGAGAAACCTTTGTGCTCAGCTCTGTAGCCTTAAAGTCAATAGTGGTTTAGCTAAACTAGGGGCTTTTTAGCTGATGTCTGCCATGTGTGTTTAACTCTGCTCACTTTGCTTTCTACAGAGGTAGAGATGTGGTGTTAATTTACTTAAGAGTGAGTGTAGATCTATGTATACAATACCTCTATGGAGCAGGTAGGAAAGGAGGACAGAGGCAGACAATACTTCTACTTTGTCGGAACAGCACTACAGAGTTAGGCTGTGATTCACAAAAAGGACAACCCTTAAGTTTATGTTTAACTTTTAAGTTAATGGAACCTAAACATACGCTTAACTGCCTTCCTGGAATGGTGTGGTAATAATTTTGATGGTTTAGCATATGTAACTGCTCTTGGTAGCTGAGCGGTGACTCATGATGCTAATCCCTTGGACTACAGTTGCTGTGAGTAAAGGCAGCCCATGGTCTTTGCAATATGACTGAAGACAGTGGCCCAGATTCTGAGCAGATGTAAAACCCCAGTAAAATTGTCTTGACATCAGAAGAGCTGCACTAGCCAGGGAAGTTCTAATGGAGAGAAATGGTAAAGCAACATTAAACCCTTCCTCTTAATTCTGCTTATGCTTTTTAGATGAACCTAGTACAAATGGTTTAAAGCTATGTCACTATCACTTAATTTGTAGACTCTGCCCAAAAACACGCTGAGTTTTTCATCTGCCTCTTTCTATGTCCTTCTGCTTTCAGCATGCAATGAGTCTCTTCTTTGCTTTCACTGTTTTGCACGTGGGATTACATTGGAAAGTCACTGGGCTGTGTTCTGGGTGTATTGATGTCAATGGGAGTTTTTCCATTTACTTCACTGGGGTTTGGATCAGTTCCTCTTAGCTGTGCAAGAAAGAGAAGACTTAGATCTATGCTCAGAGTGATTTGGTTGGTTAGTTTGCCTTGCTTTTTGCGTCTGCAGACAAATTCATTGCCTGCTTCAGCTTGCAAGTGGAAAAGCTTGCTGAAACGATCCTCTCTGTGCTCTCCATAAAGTCTGGCCCAGTGAGTGTCCTCTGTGCCAAGGCAGACAGGCACCCTTAAAAGCTCAGTCCTCTGCAACACTACGGAAGTGGAATCCAGCCTAGCTTCTGCCTGCACTGAGCACAGAGAAATAGTTCAGGGCTGCTGGAGTCAAGGCCAGTACTAGAACCTCCATCTTGGTGGGACTTGTCCCCTTCAAAACAGGCCTGAAGCAAAACTCTCAATCTGAATGTTCCTGGACCCAAGGGAGATTTACATTTGGACCCAGTGCTCCCCATGCCTCTATATGCGGGCATCTGGCCTATTTTCCTAAGTAGACATTTCTGTTTGGGCTGTATGTAAATCCACTAGCTTTGTTAGCTTCTATCTGAATTAAAAGGAAAATATTAATCTAAAATTGCACATGCTCTGTTCTGCATCACACATGTCTCCAAGCCAAGGGATTCAATTGCTGAAATTAATTAAAATACATCATTCTGGAATGCTGGCTCACTGGCCGAGGACTGGTAGGGGAAATTACATCTCTCTGCTAAGAGAGAAGGCATGCTTCATGTATAAGGAAGCCTTTTATCAAACCAGTAAGTGCTGCAAAAGCAGACCAATTGCTGCAAAATAAACTAATTGCAGCAGACCAGTTATGTTTGCCTCAGGTTACATTTAGTTAAGCTGCTAAAGGTATTTCTGGACATGTTATATTTTCTCTCAGCCATGATTCTGACAGAGAGGAACAGTCTGTGCAGCTTTTGGATGAAACAGTCCTCAATTCATCTGTCTTTCACAGCTTTCCTATAGCAATGTATTTGCCACTGGCTTTTTATTTTAAATGAACCTGGTCTTGTACTGTGGAGAACATGGGGCAAATCTTCTTTGTATAGAAGCAGAATGTTGTTCTGCTTGCTCTTGGGCTTGCTCCCCAGAGGTGACTGCTTTAAATGCAGACTTGTCCAGGCTTTAGTTGCACCTAGAGTAAGGCACTGCACAAGGCCTGAAAAATTGCATCAACTCATACCTCTAACCTGCTTCCTGCTCAATACCTGTAACCTGCATACCTGGTTACCTGCTTCCTCGTTAATACATGAGGAGAGCTGTACGATCTTTTGGCCATTATTCTTACCGTTTGGGGACCCTGGGATGGGGGGCTTTGGTTACAACAGTGTGCCAACATTGTAAGGACTAGTCTCATGGTATAATTTCACACGTACTTTCCACCAGAGCACATGCCCTAAGCAGTTATCCTATAGCCATCTTATACAATTAGCAGCCAAATGTTTCTTAGAAAGGAAAATGTAGTTTATACTATTTTAGAAACTGTATAGCATCAGAGCAGTGCTCAAAGATTAGTAAAGCTTGAAGCTGTGGCTTGTACTATGCATTTTTTCCCAGACAGAAGAGCTTCCTGCTAGTGGAAAAATAGCAAAAGCTCTGAAAAGATGCATTTCATTGGTCCCATTTACTCTTATAGAGCCTGGTCCACAGAACAGGATTGGCAGTAGTATGATGCTTTCACAGAAGGTTGCATACTCAAGATTTTCTACTTTGCTCAAAACAAATAGAAGATGGAGCTGATTTTCTACAATCCAGTTTTTCTTACGTGTTACAGATAGCTTTCTTCCTTGCAGAAAACCTAGCAACTGCTTGTCTCCAGCATGAAAGAGTGCTAATCCCTTAAGCAGCAGCGTTACAGTTACAGTAAGATTATTATTTTTTTTTCTTCTCCCAAAAATCTTGGCAAAAAAAAGACAAGAGGAATTCTTGCATCAGCAGATTTGGGAGCTGAGGCCCATATGTCTTTGCACTGCAAGGAGAATGCATTATACTGTAACAATGAAGGGAAAGTAGCATTGCTGTCAGACCCGCCAAAGGTTTTATTGAACTCTACTTTAAAGGCCTTTTGAGACATATTGGAGACACACTCACTGTTGGTGAAGGAAATCATTATTGGCTAGAAACTTCCAATTAATTCATTCAGAAATCACAAATGTCGTCAACTTACTGCTGTGCTCCTCAGACAACACAGGATACAGGAGGAGGTTAAGCCCAGATGAAGGACAGATGGTTTTACTTACAGCCAGGAAAGATTGAGTTAATGCCAATCGGAAGAGGTGAATGCCTCAAGGAGCCAGCAAGCACCTTTCTGGCCTGTGATTAGTCATTGGTGGTGGATCAAAACCACATTCTTCTACCTCCAGTGAATAGGAAGGCTTTTTCTAGCCCTCTTGGAGGAAGACACAACTGCTTTTATTTATGTGTCCCATCACCTTCAGGCTGGGCTTATTGGAACAACTCTCACTCAACTCGGACCAGAAGCTTACTATGAGGCTGAAGCTGGTTCTCACTATAGCAACTCATCTTCTACATCAAAAAACCCCAACCTGCAGGGCTTAACAGCTTCCAACAATTTCCTATTCACTACCTGGCCCATGCCAGAGGTCTGCGGCTAGTCAGTCCCACAGAAGGACAGTCTCTAAGTGCAGTCAGAGGGTGCGTAAACTGGAGCCCTCCAAAGTATCCCCAAGAGGCACACTCTCTTCTCATTGCTTCCTTGCTCTGTAAGCAGAGATCAGGCAATGTTAAAATACACTGCTGAATCTTCATTTTCCATCATGGCAGTGCTTTCTTCCACAGTAGGGATTCAGGGACACAAAGTTCCCTGAAATATGGCAAAACCAGGCAGGAGATCTACCAGATGACCAGAGCATGCCCTTTCCTCATCACTCAGACCTGTTTTTAACATGCTGCTCTATCACCCAAGCTCCACAGTCACCCTTAGCATGGCACCAGAGCCAAGCCACCAACCAGCCTGTAACTGGATAATTCTTATGTCTGTTGTCATCTTACCCACATACACCAAAGCAAACACACACAAGAAAGTCCTGGAGAGAAGGACCATTCAGCAGTACAGTCATGAGATGCTGAAGGCGATTATCACTGTCATGGGAGGCCAGCATGAAAAGGAGGACTTTACCTCATTGCATGGCAGTTATTGTTAAGCCACCTATTCAGCTTGAATCACTTTGATCTTTGTGAACTAACTTCTTTCTCCCACAACAGAACATTTATAAGGCCAGAGAATGGCTAAAGGGGTTTCATTTGCTTGGGGAGCTGCTTGCACCCTCACTTATTGATGTTTATTAATCTTTTCCAAATTGTTTTCCTCTTCCTGAAAAGCCTTGCTGGGGAGACAGCAAAATAAGCTCCAGAGAAAGGATCTGATAGGAATTTTTTGTAGACACCAAGGCAGGAAATGTATTCTATTATTCCTGAAATAAAGCCAGGTCACAGTGGTATGCCAGCTCTTTTCCTTCCCTTTTAGTCCCCTTTTACAGTGAGTTGGGAAATACGGGAGGAGGAGAAAAAGAACCTTTCAAGAGACAGTCATTTAAAAGAAAAAGAGTTGGGACGTTATTGTTAACAGATGAGGTATAGGTATTACACCATGAAGGTGTGGAGCTTTATAGCTAAATTTCACGTGAAATATCTAGGCAGGCCCAGCACAGCAAACTCAGTGTAGAGGCTGTGAAAAGTTGGGTTTAATCACATCACAGTTGCAATGGGAGAGCCACTGTTAATTCCCTTGACCTTATAAGATCTAAGATCTTATTTCATCTTCCTGTAGCTCAGTGTCTGAGCTATAGAGCAGGAATAACTCAGCATCCTTTCTTCTTTATCAAAACCGGGGGTTCTCTCTTAACTGTGTGCATACAGTGCTTTGCACTTGGAGGGTATAACTTCAGGCAGGATCTCTAAGAATCTGTACCATAGATAAACTAGGAGTTTCTGTGATCAGTAAGACCAACAAAGGCTGGTTTTCTAAGCATTTGTGTCTCAAGGATAAGCTTATATATGGATTTTTGGTGCTTCATGAGATCTGAGGTCTTTCTTCAGCCTGCTCCTTAGTAGAGCACCAGTAGAACATTTTCTTTTAGATGCTCTTGTGACCTGTGAGTGCTTTCTGATGGTAGTTTGCAGGCTTGGGCAAGTGACAAGCAAAGATACGAGAAAAACCAAAGTGATGAGTTTATGCAGTTGCAATTTACATGCCTGGCAGAGTATAATGTAACAAGCAAAACCTTCCACAGCAGGGAGGAAAAGTTTCTTGAGAACTGAGCAAGGTGCCCTCAAAGTGTAAGAATGCCTTTGCGTCTGAGAGATGGCCATGCAATTTGGAAATGAGTCTGGCGTTGGGAGAAAAAGCAAGCAGTAAGGAGCCAGAAGCCTTGAGGATAGTGGATTCACCTCCATGTTTCCTCAGCTGTAAAATTAGATGATAACATCTCTTACTCAGCGGAATGATTGTCCTGCCGTGTCTTACAGCACTTTGTGCAGGCAAAGCTCTCTATAAATGCTAAATTCTGACAAGATTCAGGCATTGCAGAGACAACTGTGAAAATAATTATAAGGGTGGGGAGAGGGGTAAGTTGTCCAAACTTTTTTTATATCTGGCCAAATTGAGTTTGAATTCTTACCCTGAGTGGTTCAGATGTCCCTAGTGGAGCCTGAATTACCCTTGTGTTACCCACAGATGAGGTTCCCTCAGGTCAGGGTCAAAGTATACAAGAGCCCGGCATGGACTCTGAGATAAACACAGATCTTTGTCTTCTGAAATCCAGCAGTTATGAATCTGGACCTCTGACTGTGAAATGTAGCTCTGTCCTCCTGCTTCTTATTTTTTAAAAGAAACTCTAGCTCCATCTAAAGCAGATTTGGGGAGTGGAAAGATGCCAAATTCTGTACAGCCAATTTCCAGCATCCTTAAATGCACTTGAATTTTCCGGGGCTGTTTTTTATACTGCTGCTGGGTCAGAGCTGAAGTTGCTTATGCAGTTCTTCTTCAGGCAAAACCCCCATTGTAGCTAAGCATAGAAAAATACGGGCAAAACTGAGCCAGGGTGAGAGAATTCAGCCCTGGTTTATTGGCTTACATCTTGTGAATGGGGCAATGAGCTAGGATGCTGGACATGGGGATTGTATGCCTTTTCCTTCTTGTTTTCCTG
Source organism: Buteo buteo (assembly GCF_964188355.1). Lineage (NCBI taxonomy): Eukaryota > Metazoa > Chordata > Aves > Accipitriformes > Accipitridae > Buteo > Buteo buteo. Next base: position 42,808,945 of record NC_134182.1, read on the forward strand.
CTGTCTCCCTGCCCTGACCCCCAAGTTTCCCATTGCTTTCCTTTAGCTACACATGTGTGTTGTGAGCATATTTGCCAAGTGTGTAGGACGTCACTGGTGGGTTTGGGATTTTTTTGCTTGTATTGCAAAACCTCCTATGCCCTTCAAAACATGTAAACAGACTCATCCTGGAGAAAGCTTGTGACTCTTTTGTTTTTCAAGTGTCCACTGTTGTCTTTTTGTGCGTGTGCTGTTTCTGTTGTTGTTCTGGCAGAAACACTCCTATCTTAGATTGAAGTGACTTGCAGGGCTTTTAAGGGCTTGTGGGGAAGATTTCCTAAACCTTGGTATTTCCTGTTGTGAGAAGTCCAGTCTGTGCTAAACTGAAGAGAGAGAAAGAGAATTGCTGAAGGAAAATATTTAGATGGCTTTGATTCCAATTTTTTAAAAAAGTCCTCATGGAAAACTTCATGCAGAGATATTAAGTTCTTAGGTTGCAGCAAAGAGCCTCAGCAGCTCTAACCAGAGCAAGAGAAAGAGGTCAGTTATGAAGGAGAGGAACCTTGCATTTATGACTCAATTGTTCACTCTTCCTTTAGATCAGAACAAATTTTGCAGCTGAACTTATGTGTATTTTCAAAAACAGAAATGCTTTTGTTTGACATGAGAAGCATAGTTTGTCTTGGATTTTTTTCCCCTAGTTTTTCATTTTTCCTACTAGGGGGTTCAATTTCAAAGTATTTTTGGCTTTTCCAGTTTTGGAAAGCTCCTAAGTTTTGGAGTTTTGCCAAATCCCTGTGAAAAATTAAAGAAAGAAAAAAAAGGAGAGGGACCATTTTTCATTTCTCTCCACGTTTTTCACAGGAAATACTTCACGTTTTTGATGAACTCTGCTTTTCTGCTTTGCCAGTTCACAGGCTGAACTGCAGAAATTAAAGGGACAGGCACCATGTAGGTCAGAGCTTATGTGGAGTTGTTATATAGTGCAACAAAGAATATAGAATAAATAGAATACATTTGCTAGAACTTTAATTAGACTCATTTTAAATAAACTTAAGGATATTTTCTTGATTTGTTAATTTGGCCATATCTGAGCGTCATCATGAAGGCCAGGGTCCTGAACACGTTTAACTTCGTGTATGGTGATGTACTGTAGGTTTCTGCTTGCAGTATGTAGGGGTAGAACACATTCAAATCTGTACAGAAATTGTCTCATTTTTCACACAGAACCTGAATTTTTGCTGGCATAAGCCCATGAAAATCACTGAAGCCACATGGACTTCCATGGGCAGCCTCCCTAGCAGAGGCAGAAGTTCATTATAAGAGCTAATGCCGTTCTTGTAACTTTTCCATTAGACTTTTCCATCCTATTACACTTGGCCAGCTCATTTGAAAAAAAAACTCATCTCCATGTTGGGCATTCACGTATTCATGCTGGGGTTGTTTCCTAATTTGCCTTCGCTCAGGAGCAAATTTGACTTGCTTGCTTTCATGCTTTTCCCCCCATGCTGTCAAATCTGAACTACAATACAATGATTTATCTGGGCCCTGAAGGGTTCCTCCAGCATGGGGAGCCATGAGTCAGGGAACACTCCTCAGAGCAGCAGCTGTTCCCCCGCTAGTTGCAGGACTAAGTGAAGGGATGGCAAAGAGCTAAGTCCCTGCTACCATCACTCGTGGCTAGCATATCAACCAGACTTGCAGCCAAAGGACCCCAGCTCTTGAGCTATGCTGAGTGCTATTTTGGTGGCTGCTTCAATGATTTTGCAACTTGGAAACAATTTACTTCCCTGAATTTAAAGATGATGAAAGACAGATCCTCCTTTAATTAAAAAAAAAAAAAAAAGGCAAAAATCACATTCTTGCTGGAGCAGGTCTGTACCTTTCAAGTGGTGGTGGTGTTTATATCATGAAACATTTTCTTTTCATGAGTGTACATCCTCTGGAAAACAACCAGTGAGAGACCAGAACCTTGACCACACTGGCTCTAGCAGACTTAAAGGGCCGCATAGCCTGTGACTGTTTATTCCTTTCCATCTCTAGTCATGCTTCCTAACAGTGCAACCCCTTCCTTCTGTTTTGTAGGAAGAAGATGATGATGGCCTTCCAAAGAAGAAATGGCCAACAGTAGATGCCTCTTATTATGGCGGACGAGGAGTTGGAGGCATCAAACGAATGGAGGTAATTAGATACCAGTTCATGTATGACAAGATCTTATTTGGGAACTGACCTGTGATATCCCCCTGCAACTTACCCAGAAACTCAGGAGGTGGGCACAAACTTCTTTAAGCTTTTGTTGTACATCTGAGCCCAGGTCATTTTTATATAGGAATATTTGAGGGCCAAACATAGATTCCTGAAGTTTAGGACCATCTTTTTCCTCTGGCACAGTAAGATCCTGGCCAGTGCCTGGAATACAGGAGCAGTGTTGCCATGCAAATTGCAAGGAAATATTTTTAGTTTTTCTGAAAACCTTCCCCACTCTCACATTTCCCATAAATCACAAATAAGTTCAAAGTTTGGACTCTAGTCTAGAAACAAGCTTCACAGCCTGTGCCAATATCTGTTGTTCTTCACCTTGTATTTGGGCACTGGGAAAACATGGACAAGGATCTAGTTATTACACCAGGGATGTAACTCTCTGCAGAAGCTACTATTGTAATATGCCCTGATGCCATCTTTTCAGGTGCGCTGGGGAGAAAAGGGCTCCACAGAAGAGGGAGCTAAGTTAGAGAAAGCCAAGAATGCCAGGGTCAAGATGCCAGAACAGGAATATGAGTTCCCCGAACCCAGGAACCTTGCAAACAACATGCGCAGACCTTCCTCTCCTCGGAAGTGGTACTCTCCCATCAAGGTAAGTCCAGTCCGGTGTTGTACTGCATAGGATTTTTCCAGGAGATCTGTATTAAGTGTTTTCACATCCAAGGCTAAGATGTAGAACTGCCCACAAACCTGTGATCTCAAAATGCTGCTAGAGTAGTTGTGCATGAGGGAGTCCCTCTGAACATGTGTCTAGGGAGGTGCTGTGGGGCAATGGGAATTTCCCACCAGGTTGATCAGGTTTTCGGGTTCCATTGCTTGCTTAGACCAGAATAAGGACCTGATCTCTTCTGGTGGCATAGCTAGCTTCTGTAAAGTGCTTACAGACTCAACGGCACTTCCAAGGGCACGGTCTTTAGTCCATGCTGCATATTGCCTAAGATGTGGGGAATAAATAGCATCCTCTTTCCTTAGAAAGAGGGGAGAAAATAGGAAGAAAATTGCTACTAAGTGTCATCAGGGAGGGTTGTCTTCAGCAAATCAAGGATTGCAGTGCGGCATATGGATGTCTGCCAGCAGGCGTGGGTCACAGGGCCAGGCTTGCTGCGGGGCAGCATGCTCAGCTTATGAGGACAGAATGCCCTGCAAGAAGCATTTGGCTGAGTTAGAGTGCCTCGGATGTGGAAGGTCAAATTCACACTGATATCGGGTCATGAGCAATGCAGAGCTGCACAACAGTTGCCCACAGGAACTGGGAAGACTCTTGTTCTCTGCCATCTGTCCCAAGGGCAGGCAGCTGTTCTTCAGTTTGTCTTCACTAGTACAAATGGTTGGCAGTGTACAAAACGGAAACAAGCAAGCAACTGAATAGTTCACTGAAGCAAAACTCTTCATTGCACATGTGAACGCTTCTTGTGGATTAAGAGAAACAAACCACACAAAACAGATACTAGCTGCATCATCCAGGGCATGGTACGAAGGCACTCCAATGTCAGAAAGCTAATCTTTTGCTTTCAGGACAGATTGAGCTGTCCTCAGGAAAGGAGGACAGCTTAACTACTGTATAACTACTCTAATGAAAGAAAAAGAAAATAATTCCATGCTCCCATTCTCAGGTTTAACTCTTTTGGGAAATGGTAATACTCTTCTCGTCTCTCTTCAGCCTGGGGCAGCAGACTGTAATTGTAGCATACATATACATATTGGCAGCAGCACTGTAGTTATCAGTCTCAGAAAAGACTAAAAATGCCCAATTCATATCCAAGTGCAAATCTTGCACCACTGGAGCTTGGATCTCATTTTGAAGAGTAGCAGTGCTGGTTAGGGTCTTAGAAACCCTCTACAGGCAATTTATCTGCAAGTAGTCTGCAAAAAGGGTGTGTGTAACATATGTAGTAAACCTTTTGGTGTATAGAGCTCACCTTAAACTTTATGCTGGGGAATGAGGAAGTGCCTCACTGCTGGAAAACAGAGGGTTTATTCTCCTGTTTTCTTCCTCCCCAGTAGCAGTCAATCTAGTCAGACATATTCTATTAGCTCAGTTATTGCAATGCAGTTATACTACACTGCAGTACACCCAGGTTTCCCTGCATTGTATCTTGTTACTGATCAGCTCCAAGGATTGCCCATAGGAATTTGGGCAAGTCATGTGTTTTGGCTTTCCTCAGTCATTGATCTTGCAGCTGGTTCACATCCAGTGATGGGAATGGCAAGGATGCACAAGGGAGTAAGAGTGGTTTCCGGAGGATACGGAAATGTGAGCCTCTTTGAAAATTTAGTCCAATGCCTTCTCTCTTTTCCCCCTTAAAGATTATCATCTAATAAACATAACCTACCAACAAGTCATTTGCAATTGTGTTATAATGACTTCAACATGTGTTCATGAAGGTTATTCATTCCCACAGTGGGACAGGTTAGAGAGTCAACTGTTTCAGTTCAGAGTGGGGAATGCAGTAAGCATGATCCCATAGAGTTGCTCCTTTGTTCCAAAATGCATTGCATTGTCATTTTGCATCAGTGCAAAGCATTTGTAAAACACAGTCATCCCATCTGAGAGATTTTCACTCCTACTGTGTGCTCATGGGAATGACCTCATCTAGCTGAGAGACACAGCTCAGTTGCTTTTTGCATGCTGCAATCAGAAGGGTGCACAGCACACAAAGCTATACTCTAACCACTGAGGAGCTGACAGAAATACTGATTTTTAGCACAAAGAGCCCTGAATACATGCTCAGGCAGCTGGAATCCATGTGGGTACAACTACCCAAGATCATTAGTTGAGAGCTGGGTCCTTTCCCATAGACGATACTGCTGAGTTTCTCCCCTCCTCCTTCACCAGTTCACACTGTTGGATTACAGCCTCAGGAGCCTTTCAGTTAATTTTCAGAGTTTACTCTGCATGGTAGGAAATCAGAGGAGTCAAGTTTGTTGCAGATCTGTGTCCCAGCTGGAAATTCTCCAAAGTTCAAGAGAGGCTTGGAGAAAAGATTCAATGTATGTAGGGTTCAAGTTCAGTTCTGACTAGGAACAGCTTTTGCTTCGTAACAGCAAGAATTCAGTTATAAAGGGGCCTACAAATATTAGGAGTATCTCATGGGTGTTGTATATTCTTATTTCTTTTTAAAATATCCGTCTTATCTACTGTTCAAATTGTATACAGTATGAGGGCAGTTCCAATCCAAGACCCCATATCCAAATGCTCCCAGAACTTTGGGGTGTTCCACATCTGGATAGTATTTAGCAGCCTGAGTCTGTCTGTAGACAAGAATTTACCTAATTATTAATTGCCACCACACCCCTTACTGAACTGCACCCAAAAAGACAGTGTATGCAGATGGGATAACTGCATCCAACACGTTTCCCCATGTACAGTCATGAGCACTCATCAGAAAGAGGGGAGATCATTTCTATGAAGCAGGGGTCCTGCTATTACTCTTCCTGTGCAGTAAAGAATTAGCAAAATTGGCAAAATTCATCAGCACTCTTGGCAGAAGCTCTTGTCCTGAAGATGTGAGCATACGAATATAAGTTTGCATTGTGTTATGCAGGGAAGCTATCACAGAGTCATAACAGGCGGAGGGAGGCGAGGAGGGGTAGCCTATTAGGTCATTGGGTCTGTACTCTCAGCCAAAGCAGGACTGCTAATTCGAATCTATCCTTCACTGCTTTTTCCAGTCTGGTTTTTAAAATAACATAGAGGCTTCCACCACTTTTCAGGGGGGAATATTTCACAGTCTACCAGACCTCACCCATAGGAAATGTCTCCTGATACTCAGCTTAAATTTTCCCTCATCCTCATGCTCCAAGTGCACTTGGCTCTTTTGGTTAAAGCAGATGTTAAATTTCTACCCACTCCACTGGACTTGTTGAAACACCTCTTCAGAAGGTAGATAAAATGCATGCAACAAACTACTTTAAAAAAGTCATTGGTAAAGGAGGAGGGCAAGGAATTAAATCTCAGGAACAGGGAACCAAGGTAGCTTGAATCTGACAAAGAGCCAGGAAATTCACATTTTAGGGCCAGTCATCTTGCTGGCCAACAAGCCTCCTTTTCTCCATGCAGCACAAGTGCCAGGCTTTCTACTTAGAATATTCTGCCTTTTTGCCAGTTTATCTGACCGAGTTTTTCTTCCATCTCTTTGTTACTCTTCCCAGAGTAACGTTTATAAGGTAGGTAGACAGCTGAGAGTGGATAGATTGATTTTTGAAATGCTCCAGAGATTTATTTGCTGCCAGTGTGGCTACTGACACTTAACAGATTGTGATTATTATTATTATTATTATTATTGTTATTATTATTATTATTTGCTGCTGCTACTTCTTAGCACAATACCAACTGGATTATCCTGCTTTTAAAGTATCATTTCAACGGTTTGAAAAGTCAGTGCAAATAATCCAATGAGAATGACAAGTCTGAAAACTTCTTAAGAAACTTGCCAAATCCTCAGTTCATCTGACAGAGGAAAGGGCTGCACAGATCATAGATGCAAGTGAAGGATTGTAAAGGACCGTGCCTTTCATTTTAATTTGGTTTGAGGCATGCTCCCTGATACAGCCAGCCACACAGCTCGGTATGCTTTGGTTTGGTTAGCAGCTTTCTTCCTATCTCTATTTCTACCTCTGCTTTTATCTACCTGTCTACCTAGCTACCTCTCCTTTCTACCTTCTCAGAGCATTTATAGTACTTGTTTGACTTCAAAAGGACCACTATCAGTCTCTAAAAAACAATGCAGAAGGGACCACAAGACAAGGCTAAACTCACTGTTCACCCACAAAAACTCACATACAGGACCTGCCTCAAGGCTGAGGTTGAAGCAACAACTGGTGCTCTCAGGAAGAAACCTCAGGTGAATCCTAAGTGGAGGGTACTGAAGCGTTTACTAAGCCATGTGTTCCTGGCATGTTTTCTAGCCTTTGTCCCTCCTGTCTTTATTTACAAAGCTGACGTGGCACAGCTTCCTTGCTAGAAGAGGCCCAAGAGCAGCTTGGATTTATAGGCAGCTTACAAAACTGCCTCTAACTGACACCACCAGATACCAGGTCTTAGGAGCACTCTAGGTGTCAGGTCAGTCACTAGACCAGGGTCAATACAGCAGTGAATTAACCATTAATCCAGGAAGAGAACACATTCATGTTAAAGCAATGGCTGAAACTAAGCCCTCCTTCATTTGTCATCTGCCCTTATTGTTTCTCCTTTCTGAACTTCATATCCAGTAGAACTCAAAGCTTTATTTGCCTCCAGACCTTTTTTTCCTCCAAGCGACCTTGCGCTTCAGTTGCAAAGGAGTTCCCAAATACAGAGACACAGCCCACCCACGTTTATATTTCCAAGTGAATGCATTGCCATTTTCATTTCTTCAGCCAACATCATCCTTTCCATGATCCACTCTCCCTCTCCTCCACCCAGATGTCTCAGGCAGACCCTGAAGCTCCACTGAGACTCTCAAAGATGGAGCTTTTGGCTTTTCCCAAGAAATCTTGGTAGGCTCTTGGAAATTAGGACTGCAGAGTAAAAAGGACTTTCTCGTTCCATGGAAAGTTGTAATTTTCCCTCTGTTTTCCTAAAGGAGAAATGGAAGAAAAAGCTACTTATTTCTTAAGTTGTCAGAGGGGACAGGAGATCAAGAGCTTCAACCAGCTCTGATGTAGGGGGAAAGATGGATTGGGATAGACAGGGATGGCTTTCCTCAGGTCTAAGAGGTTGTGCTGTCCAAATGCCGAAGAGTCTGACAGAGGAATTTCTTGCTTCTTCCTTTGAGAATTACAGGCTTTCCTGGCTCTCACAGTAGGAAGTCTTTTCTCCAGTATCCTATGGAAACAAGATCTATGCAGTCATTCTGTGTGTCTGTCTGTCTCCACCCACGTGTCCCTCCAACTCCCAAATAAGCTTTGAACCATTGGCTCAACACACCGGTTGAGGAATATAGGTCTCAAAGAGGATTATGACCCTAATGGTTTCTTGAAAAGGGAAGAGAAAGCCTCTGTGTCCCCCTGAAAGGAAGAGTATACATTGAGTGCTTTGGGTCTTTAATTAGATAGCAGAGAACCAGGTCATAGAAAGACCTTACAAATACCCTGGCTGTCAGGAAGGTCTCACCTTCACAGACGCTGAAGTTTACTATCAGCTACGAGACCCAAGCTCTCAGGAAAGCAACCTTCCTTACTGTTAATGAAGCTACTTGCTCTTTTCCCACCATCACTGCAATATTCAGCTTACACTTCCATTTGCTTAATTTTGTCCCATTATAGTTATATGAGACAATTCTGCTATCGTAAAATTTTTGTAGCCTTTATTTCCAGGAAAGAGGTAGCAATCATACATGAGTTTCTGAGTCCAGCCAGGGGTAGCTAGGTCTCTGGGTTTGATCCTCTCAACTGCAGGAAATCATTTTGTACCAAGGGACAGCTTTGTACATTCTGAGTAGCTTGTCTCCATCTCTGCAGATACAATAAAGTTTACTATTACTGGTAGGAGTTTCACTCATGGTGCCTGCTCTATTATCATAGCATTTGTAGCATTCAGAACAATACTAATGGAAAACTTAATAAATACTGTCTATTGTTAACCTTCTCAAGAAACTTTTACCCATTTCTGGTTATCATGCACTTAACAGACCAAGAGTCAAATGAAGTTAACATGAAGAGAGTTTGATAAATTAATCTTCAGCTTGTAATAAATCTGTAGCATTCCACTGAGGCAGCCAACATGCTGCACTCATGTAAACCCTTCTGCATATCTCGCAGAAGCTGAATTCATTTTGAAAGTGAAACCCTGGCCAATTAGAATGGGGATATAGCAGGGAATCCTTCAGCAGCAGATGTATGTTTCAGAGCAGATGATTCAGTGGAATTTCTATATTGCAGAGCCCTGTGCTGCTCCTTCTGGCCTCCTTCAGCTCATTTGGAAAATAACCACAGGCTTGGCATTTTGTGTCACTGCTGAATTTCAATCAGGAATGAATGCTTTGTTGCATTGCAGAGAAGCATTGTGGGAATGGCAAGGAGGGCCCAACCCCACATCTCAACCAAACTTTCTGTCAACAAGAGATTTCAACACGTTGGGTTTTCAGCAAAACCCTTCTGGCTCTGTGCACGTGCACACATGTGCATTTGGGTACAGGCTGTTGGGTATGAGACCACACAGTGAGGCAAACATCTTGTCAAAACAAGTGCAATGTGTTGAGAGTGGCATCTGTAGGGCAGCTGACACTGAGTCATAGGAATGGAGGACTTTGAAAGATGTGTGTTATTACCTGGAAAAGGTGCAAATATTAACTGACATATAGGGGTGGGACTGGGGAGTTTGTGTGAGACCCAGTAACCTGACGCTCTCTTGCTAACATGTAGCTGACATGAAAGATTAAGTGGGTCATCACACAGCACCTAGCTGTGACTCAGCTCTCTTGGCTGTGTGGAGAGGCAGGTTTTTTATTTCTAGTATGTCACAGTGGTCACCCAGAGCTAGAGGCAAGCCACTCAACCAGCCAAAGGAGGAGGCTGAATAGTTAGGAAATGCATCATATAAAGTCACCTGACCGCTTTCTGCATTGATTTAGCATTTTGCTAGCAATGATGTCACGAGCTGAGTAGGTATTAGACTCTCTCTCAGCACAGGAGGTCTCTAAGTCACCTATTACCTTTGGAGATTTTTCAGAAGAATATGTAAAGGCTAGACACATGAATACTGTTGGCTGTCAGACACACCTGCTTATCCAAAAGCCTCTTCCTTTGCACTTGCAGAAAGTTTGGAGTGAGTTTCTGTGAGAGAAAATGTTGCTCTCCAGCATCTTGTATAGGCACAGGAAATGATTAAGTAAAAAATGTGTAGGTCTAAGCTGCATTGTCCCAGCACTGCACTTTGCACAATGCACTTATTCTTGCACAGAAGATAACACTGTGTTTCTTTTGATTGCAGGGGAAATTGGATGCTCTCTGGGTCTTGCTGCGGAAAGGTTATGACCGTGTATCTGTGATGCGCCCACAGCCAGGAGACAAGGTACTGTGCCTCAAAACAAAACTTTTTTTTTTTTTTTTTTTACAGCTAGGGAAAAATAAAATCCCTCTAAAGTTTCTGACTGCCTTTACCTACGGAACTGAAGGCAGATACTCACAACAGCTTAGAAACAAAAATTCAGTCATGTCCATCAGCTTTGTTTGCAACTGCAGTTCGTGCAGTTTGACTGATACAGTTTCAAGTATGAAAACTGTCCAGGTGCCGTGACAGAAATACTCATTGATGAGCCCTTCATTAAAATCTTACATTCTGGAATAACATTCTGAACATACACATAAATATATATATACACTTTGCTACATAAATTTAAACTTCATGAGCACTTTCACAAAGCAAATTTTGCAGAATGAGGTTTGGACTGTTGTGTGAGAGGGAGAAGTATTCCCATATATTTCTAGTAAAAACTGGGTTCGTGCAAATTTCTATCTGTTAATGTGTGCTTATGGGTGGAAACAGAAGCCATTGAAGTGAATGGACTAATGTCACTTTACAGGAATGATACTATCTATGACAGCAGGATACTATAGAGCTACCACTCATCTCCAAGGTATTAATCTCCTCCTACTCAGTGGAATTAAATGTCTAGGTGCTGCCTAAATAATTTCAGGACAGTTATTCCTGAGTATCTCTAGAGGTACCCAGCTGAGCAGTGAAGTGGCCAACACACACTCATATGTTGTGTTCAGCTCTAAGCACCCAGCAGACACGCAGAGACTTGCAGCTGGAGAGTGAGAGGTGCACCTGAGCTTTGCCAATTTAGTCTGTGATCAAGGTACACAACATGGGTGAATTGAAATCCCCATGGTAGCCATAAGACATCCCCTAACTCCTTGCAATTTAGATAGTTACACCCAGTTGCCCAGGGTTGTTCCCAATCCAAGGGTGGAGATGCAACATTTCTCTGAGCTTCTGTCCATATTCACCTTGTGGTGAAAAATGTCAGTTACATTAATGTCTTACGTGGTCAGTTTACACATCCCTGACATAAATCAACAAAGGAGCTTGGAGTTGCTTCAGGAATATATTTGGCCCAAAGTGTAAGTAACTGTGTAGCACTGTGAAGGCTTCAAGAAACTCAACTGCACATGAAACAAAACGTAATTTTTTGGTGGAGAATCATAGTTCTGTAGAATTTGGCTCCCTGTAAGGTTTTCCATTGAATGCAGGACCAATGAAGTTTTGTGAATAAAAAGGTATAATATTTTATTCCTTTAGGGGGAAGATTTCCTAAAATTTCTTCACTGAGTGTGACATTGATTTCTGGGAGAAAAGTTCATAACATACAGATTGCTAATGCCTGGCAATTTTCCCACAGAAATCATGGTTTGAAGAATGCCTATTCTATGAATAATTTTTTTGACTTGACAAGCTAAGATTATTTACATGAAAGATGTCACTTCTATTTATGCTAGGGAAAATCCAGAGCAGTTTAACTGAAGCTGATATAGTTAACAGCAATTTATATTAGTGCAACTGACAGCAAGCTCCATCCCTTTTTGGTGATGTATCTCTTAGACATGCAGTTCTGTGTCCTGTCAGCATAAGTAATAGTAGAATTAGCCCATACAGGTGTTCTATGATCCAGCCTCGAAGTAAATAAAGCTCTTTATGATTCTGCTGTGCTATAAAGGATCTCTGACTTCGGTGCAAGTATAATTTAGTGTGAAAGAGAGGCTCGCTGAAAACACACTGAGGCTTATAGCTGCTAAAATACCTGTTTCTCTCCAGCTGATTCCTGGAAGACTTGCAAATATTTGGGCACTTTCCTGTGTAGATATGAAGTGCTTCTTGGACTTTCTGCGATGGTAGACTGCTCTTAGAATGTTAGTTTTCCTTCATGTAAACAAAACTATGAGCCTGAGCGTTTGTTGCCTGTGAATGACGTGTGACCCTCTTGATGTTTTTAATCACTTTCAGACTTAAGTGAGCAGTTTATGTTTATTCCTTTGCAGTAGTGACATAACTACCAGGTGATGTCACTCCCAACAGTACAGGCAAAACCAATATGAGAACTCACTGTAAAACACTGAAATGACATTCATTAGTTTACACAGCTGAAATGGCAGAATTAGGCAGGGTTTTCCCCTTCCCTGTTCAGCAAAAATGTGGGGCTTGTTTCCCTACACCAGATTTAAAGTAGGGAGAAGAATCTAGCTTTCAAGCACTGGCTTCAGCTTTGAGATTTCTGAGTCATCTCCCATCTTGCTCTAGACATTCCCCATGATTTGGATGCTGGTTTTAGTCTGTCATACTTCACTTTCTCCTTTGTAGATGTAGAAAGTGATTTTACCAGAGCTGGGCATTAGGAAGGTTGGCTTTACAACATTTAGAGGCTTCTGTGAAAGGGACTGAGAGGGAATGAGGCAATATTACTGTTAACTGAACTACCACAATCTACAATTGTGCCTTGGGAGACAAACTAGTCAGAAAGAAAAGCAAAAGATTGCAAAAATAGTTGAAAAATTTGCACCTCACAAAACAAGGAAACTCTAAGCCCTATTTGATCCCTGCCAACCTCCCTCTATTCTTCTCTGTGGCACTGTTCTTCTAAGAGAAATTTAAATGCATGTCCAAACCTTAGGATACAAATGCTGCATGATTCAGGTTACCTTAAGGCTAGTGGCTTCTCCTAGGTCAGCAAACATCAAATATTATCTCATAAAACACGTTAGTGTGTTGGTGTGATTGGAAACCCAGTGGGAAGGTCAGTGCTGAATTGATGGGGACAGCAGCATGGAAACATCTGCCAGTGTTGAATGCAGCTGTCAGTGCCTTCAATGCAGATAGTCCTGAGTCAGTCTGAACAGTTTGCTTTCCTTGCAAGAAAAAATATCGAGGAAAACGAGCAATTCCACAGAAAATATTTTGTGAAATGAAACCTGTGTCTGTAGGACAGTGTTGCAAAAGAAAAGCATTGGATGTGTTGCACTGAAATGATGGGAAATTTCTACCCATGAAAACAACTGTGTGGCCAGAATCCCCTGCCAGGGAAGTCCAGGCTGGTTTTGATGAGCTTGGATCCAATCCCTGCCATTAGGTTGGACACTTTTCACCAGTATCACAATGAGAGGGCCTCTGGATTACTTATAAACACAGCCCTTCCTCTGAAGTGGATGTTTGATAATGTAAGTTTAATAACCTGTTCATCATTTCCTTCATCCAACCTGGGACATAGTTCTTGGCATCTCTCCAGCTTGCAACAACACTCACAGCAACAGCATTTCAACCCTTTACTGTCCAAAGACAGGACTGTTTTTGTGATGGATGCATGGCCTGTGCACTGGGTCACTTAGTAGGCACATTTATACACCAAGCACACCTGTATTTGGTGTACATACACACCAAGCACATGGTATGTCTGATGGCTGACAGCTAGTGTGAGGAGGGTGTCTTTTGACACAGTGCTCTGAGATATGGCACGTCACCTCCTTGACCTGGTATGCAGACTGAGGCCAACTGGCTGTATCCAACAGGTTTAGATCTTCCTAGTGCAGGACATGCTGAAGAACAGCACTGTGGAGAACATTCATACCCAGGCAACCCTGCACATTCACACGCACACCCCTAGATGCTCTTCCAGCCACGTGTTTCTGGTGTGGGGTTTGCTAGCACTAAAGATTAGCCAGCAGGGTAGAGCTGTAAGAGTTGTTTTGGCAGTGGTGAGCTCAGCTATAAATTCCTGTGGCCTCTCCTTGTGATTCCGAATAGCCCTTTTGGACCAGGCAATGTGGACCAGGGGCAGAGCAAGGACAGACTTGGTCCTCACCAGGATGCAAAACCTTCAGTGGCAGGTCTGTGGGCTTTCATAGCTGTCCACTGGCAAATCTGGATTTGATTCTGTTCTACTGGGAAGCGTAGTTAAAGGAGTGCTCTACCCAGCTCGTCAACAAAGGGGGCCCATCAGAACTGGTACTGACGACTCCAAGCCAGTCATGTGGTTTTAAAGTGGAGGCACAGCTGGTTTGAAACTCCAGCCCTGATGCACTGGCGTAAACCCAGCCTTGCCAATTGCAGAAGACAGGAAGCTTCAGGCAGTCAGATGCAGGGCTTTGAGGTATTGCTGCACAAGGCAGGGCACCTTCAGCTTTCCAGCTTTTTCCTGACTGCCTAACTTCATCCCAATGCCATCCTTTCACAGCATGCTGTGGTGCATGCTGTCTGCTGCGCCATAGGGGACCAGGTCACCCATCACTCTTATCCCAGGTCCTCTGCAGGAATGCTAGGCAGTGGAGGCTGGGCTGGGCACTCTGGTTCGTCTATTTGGCAGTCACCTAGAGGAGTTTCAGACTAACTAGCTCAGTTTCAATCGTACTGTGCAGTCACTCGGTGCAGACTTCACAACACAAGCTGAATAAATACTCCAGAGTGGCTTAGCAGCAAACTAGCATGCCCATGCTGCCAGCTACATACAAACTGCCAGCCATAGCAGTCTTTACAGGATGGACATGCCCTGGGAATGAGAGAACCAGTGATTAGCAAAGCATTGTACAGTAACCAGCAGCCTCAAATGAAGCCACCAGATTAAAAACCCACCACATGATGCATTCTCAGGCTAGATAAATATTCAAAGCCTTGCAGGCAAAATTTATGGCTAGTAAAGAGTAGCCTGAAATTTGCAGATGGGAACCTTTGACCATATGATATTCCTAAAAATTACAAAGAGGAGCTGTTTTGAAAGCAATTTGTACCTCTTTCCGTCTCTTTCCTGAAGAAAAGAAGGAAGCAGTTTTCAGACTCTTGGTGGTGTCAAATGGGCACCTTAATTCACCCACTGGTCCAACATAATAAAGCAAAGCCAGATGAAAAATAACTGAAAGGCATATCTGTTTGCTTTGGAGCCTGAAAAGGAATTGGACTTAATCCCAGGGTTACATCATTTTCATATATAAGCAATCCCTTGCTATAATCAGTTACTTTATCCACTGCCAGCACATTAGCTGAGCTGTTCAAAAAGATCACTTGCATAGAATGAAACATGGATTCAGCTTCAAACCTTGTGTTGACTAATTGTTACTGTTTATTTGCTGTAGCCCACGCAGCTTCCTAGGTACCATACAAATTGTCAAGGAAGACATCCCCTGCCCTGAAGTTCACATTAGTCTGTAACAAGACATTGGTTCGAGGGTAGTAATGACTAATAAATTTGCAATTTATATACATTGCAGTGAATAATGTAGGGACTGTGGCTTAGATTCCAGTCCTCCTCCTCTGTGTGACCTCATTTCTCATGTCTTTGCCTATTGTCTGTTCATGCGCTGAACCCTCTAATCAAGGTTGAGATGCCTTGTTCTAGGACTGTGTCTTCACTGCAAAAGCTACAGTTACAGAAATAACTGACTAGTAAGTGCTGGTTACAGAGTTAGATGTTTCTGGGCAACAGAGGGCTGAGACCTCTTCAAGGAGGAATGCCAGAAAAGATGCCAGCCCATAGCGTGGCAGCAGTCTGAGCCAGAGTCTTACCTGACTTTGACGACCGTAGCTCTGTGAAAGCTATGGCTGTCAATATCAGCAACAGGTCCTGATCAGTATGTTGTATCTGCAACAACCGGCCACGTTTGCCAGAGCAAACCATGAAGCAAACTTTGGTCTGGTTTGCAGAAGGCTTTTAAAAATGCATCGTTTGTTCCAAAGCAAAAGGAAAAGAGAGGGATGTTCAGGACCTGTTTTGAAGTGCACCCAGAGAGGCTGAGATGCACAAAAAGGTTGTGAAATTCTTTTTTTGGAGTCAAACCTGGAAATGGTCTGAAGTTACCAACAGACACAGATGTTTCCAATAAGGCAAGGAAGTCAGAGTCACATGGGATTCCTGTGGTCTTCTCACATTTTCAAGAGACTAGGTTTGCATTCTTGTCAGCATTAATGAGGTTATTTTTACATTCAAAACATCATCAGATAGGGGTGATGTAAAAATATATATATTTTTTAGAAAACTTTATAGCTTTTACCGTGGAGTCATGGAATGCTTGTTTGTGCACATTGCTCACTAAGCACAGGATCCAAGTAATTAGTGTCTCTTCGAAGTGTCAGTTGCATTTCCTTGATAAACATTGTTCTGTCAGGAATTTACGAGGAGATTATTAAAATGTGTTTCAAGCTCAGACTTGGCCAGGAACATCTCAATCTAGGAGGAAATTATGCTTTAAATTTTTATTGCATTGCATTAATTGAATTTTTGTTTTGTGTTTGTATAGGTAAATATAGATATAGCTGGGTATATTTATGGAGAAAAAGTATAACAAAACCATGTGTAATTATGTGTAAAGATGAATCCTACCTAAATTAATGAAGATGCAGGGAGAGGAGCTTTTTCCAGAACTAATATAGTTTTGCAAGTTTACTGGTGAAATCACATAAGGTCATATCTTGTTAGATCTCAGTGATATGGTTCTGGTATAAATTGTGGTTAGTTATGATGAGAGGATGAGGCTACAAAATACTTTAAAATATCCCCATTAGAGTAATCACAATTGTTCTTTTTACTTGTCACTGGAAGAAGTGACAAAGGAAGAATGCGTGTGTGTGTGTATGCATGTGCTGACATAAAAAATTGATCTTAATATAAACAGAACAGTCAGAGTATGAAATAAGACGAGTTTACAGCCAAATTGCATGAATCTTCACTACAGAAAAGCACTGTTTTTTAACAAAAGCTTACAAAACTCCCTCTGCCCTACTATCACACTAATGGTTTTATATTACAGTGAAATGCCAAAACCTCAAATTAACTTGATTTCAGGCTTCGCTGTGAATGTTTTGTGCATCTTAAGGAGTTCAGATGACCACTCTGGATTATATCAGCCATTCATCCCAAATGACCATTTTTTGTGAAGGGCCCGATTCTGCAAAGCGAGTACTTGCTCCTGCATGTGAAGTCCCACTACGTTTCTGGAGAATCACCGGAGCATGCGCTCCAGTGCTGATGACCGGAGGCCTACCTCTACCTCTACATCTGTGTAACAGGGGACAGCAAACAGCTGTCCAACCCTAGCCAACAATGGTCTGGAAGTCTTAAGCCTAGAGATAGATATCTCTTAATTTGTATCCTGCTATTATAATTCTAGATCTAAGATGTCCAACTGAGCTGGAGATTTGTGGGCTACTCTCATATGGCAGCAGAGAGATCTGAGGTTTGGGCACTAGACTGGGAGCTGAAGCCTAGAGTCATTACAGTCTCTGCCACGGGCAGACAGAGTGACCTTGACCAAACCACTTAATCACCTTCCGTTTCTCAGAGGCTTTTCCTGTCCTCTAAATGAGCCTAATCCAATGTATTTCCTTTCCCAAAGCATTTGTGAAAATGAAAGCTGAAACTCGGTAATAAAATTTAAAGGATTTTAAAGCAACAGTCATGGCTGTGGGCAGGGATAGCTGTATTTGCAGCTATGTGTATACGTTTGCACAGTGGCCTGTGGGTTCACGTGGTTACAACATGGTGCTAATGGTACAGAGATTCAGGGTTTGGAGGTTCAGGTCTGTACATTCTAGACCTGTATGATGCTCAGATAATTTGAAGTAGAAGTCTGGCAGTGTTTCTTACATGGTTCATTTTTCTTTTGCAAGCTGAGGCGTTACAAGAAGAAACTCAGCGGGAACTGGGAGCTAGCTTTGCCAAGTCTGTCCACATGCCATCTTTGGCACCTGTGTCAGGAGTTGACCTGTTTCAGCAGACCATGATTCTCACTCAGTTCATGGGACAGCCCTCCTGAGCATTCTTAGCTGAGTGAACAATGATCATTGTGTCTAAAAAAAATGCAGAGGAGCTAAAAAGCAGCCTGAATCATTACGACATTACAGTAAAACTTCCTTCTTCTCTGTCTCTTCTTATGCTTTGGAAAACCTGGAAAACCTTTAATCTGCTGCATGCAATTGGGTATTTCACAAGGGAGATTAGCATTGGCTGCTGTGCCATTTGAGGAATGTGAATGTCTTTTTATTTCTGGCAAATTCAAACTCAGAAAACAAAGTCTCCTTTCCGTGACTTCCCCTGTCTTGTGGAGAAAGCTGTGTACTTGCAAAGACCTGTTTGAGAAATAACTAATTGTCTTTCACTCCCACACAGTGCTGAAATGGAAGGAAATTAAATCTGAACTAAAAAGAGAGGGACAGTGCTGCCACATAGCCTGGGGCCTTGCTCCTTGTTTGTCATAGCGGTGTATTTATATGCTCCAGGCATCAGCTTAAATCAAACCCATTGTGCCAGGTCCTGTACAGATGTAAAATAAAACTGGAATCTCAGCCTTGTTTGAGGTAAGGGGCAAGAGCAAGTATAGACAGATACAATGAGAAACACTGAGACAATGTGGCAGTACTAATTTATTTGAATGCTAAACAGTGGATCTATACCACCAGCTGGAATCATCTGTTAATGTAATTTAAATCTTCATTTAACCACAAGGAACAACTTTTCTTGCTAGTTCATTCTCCCTCAGCACATCTCCCATGCAGCTTGCAAAGAAGGAGCAGTGCAGAGTTCTAGGCAAAACTGAATATGTATGTGCATGCATGCATGTACGTGTGTTAGAGCCTGGAGCAGGCACTGCCTCTGGAGATGGGGCCATAGGAGGGGGAGAGTACAAAACTCTTGCTGGGTCAGAGCAATACCCTTTTGGACTAGTGGGACAGGGAATTAGACTGTCAGGTGTGTCTAACTGTGCAAAACTTGCAGAATATATTTTTGTTTGCCAGAGGACAGATGTCTAGGTAAAAGCACTTAGATGGTGATGTGGATTTCTCCACCTAACTCAGTACCACTTCCCCTCTTGATACAAAGGCAGGTGCTTGTGTTTCCACTCTGGTTCCTCTTCCCCCCCGCATCCTCCCTAGCCCCAAGCATACAACTGCGTTTTGCTCCTCTGAGAAACTGTATGAAACAGGGTTTGTCCAGATTTTAGTACAGCACTGAAACCGTCACAAGTGCTGAGCTTTACTGTAAAGAATGATTTGAATTGAGGCAAGAAATTAGCCTACTTAAGTGTTGACTTGAGATTTTCAGAGCAGTGAGGGACTGGGCAGGCTCTCTGCTTGGAGGAGATTCCTGTGTGGGGCTCATGGCAAGGGCAGCCTTCAGTACAATGAGCTGAGAAACAAAAGAGGTTCCTAGTCTGCTTTAAAGAGCAGAAGGCAAAACAAGCCAATGGAACACCATAGTGCAAACTTTCCTCTGCATGGAGTGACTAGTTCTGCAACTGTGGGGCAAATGAAATAACTACTGGAGTAAAACCCTTACTGGAGCAGTGCAGTGCTAATAATGCTATGCTATGGGGGTAGAATTGCAGAACCCAGGAGACCAGATGACAGAAAACTGGCTAGGTATGTAAATTCTCACAGAAAACATTGCAAATTTCTTCAGTAGGTGTTTAGGTTCTTAGAAATCAGTAAAAACATAGGAAGTGAAACTCTTATAACAGAAATAAGAGGATTTTGATGCAGAGAGAATCACCTTGTGCCAGATGTCTAGAAAACCCATCTCTCCTGTGCATGTTTCTTGCTGAGTGAATGTTGATGTTGCATTTGTGTTGTGTGCCCCCATGCAGCTTCCAGCAGTGGGCTGGACTTACACTTCTTATGGGAAAACAAAGTCGTTGTTTCCTGTGGGATTGCAATAAATTCCTAAAAATAAGCAGCAGCCCCAGCTGAAAAATTTGGACTGTCTCTGGGTCCATCTGCACTGAGAACTTGTGAGGGGAACCCTAGATCTTACATCAGTGATCAGAGGGCCCTCAGAGACTTGCGAGGCACGCAAAGCCACCCAGAAACAAAAGGACCGACAGCAGATGCTTCACCTGTAGTCCAACACACAGAAAGGGATGACTTAAACTACAGCTTAGTTCAATCCTTGGCTTTCCTTGGTCAGGCCCCCATCCTGGATGTGAAAGCACGTGGTACCTGCAGGACCCTGGGCAAATATCCTGCACAAAGTGCAAGAAGAGCAAACAGTGTCAGACTGAAGAGTTAGGATGGAAGTTGTGAAGACAAAGGCACAGTGAATCTAGGAGTGGGACAGTCAGTAGAGTGGCTCATACCATATCAGTGTGTCACACAATAGACAAGTTGAAGCATAACATTGGTAGCATTAGAGCCACACCTCTCTGGTCAGCTGTCCCTGGCATTCCACATGTGTGAGTTCTAATAACTGCAGAGCCCTGCTTCCTGATCTTGTTTTTGTTAATACACATACAAATTCCAAACATGTAAGAGGTATTTCAGAAGAGCCATAGAGAGACGTGGTGGTGCATGGCAGGGCAGCAACCACCGTGGGCGGGTAGCTAGTGTAACTCCAGCTGGCCTTGTGCTGCTCTATGTAACACTGTTCTGCTGCCAGGGCTTCAGTTCTCCCTCCTACCTCTTCTTTAACTGTTGTCCCACTGAAGCCTGCAGGTACTGTGCCGTGTGTGCCACCACTTGCCCAAGGCAAGTGGATGTGCAAAGCCCTGTCTCTTTCAAAGAGGAGTGCAGGACTCTACCAGTAATGAAGAACCCCTTCCTGTATGTCCCTACAAGCAGTAGGCACCTATACTTCGTAAATCATGGTCTACGTCCCACCTTGTACCACCAGTGACTTACAGACCACGGGGAGCACAATAGCAATTTATTTCAGCATTAGTACCAATGATTGGTCGTCAGCCATTATCAGGTTCATGAGGAACTGTAAAGCCCGTTAAGTATTGCTGGCACACAGGAATACTGTTTTTAACTTAAGGCTGCGTTATTAGAGCTATATAAAAAAAACCAGAAGGAACGTAGCAGTTAGCCTGGGCCTTTGCTTGGAGTGCACAAATCCAATGAAAACATACCCAAAGCCGTAATTATTTGTTCATAATTGGATACTGAGGAGCAACTTCTGCCGCACAAACCTCCAGTGAGTTCACTGAAAGTCATGAAATCTGTTTCATTATAGAGTAGCCAATATGGGGAAGGCTAGGTACTACTAATTAACTATGAACATCACAAAGCACATGAGCAAAATGTATCATTCTGGAAAGTCCCCTGGGTCCTCTCATTTTGAATTAGGATTCTATTTTAGAGATGAGGAAATTCAGATTTAAGGTTAATTGTCTGATTTCTTACAATGGTGTTTCAGTGTCATGAATAGAAACCTCCTCCTGAAACAAAGAACAGAAACCAGGAGATATGATTTCAAATTCCCCT
The DNA here is from genome assembly GCF_964188355.1 of Buteo buteo. Classification (NCBI taxonomy): domain Eukaryota; kingdom Metazoa; phylum Chordata; class Aves; order Accipitriformes; family Accipitridae; genus Buteo; species Buteo buteo. The sequence goes on from NC_134182.1 coordinate 42,830,345, forward strand.
GCTTTAAACACTAGATCACATTCCCTTTTCAGACTTGAGAATAGAACTAGCTGTGTGGACTCCCAAGTCACCCCCCCCACGCCTATACGTTGCTATGTAGGCACTTGCTTAATGATTCTTCTTTCTGCAGACTCAAAAATGCACAGGCGCTAATAAGGAACTATTGTTTAACCCATTATTAAGTCTAAGCTAGCAGAGTTCTATTGATAGGTTGCAGAGCTTGAGAACAAAATTGTAACCTTTTTGCACATGCTATTGCTGTGTGGTTTTCCATTAATAGCCATGGAAAAGTTAACCTAAACACTAGCTCTTTTTTCTGGAACTAACAGCTCCAAAGCCAAAAGCCCAGTGATATGCTCATCAGCTTGCAGGACTACTGCAAAGCAGACTGCTCGTTACTGTAAAAGCAAAGCACAGAGCTGGCTCTTGAACTGCTGGACCTCTGTGTCTGAAGCAGGGAGTACCCAGCTCATAAAGGGCAGCATCCCAGTCCAGGGCAAAATTTACCCTAGACGGAATTACAAGGTTATGCCTTTAACATTGACAGTCAGAGATCTGCCTCAGAAGCCGAGGCAAATCTAGCAAACAGGGATGGCAGGGATGGGAATTATTTCTCACTAAACACAGGTAGGACAATATTCAGCGGACAGTAATTCCTGTTTCCTCGAGCCATTATCACTGCCCTGCACAGGGTAATTTTCCCGAGTCATGTAACATGAAAACAGCCATTGAGTTGTGTTCTTGTCGTGCTTACATCGTGGAAGATCCTGTCCTGAACCATGCTTTGTCTTCTTTGCTCAAAGACAAATTGCACCCAGAGAGATCCTCCCCAGATCACTGATTTCTGCAGGCTGCAAGATCCTGCAGGCTTGCTTTTCCTCTCCAGAGGGATGTTTACCACTGCCCTTGATTAGTTGTTCCAGTTATCACTACCAAAAGAATGTGTTTCATTTTTGATTTGAATTTTTCTCTTTTCCTCATACCCAGTATGCTTTGTTATTCAACATCCAGATGAAAGATTACAGTCCTGTGTGAGGCAGTGTCTTTGATGTGTCACTCAGCATTTCTCCAAGACTAGCTACCTCTTTCCAGAAAGACAATGGGAAGAATGACCAGATCTTCCTGGAAATGACACCCATCCCACAGTGTAAATAAGCCAAAACTAGCTCCTGCAAAAGTAATCAGGCCTGTTTGCTGACATACAAATGCCCACTCATCACTGAAAGAGCCACACTCCCGAACTCCGGCATGAGCCAAAGATTGAGGCTATTAAGCTCATTCCCACGCTCGAGTTTGGCAAGGTAGAAGCCTATATCATCTTGTTTCACTTTTTGGAGGAGTTTGCTCTGAATGTTTTCTTTTCAGTAGGTTCCCCAGCTGGTTCAGTCCTGCATAATGTAGCTACAGATATCAAGAACTAGAGGCTGGCAGAGCAATGTGTATTATCTGAGTTGTGGTAGTTCTGAAGAGCCAGGCACAGACAAGAAGTTATGAGTAAGCTTATGAGTAAGATTTCAACTGGAGGTTGAATTGGCAGAACCACTCTTTGTACTGTGGGGCCCTCAGATGCACAGTGCTATATACATAGGTATATGCAAGCTTTAGTCATAAGCAAACATGACTGAGCTGATATTCTAAATAAGCTCTTATTTCAAATTCTGTGAAAGATCTGCGAAAGTTGCAATACTTCATGGTGTTTGAAGTAGTTTATTCTTCAATGTATGCTGCTTTGGGGTTGCTTGAATAGAACAGGATCATATAAATACAAATACAAACCATCGCTTTAACATCTGAATAGACCAAACCATATCAAGGCATCAAAGAAAGTTAGGTAGTTTTTTTCTGCTTCTTTTTTCCTTCTGAATTTAGACAGGATGCTTGTCTGCAGTGTAGGAAACTGCCTCTGATATAATTGGAGTTCAGTGGCCATGTGTAAGATTACTCATCACTAGTTTCAATAACGTGTTTATCATTCTCATTTGGGGTAAATCCCATCTCCTTACTGGCTTCAGAAGGAAACGCCATTTTGTACCACTCTATTCCTGTGAGTTAGAAAGTCAAATATAGTATGGTATATAATACTGAGAGCCCACAGAAAACTCTGGATCTTGCTCCAAACTTTACCACTCTGCAGTATTTTTCACAAGGTCTTTTAAGGTAAACCATAACAGTGCATAGTTTTCAGTGCTGCCTCTGCAATAAGAGACCAGGTTATTAGACCCCTGTTGGAGCGATGATCTTATCAATGGAAGTCTTCCTCTTAATTTTGGGATAAAACAGGTCAAGCCTCCATTTTATTCTCTATTGAGTGGCCAAGGTGGCAGGAATGGTAGGTTTTATGAGCAACGCTGAGTTCTAGGCTCTGTATTTAGTAATGAGACACAGATGGGAATGGTTTTGTTGCGGTGATGTTTTATCACGAAATGAGACAGTTTTAATAGTTGTTTGGTGACTAACAGATACAGAGGTAGCCATATAATTAGTGTGCTTGCTGCAGGAGGCAGTGTTTCCTGGCATTACCAAGCATACTCAACACAGACTGATCTCACTGAGAGAGGCTGGCTAACAAAGCCTAGAAGCTAGTTAACAGTTTCCTAAAACTGTCTCCAGACACCCTTGTGTGATTTAAAAGGCAGCCCACTGCTAGCTCAGGTCATGCAAGCAGGGATATTTCATGCTCGCAGAATCCTACCATGTAGCAGAAGCCACCTGGGATTTGGGGAGTCATCTTGATGGGGGTCTGGAGCAGCAAAACCCCCTGAGAGCCCAAGAGTTCCCCGACTAATGCTGTTCACAACTGACAAAATGTTGTTGGGAAGCAGATACTGATTATTCTCACACTGGTCTTTTCCCAGTTATCACCGTTGTCCAGGCACAAAGGGATGCATTTCTGGACAGAGTTTTAATGAAATACCCAATGCAAAGACCACTTTCAAAAGAGGGGATCCACACCTTTTTGGCTATAGGCAATTTCTCTCTGTAGCCACAGGAGAGGCAGCATGAGCTGTCTGTGCCATTTGGCTCTTGCAGGCTGCGGACAGGCAAACTGCCAGTTTACCGCCTTCCTTTCTCCGTGGAGCTCAGAGCTGCTATCAGATCCACTGTGACTCTCCACTCCATTCCTCCTTCTCTCCCTACTCATCACCCTCACAGATGTTTGTAGAAGTTTCATGCCTGGACTGGGTTCAAATCAAGCACCCGGGATCCTTGGTAGGGTGGGTTTGGCTTGGAGAATTTAGCATTAGTTTCTCACATCCATGTATGTGCTTTGCTTTTAAAGTAGCTACAGTTTTCCACGTCATCTCTTTGCAGACACTAGTGGTAACTCTCACATTTATTTAATATATTTAATGTTTGCCTGTTATTAATTTAGTCAGTATCTCCTACAAGTTTTTGTGCATGCTTGATTCAGAATCAGGTATCAAATCACAGTTTAATTTTTATATGTCTTTCTCCCCCCCATCTCTCTTTTTATTTTTCTCTTCCTCTTTCTCTTCTCTTTATTTCTGTATTTCTTTTTATTTCTTTCTCCTCTTTGTCATAACAACAAGGTAAACCAGGATATTGTTTATGGAAAGTCTGAATTACTAACGACCCATACAAAACAACATTAAGGATCATATCTTTTCCAGTGCCTCTTTTTAAACCCAGGAGCTCAGAAGCCGGTCCCAGTGTTTTATGATCTTAAAATGTTGATATTTTTCCAGGTATTAATTCCAGTTTGATAGGAAACCAAGAGAAACAGAAACATTTTTCATCTTCACTTCAGAAAAATGTGCTCCATCTTCCTCTGTTAAAGAGGTATCTTTCCAGTACTGTGGAGGGCATGCCACTGCTCTGGGACCGACTTCCCTTTCCTAAATTACCTTTCCACTGTGCCATGTGTGAGCCTCACCCTGAACAGCTGGAACCACAGAGAGCAGGGCTGAAATGAAACAAACAAAAAAAAGCTTCCTCCTAGTTTAAGTCCTACTGTGATGGGGGCCGGAGAGCTAGCTGGTTAGAAAAAAAAGAACTACTGCAGTGTCCCAAGAGAAAGGTCCATTCTCCCAACAGCTGGATTCAACATGCTGAATCCCAATCAATGAGTCTGTGCAGGTAGAGGTCTGGGCAAGTCATTGTGCACTGTGCTCTAAGTGACAGTCCATCTCCCAGTTAGTTTCCAGACTCAGATAAAGGCAGAAAGAGAGGCAGGAGGAGGTGGGAAGTGGCTTGGACAAGGCTCTGGAGTTCCTAGGAAATGCCACAGCTTAGCTGAAGCATCTGCTGCTCTTTGCACCTCTGCTTGCCAGATCCGTGTCCAAGACATAAAAGCTCCAGCTCACTCTCTTGAACGCTTAGCAACCACCACCCTGTGCTACAACCTCAGTAGCCTAATGTCCCCCTCACCCCACATCCCACCCTTCTCTTTCAACCCTGGCAGCGCTCCTCAGTCAACCAGATGTGAAGAACAAAAGGAAAAGCTTGGATCAAGTGTGCAACCCTACGGCACTCCACATGCAAAGAGCTCGCAGGGTGAGGCCCGTGGTCAGAGGAGACGAGCCTCCCACGGCTGAGTGCTTTGTTGTCCTAAAGGCAGTGCTGCCTGCCTTCATCCCTAAGACAATTAGCTGTTGAAGGTGAAAGAGCAAGGCCACTCCAAGCAGAATTCATTATGCATATGCCTGCGAGCAGTACTCTCTAGAAAAACAACATAAAATGCGAGAGTGGATTGCCTGCACTGATTTTGCTGATTCCACTAAATTTCAGAACTAATAATGTCTCCATGTTGCTTCAATTGTCTCTTCTGAGGCACAGCTGTGACTCTCCCTCTGAAGCATTGTGGCTGCAGAAAGGGAAATAAAACCTAGCCAAGGCGTTCAACACTGCAGACTTTTAATATACAGCCTGTTTTCTATGTTCATACATTCTGTATCTCCAACTACTCTTTCCCCGATAAAAAGACTAGTAGAATTGGCTCCTCTTATTCTCAAAGCTGTGGTATAATCTGGTTAAGGAGTTTCTTCTCCTGGGTTCAAAGGTGACTTCCATTTAAGGATGCAAAGTAGCATTAGTGGAAATGGGTTCATTTCCTGTCTCCTGGATGTTCTGCCACCATCTTCCACATCCACCCCATCTAAATTTGAACATCTAAATGAAGAACCTCCGTGGATAGCCAAGAGGGGCTCCTAACTGGTGGCCACTGCGACCCTCCTAAAATCACAGTCGTGTGAAGGTCCTTATGTTTCTACTGATTGTAGAGAGATCCTGCACTTCTCTTACCTGTAGTATGTCAGACACTCACTCTGGTTTTGCATCCAGATCCCAAGGCTGAACAAGGCATTTGGGCCCATTTATTTAGGGGGTCTGTTACTGCTCACATCAGCTTCTGTTATCTGTGGGATGAAGTGAACTGTGCTGGCAATGGAGAGCCCTGTAAAAGCTTGAATGGATGGGTGATTAGCCAGCCAACTTGATCTTCATCCAGACAGTTTTCCAGATAAAACAGCACTGAACCACGGAGGAGGTCGACGATGCTGATGTTTTATTTTTCTATTGCAATGGCATGGTATAGAGGCCAGCTGTGAATCAAGGCCCCCTTCTGGTAAGTGCAGGTGGGAAAACACATCCCTTGCCACGCATTTCAGAGAAAGCCGGGTCTTCCAGACCTCTAGGATTACTTGTTTGTGGTCACACTCTGGCTAGCACAACCTCTCCTCTTTTGTGTCTGTTATCAGATACAAGATGAGAGCCCTGTCTAACATCCAGCTTTTTGGTTAAAGTAGCTCTCTTCCTCCTGGGTCTGCTTTGCATTTGTACCCAGGGCATTAGTAAAACGTTTTCTGCCTCTCATGTGCAATGGCATAGTAATTCATTTCCTGGATATCTCCTTGTCATTCAATCTGACAATTCTTCTCCCCTAGGAGGTGTTGGCTTCTCTGTCTCCTCTGAGGCAGTGTAGCTGCCAAAGTCCATCTCAGTCCATCTGGACTGAAAACTCCTATCTGGCATTCTCCTCCCCCATCTGCATGGGTGAGAGAAATGTCAAGCAATGAAACACAAGAACTCCCTTGGTCTGTCAGTTCACGTGAAAGGAGGAGAAAGCCTGAACTGTGTATCTACCCTTCACACATGTTGGATGCCCTGCAGAATTACCCGTTGCACAGTAGTAGAAAGTGTTGCCAAACAGGTCACTGTCAATTCGCTGCAGAGCAACTGACCCAGGCAGAAAAGGAAATAGGAAGAGATAGGGAATGGTATGCTTGAGCTGAAAAAAAGGCACACTGTATCTTGTTTTAAGGGGAAGAAGGTTTGAACTCTGAAGTTAGACCAGCATAATGCACAAGGGAATGGGGAAGATGTGTCTGATGAGTACAGTTACATGCTATGCTAGCTCTGGGTCAAGTCTGGCTCTCATGTCTGCACTCCCATGCTGTCTGTTCTCTGGTCTGCATCTGAGCAGCTTATGCTCAGACTCCAGTCCAACTACTTGTTCAGACCAGACAGCATGTCCAAGAAGCCCGTGTTAAAGCATAGTTATCAAGGACTATGGAGAAAAAGAGTGCTCTAATTTCAAAGCAACCCTATTACTCGAGAAAAAGAGTTATCATTAGTCATGGATATAAGTAGTAGTTCATGAACACAGGCTCACTAGGTTGTAGCTGATTACAAAAATAGTGCAATCACAGTGCAGCTATACATTGGTATGAATTGCTAGCACCTTTTTTATGATAATGGCACTGCTGATCTGTCCAAGCCAGTTTTCATCAATAAGAAGTCAAATCTTTGCCAGTACACAGGATGTACAGGATGTGCTCTCTTACCCTTTCAGACCGTGCCTTGGGCATTGCCATGAGTATTAGATGGCTTTTAGTCCTCAAGCCCTGCCCCAGCCCCAACCCCAAAGATTTCTGAGCTTCACTGCACCTCTTGAATGCTCTTAGGGCGGTGCTTAATTCGGTTTGGATCAACAGCACCATAACCTCACCCCTGGAGCATCCAGACAGAGTATCTCTCCACACAAAAACAATTGCAACTTTTTGTTCTCTGGCTGGGATTCCTGGACTGCTGCTTTTTGTTCAGGTTTATTTTATTTTCAACGTAAATAGAGAAAACAAAACTAATGCAAGTAATAGTTTGAAACTACTAAAGTCGCATTGCAGGAGATGTGGAACTAGAACAAGGAAAACATTCTCATGGGGTTTTTTTCTGAGTAGAATTGGTTAATTTGGGGTTCAGACTTTCAGTCACTCAGCAGGCCTGCCCCACAATATTTACATAAAATCACAGCAAAGTGCATTAAAACAACGTTAAAGCAGAGACACCAGCCCACAAAGAGCAAATAGAACCAGGGACGCTCTGAGATGAGACAGCGGTGTGCTTATTTCAGGCTTTCCTCTCCCTGTGGGATGGTGCCCCCTTTTTGGTCAGCACCAGAGATGCTGAGATGCTGTGGAGGCAGTGCAGTGTTTCTGGTCAGGGGCATTGCCCACTCTGGCACTTCATTTTGTATTGGCATTTTGTCCTGTGCAAGGGATGGAGAACTTGTCCCCACCACACAGATGCTAATGGTAGCACAGAGTACACAGCAGCTGTCAACCCTCTCCTCCCTTTTCACCTCTCTGTTGTCATGCTGTAAGGACAAGCCTTAACCGAGAGAGCATTAATCCTCAAGGAGGGGCATTACCACGGGTATATTCATGACCATTACATGGGTCTCTGCTCTGCCCCAGAGCCTGATTCCTCAAGGACAGCCTGACTTGAAGCCAGAGGTTCTTCCTGCTGCCAGAAGGCCAGGGCCAAGCTATGCAGAGAGGGTTCAACTGCCACTGCGCTCACAGCAGCCCTGAGGTGATGCTCTCATCTTGAACTTGATGCAGTTCAAGGCACTGTGAAATCTTTGTTTTCCTTAAATGACCTTTGCTTGCACAAGACAGCCTGCATTCAGCTGTGGGCTGCTTTGCATACTTCATCGCTTCAGCAAGGAATTCACTTTCTTCTGCTGAATGGCTAAGGCTCAGACAGATGTTTCTTCATATCCACAGAGCATGATGATATAATTGGCAGAGCTCTTGGAGAGGAGCTGTCTGTATCTCTTTATGTGTCAGCCCCTTCCGCACCAGCTCCTCTCATCCCTGTCAAATCCTTCTCCAGCATCATTCTGCCTTTCTACCAGCATCTCCCTTACTTCACTTTGGGTCCCTCTTCTGCAGAGCATTTGCCCTTAGGCTGGGTACAGCAGGGAGAAGATACAGAGCTGTGCAGAGGATTAAAATGGCTGATGTTGTTACCCCAACAGATCTACTCCAGCCTGCATGGGCTCAATGTTCCCTTTGGCATTTTTTCACTATGAAAAACATTTACTTTGGGAGAGGAAAGAGGAAAACAGAAGATAAGCTCACTCACAAATCCAAAAACAAAGTGTGGACTCAGAAATCCTCTAGTGCCTTTTTGAATGATTTCATATCTAAAAGAATGAATCCATAATACAATAGTGCTGATTCTGACATTTGAGTATTTACTGTGGGATCTTTCACAGGTGGAAATTAGGAAAAAAAAAAAAAGAACAGCTTGGAGGACAAAGGTTTTATTTAAAAATATACAACAAACTGTAGCTTAGCACTGAAGAGTGAGAAAAGCAGTTTATTGGCTTCTTATGAGCACTAGAATATCAAGACATCCTAATGAAGAATGGATTTATTTCAGGAAAAATTCTGAGCAAGAAACTGTCTTAGTTAAACAAATCTTCCCTTTTGCGTTGTCGGTAAATGTTTAGAAATAGGACACAAACCCCAGGTATTTGAAGGAGAGAGAGGTTCCAATGGTGCAATGTCCAGATTTCATGCTCTTGGAAGTTTAAGACTGAGGTCTGGGAAGAGGCATCTGTAGAGGCAGGGACCACGGGGTCGTGCACTGACTCAGGCACCATCTCTGAAGAACAGGAACGGCTCTTGCCAGTTCTTGCAGTTTCAGTATGACTTGAAGTACATGATGCTCTGTTTAAAGATCCTGAAGTCAGAAAACAGTATGAGAGGATTTCATCCTCCTTCACTACAAAAGCTGTTGTTAGGGTTTAACCTCTTGGTTGCTCAGCACAGGACTTGCTCTTTTAACATCTGCCTCTGAGAAAGAGAGGGAACAAAGCAGTGTGCCCAGGAATACTTAAACTGACATCAGATTTGCACACAGCCAGGAAGGTCTCTCAGCTGTGATGCCATTGCCTCTATCAGTAACTGTGCTTTTCCACTTTGTTCTCTTTTGTTTTAGGGCCGTTGCATCAATTTCACCAGAGTGAAGAACACAGAGGCCCCACCCAAATACCCGCTCAACAACGCGTACCCTCCATCATCTCCACCTCCAGCACCCATCTACAACCCCCCGCCCCCAGCTCCAATCTATACCCCACCTCCACCCAGCTCATCTACACCCCACACCCCATCCCCATCCTCCACGCTCCCACCACTCCCCCCACCGCCCCAAGCCCCACCACCCAACCGGGCCCCCCCTCCATCTCGGCCCCCACCTCGCCCAACAGTCTAGGGGGTCTGCCTTACTCCCGTCTCTTCCACAAGCGTTTGAGAGGCTTTTTCAGCAGTACTGTATCACATCCATCTTCCGGGGGGGGGGTGGGGGGGCTAGAGGAAGCCGGACCGTTTTTGAAATGGGTGACAACAGAATGAACGACTTTGTAGTCGTCTTTCTCCTGTAGTTTTCTTTTATTTTTAAAATCCCTTGTGCATCAGTGCCACCAAACTATCGAAGCAAGAAAAGCCAAGAGACTGCAAGAACAAGGCAAATAACCTGAGTTCCATTTCAGCAAGGATCTCCCCCCTCTTTGTTCCGGACACTTCCCTGTGCCTTACCATGGTGATTCCAGGATACGTTGAGAAAAAAAAGAATGAATAACTAGAGTAAGCTCTCCGGAAAGGCAGTTTCCCCAGGGAAGGACTGCAAAAGACTCTTCCAAGTGCAGACATCCCAGCTAGCTACCTGGAGACAACTGCACGAACTTCACAGTACAAGACTTAAGGTATGACAGAAGCTGATCACATCTCGCTCACATGCCAGCTGCCAAGCAAATAATGACAACAGCAGGTCTGCAGGTACAGAAACCCTTGTAAATCTGAAAAGAATTGATGACAGGCAGCTGTTCCCATGGACCATGAATTGGAGAAGGGAAGGTATTGTCATCTTGGAGGATCTGGAAAGGAGAAGGGGTAGGTCTCTGGTGTCTGGATTTGCGTATGTTCATGTGTGGAAGTGCAGGTGAATGAAAATGGAGTGCCACTAGGAAAAAAAATTACATGGAAAAATAAACCAGTCGGTATGTCACAAGGCTTTGATCCCATCCCCTGAGGACAAGGAATAAGTGACGACAGGTCAGCCTTCAGTGCTCCCAGTGGGACAGAGGAGTTCATAAAAATTGAGCAAAGGAATCTGGGAAAGTTATGGTTGACAGAAGAGTCTTTGCATTCAGTTTAGACTAATTATGTCCATCTAGTTAATAGCTCTGCAGTTCAGCAGTGTAATTTAATGCTGGTTTCCATTTTAAAAGGAAAGTTTCTGAATATAAACAAGAGGTTAGGTATCGATTTCTCTAAATCCAGTCTGCTTGGGCTTCTTGTTATTGTCAGTTTGAAATGGTTACCACTGATGCGTTTCTTTTTTTTCTGTAAATTGCATTCTTTCACCCTAGAAATGTTTCCACATGGATTTTTATTTTTTGTTTTCCTTTCCTGAATAAGTAGCAGATGCCTTCCAAACTCGTAGTGAAGAAGAGCCAGTGTGCTTACTCACTCTTGTCAACTCTCAACAACATCACTTCTATTAGCAGTTGTTGACTAAGGCAAAAACCAACACACCGGACATGCAAGATGGGAATCAGTCTTCCAAGAAATGCACTGGCTGCATTTCTTCATGTTTTCCCCTTGCCTTCATGGGACCCCCATCATCTTCCACAATATTGCGTATGCATATCTTCTATCCTACAGCAAACCTTCTGAGCACCTGCCTTTGCAACACAGTGCTAGAAATAGGTGAGATCACTCAGCACTTCAGTCAAACCTCTGGCTCTCTAATTTACTGTCCGGATCAGTTCTCATGAAATAACGCTGGAAATTGCGAAGTCATAGGAGGTAAACTGTCTTTGTAGCTGCAGTTCTATAAATACCTAAGGGTTCTCATAATCATATCATTTTTTACCAGATAAAGAAATGCTTTGCCAAGTACTTACTTCAGTGCTGTTGGAAATATTAATTCTAGCTTCTCTAGCAAAAAAGAAAAAAGGAAAAAGAAAAAAAATGCTCAAGGAGGAAAGGGACAAAAAAGACTCAGTGGAGACTTGACCTGGGACACTTTTGGTAAGGACATTTGTGAATGAACCCTTACCATGAGACTCAGTCTAGTTGTCATTCACCAGCCTTACCCACTGCTAGGTCAGTATGTCATCTATAAGATGAGATAAATACATCAGTCATGATGGATCTGAAGACTCGATCTACAGCCAAGGCTGGCTGTTCTGCAAAAAGGATGATTAATTCACCCACAACACTGTTTTGTCTGCAGGCAGCACAGAGCAGTCCCCAATTAGGAGCAAAACCAACACTTTTGCTACTAGCTATGTCAGATTGTATCAGCTACAGGCCATGGTTAGTTCAGCAAGATGACTTTGTGATTGGCAGGTGGGAGTGGGAAGCTTTTAACACCCTGACACAAGTTTAGTCAGACTCCCTCTTGTGATGGATGGGATCTAGTTAAATAGCTGTTTGATATGGTTTCATGATGAACGGTGTAAAAACTGGGAGTACTGTAATACAGGATCAATAGATAGTTCTCTTAACAGATCCTCAGTATTTTGAAAAAGTTTGGAAAGGAAATTGATTTTCAACAATACAGCATTGAGAAATTTTTTTAAGTGTTAATTAACCAATAAATCTAAACCTACTGCTGGGGGGGGGGGGGAAGCAGTGTATACTCCATGACTAAAGCTAACTTCTTGCAGTTGTATATAGAAATTTTCATTCTCCCTGAACTAAAGGAAAAAATCCCCTACAGTATTAAAGAAGCAAAATAAAACCTAGATCAGGCTAGAAAAATCATAATTTTAAAATAGCCCCTATGTAATCATCCAGTTTATGAATAAAAGACAAACTCCAAATTTTTTGTTGTACATATTGTTACTGCATGCTTACCATATGTTAGATGGAAGCATTTCCTATCCATTGTGGATAAAAGAACATTTTTCAAGTTGTAGTAAATTATTATAAAGCCAATGACATTTCATGGCATGTTATCGTATCAAGCTGTGCTTGTTGTATTTTTTTCTTTATGGTTGTATTGCTTTTTGATAAATGTACAAATATTTCCTGTAGTGACGAATACCTATTTTACATAGCATTAATTGAAGCACTAGAGCTCCAGGCTATACGCTGCCTTGATCCATTGGCAAAGAGTTTTGCACATCGACCCAGGGTGGTATATGGCCAGAGCATAGAGGGTAGAGACAACAAAATGGGTGTGGGGTAACTGGATGCTGAAGCAGAGCACCCATGCTGCTTCCAGTGAATTGGTTTTGGTGGACCCTTGCTAATGTTCTCAGAAAAATTAGAGCACGGTTGGTGGCAGTCTTTGTACCTGGTCTTGTGTTTAGGATCGACCTAATTGTGGCTGCTAAAATGGCTTCCCAAAAGTACTGCACATGCTTTTAAAAATCATACTCCTTTTATGCTGGTCCCTAAAGATTAACTTAAGAACTTAACATAAGGCAATCAAGAGTGAAAACTTGGTCCTGAATTTAAATCAGCTTCCACTGACAATTAATGCTATGTAAATGAGGTTGAATTAGCTGGTGTACCATATACTGATATATGGTACCCTATGTATTCTCTGTCTATAAAACTTTCCTAGAAACACATTACACAGGCTATCAATCCACACTAGCCAATTTTTAAGTAAACGTTCATTATAGATCAAAAGGAGTTGAGTGGCACTACATCTGCTCTGCAATTTCAAAAGACTTCAGCAGGTCTCACTGTTTACTAGTTGCACATGCTCCTATATAGGCTGGTCTAAACAGCAATAAACAGATGTCTGATGGCATTAAATAAACAGTTTTTCATTTGCTCTAAATAGGTCACTTTGATTACTCCTGTTGTTTTTCATTTATGTAAAACTTTCTGTCAGTGTGTCTTGCAGCCTCAAAGGACTAAGCAGCTGCATTTGACAAAGATTCCGATTTTTTTTTAATTGCTAAAATGTTAAAAATTGTTACTGGCTGTATTTTGAAGCATTCACCCACATGAACTTAGCGGTCATCCGAATTCTCTCTATACTCCTTAGCGTGTGAAGGCATCTTCTGTCACTGTTTATTTGGGGGAAGGGGGGGAACGTCTGGCTTCTGAGAGCTCTGGCAACATTTGAGGGTAACCAGTCGGTAACATTGCCTTATATGCAGTGCTGATGCAGCAAAGGAAAAGAAACAAGCCTTCTGTTTTGATATTGAGTTACATTTTGTCAGTTCAGCCAGTGCTGTGCAATGATGTTTTACTCCCTTTGTTTGTTGCATGTGTCATTTGTTAAATTCAGTCATTACTCTTGCTGACCTTGATGTTATTATTAAAGAACTACACAAATTTGTGTTGAGCTCCATAAGATTCATTGACTCAGAAAGTGAACAAAAGCAGGAGGCAGGAGAACCCTGGTCAACAAGTTTTCTCATAAAACTGGCTTTCTGTCATCCTGGAGAACTCAGACTTGGTGATTTTCTTCCTGACAGCACATTCTGCCTGACACAAAAGCTATTTTCATTTGGATGTGACACAGCCTAAACTGTCTGCTCCTCTGCTGATACCCAGAGCCTCGCGTTCCAAATGCAGGATAACTTCTCATTTCACGCAGCTAACTTGGCAATCCTTTAACAAAGCATAACAACTACTAGAAATAACTAAGCATGTTTCCGCTCACATTTGCTAATAGTCCTTTCTTCCTCTCTGCTTAACTATCACTAACTCATCTGGATTTTGATATGGTTGGAATATTTTATTCCATAAAGAAGATTAACAGAGCATGAAGAAGTTCAGCCTCAACACCCTGCCGTCTTTCAGCAAAGCACGCAAGCCCAGTCTTTTTAGCTTCCTCTGAAAACGTGAGCTAGCAGTTTCCTCAGCACATCAAACCTTGCAAGCCTAGGCTCAGTCTGGATTTTTCTTGGTGCGTTTTATTTAAACCCAACTTGTATCTAGTAAATGCAAAGAGGGAAGCCACAGTACTCAACAGGTCCTGCTCTCTTGCTCAGACAAAAGGTGCTTTTTAAATGGAGACTATCAAAGAAAATCATAGTTGCTCTTCTCAGAAGATGACAGTTGAAAAAAACCACAAGGAAAGTTAAACCTCAGCATAGCCCAAACTCAGAAGATATGATGCAAACCTGCCAAGCCTTGATGGTAGCTCTGGGTCTTTCAGGGCATGCATTTACACAGAAGTGGCTGCACAACTAGACTTTGCATAAAGTCCCATCACTACACTGAGGAGAAAACTGAGAAAACACGGTAGTGACACCCAGTCGGGCTTGTTTGTCCATTGAGTCAGCTGCTAGCCCCACTGCCTCAGGAAACTCTCAGCTCCCTGAGAGTGTTCCCTGCTCAGGGAACTGCATTGTGCTACCATCGTGGTAGACAACTTCGTGGTCTTCGTCGTCTTCTTCTTCACCATCATCACCACCACGCCGCACACACCCCCACCCCAGACAACATTTCCCCAGACAGAACGGGGGGGGGGGGGGGGGGGGGGGGAAGCAAAACTGCTCCAAAGCAAGAACATGTAGAGGCAAGGCTGCTAAATAGGCCTGAGCATGTGGCTACCCCCAATCTTGGGCTGGCTCCTAATTAGCCACCTGTCTCCCTCAACAAGCCTCACCTGTGAGCAGGTCTGGGCTCCAGAGCCTGGGCTGCTGAGGGAGGGAATGGGTGGCTTTGTGGCTGCATGAGGTGATCTTGGAGTGGTTGGTGATAGAGTGCCTTGGGAGCCAGCTTGTCTACAGAGTGGGGAAGTAAAGGAGGCCAGGATGGCACCTGCAGCAGCTGGAAGAAGCCAAAATGGTGAGTCCTAGCTGGGCCATTTCCAGCAATTTCTTTTACTTTTCTGTTGAGGCTGTAAGGGAGAGAGACTGCTTTCTCCTGGGCTTTGCAGCTCTGTCTAGAGGCTGTGTCGGCATAGACGGTGGTCAGCAATACCTGCCTTAGCACACAGGTACACAAGTGGGGTGCAGGGAGCAGCCCCTTTCCTGAACAGTGGTTGTGCTTGTGCGAGGGGTCTGCTCACAGGGCTCTCCTTGCAGATGAACCCTGCTTGTTCCTCCAAAGGCTCACCTGGCTTTGGGCAGCTGAGGAGTTCCTCGCTTGGCAGGGAAAGAAATTACTGTTTTCTCAAATTGTGGCAGAGAAAGTCCCTTCTGAATCATAGATAAGGCTTTTGTATGGGTGCTGATGGAAACACCAGTGAGACTCAAAGCGTAGTAGGATCCTCTTTTTGTTGTTAGTGTTGCTGGAGAGTGTAATGCACTTTTCTGAAGAAACAGCCATAAAATAACTTGGAAAAGTAACATGAGATACAGAATAAATCACATCAGACACATACAGAGGCTGAAAGTCTGTAGCACATTGCCAGAACAAACTTCTTAAGATTATTTAAATACCTTTTTAATATTTAAATGCTTTCAAAGGTCCTTTTTGCTAGCAGGGGAAGGCAAAGTATCTTTGAAAGGTCCAGAGCACCAGGGAAGGTGTTTTCTTATGTCACTAGGTCAGTGTGGATGTCGCCCAAATGTGTCCCTGATAGCGAAGGACTGTCCCCTCCACTGAGGAAATTTCCCGGCTCATGCTGGCTGTGGCCTGGCGCTGTAACCTGTGCTGTGCTGCCTTCAGCTGCGATCTCATATGATCTCACGAGCTAACCATGCTGCAGCCCAAATAAGAATTTTTCTAGTTCTTCACAGACATTAAATCGTGGGGCCTTTTCCAGAGCTGGAGGAATTAATAGGGATGGAGAAACTATAGCATGCAAAAATACCACAGAGAGTGGAAAACTGAACCTAGCAGATGAGGTAACTTTTACTTGCAAGAAAGCTGGGGATTTCCATATTCCACTTTCCATTCCCGTTTAAAATCCTTCCTGGCATATCCTTGAGGCCTGCTGCTCCGTGCCTCTGGGTGTGTATGTCTTTAGCTGCTTCTAGAAGATGCTTAGTGCTTATTTTTTCTTGCATATGAGATCTTGTCTCTGTACATCCAGGGCTCACTAGTAGATGACTGGGAATGGGGGTGTCAGGATCCTTTTTCTAAGTATTTCTTACTCAACGGAAAGTCTCTGTGAAAGTAAAAGCCAGGCAGAAATAGAGTATGTCTGCATTCCTTAAATCTGTTTTTGGTCATGGGTGATGTGAAATGTGAGCATCTTTGGCCTTAGAAAGGTTTGTCTGCCTGTCAGCATTGCCATGTAATATCCTATCTTGCCGTTACTGTGACCTGCGTAGGCAAACCTTGAACTGTTTTAAAGAAAAGCTGGAAAAAATCCTCTGGGAAAGTGAGATTTTTTTTTTTTTTGACTCATCTTGGCTCTGCAGTGCCTGAGTTCAGATAAACTCAAAATTTCTGTACATTGCAAATGGTCCAGACTGGACTGAAGTGGTATGGCTGAAGAGAATGCTGGTTTTGTTTCCCAGGCTTTAGTTAAGGTAGGGCTCACAAGTGCCCTGATGGGCTGCGATATTGTGATTTTCAAATGAAAATCAGGAATCAATGTTCCTTCCACTCAGTTGCTTGCATCCTAGTTTGGCCCCAATGTTCAAAAGTTTACCCATGCTGTTAGCATGGGGTGGGGATCAGAGCTGTGGGGCAGAGCTGGGGAGTCACCAGCAGCAGGGTCAGGGATCAAGGTATGCGTCAGCAAAGGGGTGTTTCTTGGGGACAGCAAAGGGGCAGTGGCTGCTGGTTTGGGAAGAGCCCCTGCAGCTAATGGAGCCTGATTCCAGGTTTGCCTCTGCTCCTGGGAAACCATAGCAAATCCTGCCTGTGCTCAGAGGAGCTGCTGGGAGTGTTTCACAGGGTGCATTTGATAGAGAGATTGTGCTTCTGGACGGTTCCTTCACCATTCATGGCTGTGCAGAGTGCCTCACTCTCCCTGTTCAGAATGGCATGGCAGGCTCTCTGGTAACTACAGCAACGACAGCTGTGGAAAAAATACTAGGAATGGATCAAAGGTATTTTTAGCTGTCTCTAATGCAGTGCAGCAGCAGGAAGCCAAGGCAGTCAGCATGGGATATATGGGCAGCATTTCCATTGACTGCCAGAAAAGAGCCCATAGGGCAGAACTTGGGAATTTCTTTTTTCATGTGATACAGTGTGAATTTGATGGTAGTTACTGGGGGGGGGGGGGGGGGGTAAGAGTAGTGCCTTGTGTGTTTGTGAGGTACAGTGTTGGCTTAAAGTAATAGTGATTACAGATGCCTACTTCACAGGCTGTCATGGAAACTGGAGAGATTTGCAGTTGCTAAAAATGTATTGAAATAACAGTAGTAGCATCAGACAGTTTTTGGTTTGTTTTTTTAACAGTCCAGCTCAGAAGGTCAGATTCTGAAGTCATTCTCCCTTGTCTGTCTCTGACTCTGTTCCTGTCTGGGTAGGGATGTGAATGGCTTAGTCCAGACTGCTCCCCCAGCCTGCTTGAGATAATCTGGTGAAAATAATTGGCTCAGAGTGGCTTGCAAAATAAAGATTGGGGGTTTTGTTAGAGAAGGATGTGGACATAAATAACGTGTCAAGGATGAAAGAGGTAGTTGTTGGCAGAGCTATTACTTGCATCCTAGGTGCTTAGATTCCTATGACAACAGCCTGTCCTCAAAACATGACAGCAAACTATTGTTTTCTTCTTTTCAGTTGTAGGAGATTTTATAAGCTGCTTTTTTAGGACACTGAGTCATTTGCATTGACCCAAATAATGCAGTGTGTTAGAAATGCGGTTTTAATTCTTGACCGTGACACTGGGTTAACTGAGAGTACACATGGCACTGTCAGTCTTCAGAGGCAACAAAACCAGACAAAGTCCTCAATTTTTTTTCCCAGTCCCTCTGGCTTTACAGAGCAATAGGGCTTCCCTGGCTGAGGTCACTGATGGTATAAAATCAGGTTCCTGTGCAGTTTCTTTCCCTGTGTACAAACCAGTCTGGAGGTGCGTCCGCAGCGAGAGAAACCATTTCTATCCAATGAGTGGTGAAGCCACCTGTTACGTGGACAGCAGCAATCTGTGTGACACCAAGGGGCAGCCCCACATGGATAGGAGCATCCCCTGGGTTTGGGAAAAGCCAGATTTAGAGGATATAGGGAGGAAGGTCCTGGAGCAGAGTTGCTGGTGGCACTCGTTGCTCCAGAAATAAAATTGGAGCTCAGGTGATGGGAATAACGGGTTACAATGAAAGCCTTGGTTTTTTTAATAGTTAAAGCCTGGCCATTTGCTACCTCACAAGCTGTTTCCAGCTGGTGTGCACATTCCTTCAGCATTTATGGTTAACGACTCAAACCAGGTGTTGCACATGTACACTCAAGTCATTTGTGCTTCTGACCCCAGGTCTGGTGCTGGCTTTGTGAAAGAGCCTGGTCATCCCTCATGGTGCTCATGTCCTTCAGCCTTACAGTAGTGCCATCCCCTATACCTTGATCTCAGTTCCGTTGCTGTTCTGTTAGGGCCAGCACAACTGCATAGTTTTGGGGGCTTTTTGAAAAAGAAACCCAGGATTAGTTCCTGTTAAGAGATTGCTGGTTCTTTAAATATCCAAACATTCTCTGTAGCAGGCAGGGGAAAGTTTAGGTAATGCTGCAAGTATGGAGGTAACTCTATCTAGTTATCTGACGCCAAATTGGCAAGGTTTTAAAGAGTGCCCATTATAAATGGAAGACATCAGAGATAGTGACTAAGAAAGCCCTGCTCTGGCTGCTAATCGTGACTGGATGCTATCAGTACCCCATCCCGTCTTGTTTCCATGCAAAGGCCAAGCAGACAAAGGAGTTCCCTGTGTGGGGCTGTTCTGTCTGACATGTGGGAATATATGAAAGGCAAATGTTAAAGGGGGGCAAGGGCTTGGGTTTTATTCCCAAAGCCAAAAGCTTTTCAGACATTCCTGAGAAGCATCTCGAAAATGAGAGGACTAGCACCAGTAACTGTATCCTATGATCTGAAGGTCCTCTGCAAACCATGAAAACTCCCCAAACTTCTTGTTAGTCTGAAACACAGTGTGAAGTGATGGTACAAACATATCTTGATGCATGCGCATGTAATGTAGCTAATTGAGTCTCATTTCACTGTACACCATTGCAGGCCACGGGCATGCTGTTTCCTGTGGCAGTGCAAGTAGGAGAGGCCACAGCAGCACTCGGAGCTTTGCAGAGGTGCTGTTTGTCCTCCAGGTAGCATAGATGTATGTTTGGGAGGTTGGTACAGTAGGACTTGGGCCAAGACAAGCACTCCAGGATTTAGACCTTGATCTATAGGAAGCCTTAGAAGGGAATCTGGCTCCCCTCGCAAAACAACTTTTGATTTTTTTCTCTTGGCAAGAGCTTCCCTTTGTCTCCAGATATATTGATCTCATGCCTGTTCCAGCTGTGACTCCATAGCCATGCTTAGAGCCTTCCAAGCCTGGCCTTCAATAACGAACTTCCTCATAAAACAGAAGGGCCTCATGTGTCATATATACCAGACAGCTGAGAGAAGCATGCGCGTGAATGCCAGAGAAATGCCACGTTTGCTTTGTGCTGTCCATCTTTTACAAAGGAGCTGCTACAAGCAGGTTATAAGCACCAACAGTGCAATTTTGTGCCTAGTGTTTCTCTCCTATGCTTGCAGCAATGGGTGGCTGTTGACCTCTGGAGTGAGAGGGTTTTCTCCCTGCTGTTTAGACAGTCAAAATGCACCAGGGAAATACAGAGGGGCTCCACCTGGCCTGTGCTATCACCCTGTTGGGAGATGTGTTTGCAGATCCCTCCTATCTGTTGTGGTGCAGTAGAATACAGTATCATCACACATATGTTCCTCTAGCCTATGGTATTAGGGCTAAGTACCCCTCAGTAGTTGGGTGGCATAAATCAGAGGGGTCCTGTGTCGTTGTCTGTGCCTTTCTCTAGCACAGATTTTCCTGTTTCCTTAATTTGTGCATCCCCACCTCTAGTTACGTGACTCCTGACTGTGGAGGTAGTTTGTCCCATGCTGACACAGGTGTCTGTGTTGCAGTGAGCTGGAGAAGGGTCTTGTGTCTGGAGAAAGCTGCCAGTGCCGTAAGTGCTGGGGCATCCTGCCCCTCACTGGTCTGCAGGGATTTTTGCCTGAATAAGGACTGTAGGATTTAGCATTTGCTTTATACCTCTTCAAAATGATTTCTTACTGAAACAATTTGGCTGAAACAGACACCAGCTGAGGCCAAGTGCTGGACCACCCAGGCCACTGGCCTAATCCACTGTGGCACATTTTTACATTCCCACAACATAAAATTAAATAAATAAGAAACAGACCAGAATGTGAGAAACAAAAAAGAAGGCACGAACTGCTGGAAACTTGCCAGAGAATCTATTGATTCAGTAGGATAAATGCAGATCTTGATTGGAACGGTAGGTAGGGATCCCATTAGCTTATGGGGTCCTTTAATACTTTGGTGTTAGCAGGCGAAGGTCATGAGAACATAATAATCTAGATTTAGAGAAAGAACCGTACTGTTGCAAATCCTGATGCCTCTGAGCATCAGCAGCAGAACAGCTCTGAAAGCAGGAAGAGGGGAAATCAGTTAAAACAAATTGCTGTCTAGGATTGCCAAGAAGGAAGCAAAACTTCCCTGTGGCTCCAAAGGTCAGCAGTGAGCTGGGGACCGTGCTCCCAGAGCAGAGCACGCGTGGGAGACGGGGCGGCAATTCTGCGGGGCACAAGGACATGAAGTGGAGCTGCAAAACCCGCTGGCGGCAACCACGGATATTTTGCAGGGTAGAGCCGTCTGCACAGAGGCAGGATTTTTTTTCTTGAACATCTTCTTTACTTGTCTGTGTTTACTGCAGTATTGAGGGGGGAGGGGAATGCTGATGAAAAGCCCAAGGGAAATGTTTTCATTTCCCTAAAAAGTAATTAAGATTTGAGCTTTAACAAGCGAGCTTTATTTGTTTTATTTGTTTTAAAACAACAAAACCAAATTATTTATCTGAAAAAGAATATTTACCGAAAACTGTGGTGTGGCCAAAAATGAAGAAGAAACCTCCCCCCCCCTTTTTTTTTCTCCCCCTCTTTTTACTAGGGGCCTTTTTTAAGGTTGAATGTATTTTTAACCTGACGAATGTTACTGTAGGCTCTAATGCACATCTAAAACATGTCAAACTTGGCAGAGCCAAGTAATTTTCATGCAGCCTGATCAATCCCTTCTCTAGAAGGCTCATCTGATGGGTGCTTGTGGCTGGTGGCTGTGGGATAGTTTCTCTGAGTGGTTCCCCCCACACACCAGTTAGGCCAGTGACAACTGGGGACAACTGTGTCACACAATGGTGTGCTCCTCCTGCAATGGAGATGGGAACTTTGCTGCCACCACGCGTGGTCCTGGTCCTTGAGTCATCCCTGCCTGAAAATGAAATCAGTTCAGGAACTAAGTAAATTTAGTGCAATCCTCTTAAATAATTCTGAGCTAAAACAAACACAGAATTGTTTTTAAGTTCATTTGGATTGTTTTAATCGCAGGAAGCATGTTCATGTGCAGAAGACCTTGCCTGTAAGAGGAAAGGCTATAGTGAATTATGTGGGGAGGTTCCTTTTCCTGCACTCCCAGCCTTGTTCCGAGGAACATGCACATGCCTGCAGAAATGCGATGTGGATTCAAGTAATGCCAACTCCTTCCGGGCTTGCAGCTCAGCTGAGCTTGCACAGACCTCGGTGAGAGAGGGATTTCATCACCATCAGGAGAGGAGTCTGTGGCAGTGGGGGACAGCGGCCCCCAGCTCCCAGCAGGTACCTGCCCCTGTGGCAATAAAGTCCTGCCCCAGACTGCTGTAGAAGGCAGAAGCTAGGCAGCAGAGAGCAGTAAACAGGTCACGTCTTTCACACTTGATATGCCACCCCTGTTTAATCCTTCCCCACCTCTTCCCACGTATTTCCTGTCCAAAACTTCCTGACTTCTTTTTTCTTCCCTTTCTGCCATTGTTGGAATATGATTTAATCACAGCTAACTCCACTGGGGAGACAGGCAGAACTCATTTGCAATGGTGATGTACGGCTGTCTGTTAGCAGCCAACTCGGTGATAAATAGCTTCACTGGATGCTCAGGATGTTGGTTTGGTTTTGGGGTTGTTGGTGGGGTTTTTTTCCCCCTTCCCCTCCATTTCTGTAGAAGAAAAGACATGAAAGAGATGAGCTGCGCTGAAAGCCATTTCCACGGTCACCCCTGCTCCTCTGAAGGGTTTGCAGCTGGGGGTGGGATACTCTTGTGTGCTGGTGAGTTCAAAATGCTGCAGTTTGCTAATGCATAAATACTGCAGGATTTCCCAGTTGCTTTCCATGCTCCAGGGCAGATGGGAACATATTCAGGCTGTTAGAGGCGTTCAGAGGATCTTTAGGCCATGAAAGAGGGGGGATGTTGTCTCAAGTAGCAATTTCTTGCACAGCTGCACAGGTTTGCAGCAGGAGTGGATCTGCTGGTTATGCTGTTCAGTGGCAGATGAACTGGAGTGGGAGGGACTCAAGCAGCCTTTGGACACACTTCTGCACAGTTGGGTCTTAAGTTTTGTGGGGAAGCATCGAGTTTTTTTCCAGCTTTGCCTTCTCAGTCTAATTTAGGCTGGAAACATTTTTGCTCTATATTAATTTTTTTAAATGTATTTCAATCAGAGGAGCTGATTTGTGCTAGATTTGGCCCATGGTGCCTGTGAACATCTTGCGCAACAGTGACCGATGCAAGTACGCAGAGTGCAGTTCAGCTTGGTTATTTAGGCCTGTGTGCAACGCTTTTGAAAACAGTGCAAGGAGGAGAGGACAAATTTGCTTTCACATGCACACAACTGTCCTTTGTTATTCTAAAATGTGGTTCTGGCAAACAGCAGCCACGCTCTTGTTCAGATGGCAGGAAAAGTGAGGATATTCCAGGGCTGACATGGAACAGTGCCCAAGCAGGAGCATACTGTCCTGGTTTAGGAGTAAGCATTTGACTTGAGGGTGGGATTAGGTGTCATGGTGATGCTGGGTTTAGAGGCATGAGATCTCTTCCAGTCCTGCATCTCCCCTGCACAGCCTGATCCAAAGCTTGCTGAAGCAACTGGAAAGATTTCCCCCTTACTGCAATGTCTTGCATCAGACCCTAAGCATCTGTGCTGCCACTGGGTGCCTGTGCAAATTAGCGTTATGAGTCAGGCAGAAAACTCATCCACTGTCTTCAGTAGATTTACCTCTGCAATGCTGCTGTAATTAATATTTCCTCCTGTTTGCAACAGGCTGCCCTTTGCTAAAGAATGAGCTTTGTCTGCATGTCTTTTATCATGTGCCCTTGATCTGGAGGCACAACTGCCTGTGCAGTTTCCTAGCCCAGGCCAGCTGAAATGGTTTGGGTTAGCTACAACATTAGAAGTTGTATTTTGGTGTGGTCATTTGTTGTATTTTAGGTGGGTGGTTTTTTTCCCACATTCTAGGTCATATTGACTGAATTGGGATAAGGACTGATTTATAACTTAAATGGACCATGTGCCAGGGGTTTTCCATACTCTCCAGAGAACTGGTGTTGCTGGACTTCACGTAGCTGAGCATGATGGGGGACTGATAGGCAGGCTGTGCGCTCCGTGCTTTGGTGCCCCGAGGAAAATGGGGACCCTGGTAAACCTGCTGTCAACAGATTGCAAGTGCTTTGGGGGTGGTGGCAGGTCCTGTGTAGGTGTGTGGACAGCCTTGGGCACAACCGTGCCACCCACCTCTCTCTCATGGCATTATCGCAAGTCTGTTAAAGCTTTGGTGCCTAGAGGTGTGTGACTGAGCATCTTGGGTTGTATTTAAAAATAGCAAAGCTTGATCTTTCACTCCAAAAAGATGCGAGCAGAGGGAGGCATATGAAGGCTCCCAAACTTACTGCCTTTGAAATCTTGTAGTTGTATAAGCCAGCCTTAACTATTGCCTTGTATCACACCAGCCTCCTTCACTTCCTTGCCAAGATCTGTGTTCTCAAAGCTCAAAGCACTTTGCAAGAGAGTATCAGTCCTGAACAGCACCCGTGTGAACACTGCATGTGCAAAATGCTGGTAATTGTCACAGCTAAATAGTCTGGGTGAATCCTGGTTGTTTCTGGGATAGTAACTACCAGATAGTGATGATCTCTGACCTGTGACCAGGGACCAAGTGGGATCTGGGTTTATTCAGGCTGGCTTGGTCCTTGATATCTTCAGGAATTCATAATCCGCTGGGTTTATAGCAGTGGGAGCTTTAGGCCTCTGCAAGTCAGACCCCTCGGCTCTTCCTAGCTGTGTCCTCAGCCTGTCTGTGACAATGGTCACTGTAAGCAATGTTCCCCACTGGGCCAAGAGGCATTTCTTGTCATCCCAGCCCCACAGTGTTAACACCAAGCTACCACTCCTCTGTGTTTCATACTGGTTTTGTAGTTTTCTAATCTAATCATATGGAAGGCGATGGTTTTTCTCCACTCCTGGGAGCTTGCCATAGACATTTCAGCAGGTTTTTGGGTCAGGGTTTTTTTTGGCTAGCTGTTCTCATCTGCATGGGACTGGTGGGTTATACAAAACGAGGTGCAGGACTATCCAGCCAGGCTCTTGACAAAACCATCACAAGGTCTAAAGGTCCAACCTTCACGTGCTGTCTGTATAAGACGCATCGTCACCATGCTAGCATGCAGGCTAGAAATTCAAGTCAAAGCAACGTAGGCTTAAGCCATCAAAACTGTCATTGAACAAGGAAAGGGGGAGCAGGGGGGAGTCATGAACTTGGTGTTGTTTCTTGGGCTGCAGAAGCCAAGAAGGGAAGAAACCATCCAAGAAAAGACAAACTGGCATCTCTAAAGCAGAACGCTCTGATTTTGGCATTTGCTTTAAAAATCAAGACATCTTTGGAGACTTTTATTGTTTAAAACCTAAAAACAAGGCAAGAACTGCAGTGCAAAATGCAACCAGCAAGTAATCTGTGACTGTCTGTCACTTATCTAGGGGGGTTTTTTATGCCTTAATCAGTGCAAAACACTCAAATCTGGGGCTGCCAGCCTGTGCTGCACAGAGCAGATGGGACCTGACTGATGCTCGTTGCTGCCACGGAGGGCCCTCAGGTGTGGGCAGAGAAGGTGGCAGCCCAGGCACGTTGTTTTGGCTGCCGGCAGCTCACCCCTCTTGCTTGTTCTCCTCGAGGCTCTCGGACAGCTGCATGGAAGGCGAGTTGCTCACACAACGGCGAAGCGGCAATGGTGTTCAATCTCTGGAGGCGGCAATGCGGTCCACCTGCAAAAAGGACAGGCAGCCATAAAAAGAACAGCCCTTTGAGCAGGGAGGTGCGGCCGTGCTTTGACACCAGCTGTGGTAAGGAGTGCTGATCTGGCACCCAGAAACGGGGGCACTGTTGTGGACAGCCGGTGGCTCAGCCCAGTCAACCACAGGAAAAGTAGCATGGGGTTTGAAAAACCCTGGAGATAAGGGTATCTGCTTTCTGTGGTGTTAATTCTGGGCTTAAACAAAGGAGGACTTTGTGCGTGCAGGATAACAATCCAGACAATGGGATTACTCACTGTAACTGAGATACTACAGGAAAAACTCAGCATGATGGGGGGGTTAATCCTTGCTCTCCAGGGACATGTGATGTAGCGTAGCTCCACTGCTTTTTCTTGCCTATCTGTTAACGACTACGGAGACTAGTGCTACCTCCTCTGCACTCTTGGGACCATGGTGGGAGCTTGCAAATAGCTGTGCAGCCCTAGGGGGGAGTCAGGTGTTTGTGAATTGGAGATGGTATTTTTGGGACACTGAGATACAGTTACTGTTGAAACATGCTGGGCAGGCTGGAAACCGGGTCATTTGCTCCAAGTCCAGCACTGAAACTGGCCTGGTCTTGGCTGCTGTTTCTCTGAGAAGCAACTTTGCAGTGCACCTCTGGTAGAGCTGTGGCTCTGAAGGGACCAAGACTCTGGGGCATGAACTCCCAAACTCATTGGGGGGAACGCAGATGTTGACAGTGTAATTAGCAGTGTCAGCTACAGGCTCTGTGCCAGGTTGGGTGCTGCTTTGAAACTACCTGGGGGTCACGCTGGACCTCTCGCTTTGGGCTTTTCTACCTGTTTCCATTCTGGGAAGCAGCATCCACCCAGGCTACGGGGTCTTAGGAGCAGCTGTAGTTCTTCCTCTATTTTTTCCAGCTATAGAATAATGGCAGATATTTCCCTTTGGAACGGGACTTTATATAGTGCTTTCCATAGTCACTGAAACAAGCAGAAAATGTCAAAGAACACAGCATTCCCAGGCTGGTGAGCCCTTGTCCCAGCTGAACGTTTCCCTGCTTGTTCCTACTGATGAGAAAAGTGTTTTCTAGCTGAAGTTTCCATGGTGTTAAAGCCCACGTCTTGCTGCAGTTCTCTTTTTTCCTATGCTAATAGCAACCACCCACATCTACTCAAGAACAGTTTTTCTCGGAGCTGTGACCAGTGTACCTCCAGTTATCCACAACCCCCTGGCTGCTGGCCTGCTACAAACCAGCTGGTTGCATCCAGCTGGTGCATTAAATTGAAGACAGCTACAAATAAATTACTTGCTTTATTGCTTTTCCATGTAGGCATTGGCCACAATGCCACTTGGACACGTGGTAACCCAAACGGGAGGGGTAAAGTGTTGAGATACAGAACGCTTCTTAGAGAGATGAGACAGATTTTAAGCTGCAATGGATTTAGGAGCAGGTTTGAGCTCTTGCTTTGTCTCACCTGCTGACCAGGAGCCATGCCTTCCTTTCAGTGGCACCTTACACTGCACAAAGTGGCATCTAGTGACTGAACAACAACCTTCAAATCTAGATTAGGAGGGGAAAGGACAGGTGTCCTTTTCTGGATCCAGCAGTGCCGGGAGGAGAGACGATTGCCCCCAGGCCTCTGCCTCCTTTCCCCTTCAGGGGGTACAGTCCTCCAGCCTCACCAAGGTGAGACGCAGCCTGCAGGCACTCCCTAAACCCATTCCTGCCCTCTCTCAGCTAGGCTAGCAAAGCCCAGGATGAAGCTTGGGACTGTGACAAGCCCTTGTTCCTGGCTGGCAGTGCCTGGAGGGGGATGAGGGGCAGATGGCTTCAGTCCCTGCTGATCCCTACCCCAACTCTTGTGTCCGGCAGCAAAAATTCCTTCCTAATCCCAGCTGCTCTGCTTGCAAGCAGGTGCCTTTCTGGGTTAGCTCATGTCGGCCTCAAGACCCACTTGGCCCCTGACTTACTTGGATGCGGTCCTGCAGGGACAGTCCTCGAAGCAATTAATTCATCCTACATTTTAAGCCCTGTCATGAGCCCTTCCTAAAGGCCATCTGCCAGTTATGCTAAGGGAGGTGATGTGGCTGTTCTGTAGGCTCCAGCCCGACCTGTAGAGAGGAAGGGGATGAGGACTACCGTTTTCCTTTAGCAACAGGATCAGCGAGGGTGTAATACACATTCACCAGGTCACAGAAACCTGTGACTCCTCACGGTGTGGCTCTGTGGGAGTTTTTCCTGTGTGCGTAATTCCCAGCTTTGTGCAACTCTGAAATGTGCCCTAAATTCCAACTGGCAATGGCTGGTGGCACAGGCTGGATGTTACATTACCAGGGAGGTCGCCCTCTGAATATGAATGTCCTGTCTTAGCATGGGGCATGTGTGTCTTGAGTTTTCCCAAGGAGGACCAGTTGGGACTGTTTGGTTAGAAGATAATTTTAATTTTCAGCAGTGTTTCTGGCTGGGCTTGGAAAAGCATGTCTTCTGGAGGATAGGAGATGCTGCAAAAAATGCAAGAAGGAATGTAAATCCCTGCCACAGTTTACAGCAGAGCGGTCCAGCTGGTGACTGCAGGGGCCATTCAGTCTGTTCTGGTAGTGCTCTTGCACCGGTCTCGTGGTGGGGCTGCAGGTGCTGGAGAGGATGTTTTGTAGCTCAGGCTGGGTTTTCCCAGTGCAGGTGTGCCAGTAGCCATATGCTGATAGCCCCGAAGGGTGGTTTTGGTTATGAAACCAACTTCCAGGCACATCCTCAGGGTTTGCCAATGCGACATGAGTCATCCTGTGCAGGCAGGCAGTGTCTTGCCCAGTACTGGGTGCTAGAAGGCACCTGCTTGTGAGCTTGAGGAAGGCTTGTTCAAGTGGCAACTGGCATCAGAAGGGAGGAGAGGCAGTGTCTCCTTCCTAGCGATGACTCACTGGTGCGTGTGGTACCACCAAAGTGGAGAGAGTGCTGGCACGTGCCATCCTCTGCAGCACTCTTGTGTCCCATGCCCTGCTCTGCTGGGGATGCAGAGATCTGTCAAGGCAGAGCTGGCACATCTGCTGCCAGCCTGCACCAGCTGGGAGGTTCCCACACATCCCCTGCCCCTGGACATGTGCTCTCATCTAGCGCAGATTAATTCTGGGCAGAGACAGAAATGAGAGGAGCGGGGAGGTTTTGCCTGCATCCCGTGCAGGTTTGCTGATTGTTCTGCTTAGCAGGAGCTAAGCATCACTTCAGTACAGCCAAGGTGCGGGGTTTGTCTGTGCAGGGTAATTTGATGCTTAATAAGGTCTTTGGGTGCCCTCCTACCGCTCAGGCTGAGCTGGCTGGGCCCGCCATGCTGCCGCCTGTCCTGCACATGGTCCGAATGTATCTCCCGATGCACAGGAGCCCTTGGGAGCCTAATTGGCTCTTAGCTCTGAGCTGTGGTGGTATTGTGAGCGTCTCCAGTGCGTCTGGGCTCACCGCTGCTTTTAGGATTCTGTGTTAAAGTAATGCTGCTACTCGCTGTCCAGACACAGGCTAGCAGTTTGTTTGTTTAAACTTGTTTCCATAGGAATTTGTAAGGACCATGGGAACATATTTTATTTGACCTAAACAATAAAGAATGAGACTGAGGAGGGGGGAAGGAGTCCCATCATGTCTGATTTGTGGGTCTGATTTTCCTCTTAGGCTGGGTAACCTCTTCAGCACTGAATGGACCATCTTGGCAAGTCGGCTTGCTTTTTTTCTTCTCCTTTGTTTTTTCAGATGCCTGCGATATATTCCAATCAGCTGATAAATGCATAGAAATAGGCCAGAAATAGCCTCTTTTTAAGCACACAGGCAGCTTTTGGGTCAGCTTGCAGTAGGTCAGAAACACTGCTTTCACGCCTGAGCTGGTGCTGAAGAAGCCAGATTGTCCAGGTGTGAGCATGGGCTGTGCCTCCGATAGTAGTGAATGATCTCAGCCCTCTGCAGTCTCTCTTTCTATGCGTTTGACTGTGCCACTAAAGCAGTACCTAAGGATTTGCTTTCTCGCTGCTTTGGAAAAGGACAGTGATGGTCTCCTATCTGATAAATGAAAAGCATAAGGCCACGCAGAGCAGTGTGGGCTCCTGGCATGCTGTTAGTCCTCTGATGGGAAGTTCAGGCGGCCTCAGGGGCAACGTGGGCAGAGACTGCACAGGGAGTTGTAGCAGAGATGGGAGATGAAGCTAAGCTGTTGCAACGTGTTGCTTGTTGGACCTTCCAAGCTGTAGGAGCTGGAAACGTGGCAAGCCACAAATAGCAGCAAGGAGGTGCTGGAAGAGCAGCCCAGCAAAGACGGTGTGTGGGCAAGGGGGAAGGCAACTACTCAACAGTGGAACTGGCCAGGATGCTCCCCTGAGATGAAGTTCCATCCCCACGCAGAGTTTTTTAATGTTTCCCAGGAAGTCCTGTCAGCTGTGACTAAAGCTAAGGCCCTTAAATCCTCCTTATTAGTGCTCTGAATGCCAAGAGTGTTGCTATGGCACTGCAGGGTGATGCTGTGGGGCTGGCGAAACCACCAGGAGCTCAGGACCCACAAGCTCAACAGTTCAGGCTGTCCACTTGGTAACGGTGTGCTGCCCTGAATGCTTTGTGCTCTCTGCTGCTGGTCTGTGAACAAAGCAGGGGTAGTTCGTTCACTCTATCTTCATGCCATTGTGATGAGTGTGTCTGTCTTCTAATTTTTTCCCCCTAAGAAAGCAAATAGCTTTTACTTCTTTCTGAGCTGGTGTAAAGAATGGTCGCTTTTCTCAAACTAAGAAGTGCAGTCTGTGAGCACCAGCCTGCCCTGGGCAGCAGATCAGGCTAATGCGTAAGAATGGCTCTGCTGCTAGTCAGTGTTTCTGTGAAATGGCACCCTGGTAACCGGGAGTCAATTTCACAGGCAAAACACCCCCTCCTCGTTCTGCAGACATCCAGCAAAAATGTTGCTGTGTACCATTTTCTTTCCAAACTTGTTAAGTGTCTAAAGGGGGTCTGGGGCAGGAATTCCTCATAGCATACCTATGGACTGCTGCTTCCCTATTGAGCATCTTACAGTGACCTGAGAGCAGGCTTTTTTTGTGGGGGCAGGTGGCATTTCTCTGATCCCAGGTGCCACATGGGTGTTTTCTGTGCAAGCAGTTATTGTACAGGTCTACAGGTGTGCTCTGCAGTGGTGAAAAACAGTTTAACAGAGAGCAAGAGAAGAATGTGTTGAATAAACACTGTTCCCAGGGTGTTGGCTACACACAGTACTCCTGCAAGCACGAGTGAGCACTGTTTTAGAGCAGAGTAGGTAAATATAGGTAAATTAAAGAAATTTGCATGAATGCATATAGTCACCAGCTTGAGGCTTAGCACTGAAGCTGTGCTGAAGGCCAACATGCTGTGGGAGCGTGTGAAGGGTAAATGTCAGGAAGCAGGTTGCCCTAGAGGGGCCTCGGAGGGCTTTGGAGCAGGCAATCCATTATAATTTATTCAAACCAAATGCTTATGCCCTTCTGTAAATCTCACTTAGCTTCTGGGAGCTTATTTATTTTCAAATACCATATTGTATAAAACGAACTCTATGTGGTATTGAAGAGTTTCTGTGCAAAGGGCCTGCAGGTCCTTTGCCCATTGTCTTACTGCTTTCAGCTACATCAGGATTTAAGGAAATGGCTTTCTTGCAACCAGAGCTCAGGACCGACTTGCTAAGGACACTGGATGTGTCCCTTTGCACGTCTTCTCACTGCCATTTTTATTAGCTCCAATTAAATGCGCTGTATAATGTGTGTGCTCAGATGGTCCGGATGGAGAAATGAGCAAATGAGAACCCTGTCTTGTAGTTACCTGTTAAGGATACAGCTCCCTTTCTTTTCCGAGTATAGTACTTGGAATGTATTAAAGAAATGGGGGTGCCCTGTCCCCTCCCCGGTGTGACTGGAAATGCAGCTGGCCCCGGACAGCAGCTGATGAGAATCTCAACTCTCTGCTTTGCGGTGCATAGCCTGAGAACGAGTGCCTTGTGCTAAATGAGGGACCAAGGGTGGTGCAGCAGCCCTCGAGTCACTTTGGGAAGATTCTGCACACAGCCAACTTTCCATGCAATATTTCCTGCTCCTTTAGTGTCCTGAGCAGATGTGACCTACAGCTATGACAATGAAAGCCTAAAGCTTTGAGCTGTTTGACCTGTTTTTGTTTATCACTGTAATACAAGCTAAATCTGCTGTTTATTTTTGCAGATCAGAGCAAGCAAAAGTGGACAGTCTTGCTCCCAACACCTGCATAGGCACCGACTTTTATTGTGATACTAAGGACATATGTGCATTGTTTCAAGGCAATAAGCCTTAAAAGTAGCCTTGTGCCCTTTTAATAGCGGTACTTGTATAGGAGAGGTATTTGTGAGAACAGCAGCTCCAAGCTGCTCACGTTATCTAGGAAAATAAACGATCATGTTTGATGTGCTTCCCCTGGGAGGTGAAGGTCCCTGAGGAAATTAATCCATGAACAGCTCTGACTGGAGGAGGGGTGGAATTTCAGACAGTCTTTTGTCATTGTGGGGTTTGCTTCTAGAGTTATCCAGGCATTTTTTAGACATGAACAATCTCTTAAGCCCCCAGCTGTTGTCTTACAAGAATGTGCACTTAATTGTACTATCTCAGCATCTGTGTCATAGTCCTCCACTCCTGGCTTTGCAAAGCAGCCTGTCTGTACGTTACTCAAATGGGTTTCTTACAAAAGAAAGCATAACTAATATTCGCTAAGCAGAAACAGAAAAGGAGTAGTTAAATGAGAATTAAGGTACAGAAGGTAATACTGACTGTTCTGCCTTAGGGGTATTTTATGGGCTTTCTTCTTTGTTCATGGCAAGATCATGGTTAGGAAAGGGCAGTTAGAATATATTCTATCTCAGACATGAAAAAAAGCCTGGCCGGTTAGGAGAGAGCTGAGTTAAGCCCTGTGTTTTTCTGCTTTGTACATATTGCCCTTAACTTTCATAGGGACTACCTATTCTTAAATGGATTTAACTGAAGACCAGTAATTCCGTTTGTTTAATGTAGGGCACTTGATTTTATTCAAAGGGTGAGATACAAAAAAATAAGCAAAAAGACAAAACCCAAATTATAAAACACTACAGACAGAAGTAAGACGTCTTCTGCGTACAGCACACAACAGGAAACAAGATACAGACTGGTCCCCACAAACCAAGCCAGCTGGATATGTACAAGCAGAGGCAAATAGATCTAGAAGGGAAGAAATGGTGGTATTTGCCACTTCAAATGTCTATTTACATAAACTGAATTGAAGGCAAATAAAAGTTTTCTTTCCTTTTATTCAAACCAAATACTTCTTTGTTTCTTCTTCTTCCTGTTTCTGATGTAGAGGAGGGACTCCATGCTTTGAGGCAAGTTTGGTACATTCAGGTAGGATCTAAAATTAGCCACAGCTAAACACTGATGTGCTACTTCAAGTGCTGAACTTCAGTCCCTCCCTCCATCTGACATGCTGCTGCCAGGCACCTACTTGTGGCGTTAAGGACTACTAGTGACGGCTAGAGAGGAGAAAAGCCTAATTTTGCACTAATGTGTTGGTCGTCTTTATGCCTTTACATGTTTCAATCTGCAGCTTAACCAAAACTAGCGTGTCTAGGCTAGTCTTAAGGCTCCTAACTGAGCATGATTACCTGTCCTGTCATGTCTATGAGCTCTCTCCCACTTGACTTGGAAATGGTCTGTGTGAAGCCTTCAGCTCTTTCAGTACAGAGGGGTTAAGACTTCACAAATACAGGTGTCAAGGTAGCTTTCTGGCTTGAAGGGCGTCCCCACATCAATGGTACGCAATTACCTTCCAGTCAGTAAGACCACGCTAAAAAGGAAATGGCATCTGCCGTGTCATTGTTGCACCTTACGCATGGACATGGCTACCCAAATACTGGTTTGGGTTCTTTATAAGAATATGCATGCAGACAGTACTTACTCATGTAAATTCAGGAATGAACTGTCTATAGCCTTTCTTCAGTAGAGCTAGGAGGGAAAACCTTTCTGACAGAAGTATATTCCAAGTACAACTTGATTTCCTATTGTGTGTGGAATAACCTTACTAGCAGTGTGGAATTTGTCTGAGTTCTGTTGGGCAGAAACATGTGCTGAGCCTGAAGTTCTCCGGTCTTTGGTCATTAAAAAACCCTAAGACCTATAGGCATGTGCTTTCCTTTAAGCCTCTGTAGACATAGATGAGGAAAACATTACCGAAACCAAAATAAATTCTGACAAAAGTACGCAGTAATAGGAAGCTGCTATTCCAAATGGCAAAGGCCTTTATCTGCATTTACCTGTGGCTCAATTTTAGTGACAGGGCTACTGAATTTTTAAACACCTCAATTAGGAAGGAGGGAATTTTACTGGCTCAGTAAGCAAAACATTCATTTTGGAGAGCAGAAGACTGACTGGCTGTTAATAAATATCACAAGACATTCTAAAAGTTTTCTAAGGAAAAGAGAAACATCATCTGTTCATCAAAATGCAACACATCTAGACAAAATGAGGTAAGGAAAGCTAAGAAGAGTCTTTTATACATTCTCACTTCACACAGGCATGGCAATTAACAACAATGAGATGCTTAACGGATTCCCTACCATGCTCATCAGAGAAATTCTTCATAGCAAGTGTGCTCCACAGCATTCTTTGATATTAAGCATTACAACATCCGACAGCCTAGTTGCAAGTAGCGACTAAACCTCTGTTTTGGCAGGCAGTTTTGTACACTTCAGGCAGTTTGCTGGCAACTTGCAGAATGCAGGGGGTGAATACTACCTTTACTTCTGACAATGAAGAATCTGTCATAAGTTTTAATGCCTTAAATCACAAAGAACACGTATTTGTCTATCACAGCATAAAACCAAATAGCTCAGCAATATCTGTACAGTTACACCCAACGTGAGAGTGTCAGACTTACATTTCTAACTTAGACTCCTGTTCTTTGGTCCTCTTTGTATACAAACTTACTTTCATAAATATTTAACAGCCTGCATTATCGAACTTTTACTGAATAGTAACTTGTAGTTTAAGAAGGATGTCTACCATCCTGTTTGCTAGGAGACTCGGTAAGCTAGCGGACAATCATCTGTACAAGGCTAGATAAAAGCAATGCGTGCTGCTTCTGAGCGGAATAGGAGAAAAAGATCTTAAAATAATTCTCTGGCAGGGCTCTTTCACATGAGATCCCATGCTAAGGAGAACACAGGATGTGATACTGCAAGTCCTTATGTCGTTGTGCTGGGGGGGGCACACAGGAGGGAAACCTGCCTTGGTTCGAGCCCTTCATGTGAAAGGTTTGCCCAGTTTCTCTTCTCTTAAGCAAGCTGAGTGGGAGGAAGAGGAAAAGAAACTGTCTTCAAATTGTTAGCGTTGAACACGCGTTGTTTTTTCCTTAAGGACAAGTATCTTCTTCAAATGAAGCAGGGAAGTCTACTGGTCATGTTTAGGCAGAGACACATAACTGTTATGAGTTAGTGCCTCGTAAGCAAATGCTGTATAAATAAAATGCAGTATTTACTACTTTGTTCTTAAACAGACACTGGCAGCACAATGTGTTCCTAAATTAATAGTCTGAATACTATGTATTAATAAACGTACATATATTGGTTTTGAGAAGCTGTTTCCAAGCAGGCAGCACTTCCTTCTCATAATAAAACTAAGCCTTGAGCTGACAGTGAATTGAAGTTAAATAGTTACTGCGGTTTTATATAAAGTAGAATTGCTACAGACATAGCCTTTGGAAACACCTCAGTTTGAGCAGTCATCTTCCATTGTATGAGTCAGCCTGGACTGCTGCTGCTTAGCAATAGTCATCCTGTGCAAGGAGAACTAGGTTTTAAAGGGCAGTGGACAGTCCCCAAGCACTGCATTTGCTAAAGCAATTCCTTGGGGGCACTAAGTGACCTGGAATATTTGCCAGCACTTAGCAAAAGCATTGCTTCACGCCTTGTAGCGGGTTTTTCTTTTTATGGTGTGTGTGCAAAGCTAATTCAAAACCCATCAAGCTGGTAGGAAATTCACCTTTTTGCATTTGGAAATACATAGCTAACTGCCCTTTAATGACTTTGAGGAAGTCACTGTTAAGTCTTGAAGGTGTATTTTCTGTGTAATTTCTGATTCTCTGCAAGCTTGTTATAAAACTATTACCAAGGTATGTATTTCTGTCGTGTCTATTAAGCCTTTTTTTATCCCCTCCAATTTTAAACCAGCTGAATTTGACACAAGTCACATACAAACTGCTCCTAAATAAACCAGGGACTTTGGCTAACGTAGTAAGCCTCAGAAAGGGAGCTTTAGTGCCATCTCTGCCAGAGAGATAAAAGGTAGAAACATTCTTCTACGCCTTCAGACTAGTAAGTGACCTGAATAAAGCTTAGGATGTGTTTATAGTGCCTCAGTGCTCAGTTCAAGGGGAAAAATCCTCAACACAGAAGACTTCTACTTGTTTAAAAAAAACCAAACCAACAGCAACAACAAAACACCAACACAAACTGAGCACTGTTCATATTCCTCTTTTCCCTCACTTTGGTAAGCATCTGTACTGAGTCAGCCACTGCTTCCATTTACACTTGAAGGCGTGAGTTCCACTGTCTTCATGGGCACAACTACAGGTATATGCTGGTGTTACACAGTGCGTTGTGGCCCACCGAGTCTACGAGATTGTCACTTGCTAGGTATTTGGCATAGATAAAATCCTTCTGAAGCAACGTTATTTTCTTAAAACATTTACCATGTGCCTAAAATTTAGGAGGTTGTGACAGGTCAGTTGAATTCCCTTTTGTACATGAGGCAGAAAAAGACCCCAGATGCTTGTTTACAGTTTTGTTCACTGTTAAAATATCTGCACAAGCATGACCAGTAACAGCTCTTGTTCCAGTTGTATATTCTGGTATCCTGCTTCGCTGCCTCAGAGCATGACAGGTAATTCATTCAATGGTTTCTCATCAACAATTGGAATGAGCCACACCGGATAAGAAACAACGACATTATCTTAAAGTAAAGTGGAGGGCCCCTTACCTAGAAGACTCAGTAATCTTTAAAGAAAACCATTTAAACATCTTTCATGGAAGTCTATTGTTCAAAAAAACCCAAAGCTATTGACATAGCATGTGGAATCAATTTGACAATCACTAATGTAATGGAATTACGGTGATCTTATACACAAACAGTGATTTACCAAAATAAGATTTACCTAGGGGACTTTAAAATCAAGTTATTTTGGTACCAAAAAAAGTCTTTCATTTAATTCCCCTTTGCCCCTATGATTCAGATGATCTTTCACTCTACAGTTACGGACTTGGCCAGATTTCTTGGAAAATCAACCTGCAGAGAGGGAGGAGAAAGAACATGCTTGTGAGTATTTACACACTTTCTTTGTGTATAACTTTGTCATGTGTGGAACGTTTGTTCTGCGTTTAAAATTGAAAACGATTGAACATATTTTCTTGTTGATTTAGGACTATCTGTGCAAAAAAAGTCCATAAACCTCAATTGTTAACAACTCCACTGTCAGGAACTAAGGAGTTAGTCCCTTTAGTCTATGTTGCTACAGTGCTCAAATGATAAAAGGTCACTGTGATAAGAGGTAGAGGCCAGTGTCTGTATTAAGATCAAACACCTAACACAAACAGACTCCATTTGTCACATATTCTTCTGTGGATTGTTACCTTCCTTTTATCTTCCTACCAGCCCTCTGGAAACTGTACGCTCATACCGGAAAACAGACACATGTCCAAACTCAAACTGCACAAGACTCAGCCAAGTGTACTAGACTGCCTTCAGGTTTTGTTCATGACAAGCTTCTGTAATTGCCAGGTTTACCATTTAACCTGGTCATTCCAGTAGCTCAAGCAATTATACAGACAACCCCCGCAGGCTTCCGACATCCCCCAAAGCATGTTTTCCAGATCTGCAGATAGCAAACACGAGTGCAGAAGGGAAGGAGTACTGTACTTACATCGTATCCTCTGAGAACTGCAAGATGGAAAGCCAGAAGCTGAAGGGGGATAACGCTCAGGATCCCCTGCAGACAGTCCACTGAATGGGGAACTTTGATTGTTCTCTTATTGTTCTTAATTGTCTCGATGTCTTCCTTATCACAAATCACGACAGGTCTCCCCTGCAACAAAGGGAAATGTTGAAGAAAAACAGGTCTGGAAGGTTCTTTTCTCACTTCTGTTCAGAGCACCAGTGGCAAGAACTTTTTACTTAATTTAGAACAAAACAGCTTAACACCCCATGGGCATCACTGTAGCATATTTTAAGGGGTAGACAAACCACACTTGGCTTCTGCAAAACTACTCTTGAGATGCCCAGAATATCTACTGAATTCACGTTTCAGGCAGTAACATTAAAGCAAATAGTTTGCACGCCCTGTAAACTGCTTTTATATTAAACCCAAACATTTCTGATGCACTGTGAACTTTTGCAGGTACTTACCTGCCGCGCAATGACCTGCTGGAGAGCGTTCTGGCACTTGGCATATGTATGGTCTCTCATGATGATCATGATGACAGGCATGAGTTTGTCCACCAGCGCGAGAGGGCCATGCTTCAGCTCACCTGCCAATATCCCTTCAGAGTGCATGTAGGTAATTTCTTTGATTTTCTAGATGGGGAAAAAAATAATTTGTAGAGCTTTGGGCAAACTTGTAATTTTTCTTAACCACCTCCACTTTATTTGTAACTTTGTAAAAATACGTTCTGGCTCTCCTCAGATCCAATAAGTTGACAAGCCAGCCTGAAAACCTAGATCAAAGTAGTACATCTGGGCTGAGCTGCTTGCAGGCCATCAACACTTACAGTTCTAACACCAAACCTACCACAGGCCTTATGGTTTACCATCAGCCAACATATCTATCATCACAGTCTTGAACTGGGCAGGCAAACGCAAAGAGGATGTGTTTGCACGTCAGTGGGTGACAGCACTTACAACAGGAATCTCCTCAAACATAAAAACTGCAATATACGGTTCTAGAAAGTACATGCTCAGTTTTGGATGCTGAGCATTCATGGAAATGCCACACCAACAGTTCAAAGAACTGATTTTATTAGGGTGCCCAGACTGTCACAGTAAAGCATTCCCAGTGTGAATGTGGAAAATACATCCTTTCAACCCACTATAACCTGTGACTTGGGTATCTTTAAGTGGCGGTCTCAGCAGTGTTAGGGTGAGTTTTAGCTATTTGAGCCAGTATGTCAGCCACCACACCATAGCTGTTAGCTGCTTTTAAAACAACTTGTAGCCATGCGTCGTTTCCTGTGCAGAAATCTGAAGCCCATAGCTAAGTGTGTTTGAACCAGCTTTAAATAAAGAAATCTCTTACCAAAGCTCCCTCAAGACATGTAGCGTAATGGTAGCCACGTCCCATGATGAGAACAGACTTCTGATGGTATAGCTCTGTGGCTAGCTTCTGGATCTCATCATCCATACTCAGCACTTCTTTAATTAAGTCTAGAAGGAAAGAGAAGAATTCAGGTTGTGTGTGCTTATATGCTTGTGCCTCTCAAACTATACATACTGTTTATACTTCATATACACAGATAGCACTAACTTCCATAAAAATTGGACTCAGTGTTTTAATAGTCCAATTTAGTGGTCTGAAGACGTTGGAGAGAACGTGGTTGCAAAAGTTATTGCCAATAGCCACGCTGCATGTATCTGATCCCCTTGGTCTTTCAAAGCAAAGTTCATCTGTGCTATTGAGTTTCGCTTGGTGAGATGCAATAAATGCAGCAGTTTCCTACCTGGCAGTCCCTTTAGACCACGCATGATTTCCTTGCGCCTTTCCTGCATAGAAATTCTGTCGTCACACATCATCAGAGCAAACATCACCAGAGACACAAACTGGCTGGTATAGGCCTAATAAGGGGCGGGGGGGGGCGGGGAAGAGAGAGAAAAAACATCATTACAACAGTAACCAAACGGTTGTCACCTACTACATAAAATCCTTAGACTAGTTATTGACTTTATTCTTAACATGATACTGAATGGCAGCTTTCATTCCAATTAAATAGCAAAGAAGAACATGAAATTCACAGGGCAAATCTCATTTGAGCAAATCTCAAATGGAGGCATACAATGGCACGATCTCCTTATACTCCAGGAGATTAAGATACAACAAGCAAAATGGAGTATTTCTAAGATTCCATGGCAACTATTAAATCTTGTTTTGTGACCATACCTGTATCCTTCTTTACTGCAAGTAAATGCTGAAAACACTGAAGACATGCAGATCTGTTAACTGGAGCTGTACAGTGGAAGCCCACCACTAACATCTGGCCATCACAACAGGTCAGCTAGCTGAAATTTTTCTGAACCACGTTCAAGGAACACAAAGGCAGCTGAAAAGGTAAGTGATTTCCCACTCCCCTTCTTTAAGAACAGAGTCTGAACTCTTCACCTTGGTAAGGTTCCATACTGTCTAAAAGACCATAGTGACTGCTATCACTGACTTTGCAGAAGAACAACTGCACAGGCAAGTGAAATTAGTGCTCAAGTCAGGGCAATTCTATTCACAAAAACATCTGAGGCACAGTATCAAGCAGCTATTGCAAAGTCTAGCCTCTGAAGTCCTTATAAGACAAATGTTATTAAATGGTCTGTGGGGCCAGCCTAGGATTGAAGTTGCTTAGAAATAAGATTAAGGTTCATAGTAGTTCTGTCCCTCCCTAAACAACGATCAAACAAACTTTCATTTTGTCATATTGGAGGAGATTTATATAGCTCTGAAGGAATCTAGAAAAGCTTCAGTTATGCTGGCTAGTAGAGTTTGATATGGAATGTGATCTACTTTGTTTTGGTGCAGTTGACTGTTATGGAAGTAGAGAGCACCAAGCAGTTGTGCTAACAATGCTTGGGTTGTTTATATTATGTTCTCAAAATGAAGTTCTGGGCAACCTTAGGGCAGAATCTTTTCAAGTTTGTATTTCATATATGCACAACTTTGGTAACTCCCCACATCACCAGAGAGAAAATGCCATTTTCAGTTATCTCCAAACTGTAATGTTGGCTACATGAAAACAACCCAGGGACAAACAACTCGTTCAAGAGTTTCTTGTAAGAGCCTCATGAATTTTCCATGATCAAATTCCCCAGTGAACTATTAAACTCAAATGTGGTTTTTGGCTGAATTTATGTAACAGATTGACATCATCTCGCCTCTAAATATAACTAAATCAAAGCAGATTTCACCATGCAGAAGCACTTCATCAAAATGAAATGCAGCAAAGCAAGTCATTGTATACTGTATCACACGTAGCCAGATGCATCAGCCACAGAATAATTCTGTTAGGTGGGCATAAATACTGGTTTTCTGTAAAAGACCATTCCCCCACTTGCTGAAAGTATAGTTTTAATATCACACTTTCTTTAGTAAAGCAGTGCCATTAAGGGCAGTTATATGTGGTCAAAGTTTCCATAATCTTGTCTTTTAATTTCTTTTTTTATCTTTAGACCTTAGTTTCAGCTGAGTCTGCCCCTCAAGACAAATGATGGCAAAGAGGAGCGAATTCTTGTCTCTTGGGGAGTTCTTTCCTCCGAGACCCCTTTGCTTTCAATGTTTAATATTGCTTCCGTCATAATATTTTGTTTACAAAAAAAAGAAAAAAAAAAGCCCTTTGCACAATACAAGAAAAAGAAAATGAAGAGTGTTGCTGGGCACATGGTCATTAACTACACAATTGTCAATAGCAACTGGTAAAAAGGGAACAGAAAGCATTTAACAGAGGACCCATGATATAGCCAACACCTTCAGGAGGAATTTCAGTAACAATAATCATCGTCATCAGTGAGGTCTATAAATTTATGACTCACCTTGGTACTGGCAACCCCAATCTCTGGTCCTGCATTGATATGGACTCCACAATCTGTCTCTCGTGATATAGAGCTGCCAACTGTGTTAGTTATTCCTACGGTTAAGGCTCCTCTCTCTTTGCAGTACCGAAGACCCATCAAAGTATCTGCCGTCTCACCTGAAAAAACAGGTATTGACAATGCTGCAGTTCAGTATCGGTTACTGCAGATGTAGAATTGCAGTGATTTCCCAAATAGAATCTCAAGAGGTTTGTATTTGCCTGCAAGTCAAAGGAGTTAGTAGTTATTCCATCCCTGGCACACTGTGGTTTAACCCTAGAACAGAGACTGTGAAATCCAGAAAACACAAAACCTAACAACAGTACTTGGTGTGAGGCAAAGTCAGTATTCTGCTATGGTTTAAAAAAAGGCAGTTCAAGTGTGTCTTCTTTAACACAACTTACTTTCTTCTCCTGGTTAATAAAAATTCACCTGGGGCAGAGCAGAGTGGGGGGAAAACATGTATTGGGGATATCTGGACATAACCCAGCTGAAGCATACAGTAGATGCAATGGCATTAAGTTACAGCTAGCCTTGGAGTCCACCCACCACCTTACTGCCACTGAAACTCATGGAATTGTTTGGCTGATGGTGCTTACCAACAACACAAGAGTTTGTAAAATCTGTTATCAAAGAGGTTATGTCTAAAACTAATTATCCCTATTCAAAGTTGTTTGCTCTATGCAAACACAAGCTGGCTTAGATCAAGATTTCACTTAAAGTTAAAAAAACACTAGATATAAAGGAAGCAGAAAAAGTTGGTTTAAATGAATATGGTAGCAGGGAGAAAACCTTGCACTGAAGATCCCAGCAGTGCTGCTTGCCAGCTGAGCTGCAGAGATGGGACTAGAAATAGAAGCTACTGTGTATTCCATCTAGTGTTACCAGTTTGCTTTTGTCCTAAAAGGACACACCTCTTTTGAGTACTCCTGCACATGTAAGGTGACAAGAGAGAACAAAAACTCCCAAGGTTAGTTCGGTACACCTCTCCTGCAGTACACCAATGCATAAAAACTGCTCTGCATACTGCACTGCTTAAGGCAAGTTGTGTAGGGTGGGAATCTAAGGCTGGAAAAACAGATTTATGGGTGGGGGGAACTGGGGTTATTTGAGCTCAGTATTTACTTTGGTTTTGTATTGCCTGATAACCAAGCTCAGGTTCCACGGAAATCTTTGTTAGCTTGCCACATCCAACACCTCAGGGGAAAGATGCATCCCCTAGTGTGTCCTCAGTCATGTTCCCTGTTAGACTGGGGCAGGAAAGTTTCTAAGGGGAAGAAGCAGCATCTGCACGTGTATTCAGAAAACCCAGGGAAAACTTGAACACGAGCCCCCTACAAAGAGAGGATATTCTGAATTACTTGATACTGAGAAGAAAAAATTGCTACCAAAAGAGTATTTTAACCTATGGAGAAAAAGTAATGAGTAGTTTTGGTATCAAAGCTGAAGATAAGTTACAAAAACCTACAGAGGTAAATGCAACTAAGAGGAAAAAAGATACTGCAGTTTCGCACTGCAGTTGTCCTTGAAAATATTTTGAATGCGATATACATCGCTGCTTTTTTTTTTTTATCCCTAAATGTGTCTTTTATCTGGTATTCCATTCCCAGGTTGTTATATTTTTTGATACTTGTGTGTAGTAGTTTCAATTCTTTTATAGACTCAATCTACCGTAGAGCTCAGTATTTGGTAGCGCTTTAACTAGAGACCTAAAACTCTTCAAAAGAAACTATCGAGTTGCCTTTACCCAGAGCTCAGTAACGTTTTTTTAGTCTGTTGATTGATGGAATATTTCCTCACAGAGAAAGGAAACAAAACTACTGTTACCATATGTAAGACTCAGCTGAACAAAATCCTGCCCCAGCACGCAGATGGACAGGAGGAGAGCCACTCTATTTTTTCCCCATTTCTAGTATGTGTATGCCAATTTCTTCTCTCACGCGTACCACGTGCAATCCTACAGGCAGGCACAAGAATTTGGCCCTGCTGCCTTTTCCCTCCCAAGCTAATATTTACAGGAAAGAAGGGAGCGAGTGGGTGGTAAAGCGCGACCATACCTGACTGGCTGAGGAAAAAGCAAACATCATCTCTGAAGACAGGGGTGTTTCTGTCCAAGAAGTCACTGGCTAGTTCAACCATAACTGGTAATTCAGTCAGTTCTTCCAGAACCTGACGGGTCTGGTAACAGGAGATGTCAGAAAGTTAACATGTTACATCGTGTTTAAAAACCCCAGCGTTTGGAGTATGAAAAAAACCTTCCAATTGCCATACACTGGAAAATATTACTATCAAAATACCATTTGAAAATTACTGCTAGATTATATTTTAATTACTCAGTATACCCACTCTCAAGTCACACAACTACCCCCGTGAAAAGCGACCCTGCTTTTGGCACCACAAAAAGCCTGAGGCCAACTCCTCCCTCACACACAGACTGTTCTTAAATAAGTCACACTTATTACATAATACTACATAGATATTATATAATACAGGGTGTCCTCCTATCATACCATAACTTGTATTACTGAAGAACTCAGAAAACACCACCTGCATCCAGGCCAAGCCAGAAACTTGTTTTGGCTAGTCGATGGATTACTGTTAACATTATCTTACAGAGCTGGCCAAGATGAACAAAAATTTTCTTTTCTGGTCCTTGTAAATCAGTGAACATAGCTGTGTTTTGCAGCATTTCTGAGAGAAGCTAAAGGATTCCTCTGTGAAGTTGTGGAATACTTTTAGTTGCAACATTATGGGCTGCCAAGCTACAATCTAGAAAGGCTTCATCTACAGCTATTGTGTCTTAAGCGACGATTACGTCAGGCCTTGATGAAACAAAAATCACACGCTGGCTGTACACACAGACAGTACTTCCGTAAGGAACAAAACGAAACCTCTTCACTGTACTGGGCAAGCACAGAGATGTCTCTAAGCAGGTGCCATCGCTGTCTGCGTACATAGCAAAGGAGGAAATCCTGTCTGGCTCACAGCAGTCCCTACCTTGCTGCAGCATTTGCATTCTGCTCTTGCGTTGTCTCTTCCCCTGCCAACTGTCCTTTATGACAGAGCAGGTTTTGTTTTTTAAAGCCTTCCGTAGCAATGACAGTCACAGGCAACATTCTCCTAAGTAATCAAGTTCTTCAGCTTTTATTTCCTACTGCTGTTGCTGGTGAATTGAAAGTCTGGTGTACGCAGCTGTCAGAAGGGTCTTCATTCATCAGTGTGCACTTGCTCAATCTTAACCTTAAATCAATCCTTAACCTGCTTGACACACGCAGTACTGTGCCCACTGTTCAGTTCAAGCTACAGTTCGCAAACAGACCAAGACTGACCACTTACTGCAACTCCAGCATGGTAACTTGTCCCACAAGCAATAAGGATTAAACGACGACACCTCTGAATCTCCTTAATGTGATCCTTCAACCCACCAAGATTTACTGTAAGCAAGATTCAGAGAAAAAAATTAGGCTGCCCAGGTAGCAGAAATTCTCAAGACTACTGGTGCTAGCACACATCGTGTTACAGTCTCCATCAACCACTTTGGAAAAAAAAAAAAAAAAAAAAATCACAAAAAGTAATCTTGCCACCAGC
Organism: Buteo buteo; assembly: GCF_964188355.1. NCBI lineage: Eukaryota > Metazoa > Chordata > Aves > Accipitriformes > Accipitridae > Buteo > Buteo buteo. The sequence goes on from NC_134182.1 coordinate 42,875,242, forward strand.
GCATGTAATTCTGGAAGCACTCCCTGTGAGACACACACATCGTCTTACACCACCATGTTTTAATCTCCCATGTCATCACCTACTTCCTCCTCTATAACTACTCTGAATAACTACTAGATACTGAGCTGTCAAAAATAAAGAAGGCTTAATCTTAATTACCAGTGTAGTCATCAAAGTTGACCCTTCCTCTCATCGTATTAACGACAGATTCTGGCTGCTCAAAAATTTCCTTCTGCATAAATGAGCTGAAGTTACCTACAAAAGAAAGGAAGAAACAAAAAAAATGAGAACACTTTAAATTACCTCCTGGTAATTTACATTTTCCCTATGTATATAGGGAAAAGCTTGGACCAGAGTCACTAACAGGCCAGTTACCAGTCAGAAATTATTATTTTTCTGCCAAAGCATCAGCTTATCATGAGAGCTCGATTCAAGTTACTAAAACATGTCAAGGAAGGGTCAGAGCTGGAACGGCAAGCCTGCTAGGGATCAATCTTGGGCAAAACAGATGCCCCCAAGCAGAAGGCAAAATCCTCAGCCCCACGGTTCTCCTCATTATGGTGTTAGCAGCTAGAGGGAAAGTCCCATTAGATAGATGTAAGGACTTTTTTCACCATGAGGGTAGTAAAACACTGAAACAGGTGCTCAGACAGGCTGTGGGATTTCTGGCCTTGGAGATACTCCAAACTCAACTAAACAAGGCCCGTTAACACTCTGATCTACTCGGCCCTGCTCTTAACATGGGGATTGGACTAGATGATCTCCAGAGGTCTTTTTCAACCTGACTTATTCTGTGAGTCCGAGGAGGACCCGTGCATCTACACAGGTGACATTCAGAAGATTTTACCCTTCATAATTTGCTGAAGCTCCATCTGCAGAGTTTGGACAGCACGTCCGGGGTGATCGCCTGCTGTGCGTTTAATCCGGTGGATGGAAAGACGGCCATCAACCACAGCTGCTACATCATCATCTTCAAGGAAAATCACTCTGTTGGTATGCTCAATGACAGCACTATAAAATAAACCATTTGCCATAAGACGTTATTCTTCAGAGGAAGATGAGGGCAACAGCCCTATTTATAATCCGACATACAGCTTTTGATTCAAGAAAGTTACTCATTTCAATGGAATTTCTTTTAAAATAAGAGGAGCACTGTAAAGTACATTTCCACACTGCCAATATAACTGGATTTTTTCCACCTACCTCATTATTAATTTCAGTGCCTGCTTTAAGACGAAACTATGAATTCCTCAAAGCTGCATGTGCAGCAATGTGATCTAACCATTAGGAGCTAGAGAGTGGAAGTCAGGAAGACAGTAATTTGCCCTAGCACACAGGGTGCTCAACTACAGGTGCAGATTCCTTTCTTGGTTTTTCCAGCGATAAGCCACTGCCCCTCCCTGCATCTCATTTTCCCCATCTGTAAAACTGGGGACAGCTTGGCCACCTGTTAAAGTACTCTGAGATCTGTTTAGAAGCACTCCAAGATTTAGGTACTATTGAATACCTTCCCTGCCTGCAGTTTACTTGGGGAACGTCAGTGTCGGAATTACCAGTGGGGTTTAAAATCTTTGGCCAGGTTTTAGTCTGTACTCTCTCTTAGTTGAACAAGGCAAGCTGTACTGAAATACCTCAGCTCCCTATTTTAGTAGCTTTTGTTCTGACCTTGGGCAAGTCACTGAAAAGCTCTCTAAAATCAGAACACATTGGGGTGTCCTAAGACTCTCCAAAATGCTCTGACGAGAAGAGCTGCAGAAGTCAACCACAGCAGTTTTTTTATGTTTCTGGAACGAGCATTCATTTCCCTAATACAGAGAAAACCCATAGCTCTGGTAAGGCTGCTGTCAAGTTGGTCTTTCCTCCCTCCACTGGGATTAAAGTAAGCCACCTTTGATGATAACGGAATTGCACGTGTGCAGAGATTCCTGGAGAATCAACACAATCCTCCTGATAATTAGCATCTGTCCTGTTAAATTTAGGTCAGTACTCTCTCAGGTTTCCTACCACTCACCTCAGAAATCTTATCAACAGATGGGCTTGAAGAAGGATAACACCACTATTCCAAAGCGAGTGTTCATTTCTTTAACAGGAACTCTCACCTAATCCACCTCCCTCTCAGAGCTGCATATGGTAACTAGTTAATGTTTGTAAAGTAATGGCCACATAGACATAATTTACTTTATTCATAAAGAAACCAGAGCCTCCCCACCTCTTGTTCAAGGCCTCAGCTTTAAACAGGATATTTTTATATACACTAGAAGATACTGAAAAACATTACCTAGCGTCAGAAGCAAAGTAGTACTCCACAGCTTTCTCCTCAACGGGGAAAAGGCAGGTGGTACTATCAACACGAGACAGGTTGCAACTTCCCTTCTTGTCTTTACCTGGAAGACACAAGGATTAGGTACCGCACCTACTGACAAATCTGGAATGCAGCTGCAATGTCAGTCCCCACCAGAAGTCCCAAGGCAAGTACCAACATGAAGCACTATTTTCATCACTGAGGGTGGTCACAGTAAAGTGAGCAGCGACAACGGAAGAGGGCAACATACTAGCACCTGTATTTTTGTGCCCTGTCTCAGTTTGCTTGCAAGGTTTTTACGTACTTTCAAATTAAGTCCGCAAGCGTAATGTAGCGCAGTTTTAAGTTTAGAGGAAAATACCAGTAAAAATTCAAATGAATATTTATGTGCGGCTCCACTAGGAGAAGCGAATTCAAGCTGCTTTATGAGCAGTCACATTTACCCACATTTTCCCAGTTGAATCTGCCCTGTTTACCATTTTAAGTTTCTCCCATACTCCTGTTTCACTAACTTTCCTGAGGCTTGGATATATCAAGCAGGATTGCTCTTTCTTTGTCAGTTATTATCAGCACTGGGGAAATTCTTTCAGAGCTGCCACCTGTGCAACCACACTGTTCCACTGAGCACCGGCAGATGTAACCCAAACCTATTTTTGTCTGGCTGAGCTCATGTGTTCAGGCACAGGTCAGGAAATCCATGATTAAGTACTCGGCGTTGTTCCTGAGCTATCAAATACAACCACCTCATTCTGATCCAAAAATTGTACAGCTGGTAAACTGCTGCAAGTCTTACGCTATTGCCAGGGAAGTATCTAGGTGTACTGAAGGACATAGAACTAAGAGTCAACTTCTGAAAAACTTGTACTAAGCCTTTAAAAAAGCTCAGTGTTTCACCAGGGATCCTTTCGGAGGTATTCTGGCAATTCCCAATACTCTCTAATCCTCCGCCTCCTCTTTAACTGCAGAAAATACTTCTCAGTCGCAAAGCACATCAGGAATGCAGATGAGGACCAAAACACCTACTGCTCAGCACTGACCTCGAACAAAATGATTTGCCAGTCATTGTGCACAGTATGGTAAGGGGTGGGGGAGGATTTATCAGCTTATCTAGCAAAATGTGATTATTGCTGAAGAACAACAACATTGAAGTTACTCTTAAATATTTATTCCATAAGCTCTAATGTTATTTCACCTACTGGATACCGATTTGGTTCAGTGATGTAAGTAGAGCTCATGATGTTTAGATTTATACTTCTGCAGATGAAAACATAAAGAAAAAATACTGCTTTCATGTTGATACTCAATAAGAAGGTTCCACTCAGCCAACAATTTAGAGCCCTCTGCTTCAGTTAAGTCAGTAAATGAGGAAAACAACTCCTTTGTTGTTGAGACAGGACAGACTGATTTGTTGTTCAGAAAGGACAGCGCAAAGGTGTTAGTGGCTTTTCTCCAGCAGAAACACCCATACTTGATCAAAACATGCAAATTTTGTTTCTCAAAATAGAACACTTCCCTGCATTGACTTTATTATGTTGCATTGCTTTCCTGTGGTACAGATTCTACACTGAGCTTATAACCAGAACGTGATCTTATTGTGCACATACACTTGCACTGTACGTCTATCTCATCAAGGAGTGGTTGGAAAGTTACTGTGAGTATTATCGGCCAACGATGGCTGTTACGTTATCTATGGATTTGCCCATAGATTGTCCGTTTATCTATAAAAAACCTGGATTGTTGCTCTACAGCACCCACCTCCCATTAACTAGAATTTAGAAGCAACACAGAAGTAATCTTTTAATCTCTTGCCTTCTAAATCAAAGAATGGAGACACCACAGACAATTAACACAGGTACAGTAAAATAGGCGGGGGGGTGTCAATTTTTCAGAAAAGCCCTAGTGCCTCTGACAGCTGAGGGACTTTGGTGTTTAAAGGCTAACCTTTAAGGAATTAAGGTTAACCTGACTTCAAAATTTTACTCTAAACACTTTACAATGACTTGAGAGAAACTTTTGGTAAAAAAAAAGCAAAACCTCACCTAATGTTTGGATTCAGGTAAACCAGCTCATGACAGAGAACAGACATAGTTCACCTTTCGACAAACAGGTTTGTTTCTCCTCCAGCAGCACTGATTTCACCCACTGAGCTGTCAGTGCCCAAAGCCACTGTCTGCTGAAGGTGGAATCACATTTATTTAGAGTAGCTAAGAATCAGAACCTTTCCTCTTAGAGAAAAGTGCTCTCCTGCTTCAGATGTGAACTTAGTTCATCACATGTGATGGGTTAGCCTTCAAAAAAAATTAAGTACTTAATGTGAATTAAAAATGGTTTACTCTGATAAATAAGCAAAGGGAAGTAAGTTCCAGCCTCAGGGTCAACCTTACTGCTTCTACCAGAAGCTGCAATTCAGATTCACACTATGATCAGGAGTGAGAATGTAGCTCTTTGACAATCTGAACTCCAGAAGGAATTTTGGAGAATGCTTTTATTAGGATTATTAGCAACCTCCTAACAGGGTTTCACTCTTGTTTTGTTTTGGGGTTTCTACAGTAACTTACTGTTTCCTTCTGTAATCAGAGCTGCAGGGAGCACTCTGCACAACCTGCACTAAGTCATCAATTTTGCAGATACACTGAGCATTATGTCAGAATATTTGAAATGGGATAGGTGCACTGATGGGTGGATTTTTCTGTGTGTTGCTCATGGTGTTTCTACCAAGAAGGAATTCTGATTATCCCACTTGTTTCACTACACTACACAGAAAGCAATAACCACATGTTAAAGAGACAATGCGTATGTCTTATTCATCATTCATTTCTAAAGGAACTAGATGATTTGTCTGAAATTTCAAGTATTAGATTTTCACTGGTAGGCACCTTCCTCCATTTTTATGGATATTCCATCAAAACAATGATCCATAGATTGTACAGCTGAAAGTGTTATGGGGAAAAAAACCAACAAACCAAATTTCAGATAATCGGGGGGGGGAAGCATTACATACATACATTCAGGATTACTACTAATTACCCAACATCAACCAAGAGTAAACACAGACAAAGCTTACTGGGACTGGTTCTTCACGTTACGTTGTAGCAAGCTATTGTTAGCAACACCATTAGGAAGTAGTATGACATACTGTGACAGTAAGTCCTTTTGATCACTGCAGTGCTTAGAGAACTAGTCCAGTGCCCAGTAACTGAATGGGTTCAGACTCCTCTGACAATGCTAAATTACGGGATAATTCTTAGCCACTTTTCATTTTCAAGGGTGCAACTATGTGTCTACGGTGGTAAAACACAGGTGTGAGAGAAAGATGGACAGACAACATAAATATAGATTGCCACACAAAGGCTAACAGCATTCTGCTTTTGAAAAATTATGTTGAGCGGATGGGGGAAAGGTTTGTGATAGTGAAGCACCTGTAGCCTTCAACACACAGTCAGTTTTGTTCTTGAAAGCAACCAAGTCCACGAATGCCAACACACCACACAGAAACTTAAGTAGCTAAGTTTAACTATACTGTTAACTTTACTATACTGAACTGTTCTGTTCTATTCTATTTTATTCTATTCTACTGCATTAAGATGTGTTTTCCTTGCAACCTCTGGACATTAAAGCTTTGATTATAAAACTAGAGACTAACTTGAGGTATATGATGGTATAGCATGAGGTTAAAAACTTACTTTAAAAAAATCTCTTTTTTGTAATGACTGAATCTATAGACGAAAGTTTAAAAGTGTCACGTGTATTCCAAAGCACGCAACTGTTTGCGAAACTCTGATGCTTGTACATTGGTCTGAGTGTGACTGGACCGTGGTTCCTCTGGGGAAGGGGGTGCTCACACTTACCTGTCCGGTAGAGTATCGGGATGTGGTCGGTGGAGAGCTTGTGCTCGCTGCGCACTCCTATTAGCAGGGGGCTGCCTCGCCTGCAAGAAGACATCGAGTTACAGCCCTCAGCACCTGAAGATTCATCACCTTGACACCAGACCTGAAGGGACTGTTATTCTCCAGCACAGCAACCGAACTGAACTAAAACAGAGTGAGCTCCTCCCAGATCAGTTGTTGGTGCTGCAAACATGGGAGGCCACAAGACAGAGCAAAAGAATCTCCAAATAAACACAATGCAAGGACACAAGGAATCAGTCTCAAATTTAGCCACAACTGTGCAAGAGTACTGCAATCCCACGGACACTGGAACCAGGAACACGCTGGCTATTGCTCACTGTACGTATCTACAAACGGCTATCAGCATTGAAATTCAAAACCTGTGCTAAGGCACGTGTATGGCTAAACCAACCCGACTGATGCTGATGTTTAGAAGTGGAGTAGAAAACCTGAACACCAGGCTGGCCCAACTTCAAGTCCAACAGAGGACTTGGCCAAATACTGCCACAACGGCAAACACAAAGTTAAAACCATCTCCTTTCAAGTCTCTCACAACCAGAGCCTACAAAAAAAAGAGCTGTTCCAGATGAGTTGTGATACAGGCGGTCACTAAGACATTTTCAAATAATTTTGGGGAATCTTCTGTTATGACAAATGGAAAACAAGAGAAAGAATGAGAAACAACAGCTAGCCTCACCCCAGCATATACAGTGTGACGAGAACAACAGCTACCCCGTTGTCTCCTAACTTGGGGGGAGCGGGACGGGACCGAAACAAGCAACATATAGGGTGCAACAAGAATGTTCTTTCCCACAGCAATACTCACCGGGTACCAACTGCTTGACCAGGATAATGAACACTTTTGAACACAAGGGCAAAAGCACCTTCCTGGAACAAGAGAAATACAAACTGGTTAATCCTTCCTTTGCGACCTGGGCCACCATTTCAGGACCGAGTTTCTCTGAACAAGAGATACTGAACAGAAGGCCTCGCAACCGTCTCCAGAACAACCAGAAGCTCCAGGCACCGCATTCTGGGATGGAGTCCCTCCCCTGAGCCTGGGTAGCTCCTCCTCAACCACTTAATGAGTCTTCCGAACTCCCTGACACTGCACTTGGACATCACTGGCTACCCGTGCAAGCGCCCCCGCGTTAGTTCAGAGTGCAGTGAGGCGATGTGCAAAGGCAAAGACCTGCTAAAAGAAGCGCCAAAGCTTTGGGGCGTTTGCTCAGGTGTGGTGGTGCCACCAAACGTACAGGTGAGCCACCACAGCCTGCCAGCAAAACGTGTTCTTGGTCTGTTGCTACTACAGCTCCTGCCAGGGAAAAATCACGGAAAAACTGTCTCCTGAACAAGGTGCTCTGGGACGAGAGGCAAGTTGCCAGTGGATCCTGTTCCTGCACACAGCTCGGCAAGAACCGACACGAGGAAGTGCAGGCTGTGCGGTGACGTTCCCACAAGGGGTCAGCATCTCTTCCAGACGGAGGGGTTCAGGCAAGATTGGAACAACGGACTTGTCTGCAAAGTCCCACACCAGCTCCTGCCCCTGCTGCGCTCCCCACCCAACACACCAGGGACTGTCTGCCTCGAGATGCTGTCACACCCCAAACCTAGCCGTTTTCCACAGGTATACTGACTAATGTTAAACAAATGTATGACCGAGACGAACGGTCGGAGGTAGGAAAAACAAAAGCACTCTTTAACACGTGCCGCAGAACGTCTGCTGGCAGACTCTGGCACAGACGTGGTGCTGCGCCAGCCAGGCTACCCTGCGCAATACTGGAGTACAGTTGTCGGGTTTTTTGTGCATGTGTGCGCGCGTCCCTCCCTGTCCCCACCCTGCTCCCAGCATTACCAGCTGCTGGATGACCCTCTCCACCAGGGTGGTGAAGCTGATGTCATCGCTGTCCCGGTTGTCGTACATGTACTTGACCAGCTTGGCGATGCTCTCCGTGTCCGTCTCCGACTCGAAGTCGTAGCCCTTGCTCTCCTGCAGCGACAGCACACGTCGGGCAACGGGCCCTCTGCCTTCCCTTCCCACCTTGCTTTTCCTTCCTTTCTCCTGCCTTTCCTTCTTTCCTGCCTTTCCTTTTACTCCTACCTTTCCTTTTTCCTACCTTCAACTTTTCCTTCCCTCTTTTTCTCATGCCTTTCCTTTTCTTAGCTCCTGCCTTCCTCCCCACCGTTCCTTTTCCTCGTCGCCTTTTTCTTTCCTGCCTTTCCTTGCTTTTATCCCTCCATACTCCATTTCTTTTTTCTTCTTTTTCCATCCTTCCCTCCTCCTTTTTCCTTCTTTCCTGCCTTTCCTTTTCCTTCCCTTTTTTCCTCTTCCTTCTTCACTTTTCCTCTCCCCTGACTTGCCCTCTTCTCCTTTCTTCCTTGTTTCATTTTTTCTTCCCTCTTTCCTGGCCTTCCTTTTTCTTCACCCATCCCTTCTTTGCTTCCTTTCCTCCTTCATTTTTGCTTTTCCTGCATATCCTCTCCTTTCTTCCTTCTTTCCTGCCTCTTCCTTTCTCTTCTTTTTTCCTTCCTTCCCTTTCCCTTGGGCTCCTTTTCATTCCTTTCCTTCCCTTCCTTTTCTTGCCTCCCATTTCCTTCCTTCTTCCCTTCCATTTTTCTCCTCCATCTGGATGTACCTACTTTTCCCTCTCCTTCCCTCCTGCCTTTCCACTCCATTAGTGCGAGGGAGGGGGAGAAGGTGTGAGAGGGCGAGTACAAGGTGAGTGTGAGCCACCGGGAGTGACGATTGGAGAGCAAGTGTGAGTGCACACACAGTGGTGCACGGGGGGGAGAGTGTGTGAGCGAGAGCGAGGTGAATGCGAGCGGGAGTGGGGACCGCATGCAGAGAGTGCGAGGATGAGTGTGAGCGCAAGTGGAGTGGGGAGGGTGCAAGAACGTACAAGTGGAAAAGCGAGCGTGATGTGCAAGAACGTGAGTGTGACTGGGGGAAGTCAGTTTAAGTGTGAGTGAGGAAGCGTGCGTGGAAGTGCTCGCTGGGGTGTGCAAGGGACTGCGAATGGGTGACTGAAAGAGTGGGGGTGTGAGTGCGGGGGGGTGTGAGTGGGGGAAAGCACAGGAGGGGAACAAGCAGCAGCGAGTGGGCGAGGGAGAGGGCAGGAGTGGGAGAACGGGGGACTGAGTGGAGGAGGGCGTATGAGCAGGGGAGGTGGGAGTGCGGGGGAGCGTGGGAGGAGCGAGTAAAGGAGCACGAGCAGGAGACTGTGAGCAACACGAGGGGCGGCATGTGAAAGAGTGGGAGGAGTGCGAGTGGAGTAGGGCGAGTGTGAGAATAGGAATGGGAGTGAAGAGGGGAGTGAAGAGGGGGAGGGGTGAGTGGGGGGAATGAGGAGCAAGTGTGAGGTGAGAAGGGAGTGTGAGTCCGGGGGTGTAAGCGGGAGAGTGAGTGTGAGAATGCGAGTGGGAATGAGCCAGGCAAGTCAAAGTGGGGAGTGGGGGGAGGAGTGGGAGTGAGTGTGAGAATGAGGAGGTTGAGTGTGAGCGGCGGATGGACGAGTGTGAGGCGAGGGGGGAGCGAGACTGAGTGTGAGAATGAGGGGGAATGAGGAGGGCGAGTCAGAGTGAGTAAGAGGAGTGGGGGGTGAGCGGGAGAGCATGAATGGGGAGTGTGAGTGAGCGGGGAGCGAGTAGGGAGTGAGGAGTGTTAGTGGGATGGCGAGTGGGAAGTGACAGTGGGGGGTGGGAGGGAGAGCGGTGGCATTTGAGTGGGGTGTGTGAGTAGTGAATCGAGTGTGAGTGGGGGAGTACGAGTGGGAGTGAGGAGGAGTGGGAGGGCGAGTTAGAGTGAGTGGGGAAGTGTGAGAATACGAGTGGGAGAGTAAGCGTGAGGGGGAGTGGGAGAGGAAGACCAAGTGGGCAATGGGGCAAGTGAGTGGGGGGAGTGAGGAGGAAGTAAGTGGGAGGGTGAGTGTGAGTGGTGGAATGAGTGGGAGAGTGAGGAGGGTGTGTGGGAAGGTGAGTGAGTGGGAGAATGTGAGTGGAGGAGAGTAATGAATGTGAGGCGAGTGGGGGGAGTGCTTGGGAGAGAGTCTGAGTGGGGGAGCAAGTGTGAGAACGGGAGCAGGGGGTGGACTATGAGTGAGGGAATGAGGAGCAAGGGGGGGAGAGAGGTGGGTGTGAGTGCAAGAGCGTGAGTGGGGGCATGAGTGAAGGGGGGGGAGAGAGTGGGGAGAGCGAGAGCACACGCAGGGGGGAGAGCACGCGGATGAGTGCAATAATGGTGTGCAAGTGGGGAGTGTGAATAGAGTGAGTGTGAACATGAGTGGGAAAGGAGTGGAGGGTGTGAGTGGGAAAGAGAGTGGGGGTGGAAGGAAGGGAGTTTAAGTGGGCGAGTGTAAGTGGGGGAGCATGAGTGGGAGTATGAGTAGGGGAGGGTGAACGGAGGAGAGTGAGTGTGAGGAGGGGTGTGAGGGATCGAGGGAGCATAGCTTGGGGTACGTGAGTAGGGAGTGAGTGTGAATGTGAGAATATGAGGGGGAACGTGGTGAGTGTGAGTGGGGGAGCGTGAGTGAAGTAGGGAGGGGATGGGGAGAACGTACTCACAGAGTAGGAGAGCTAGTGCAAGAGTGTAAGTGGAGGATTGTGAGTGTAAACATGAGTGGGAGAGTGAGCATGAGTGGAAATATGAGTGGGGGAACACACTCGGAGGAGAGCGAATGCGAGTGGGGGAGCGGGTGTGAGAGGCGGGAGGCGAGTGGAGGAGTGCGAGTGGGGGAGTGAGCGGGGAAGTATGTGAGAGCAGAAGTGAGTGGGAGAGCAGGAGTGAGCGTCACACACACACACAGGTCACTCACCAGGAACTTCCGCAGGTCTTTGTAGTTGGTAATGATGCCGTTGTGGATGACAATGAACTCTGGAGACAGAGGAAAGGCCCCGCTCAGCCCCGGCACCAGCCCCCGGCCTGGCAGCGGGCGCCCGCGGCCGCGTAACACAGACAGCAGAGACCACAAAGCTTTATTGTGAGAAGCCGCACTTGGCAGAACTAAGAGAAGAGTTTCACCTCCTGGTGCGACGTCCTCGCTCTGCCCCAGCGGGCATGGCTGGTAACAGCACAAGATAATCCCGACCCGGGTGGGACTCGGGCTACCGAGATCCTGCAAAGTTTCTGGAGGCGCTTAAGCGCTTGGCAGTTTCCAGCCTGCTGGAAGCAATTAACCGCTGCGCTCCTCCTGCCAGCCCGTGGGTGCTGCTCCTCCGGCAGCTGCACCCAACACTAACCAAGCTGCCGGCTGCAGCGGCACAGAGCAGAGCAACCCCCTTCCGTACAGTGGCGATTATGAAAGAAACATAAATAAATAGGGAAAAAAAGTACACAAAATTCCATTCCAAAGAACAGCCACGAAAATTCTTACCATCTGGTTTCATTCCGTGTTTACCTCCTCCTTGCACTGTGCCCATGCACTCACCGAACCTCCAGGCACTAATTCCAGTCCTTCCTGAGATCATCCATGGCAGCAAACGCACCCCATGCCCAGAAATCAAGTCCAGACCCCTCCGGCTTCACAGTAACTGGGCTCGGCATCGTGGCCCGCAATAAACCCACTGCCCTGGGTCCAGCCACCCCTCCCTGTGACGCGCCAGGCATCGCAGACGGCAGCAAGCTCTTCCAGACGCTCCGAGACCTGTCGAGGAGCGCGCGGTTCCTCAAGCAAACGCACTTACCGTTGTTTTTATCCGAGCGTTGTGGGTGGCTGTTGATCGGACTGGGCTCGCCGTGGGTAGCCCAGCGCGTGTGGGCGATTCCAAGGTGTACATCAAACTCAATGTCGAGGTCCATGTCCTGTTGCTCTGCAGCAGAAGTAGGAGAAGTTTTTAGTAGGCTGCCCCTACCCCAAAGTCAACATGGGAGTATCACCAGGCCTCCAGCGTCCCACGAGACAGCAATACTGACAGGGAAACAGGATCAGCAAATCCAACAAAACATCAAGCGTCTTTTCAGGGGATTCGGAATGCAGATGCACACAAGCGACCTCCCTGCATCCCTCACCCTGCCAGAATAAAAAACAACTTTTAAGAGAGAATCCATATCTCTCGGGGTGCACCCTGCCATCCTGTCACCTGCCATACGCTGGACCGAACCAGCCCAATTCACGGTTACATACCACTGTGGTTAGAATATTCATCACTAATCCTTGTCTCTAGAAAGCATACCATTAGCACTAATATTTCTCTGGAAAGAAACATTCCTTTTATTCCACAAGTGTATCCACAATCTCTTTAAAACTGTATATCCTGCAATTTTCTTGAGCAGGTAAACATTTTTCTCAGAAATATTTTGTCCATCTTCTATTTCCGTAACGCACATACCTCCTTGCCCGGCCTTTTCAGTTCCCAGTTTCCTCTACACTACGATTAGATCTGCCCACCTTCCTTTAGGATGAACAGCACTCTGCACCCTGAGGTTAACACTAGCATGGGTTAAAAACAGTTAATTTACAACAACACAATAGCTCCTGAACGCAAACTAGAGATCTTGACTCCTCTGAAAAGCATCTTCCCGTTCTCACACAGCTTACCCGTATTCCACACCCAACAACGCTGTGTTTCTTTGCGTCGTGCTTGGATTTAATGAACCTAATGTTTAAATCCAGGGAACACAAAGAGGTAGAAACAGATGCAGAAGACCTCACTCTCTGCGTCCTGATCAACTTGACAGTCACACACATACACTAGTGACTTCCTGAAGCCAATTGCTCAGCCCATCACTACTCGTATGGACAGCTTTAACTGGGACAAGCATTACACAGGAAAATTTAAAATTCAACCAGTGAAGTTATTAGAGCATTTATCTTTTTTCCCAAGCTCTAAATCTCTGATAATTATCTCCCAGTAATTCCCCTTTCCCCAGTTTAAGGAGTTTTTTTGTTTGGGGTTTTTTTTTTGGCCTTGTTTTCCAAAATGTATGCCAGGTCTATTTTGCTTTAACAGGATGTGATTCATTTGTCTTAAGAAATTAGGACTTCTCTGTAACTTCATGTCAACATCCCCAGGATCACTGGGTTCTTCACAGCAAATGCATGAGTGTTTACAACTCTGGCACACAAGTTATTTGGAAATAGTGTGTTTCTGGGTAAAACAGATGATATTCAAAATGCAAATGAGATGAGAGGACATTTCAGGGAAAGAGAGCAGGCAAAGAGCAAAAGGGAAATACATACTGTGAACCTCTTCATCCAGCGCTTTCACCTTCCCCTTCTGTTTGATAAGCTGGATTTTGCAAGCATTAGCTTCCCAGTCTTTGTCATTTCCGCCATCAACTCCCACACCTGAGCACCACCATGGAACATGAAGAGAGAGTGTCAAGTGCAGAAAGTATATTACAAGATTTTATGTAAACAAATACTGCCAATTTTTTAATTTTTTTTTTTTTTTTTACAGTGCCCTTTCTCCCCACAGCTGACCCTCCAAATAAAGGCAAGAAAACCCTTAGATTAGAAGTGAGTTTTCCCTTGTCATCTTGAAGGTATTTTTAAAGCCTTAGGTAACAGGCATCAAGAATATTTATAGAGATCTGTATACCAAAAGTTAATCCAAACTTCTGACCACATGATCACAGGCACATCCAATTTGTGTTTCAGCTTTCTTCAGAAGCAGATGACAGTCGAAACATTTCACAAGCGCACCACAAAAATCGTCATTTACAAGTGAAAATTTAAACAAGAACCACTGTTGCTCAGAGAGCGCTACCTGCAGAATCATAGCCTCTGTACTCCAGCCGCTGGAGCCCTTTGATAAGGGTCTCCAGGATCTCCCGTCTTGTCCGGGGAACATGGTAGTTCAGGTAAGCAAAGATGCCTGTATGGGGGAAAAGAGCATAATTTTAGAACAAAATCACAGCTGAGGAAACTCTGTATGTGCCATCCACTTAGTACGCACACTAAGTTAAAACTCAGACAGGCCTTTGTACCAAGAACCCCTGCAGGAAGGCACCACCGTGTTTGCAGCTTTTCCTTACCCCACCTGAGGTCCAACGGAGAAGATGTCACTAACACTGAAGAGATCAAAACTAACCACAAAATGCCAGCATCCTTCTCACAACACTGAAAGCAACTAACAGGACAAGCCTGGGCATGATGGGAGAAAGAATTTCCCCGGGAGCTGGACCTACACGACAGAATGAGCTGTCAGGAGACGATGCAGGGGACAGGAAACTCATCACTCCAGATGAAAAATTCAAGGTTTGCTAACCCTGAGGTTCACATGCTGAAGAACCACCTTCAAAAGGAATTCTTCCTTGAACAGCTTTCTCTTAAGTTCCTCCCACAGACTCACTAAGAAAAAAATCATTTCACTCATGCAAAAGAACACCCTCAAACTGATGGAGCTATTTTTTCTGTAGGTTGCAAAGGAAGATAAATTGTTGCTTCTATTTTTAAGCAGTGATGGGGACACACAAATTCCTAGATCTCTGGTGCTAACTATGGCTCTATTTCAGAAAGATTTCCTTTGGTGTCATCATGAAACAGTAGCATGAGAAGACATTTACTCTGTACTTGAAATCTACCAAATATTTCAGCCTGTCTAACATTTTAAAGGAGAAAAACATCTCCACAGAAAAAAAAGCAAGACAGGTTTCACACAAACAGCCATTATGTGAGTGACTGGTTATTCAAGGTTTGTAATTTGAGAAACTTTATCAAAACCTTTTGAGGAGAAGAGAGTTCAGTCGTGCACACACAAAAACAAAGTCCTTTTAAAGGCATCCCAAATCTTTGATTTTTTCCTGATAGTACTGCCATACAGCCTTGCCTCACAGTTCCCAAACTTATTCATGTGAAAAATTTTACTCCCAAGATGATTTTTGTAACATGTATCTTTATGTTTACCCACAGATTATTTTAAAGAACATTTGGAAAACTGCATTCTTAAGATGTTTGTGTTTTGGAATTAAACTAAATAATTCAAAGCCTTTTGATGTCTGAATCTATTTTATAAGTAGAAATACAGGCTACTTAGAGTTGATGGACGCACTGAATACCACATAGCAAAGTGCTGAAACATTGACAAGGGACTTCTTGGCCTGAGCAGGGACAACAAGGTCGCACGCAGCCATGTACCATTCTGACGCTCTCCTATTCCTTCTCCCTCTTCCACAGACTTCAGCTACAGGTCTCGGGACAAGTCTGTCATAAGCTTCACCTGCCCACTCCCAAAGCACCAGCACTAGAAGTTACATTTCCCTGCAGTTCTGCTGCAAAAAGAGCATACCACGTCTCACTTATTTTCTTCCATATCGCTAGAAAAAATTAGATGCATGTTCTATTGTTCCTCTTTCTTAAACCACCTAGTCAGATGAAGCAGGGCGAGGAAAGGAGATTTTTTTTGTTTCTTTAGCTTCTACCTTCATTTCCCTAAAACCCAATAACCACTTGCAAGACTATCAGGACCAAGTTTATAAAAATTTGCGGTTTCACTACCATTGCTCCTGACATCCCAAACCAATCACGCACACAGGCCTGCTGCTGCCGTCTCCTGATGGCATTTGTTCAGCTTGAATATTGGTTCCAGTAACTACACAGACAGGGTGAGGTTCCCCCACCACCACCTCACAATTCACAGCTAAAATCTCAACAGTTAAAATGCTGACAGCAGTTAACAACCTCTGCTGTATTCCAAAAGCTTCCTCTGAAGGATACTTCCCCCACACTCTCAATCTCCAAACCTTCCTCCCCACCCTTCTGGCAAAAAAAAAGTTTTCCAATTTGAGATACTTAGTTCACTCTGTTTCTAAAAACTGCATTCTTCAGGCAAACAGCAACCTCCCTGTTTACAAGTAAACTGACTCCAAATAGCTGTCATCCAGGCTGAAGGATGGCACATTTCAGCTACATCCTGGATGCCTAAAATCCTTTACATGACTTCCAGGTCTTACAACAGGAGTACAAAGCAGATTGCTTTATTAGCAGGCAGCTGGAAAAGCCCCTCTCTCCCTATTTACCAGAAACCTCCCAAACAGATGCCCAATGCAGCAGTAGCATTACACATAAAATAACAAGTGTATACCATAAAGCAGAGAAAACAAGCACACAAGACGTCTTTAAAAAGGCAGGCTGGGTTCCAGCAGTTCCTGACATTTCCCTTTACACCAAAGCCACCCACCATGGCATCCAAAGTAAAGCTACTTCAGAAGGCATAATTATAATCAGCACGAATAATTATGGAAACACGAACACTGCTTACATTTTTCCAAATTAGCTAACTAATTTCAGAGTTGAAACCTCTTTCCATGTTTTATGTTTATGCACCTTGGAAGCACATACTAAGGGTCCCATTCCCACCCAAACCCTGGAGCCTTAGACCTCTTTTTGATGGCGCCAGGCAGCCCCTCGCTCTGGCGTTAGCTGGGACCATCAAACCACTTTCCAGAAGCACCTACAACCTCTGTGTCCCCCTCGGTGGCATTTCAGCTATCTCGCTATGGCATAACCAGCCCCGCTCAGGCATACAGCTTCCTAGGAAGTTATTCCACTACCACGGCACAACACCAAAGGCCACTCAAGTGGGATACGCTCTTTTGAGCAAACAGGGACTGATGACAAGCGTTAAGGTGCTCTGGAGTTTGAACGACAGGCTGGCCACAGCGAGACAGTTCCTGGAAGTGCTTTCCAGCAAACAGCAGCAGTGCGAGAGGCGCAAGAGCCTCACTGATGGGAGCATTGAGGAGGCCTTCTTCAGTGGCAGGGCATCACGCTGGGTGACTGGGGAACAAAAACGGAACAGACTGTCAAGCTGGCACGCAAAGGGTGAAACAGAGCCACTGGGGAAGGAACTGCGTGCAAAAGGGACAATAGGTATGGGCACCTGCCAAGAAGGAAGAAGAAAAGAGGACTGTCGGAAAGATGGAGGGGAAGTAGTGTAGAACAGGACAGTAAGCTGATCGCAGGTAGTCTGCTCTGCCACCTTACATCCCACCACGGCTGCCCACCAGCACCTCCAGGCCTCTCCAAACAACAGCGTGCCAGAGGTGTGTGAAGGTAGTCGTCCCCCCACCCCGCGCCCAGGGGACAGCAGGCATCACCCGTGTAATGCTACCAGGCACCCAGCTACAAAAAAACGAACTTGTTTCCAGGCCTCAACATTGCATTTTTAATGAGAGTACTTTCCACTGAAGCAGACTGGGGGGGGGGGGCCCAATGCAGTCATCCCAGTGGCCCTGCAGAAAGCACAGAGCGTGCGTCCCCTCCTAAACACCACACATCTGGAACTGATAAAACAGACACAGCCCCAGCGGGCGGGGGGGCACCAAGGAAACACTACGGCGTCTCGCTCAGAGCCCCAGTGAAGATCACTTTGCACAGCACTTTCCAAACAGACGCTTGGTGCCCCAGCAAAGCCACTAAAATGAAGTCCTCCATGTGAAAAAAGAGTCTAACTCAGTAGATGGACACAATTATTAGGCAGAAACTCAGTTTCCTTTCATAAAATATTTTTGTAAATGTGAATTGATCATTTTAGTTTCCATCCTGCTTCTGGCACAAGGATCGCAACTTATTCTGAACCAGAAAAATGGCTTAAAACCAGAACGATTTCCCTCTAGGCAGGGCTGACTTTGGACATCTTTGTTAAATCTGAATCTAAATCAGACAGTGGCTTCAATAGTTATTTTCTCTGCCCATTTTAACAAGTTCAGTCACACCTCAACTGAAAAAAAAAAAAGATCAACCAACAACCCAAAACTTGATTCCTTGTCACAGATCACAACTGCTAGCAGTGTACAACAAAATGCCACGTACTGAATATGGGTACAAGGTAGAAACCGACTTCCTCCAGGAAGGGATGGCTTATCTGGAATGAGACTGAAAAACAGTAATGTTTATTTCTACTTGTACTGTAAACAAACAGAAAACATCTATCTAGAAAGGAGCCAACTTGGCATTTGTCTCAGGCATTGAAAAAAAATCTATCAATTACAGCACAATTATATTAAGATTATTCATGAGGACTGTGAAAAAAATCTGAATCTAAGACTAAGAATGCCACAAAAAAAAAAAAAAAAAAAAAAAAACAAAACCAAGGAATTCAGCGCTTCTTATCAGAGAACACAGAGACTATGAAAACCAAGCCAAGTAAAAGAAATGCAAATACAGTACTGACGCTGCAAAATATGCAGACACACTGTTCAAAAAAGATGACCACGTAAAGATTGGGAGATTCAGTTTTGATTCAGTTCAGCTTTTAGATCTTGACAGGAAAAGAGCTGGAGTGATAATGGAGACGTCACTATGAAAATAAAATGCTAAGAACTCACCTGTGATCGACACATTTTACAAACGAGAAGGCAAGTAAGATAAGCAGGTTTAAAACTCATCTTAGAGAAAACAGAAAAAAAAGGAAATAAAAATAAATAGAATACTATGTAAAAATTATGCACAATTAAAGTAAAAAATGGGACAATAAGGCTGCCAAAAATGAACATGAGTCTTCCTAAACGCATGACTTAACTAATCTGCAAGCATATTTGAAAGCTTATCACCCATTTATGACACTTGATCGTGATGAATTACTTGTAAACAACAGTTTCATTTACTGGAAATATTTTCAAATGCATTTCATCTTCCCCTTTTCAAACATCCCATAACGACGTGATTCTTCAGAGCTGGAGAAAGTTTCAATCCACATTTAGAAATCAGCATTTTTACTGGCTCTACCCTAACTATTGGGTTATTCAGGAATATATGAGCAATCACACCTTGTAATCACTTCCATTTGTAAGTACAATTCCACTACCCTCGACATAAGCACTGATGAGAAAAAAAAGACCCAAAGCATTAAATGCTTGTTATGCTTCACTGATCTAAGTGTATTTTTGAAAAAGGTTTATTTCTTCCAGCAGCCACCAATAGGGCTCTACAGGTAAAAATTTTGCTCTGGAGTTAGACCTCAAGCCTTTGGTCCCATCTGTGTAAAAGTACAGCAA
Organism: Buteo buteo; assembly: GCF_964188355.1. Taxonomy (NCBI): domain Eukaryota; kingdom Metazoa; phylum Chordata; class Aves; order Accipitriformes; family Accipitridae; genus Buteo; species Buteo buteo. The sequence goes on from NC_134182.1 coordinate 42,894,365, forward strand.
GGAAGGCGGCTGTGCTGAGTCAAAGGGCATTCAGGTGATACTCACGTCCCAGCATGATGCAAAGCCCTGGCCGTTCAAGAAAAGAACCTCTTTTTACTCAAAAGCTGAACAAAGGATCGCTTCATCCAGTTACAAAATGTAGCCTTCTCTTGACGTGCAACGTGGCACACAACAACTCTTAGCCTTGCAGTTTATACTATAAAAGACCTTTCTACCACACAGCAGAGACAGTTTTTTTTTTCAAATCACAATGCCTTGTTGAAGCCTTGCTCTCTCCCTCCCTGTGCTTATATTCAAATCAATCTAGACAATTCAAAAGATGAAAAGATATCAACTGCACCGATCTTTACAGCTGCTTGAAGGCTTCCGTGAGGAGCGCTCTGTCACAAAGCGCCAATTTTTCTGTCAAAGTGACAATTCATTTAAATCACAACAGTCAATGGAAACATGTTGGTTTTGATAAAATTCCAACGCAAATCGAGCAAATTTCCATCAGGGTCCCATCTGGTGCACCACCAGCTTATCCCCCTTGCCAGCCTAGATGCCAGGTGCTGAAACTGTAGAAATCTTGGAAGTCCAAACAGAACGTTCCTGAAACCAAGCCACCGTGAATTTCAGGTCCCTAGCAGACTTGAAAAGAGGAGTTTCAGTTTCAGCTCAACTTACGCATTTAGACACTATTTAACACAAGTGTTTCTCAGTAATAACACCGCATCTGCCCTCTCTAACTTGCGCTCTGGAACAAGCCAGAAAGAGGAAGTATTACAGAAAACCAGTGAATGGCATTTAATTATGCTATCTTGACAAGCCTGGAGTTGGCATTATTCAAGGTAAAATACATGCTATGCGACAAAAAAAACACCACCACCCTGTGAACTTCATCCTAGTCCAGCATTGTTTATAATTGTGAATTCCCAGCTAAAATAAGACAGCGGCAAGCATACTACAGGAATTTAGATCTGACAGGCTCAGAAAACACAATACCCCTGGTCTGGAATACACTAATATACTTCAGGACTTGACACTAATATACTTCAGGATTAGAACAGTAGTCACGCTTTACAACATAATAAAACATTTCAACTAGTAACTTGACACAGGACTTTGTACACACGGACTGAAAAGACTTGTTCAAAGCATGTCAGCTTATCATACAATTCTTGAATCACACTAAAGACCTGCCGTAGTAAGAAGTCCTGTATGTATTTCTCCTAAGTGAAGTATCTTGAACAATATAATTTAGAACATAAAACACTTCCTTTCTTGCAAGTTTGTCTTAAAAACCTTATCTGGTGAACCACCAGCAGAACAGGTATTCAGCTGCTTGTGAAACTCAACTCTCTTCGAACCAATTTTTAATGTTCAAACACAAAACCTAGGCCTTCTTAATGACAGCTACAGAAAGAATTCCCTATAACAGGTGACAGATTTTTAACAGAATAGCATGTTTACCAAACAGACGTTCATTATTTCTATTGTTGACACTCACTGAAATACTTTTTCTGAGACCTTCATTTTCCCATGACCTTTTTGGGGCTCACGTTCCTTTATTTCATGGTAAGTTCACAGGCAAATGAAATGAATCACCGCTTCCAGGTAAGAATAAATGATCTCCTTTAGTGTCTTGAATACGTGAAGTTACACAGGAATAGCTTCTCCTAATCCTTTTCCCACAAAAGCCTTCAGGCTAGGTTTACTGTTGGAATTACAAATTCCTTTATACCATACCATATACTGTTTAAAACCATTTCAACAGACGATGTTATCAGTACATCCACTTGGCAGTTCCAAAGAATCCTTTATCCTGGCGATGATTATTAGGCCTCAAGTCTTCAACAAATTAGTCGCAGGCTACTAAATATCACTGACTTAATATACATTACAGACTGGGAAAACTGATAGAAGTATTTTTCTTCAAACTACAGCAGGGGAGACACCAGGCAGTAACAGGAAGTTCTAACACAGATATTAACCGTAGCACAGAAAAAAGTCCCCAAACCGATGCTCAAAACCTGCTGGAGCGGGCTCCTATTATTTGCTGTGGGCTCCTATTACTTGCTGCCTGGCAGTTCGGTGAGGTAGAATGCTGTGCCAACCCCTGCGTACCAAAATGATGCTAATTCTGCACAGTCTGAATGAGCGCAAGGTCAGAAAAAAGCAGGCTATCGTCATTACGTCTGCTAGCTGTATATGGGAGAGTTCACGTTCAATTTATTGAGTCTGCGCTGGGAAAAAAGCAAAGCAGAAAAACATCCACTCCATGGAGGACCACATTTGTCCACTGGATGCTTCTTTTACCACCCACATGCACCACTCCAGCTCAAAAGGGCAGGATTTCTCCTGTCTACAGTAAACAACCAGCGCATCAATTCTAAGGACTCATTCTGGCCAAGAGCTGCTACTCTGTGCTTCACAGGAAGGCATACACCTAGGTGTACAAATGGTACTTGGGCAGGTGGGAGGGCAGTCCCCACTGATGAACCTGCAAAACCCTAAAACCTGAAACTCTAGTCTCTCTTAAGCCCGATTTTGTCTTCAGTAGTCACTAGTAACACAAGACCTAGGTTCAACAGTCCCTTTTTGTCCTTAAAAACAGTCACGGCATACAAGAGGTTTACTTATTTACAGAACAGTCTATGGAGCCTGACTACCTTGAAAAACCTGTTTTCCAAATTTCATAGATGCCATTGAACTGGTTTGGTGCATTCAGACCAAAGCACACCAAATTTATACCTGGCTAGGTCTTCAAACTGCAAGTTTGTAATACCCACCAAGAACAAAACCTACTTTTCACTAATGCTATTAAAAACGAAAACCCAGCACATCTACACAGCAGGCCTGTCGTTTGTGCCAGGCATCAAGAAACTGAACTTTGAGGCTACTTTCCTTTACCTGTCAAGCAGTATGAGCACATCGGTTCACATGACTTCATAAGGGCACACACACGTAAACCTGAACATCGGATTATCAGTACGTTGAAAACATTGTGTTGGTAATTCCAGCCTTGAAGCTGTCATAGGGAGAACTCAGATAACAACAGCAGCATTACCAAGTTTTTTAAAAAAAATTTGTCTTGATAACTACCTTTCCATCTGAGATGAACTGGATAAAAATCTGAACATGGACCACGTACCCACCAGGTAGCATGGCAAGACAAAGCAACTGACTTACAATTCTATTACAGAAATGTTGTCTGAGGGTTCGTACAAACAACCAGGCTTGCACAGCTGTCACCACACTGCGTGACACAGCTACTCAGACCTTGCGGAGGCCACAGCATGAGAAATCAGAGCCCTCTACTCCACAACGTAGACTCCTGTGACTTGAGTTAGGAGAGACAATTAAGTCTTGTTAATGTAAGCGCTCAGGCTACCTACAAGCCAGCTCTGCCTATTTATGACGCTTGCAGGGCCATCTGAGAGGGCAACGCCTCAATTTCTTCACCTTGTTCCTTTGCTGGAGTCTACTGCTACTGTATGGAAAAAATCCCAAACTGCCACTGCAATTAACGTTTCCTAATGTGAGCAGAGACCACCGGCAATTTTGTCTTGCGCTTACCAGCCAGACCACAAACAGCAGCAGCAGAGACTGTATTCCTTAGTTTCTGCGCTTAACCGCAAGTCACAAGAGTTCATGTGGTAGCACCCTCAGACTCCAAACACTTCTCCTCCTGTTCCCTACAAAAACCTTAACTGTCTTCAGCCGCGCACTTCCTGCATTCAGAAGCTCCACCATTTCCAAGGCCTATTTTTCTGTATTAATGTGCTCAGTTAATGCTCTCCTCTTCTCGTTTGTCACTATAGGATATATCTCCGGCTCCAAGAGCAAGACTCAACAAGGGAGACAATAATCCTTAATGCTTTTCTTACTGCTCCATAAAATGTTTCAATATCCAAGAAGAACTTTGCTTATATTGAAAAGGGGAGAAACACATTAAATCTTGAATGCAACTAAGTAACTACCCACAGCATTTTCAGGGCTTATTGCCCTTAAAAAGACAAAGAGCAGAATGTTAATATTGCACATTTCGAAGGCTGGACCTCAAATAAGGCAAGCACAAGGCACCAAAACCATCCCTATTCTTGCAGCAAGCTATTTATAATTATCCTTTCTATTCTTAGCTTTGCTCCACTTTGTACTTTTAACGCGAATTAACACAGTGTTAAATGTAAGCTGAAGTACGAATTCCTGATTGCCTCTTCGTAGCGATCCACAGACTTGACGGTTTGAAGGCGATACCAGTTCAATCTCACAAAAACAATGAAAGAAATGGCAACTTGCATGTTAAGTATAAAACCCATAGTCTTACTTAGCGCATCATTTTAATTTTGCGTATAAAAATACAGAAAAAAAAAACCAAAAAAGGAAATGCGGAAAGACAAATAAGAAGAGCCCACAGGTCACTGCTGCTTAAACTTCCATGGAAAAAACACAAAGCTGATGTGATAGAAAAAAAGAGGAAGAGAAAGGATAAATTATATTCCTGTGTCCAAAAGATGAGGTAGAGCAACTGAACTAATATGGCAAACGGGAGTGGAAAGTACCTAAGTGATTTTGGAGACCAAGCCTCACTAGCTCACGCTCCAGTTCGCTTAAGGCATGTGTTCAACACAGGGAAGCTCCGCCGGGCCGTGAACAGACTGGGATGAGCTGGTGCACAATCCTGCAACGGACACTCCTAAGACACGGTGAAACCCATTTACCTGTCTGCCTCACAACCTACGCGGAGTAAACTTGAAGCAATGTACGAGTATCCACATCAGAAGTTGTAACGCCTAAAAAAATAACAATAAACACCACTTTTCACCTAAAAGTGGGAGTGGTTATTCTGATATGGCCAGAGCCACGTCTAGAAACGCTACCGGTGAAACCTGTCTCCCTTTCCAATAACGTAGATGTTACTGACGTTCACTGGGGCTTCGGCTCCCAGGTCGCCTCGTTGCTTTTTGAGAACCACAACCTCTGACCCCACCCGACGCGGCACGGGAGCGTCAAACCCCACCAACATCCCCGAGTGCCCTGAAGGCTCCTGCACCGAGAAAACCTGCATATTTTTAGTACTGTCGGGTCTCAGGCGGACCGAGGGCGCTGGCCTTCCGTACGCTCCGGCCACATTCGCAATTTCGGGAGAATTTGTCCTTTCAAGTTTTTAATACGTTGGAAGACGCCTCCCCCGGAGAAGCGTACGCGGAGGGCGGACGAGGCGATGACATTTTCAGATAACGGCGACGGGGGGGGGACGACGACGACCCTTCTCGCTATAACCGATGCAACGCAGAAGCGGCCCGGCTTCCTCTTTTTTTTTTTTTTTTTTCCGCCCAAATTACCGGGGGGGTGCGTGCCCCCAGGGGTCGGGCTGTTCCACCGCCGCACGCCTTCACCTCGGCACCGGCCGGCCTAGCGCTGCTCCTCCGGCGGCGGGGGAAGCGGCGGCAGGGACCCTGCCCGCGCCGCCCGGGACCCCCCCCAGCTCCCAGCTCCCGCAGCAGGCGCTACCCGCCCCCCCGGCCCTGCCCTCCCCTTACCGCACATGGTGCGCTCCCCTCCGCGGCCGCGCTGCCTCTGCGCGCCGGGGCCGCGCCGCCCGCCCCCCGCGGCGGGGAGGGGAGCGCAGGGCGCAGGCGCGCCGCCCGCCCCGCCATTGGTGCCCCGCCGAACGCCCCGCCCGGTCCCCCCCCCCCCGGGACGTGGCAGCCGGATCCGCGTCCGCCGGCGGGGCGGTGCCCGCGGCCCCGCGCCGGGACCGGGACCGGGGGGACACACACGGACAAAAGCCTTGCCGCGCCCCCCCCTCCGTGTACCGTGCGGGAGGGCCGGAGCACCGGGCGCTCGGGGAGAACCGAGTGCCGAATGCTGAACATCCCCCCCCCCCCCGGGGCTTTTCCGAGCTCCGGCGGTGGAGAGGCGGCCGCGCCAGGCTCCGCTCCCCCCGCCGCGACACGGGGGACATCCTCCCCCCCCCCCGTCCACGTGGCCCGTCTTCCCCAGTCCCACGGTCACCGCCCCATGATGGCACCTGGGCAGGAGCAGAGGGAACCGAACCATCGAGAGGAACCTGCAAAGCAAACCGGGACCGGCGCGACCATCCGTTCGTACAGCCGGCTGGCCCCGTTACGCCGTCAACACGTAACTACCGCCATCACATACTGTTTGGATAACTTATTAAAAGCCTGAGGCTGCAAAAAGATAGCACAATCCCTTCTCAAGAACAACGCTGTTTGCTGATCTTGATACTAGAAAGTCCATAAAGAAAGATTTCCTTGAAAAGCCTACAAAACAACCAACAACGTTAGCATACATAAAAAACACCAGGACCGGGGTGGATTTTGCGTTTGGTTCTAGAAGAACCTGTCTGAACAAACACCAGCAGGAAGGTCACCGATCAAAGAAACACGGAAAGTTCGCAGCCAGCGCACCCGGCCGCACCGCTGATTTTGCTCAGCGGCGAGGCTGTCACAGGGGCAGTTCGTCCCAGTTCCTACCGCTGGCTGGTGCAGAGCGGCCACCTGGAACCAAACCGCTCGGTGCTTCATCTCCCCTTTGTCAGTTGTGAAAGTGGAAGAGGGCTGACCTCAAACTCTGCTCTCCCACCACCACCTTTAATTAGGAAGCTGAACGCCTCGTGGCAGTGGAAGTTCATTTCCCAGAGGAGAAGGGGACTACAAACCCGCCGTAATAGCGCAAACCAAAAGGTGACCAACAGAAATACTGCTCTGGCCACTGTTCGAACCCATCTCCTAGGCACACCTGATTCATCTGCTGGTTTATTTCTGTATTGTGGGCTTCTTTGCTGCCCTGCAGTAGCTCCCAGTTCATGACTTCTTACCGCTCGTGGAATTTCTTAAGGTATTCGCGACAAACCTAAAATAATCGATCGCCTTGTCTGAAGACAAATGAAAAGATACGACCCTACTTATAACGAGGGATGCCCCAGACCTGAAGGAGCATGGACAGGCCTGACAAACACTCCCAAAATACATAGTTCACATCAGCAGCACACCAAATACCAAACTTCACAATTTAAACCTATACCCATACTCGATGTTATAAAAATGCATCCCTCAGATTGAAGCTAACTCATCCAGCCGTATGTACTAATCGGGTGCAAATTGCTCAGAATTTTACGCATACAGAAATATAGCTCCATGTGTTTGGCTATTTAGCCACCCCCCACCCCAAGCCAGTATTTATCCCCTACATAACCTGCTACTTTATTCTGAGGCTTGCTGTACATATGGCACATGGGTTTACTACCACATATAGTTAGCGCGGACGTGGATGTGCAACTTACTACCAAACGAAGAAACGTGAAAGCAGTTGCCCAAACCGAGCCTTTTATAAAATTAACAGAAAGGGGTCATGGTTGGGAAAACAATACCTGCTTCCTTCTCCTCTAAGCAAAACACGCTTCACTTGAAATAGAAGTTTTGGCTGAAGTCCCGCCTTTTAGATAGACTGCAAACTATCACCCCCTGGAAAAGAGCATGTTTTGTGTTCCCTGACATAATGCATTCTGAATATTAACATGAGGTAACGGGAGCTATTTCCTCCTACTACTACATTGAAAGTACCTGCTCCAAAAATGCTGTCAGCGAACGCTGTGGCTGTCGATTGCTTCGCACCATACACTACAGTGCTATCGGAAGACTGCCTTATAGACAAACAGGCTAATTTCTCCTAGAAGCATGGAATGAGTCACATCCTGACAAAAAGCACATGTCCACCTGTGAACAGTTTCAAGATGAAAAGAGTTTAGATAGCTGTAATCAACTTTTCCTGTAAAAGAGTGCTAGAACAGTGCTTAGGAAACATTAATGGATTGTGTGTTTTCTCTGTCCAACACGGGGGAAAACAAAAATGGCTGAATGGCAGACTGTAACTTTGCACTTATCTATGGCACAGCAAAAATAACAAAGTACTTTTCTCCTGTAAAAAATACCAGAATAATTTCAAGCAGTCATTACTATTTTAAAAGGAATGACTAACTGCAATTTATAGAAAAAACTCACAGTCAAAAAAACCTTGCTGACCTGAGCATTACAGTTCAGCCCAACTTCCCACCCCCTAACTGAAGAGCCCTCTTTTTAAAGAGCTGCAAGAACATCACATTACATACCACAGTGCCACAGAGGACGCTGGCCACCTCATCAACTCCCAAGCTAAACGTTTAACAGTCATTACTATATTCCCCTGTTTGCCTCAGTGTCCGTGAATGGGAAAGGTTTTTTGGGTGAGCAGAGGAGACGGGACACCTCTCGCTAACAGGGATTCTTTCCATGAACTAAGCTGTTCCAGACAGACCTTGAAAAGTTCACGCAGAAACTCCTAATGATTTGGGCCGACGATTTTACCACATTGGGCTATCATAGTATTAGAGTTTATGGTTATTGTTAATGCTGCAAAAACAGTTGGGTTTTGTTTTGTTCCCCCAGTGAGAACTGGCACTGAACCCTCTCCCTCTGCTTTTGTTTATCCAGAGCTGGAGAGCCCCCTCCCCATTGCCTTATGCTGTAGAAAGGCAACCACTGCCCTAAAGAGCTTACTTTGTAGTGGGACAGAACAGATAAAAAAGGATGGGATGCGAGCGTTAGACGCTTCTCTCTCCATGACAGAGCTTGAGGAACTTGAAGACACACAGGATACACGCTGGACATGGAATCTCTTCAGTCTCGAGATCACAAGATGCTTAATCTTCAGCCTCAGTACACACGGGCTTAATTTGGTCCTATTCGTACAAATCAAAACCCCATTAAAAACAAGACTGGAAATACAAAGAAAGACAGCAGCAGAACTGGATTCTTACTGTACCTGGAAGAGATCAGTACTGCTCAATTGAAGAATAAAGACCACATCTTTAAGAGGCACCTTTTATTTAACACACAAAACGGCTACTTTGCTGTTTAAGTTTTGGCTTATATAGTACATTAAATTGACAAATTAGGCCTAAAAAGCTCTATTTTTGAGAAACCAGAAACATTACTCGCCATTCTATGGTTTGCTGACAAAGAAGAACATGGTGATAATGTTTGCACAAGCTCTCTTTTGGATAGTCTGAGCCTACCTCGAGGGGAATTTTGTCATCAGTACACTTGTAAGATCAGGCACCGCGTACTTCATAACAGGGTAAAGAAAACATGGTAATTTCAAACCAATTTCCAAATCCTGAGTGGGTAATTTAAATGACTGTAGGTTATTACTCTCCATGAAAGCTGAAGAAATATTTTGCAAAAATATTTATTTTCAAATTTCTAACAAGTAATACAAAGTTTATGGCTACCATATGCTGATCTGCATGCTATATAAAAGATTCTCCACTGACTTAATTGATCCTGTTTAGGGACTCAGTGGAATTACACTGGCGAGGAGTGGAAGAGGGGAACATACCGGAGGCTGTCAAATCCTTGCACGCAGGGAATATGATTATAACCGTAAGCCAAATAATGACCACAAACTCAGCTCAATTGTGGCAGCACAAAGAAGAAATAGTATTTCCATTAGCAAAGCCGTCTGCTAAAGCTAGGCACCAGGAAGAAATTAAGTCCTACATGGACAAGTAAACAGAAGTACTTGCGAAGCCTGATTTACGTATTTCAATTTCAGACTAATAAATATTTCTCTTCCCATAGTCTTTAAAACTGGGACGTGTTCTGCTCTGCCACGTCTTCCCTCGCTCAGCCAGGGCAGCCAAGTTATAACGCTGTGCCCTTTGGCACTGCAGAAGGAGCAAACAGGATATGGCATGGGTAAACACATTAATTTTCTTTGCTACCCTACGAATGTAATTTATGCCCTTAAGCACTGCACATTCATCTTGATGTTGGAGTATTACGTTGAGAAATCATCTTTCGCAAGTTTAAACAGACCGCTAATGGTGGCTGAACAATTTTACTTCTAAATAAGCTAATTAGTCTCCCTACTTACTAAAGCTGATAAGGATCATCTTCTAACATTTATTTTAAAAGATACAATTTTTATAACAAACAACTCACGTTTTTTCTTTCTGTTGCTATTGTTTGCACAGTGGTAGTGAGCAAGTAGGTAACTTTCCACAAGTGATGGCAATATTACATCCTCTAAAAGGAACAGCTGAAGTTATACGTTATTTTTCACACAAAAAATTGATATGAATCAAAAGCTTTTTAACAAGACTTGATAAATTAACATTCCCAAATTTCCCAGCTATAGAGCAAGGGCAGATAGACCTGCAAGCCCCATAAGGAGGTTTGGGGGAATAAACATTTAATATTTCTATTGCACAAAAAACAGTCAAGAAACTTTACTTCTGCCTTCTGGGGTTTTTTTCCCCACTCTTAAATTTTTTGTACGAAAGAACAATGGAGAGATGCACCACCATTTTTAAAGCCCACCATTTCCTTCTTAAGAAATAGTACAAAGTAAAGCAAAAGGAGTCTTTTTTGAATGCAGGGCATTTAATAAATTAGTGGACAAACTGCTTAAACTGATGATACATTTTCACAGATACAAGTGCAACTATTTTTCTGAAAAGAAAGGCAAATTTGGTTGTTCCTCAGCACAAAGATAGTTTACATACACCAAGAGGTAAATACTTATTTGGCCACAGATGATGCTAGCTCAGGTAGAATTTGCTTCTTTCTCCAGGTCATCATCATCGTCAACAACCTGAAAGTAAATCCACAAGTAACTTAGGTCAACACTTTAAACTCTCAGTCCCGTAGGATTGCATAGAGAATTTATTACATTAAATCCTTGCTGGACCCAAGAAGAACAGCAGTTATTCTACACCACTGAATGACAATGGTCACATAAGGAAGGTAAGAAAAACCTGCAATCAAAAATGCCAGGAGGTAACGTGGCCGAAATAATAGGAGCTGGTGAAGTTATTACAAAGGCCACTAGAACAATCACTACAGCATATCAGATTTTCAATAAGAAAGCAAAAGAATCTGCATTTTAGGGGACAAAAGCTTGTCCCTTATTATCACGCAAAGTCACCAAAGCACAAAGGTAACAATCACTGGCAAACACAGCATGTCCAATCCTGGGCTCCTCAGTAGAGGAGGGACGTGGACATATTGGAGAGAGTCCAACGAGGGATAACCTCCCTCAACCTGCTGGCAACACTCTCCTTAATACAGCACGGGAGATCGTCAGCCACCTTTGCCATAAAGGCACATCACTGGCTCAAGTTCAACTTGGCATCCACCAGGACCCCAGGTCCTTTTCTGCAAAGCTGCTTTCCAGACAGGCAGTCTCCAGCACATTTTGGCACAAGGGGGTTGTACAGGACTCTGCAGAGTTCTGCATCTTTTGCTAAAATACAGCTTCTGACTTGGAAAAACTGCATCTATACATCCTGTACTTTTGCTTACATTGCCAGCCTGTCCATGCTGGAAAGGAACAAAGACCTTCTTTGCCATTTAAAAGAAAACACCAACCCACCTGTTCCACGCCTTCTACTTCAGGGATGTAGAACTGGAGCATGTTCTGTATACCGTTCTTCAAGGTGATGATGGAACTGGGACAGCTGGTGCATGAACCCTGCAACTTCAGCTGCACAATCCCATCCTCAAAGCCTTTATAAATAACATCACCACCATCTTCTTGCACTGTCGGCCTGATGGAACACGATACTCAATTTAAAGCAAGTATAGCTGAAATATGTTTCCTTCCAGAAATCTTTAGTAAAGCTCAAATTTAATACACACAAAGAACTGTCAAGACGGTAACTAAAGCCCTCTTTCTCTACAACCACCTGGTCCAACTTTCCAACCACTCATACTTTGCTGGACTCTCTCACATTGACGGCTACTGTTTTTCCGTAGGAAAATTAAGCAAAACACATTTGCAATGGATGCAGCAGCATACGAAGGAATCGCTGAAATTCTAGGGGCGAGGGTAAGCACCTCAGAGTAGAGCTTGAGTCAGCCTGCAAAGGCATACTGGTTTGCCTTGAGGCCCTCCCCGCATGTAACAATAATTGCCTCAGTTATGTGCCAAATATAACAGGCGTGTGTCCTACTATATGATGCATGTGCATCTGTTACCTGACTAGGGACAGTGATAAGAAGTCCGTAAGTGCTTCCATAAATAAATACGCAGTTCACCATAGTTTACACAAGACAGAAAAAAGCTCCAACTATAAAAGCTTAATCCTGCTAATGGGGGAAGAAACCAGCATCTGATAAGATCCCCGTACTATTAGCATTTCTGCAGCCTGGTCCCCTCTTGCAAGCAACAAATGCCCAGCATTGTAACTGTATCCCCATAGCAACATTTTTCCAGACCAAGCTAAAACCATCAAGTTACTCTAACAGAAGCTCTTTATACTGACTTCCAAAATAACTCTCCGAGAACTACACTCCTAAGAGAATAATCTATGAATCTGACACATTTATTAACAGCTCACCATAGCAAATTATCTCCATTCCAGAAAGCCAAAGAACATGACTAAAAATCCCATTTTTCTTCTTTGAAATTAACTTTTTTGACACACTACAAGATCTTTCAGATCTACATTCCCTCCATCCTGCACCTTCTGACAACTTCTCTGCACATATTTTTGATCGACTAAACAATAAATGCTCTGTATGTACCACTGGTTTATATATAGCTTCTGTAAACTATCCTGCTATAAAATGAAGTAAGATACACTACTGCTAATATTCTCATCAATGGCTTCTTGATCCACTGAGGGGTACAGGGGGAAGGAAATGAAAGACAGAAATAGGTGGGGAAAACCAGAAAATTGGGTAGAAATTCTGCAACCGTTACAAAAGGCCACTGGGAAATCAAGGACTAACACACCAGAGGGAGCTTCCATGACCACAAACCCAGCAAGAGCAGGGCCTCCTTAATATTAATTTCTATCGTGGCTTTGTACAACAGTGTAACTGGGTTACACGTTTCAACACTTCGTACATATGCTTGGGAAAAATGTTCCAGCTTATTTCTGCTTTTCTCCCTCTTTCCTTTCAGGAAAATTAACCAGTAGCATGTGTCAGCTGTGAGATAACCAAAATGGTATTTTTAAATATCACTTTTAAAATGCAGCATCTAAAAAAAAAAAAAAAAAAAAAAAGAAATAAAAAAGCCAAAGTTTGTCATAGCTTCTGGAAAAATTAAACTGAATTCCATGATTTTGACCCACACACACATTTCTGGTTCCTGCAATTTGCAAGCTGGGGAAGATGCTGCCATCAGATATCACAGCTTCAGAAACACATCAGACATTTTCCCCTGCATCTAAAATGTCAAGTTGCTTATTCCTTTCAGTTCACTTTGGAAGGCAATTAACGAGCATAAAAATATACTTCAGGTAAACAACACGATCCATAGCCACTCTTGAGACTTCATTAGTTACCACCAGTTTCTAAATTCAAGCTGTGTCAAAATACCGATAAAATTGCAACAGAATGCAAGGACAAAATCCATTGAAGCCTAGACAGCAAGGGAAACCCACGAGTAAATTTTCCTTTGGTGTATAATAGAAGAGTATAAACTACTTTGGAATACTTGGAAGAGAAGGACAAGTACAAATACAACAGAGACGAATACAACAGAGGAAAAAAAGAGTTACCGTAAAGGCAAAGATTGTGTTGTTTTCCCTGTTTAAAAATACCCAGGTTAAGCCCAATGGACCTGTTTAAATGCATTATGGAGGAGGGTAAGACTAATACACTGATCTAAAATCACTCAGCAATACAGACTCCGTTCAGCACATAGCTTGCTTAAACAGGAAAACTTGGTGGAAAGTTTTCAATTAGAGGAAACAGCATTCTCAGCTCTGGCCAATTTTGCACTTCAAACCCCCACACTAGATATGGAATCACGAAATCGCACATACTGAAAGAAAAATGCGCTGTTCCCCAAATAAACTCAAAACCCAAGACTAACTCACTGCACCTAGCAGTAATGTTCCCGGTCTACCTGATTCTTGTATCCAGCAGTTCTTTAATCATCAGTACAACTTCATCATCTTCTTCTGATGCAGCTTGGGAAAAGAAAAATGTGCACATCAGAACTTGGAGAGAATTCCGATATGATTATTAACACTGTATATCCATAATGGCAGAATGAAATAGCATAAAAACATTGCTGAGATGACTGAAACCAAAAGGCAGAAGTCTTAATTCAGAGTAAGTATCTTTTTCTGCATTATCCTTGTTTACGTCCCAGGCTTTTGCCAACAAAAACCAGTATTGGATCAGAGTTGTTCTCAACAGGCAAAGGCCTTAACAGACAATAGTAAGGCCACCTTTTAAAGGAAGCAACAACTAACATTCAATAAGGATGCATGAAAGGAAGCAAGAACTAACATTCAATAAGGATGCATGGGTTAAGGCAGGGTCCTCAGAAGGAAAGTTTTAGCAATTTAAAAAATTCAGCAGGAGAAGAATTATAAACATGTCGGAGTTTAGCAGCTCTGGATGCAATTTTAAGCTCAGTGTTAGTCTCACAGAAGCATTTTTAAAGACAACTTTTTCAAATAAAACAAAGTCTATGTTAATATTGAAATTAAATCCAGATGTAACAGAGCAAAGAGGAATTCAACAGTCATCATCCTCCTTAAAACACTGGAAAAATTGTTTAAGTCAGTAAGTTGCAAATGAGAAAATTAAAGGCAAAATACTGCCCTTGAGTTAAATTATAAGTTAGTCTCAGTTACTTTGTTACAGTTTGGAAAAGACTTCTTACTATATCTTGATCGTTTAAGACCATAAACCTATCATTAAGACATGGACATTAACCCTGAGCACTCTTTTTTGATTTAAGGATGGAAATAACACCCTTTGTAGGTGCCCATACAAAAAGGACATGCAGCAACACCCCACAGCTTTCTAAAGACAGCCTCAGTTCTTGCAAAAATATTTCACACACACAAAGTATAACAGAATATGGTCCACGCTGCCAAAACACATAGTTCAGCACAGCTCCTGTGAAGATCTACTCTTCATATTACAGCAGATGAGAACGAAGCTTTATATTCATGGGTAAGCATCTCTTTTAGACAGTGCAGCACTGCTTCTGCTAGAACATACACGTTCTACAAATCTCTCCTGTGTTGGTTTTAGCAGTTTTCACTTTAAATTCTCCTGCATGCTATTCTGAGGGCCAAGTGGAGGCTCTTCTGTATGTCAAAAAACTAAACTCAAGGGCAGATACTGGCCTCTTCCTGAAGAGTTTGATTTACCTGTATCTGTCCTAGGTGCCTCGTCAGTAACTACAGGTAGGCCAGACGCAAAGAAATCCATTATAGTTGCATAAATATCTGGTTTCAGTAAATTCCAATCCAGGTCTTCACTCTCCTATGAGAATCAGAAGGGGGGGGGGGGAGGAAATGAAAACAGAGTATCTGCCTCCTAACGATAAGTTAGGCAGAGATTCTTATGTTAAAATTATCATAATGGCCTCTCACATGCGATGCATGAATTTTATTTCATAGTTTTGTCAAGTCCAGCTTTGCCAAAAAAGTTCAGTAAGACTCAATTTATAATAGTCAACAGAAAGGTTTCCTTGTTTGCAAGCCAAGTGCTATTAAAATATTACCTAAGAAGAGGTGAAAAAGACAGACTCCTAAATACATTATTTGACATATATTTTTACCAAGTTGTTTCAGAGACTCAAGATTCTTTGATTCCATTTAATTTCGAGCCAAATTATCATTCATTGAATTGCCCTCTGCTCTTCACATGTAAGAGCGTAACTGCACAGTTACTACGCAACACCTTACCTCTGCTGACGAGCTCCACACCTTGGGTAAACACAACACTGCCTACAACACACTCCATCCTGGTCATACAATCATCTCCTTTGGAAGCATTCTCTGGAGGTCGTCTAGTCCTGCCTCCTGTTTGACGCAGAGCCAACTTCCATGTTGACCACATTGCACAGGGCCTCATCTAGCCCAACATCAACCACTTCCAAGATTAAAGATCTACAGCTTCCCTGGACAACCTATTGCAGTGCTCACCCATGCATTGTGATTTTTTTTTTTTTCTTTTATATTTAAGTCAATTTCCTTTATGCCACTTGTGAACATTGCCTCTGGTACTTTCGCTACACATGTCCAGGAGTCTGACTAGCTCTTCTCTATGGCCGTCTATTAGACAGCTGAGTCTCAGCTCACCTTTTAGTATATTTGAATCTCTGTTCTGCTCACCTTGGTGATTGTGATGAAGTCTGGTCCAAAGAAAATACTTTTAACTCCTTCAATTTTGAATAACTGCCTGTTAGGAAAACAAACAAAAAAAAATCCAAAAATGCACATACATTTCAGGCAAATGTCACAGAAATAAACTTCTAGAATACACTTCTAGACAAAAATAAGCACTAAAACCAGAGCCATTACCAGGAACTTGGAGTTACTTCACCTACAGCTTAGTAAGAGCCAGGAGATCCTGCTGTGAAGCAGTGTACATCGTAAAACTGAACACATCTTACAGGACTTTTCCACAAGATGTGTGAAAGAGTTACTCTCTCTCCAGTTCTTCTTTGAGAGGCAAAATTATATTCTGTATATAAAAAGGTATTTGTTCAGCAACAAAACCAGTAGATATCTATTGTTTCAGGTAGGGCTAGTGTAAACACAAGGAATGTTCCTTAGATTAAAGCAAGTTATTTAAAGTAATTCAGCTCTATAAAAACTGCCTTCAACTCTGTTGCCAAATAAAAGGTTTAGTGCCAAGCAGTCCACAAGGCTTTAACACACCAATTCACTTTGTGAGCAATCTTCAGTATTTTTAGTCATTTGCATGGCACATGAAAAATTTGAAGATTTAGTAAAGGCTCAAGATTCATAATAAATTGCTTGAGATGGCCCATACAGCACCAACAGCACCAAACAACCAGGTGGTAAATTAGAACACATTCAAAGCAAAACAAGAACTTAGATGATAGGAAAGAGCATGTTTTTGACAATATTTTAAGTATAAAAAGCAGAATGAGAATGTAAACACCAATTTCCACAAATGGTTAAATAAAACCCAACAAATTAATCTACAGAATAAATAAATGAATCTACTCCTGAAGAGTTAAAAAAAAAAAATCATTAAAAGTAGGAAGCACCTGGCATTAAATAGAGCATAAGGCTCTGAGAGCATTTTTGTAATTAAGGCAGGGGGAAAGATATTCTCCTGAAAGACTGGAAAACATCAAAAATGCCATGAATGCAGGAACTGGAAATCTTATCATAAAGGTATGCATGATGAAAGGTGACAGAAGAGATTTCACAATACCCGTTTGAAAGAATTTCCACGCATAAAACAGTTACACATGTATTGGGCTTTTATATCACTAAACCAACTGTATTTTCAAGTTACTTAAACAATGGAATTACGCAAGTGCCCCAAATCATCCTAGATCTATTAAATAATTCTCCCCTCCGCTTTATGAAGCTTTTATTACTTCTTTGGAAAATGAATATTCCCTTTTAAAAGAAAAGAGTATTCCATTTACAAAAAACATAATCTGGGGTTTAACAATATATAGTAGACAATTTTTTCCCATTAACCTGCACAACACGCACAATCAAGCTGTTTTGCCGTAGTACATATTCTAGCACATATATCTTCGATGAAAACGTCTATTTGCAGATGTATGACAACAAAAAGCCACTTTCTGACAGTCGATTTCATTCTGCAACCTGATGCACTTTGGCATAATCATATCTCACAGCTTCAGCATTCCGCTGACACGTTTTGATGTCCTCAAAAACCTTCCATGTTGTATTTATTACTTTAAGTCTCAGAACTTTGCTTCTAAAGATCCTGTTTGCTCTCCAACAACTCTGCAAGAGACCTTTGGAAATGTCAGAGCTGCATGTTTGATAACCCTGCAGTTCCTGGAGAGACTGTCACATGAAACAGGTTCTACTTTTGCAAGTAATTCTTCCAATATGCACAAAGACGTCTTAAACTGGGATCTCTGGAGGTAACCTACTGCAGCATTTCTGGATCTCACCCTCAAACTGAAGCCCTTCCACCCATGTAACAGCTAAAGTTTCTTTTCACATGCTAATGTGAAAGCAATGACAAACATGCAAAACGGATGCTTCCAAATATTCCCAGAGAGGCTTGTGATGGTGCTCCAAACCCCTTCTATACCAAGATGATATGAATTGATTATCCGCTCAGCAATTCTTACTCCAGATTATGCATTTTGGTATTGAAAGCTGCAACTCCCAAGACCTGTTACAGATCCAGGCCGAAAGAGTGGACCAAAACTGGCCTTCCTTTGACTGAAACTTTACAAATCTTCTGTGAAAGAAAAATCCATTGGCTTTGATGTTCAGGTTGGCACCAACATCTGCTAAAGCAAGCAAGCTACTACATTTAATTTGTAGTATCTGGGGACTATTTACTTCCTTATGCCATCTATTTCCCAATTCTGAAAAGTTGCATGCTTTCCAAGTAACTACGTGAATTAAGTGTATTCTGATGGGAATGATTTTGCAAAATCAGGCCCAGAGGTCCCGCCCGTGATGCAGCAACTGTTCAAGAATACTGGTTTATATACCACTCAATCCAGTTGCATAAACTAGACAGTGATGCATTCTGCTGTGATATAGCTGTGGGGAGTACAGACACACAGAAAGACTACTTTAGTAATGACAATCTTCCCAGCTTTAATTTTATGCAGAAGTAAAGCAGCATTAAAAACTTAAACCCAACCAACCTGCTCCTGAGTATAAGGAGGAGCAGAATGATCAGAAGCTGTGCTTAAAACCATCAGTTGTAGACATGCAGCCCATACTGGCCCCCCAAACAAATTATGACATGTTTAGTAATACCTTGCTAAAGGTGAGCAAAATGCTGCAGCTGGTGTGGAAAACTCCATAGTCCTTGACTCCAGCACTTCCTTCCCTGGAATAAACTTCAAACTATTTGGATTTGGTGTGTCCTGAGTTTGAATAAACATGCCTCTTACTGGAAATTAAAAATAAAATTATGTAATCAAACCTAAGTAGCTTAAAAGAAAGACAAAGACCAGGGTGATGACTGTGCTATAGCAAACAGCAGCCTGTGCAGCAATGATACTTTAAAAACACAATGCAATGGGTTCCATGAAAGCCTCCAGACTGACACAAAGACTGATAAACCCAGGCATGTTATCTCACATGGAACAAGATGATAAATGGAACCTTGTTGTCCTGGTTTCGGCTGGGATAGAGTTAATTTTCTTCCTAGTAGCTGGTACAGCGTGGTTTGGATTTAGTATGAGAATAATGTTGGTAACACACTGATTTTTTTTGGCTGTTGCTAAGTAGGGCTTATCCAAAGTTAATGATTTTTCAGTTTCCCATGGTCTGCCAGCAAGCAGTGGTACAAGAAGCTGGGAGGGAGCATGGCCAGGACAGCTGACCCGAACTAGGCAAAGGGATATCCCATACCATAGAACACTGTCCTCAGTATATAAACTCTGGGGAGTTGGCTGGGAGGCGTGGATTGCTGCTCAGGCACTGGTCACAGGGTGGTGAGCAATTGCATTGTGCATCACATGCCTTTTCTTGGGTCTAATTTCTGTCTTTTTGAATATATTCCTTTTCATTACAATTCTTATTACTGTTTTTTTGGGGGGGGGGTTAATTTTAGTTATTAAACTGTTCTTATCTCAACCCACGAGTTTTACTTTCCCCCAATTCTCCTCCCCATCCTCCTGGGAGGGGAGAGGAGTGAGCGAGTATCTCAACCCACGAGTTTTACTTCCCCCCCCCAATTCTCCTCCCCATCCTCCTGGGAGGGAAGAGGAGTGAGCAAGTGGCTGTGTGGTGCTTAGCTGTCTTTGCTTCTTTTACTAATTTTCATTTACTAAAAAGCATGCTACTGCAACAGCATCAAACTGCATGAGGCCAGTACCATCCTCGCCTTCTACTGAAGGCCAAGAGATCCAACCTTCATTTCTCTGTTGCATTTAGGTTTTTTATTTTATGATCTTCAAATGCTGTGAAGTCCCTTCTCCAGCATTATCACTTACTGTTCAAAGCATAATCAGTTTTACTAACCCTCTCGAAGATACACAATTTAGAGGGGTTTTTATTTCATTTTTCAGCACTCTAAAAAAAGAAAAACAAGCATAGCAATAGTTACAGTGAACCACGCCCTGCTTATATTTTTCAGAGTGAAAAATTACTGCAAACTGTCAGTTAACTTCCAGAAACTGAACTGACCAAACAATTAAAAATAACATTATTAACAATTCACTAGTAAAGATGTTTAAAAGATAAATTTTAAATGAAGTTCCTTTTGCAGCGCAGGTCTGTCTCACTAGAAGAGTGTAAAAAACCTGATCTTGACTAAAATTTAATACTCTACATTTAATGGTGTGCATTTAATAGCGTATTTTCCTGTAGACATGTCCACACGGCATATGCCTGACGTCCCACTGAAGCTGAACATCAGCTAGGGACAGTCTCACATCTTCTAATTCTCTTTCTAGTTCTCCTTCTTCCTAACTCTTCCTGCACATCAAATAACAAAGTGATAAATGAGCATTCAGGAAAGAAAAAAATGCATTTTAAAACCAAAAATCTCTAGGAACTAATATTTATAGATAAATTATACTTGAGAAACAAGCTCACATAACTTCAAAAAAACATGCAATAGAGGAATTTAAAGTAGCAAAAAGAGCTGACATTTTAATTTTCGTAAACTGCCATTTTGCTCATGACTCCCTAGTATTAGATGACAAATCACGCTATTTATATATTGCCAAATTGTTACTGCATGTGCCTGTCATGGTAACAATCCATTTGACTTGAACATACACAATGGGAAAGTACGCACAGGCTACATTTTCTTTTCTTTTTTTTTTTTTTTAAAGGAAAAAAAAGACTTTGCACAGAAGCATTTAGTTTCAACATGAAAAGAATAATCCTGACAGAGCAAGCAACTAGTCAGCTTTATCTATGGGTATGGAAGAACTACTCATCTTCCAGATACAGCTGGCATTCAAAAATCACATCCAGCGTAACAGTGTAGTTAACAAATAAGCAACAACGGGTATTTGGATGGTGTAAATGGAGTACTCTCCGCCCGTTTTTTGAAAGCAGCGAATCACCAACAGCTATCGTACGTTGTTCATCTAGCATTTCTAACATCCTAAAACACAAATGGCTGTATCAGCTCTCAGAAAAGGTGTCCACAGGGGTAGGCTCTGTATTTTAAAAGTGTCTTCTGCAGTTGAAGATCTGCAGATCTGAAGACCAGGTTTTCCAATCGTCAATCAACCTGGAGAGTTCTTTGTGCAGCTGTGAATAACTCGTTTGGAATTTGTTATTCAGTCATTGGTAACGGGCTGTATTTATATCTGGCATCTATACCATTTCTTTCAACCCTCTGCGGAACACTGCGTATACCTGCTTGTTATTCTGTTCTGCCATCTGCTCAAGATACCAAAGAGAGGCTGACTTTAGTAGGACACTTGCAGAAACAGGTAAAATACTAAGTCTACTTATCAGAGTCTGCCTGTTGATTAGAACTGAAATACAAAAAATGGTGCTGGACCAGACAAGATTGGACTTCTCTGAAATCAAAATTAAAAAGAAACTTCTGCCTGAGCAGACTCATTTAAATAAGATTTCCATTTGTGACTAATTCCATGCAACAGCACCTGCAGAATTTTTTTGTCTTCCACTCTTTTTGCTACAGCATTGGAGAGCAGTTAAATCCCTCAGGCAGGTACAAAAGCACAATGTTTTTCTGCGGTGCAAATTTCACAATTTTTTTTTTTTTTTTTTTTTTTCTTTTCTGAGCATTACCGTCCTACCAAAGAAAACGTTAGGTACAACAAGCTCAATCTTAAACATTGCTTTTTCAGGGTAATACCAAGTTGCAGATAATATTAATGGAGAACGTCATTAATGCACCATACATGGATGCATGTTCAAGAGGGGGAAAATTAAAAAAAGAAAATATTGCAGCTATAAAAACGAAAGGCTTTGTTTTCATCCTTGCTAGGTTCTATCTGGATGGCCAGCAATTTTATCTGGCAGAGCTCAGCAGCTGAAGCAGGACAGAAAGCAACACAGTCTTTCACAACGGATACATTTACACTAAGACAGAAATTAAATTAAGTGCAGCAAAGCCAAAAAAATATTTTGCATTAACAGAGCCCCTTATAAGTCCTGGCAGCTGAATGATACCGAAAAAAACATGTATAATCAAGCACATTGTGAGCCATCCACATCATCTCCCCCGGCTCCAAATGTCCAAATGCACTAACACTTCATTAAAAACCACCTAGGAAATGTTATCACACTCAGATTTCAGAAAGAATAGTAGGCTTTCGTTATTACCACAAGACACAAAAACTTACAATGGACTCATCTATTCATTTTTAACTAGTATTTACCTGCATTATGCCATAGAGCAGATGGAAGAAATGGTTTCTTTTGTGCAAGTTGGTGGAAAGACCGTTGAGTTGTCAAATTATGATCTTTTAACATCGTACGACAGAACCTAGAGAAAAATAATTTTACTAACAATTTCTAAATTGCAAGTTTACACTACTAAACTACAAGGTTACACAGAAAGAGCGTTTCACTTGCTTCTAGCAACCCCAGAACTCAGCAAGCCACTCACCTGCCTTAAACCTCTCAGATAATGTAGCAAGCTCGCAGGCTAGATCACAAAACGTCCCTTACTTTTCTCCTCTTTTCAGTGCTCCCTCTCTCTTGTAACAAACTAAGACATAACTCTCTAATTTTAGCCACCTGAAAAATTAACCTAGACTCCTTCACAGTCACTAAAGACAGGCAAATCACCTCACTTACCTATAACAGAAGAGGATAAATCACCCTAAGAAAGCCTTTTGTCTTCCTTTCCACAGACAGTAGCGAGCACCTGAACATCTAGCTTGGGCTAAATACCTAATTTTCAGAAGATTAAAGACAGCTGAGCTGAATCCAACCCCAAGCACCTGAGGCTAAATCAAGGCCAGAATTTACTCCTATACTCTGTGGGTTTAACTGGTCAAACATAAGGCTTTTCTGTAAGACTCTTAGAAGATACGAGACAGGCTAAAAAGGTAATGCAATAGCTACTCTTATACAAACAATTCTGCTAAGAAAAAAATACCAGGACAACATTTGGATAAAAGATAAAAACTCCATTAGCTACACATACCAAGCCATACGTCACCCCTCTCCATCTCTATGTATTTCTTCCCTTTGGGGAATAAAGAAGTTCAGTATATTCTCGCTCAAGTACTGTTCCAGAATTAAACCAGACCAGTTAAAAAGAGGCCCTGCTCCATACTGGCCACATAACTCACACTAGCAGTCAAAACAGGGGTGGTGTCATCTGCTCAGATGAAGCTAAAAAGGGGGAGAGCATGGGGGGGGGAGAAAAAAAATGTGAAGACAAAAAGCAAAAAGTAACAGGCCTCTTTCAAAAGCGTAAATACTTGCTGGCACATCTGATTTCTGTAAATGTATGCATAACCAACAGCGTCCGTGTATGTCAGAGCAAAGTGAAAAATGAGAAAACGTAACCAAAAGCCACCTTGTGTCACACATAGCGCAGATAAATATTACATACAAAGGATTAATTATTATCTGGTTTCTCTCCTCCTTAGCAGGTAAACTAAATAAATTGTATCTGCACGGACTGTTACTAACAGAGGAGGCTGCTTCTCTCAGGGAGTCGTAAAACAGAACACAAGCACTACACCTAGGCCCAGATTCCTCAAACACAGTAACAGGAGTAAAGTTCTGTCTCATGAAATGGACCTCTCCGCCGTGAGTGAGGGAGACATGAATACAGAAAAGGTCTAAATCACATCATTTGCTTACTTTTGTGATCTTGATAACAGGTACAAAGACCACAACAGGACGTGCAAGGAAGGTCCCCCAAGAGAAAAGTTCTCCTTTCTCACTTTAGCTTTGGGGAATAAACATTATAGTCCATTTTACAGTCCACAACACAGGGCAGGAGAGGTGCTCATCACCACACAGTCCTTTGAATTTCCCCTTACTGCAGTCTTTAGCAACTGGGGGGTGGCGGGGGGGGGGGGAGGAATTTCCCCTTATTGCTTGGCCCTAAGGATACAAATGCGGGAGAGTTAACTGCCCCTCATTGCATAATGCTGTGCACAGGAGGGGAGAGGGAATTACTCCTAGTTGCACTGTACTGAGCACAGGTGGGGGGAATTACTCCTCGTTGCACAGTCCAGAGTACATGTGAGGGGAATCCCCCCTCATCACTCACACGGTGCGGAGGGGGGTGAGCAGTCCCTCAGGGGAAGGCCCTCAGCACCTGACAGTCGGGGGGAATTAACGCCTCGCCGTTGTAATGGGGTCGGGGGAAGAGCCAGCCTCTCGCTGCCCGTCTGTAACGACGAGACGGAAGAAGTAACTTCACCCTCGTCCGCCCTGCTGCAGCGAGGAAGGAAAGGGGAAGACCGAGGAGAGGCCGGCGCGGTGCCGCTCACTGCGACATGGCCGTCGTCGTCCCCCCCACACCACCACCCCCCAGGGGAAAAGGCGAGAGGGGACCCCTCCGGCAAAAAAAAAAAGAAAAAAAAAAACCAAAAACGGGCTCCCTCCTCCGAGCCGGGGCAACGAGGAGCCGAGGGAGCCCCGCGGTCACCTACCGGCCGCCCAACCCCGCAGCCGCGCCGAGCCACCGCGCGGCCGCCATCTTGGCGCTTCCTCAGGGCCGGCGGTCGCTGCCGCCCCGCCCCTTTCTCCCGCCCCGCCCCTTTCTCCCGCGGCGCGGCGGCCCCTGGCGGGAAAGGCTCGCGCCGGCCGCCTCGGCGCGCGGAGCTGATTTTGCCCCTGCGCCCCCGCCCGGAGCAAGGCCTGGGCGCCCAGGGGACATTTCCTACAGCCGGCATGTTTGCTAAGAATATAGAAATGCTTCGCCCCTGCCCCTAAAACCAAAGCACCACCCCCAAAGACAACACTTGTTTGGTTGTTGTTTTTTTCTTTAAAAACAGGTACTTTCTTCTTACCCTTGCAGCACCAACGAGGCCCTAATGGCTGTGTCGAGCTGCTGGTATCGCTTTGTCCCCCCCTGGAAGGAGCAGCATGGGTTACCACACCTAGCGCTTAGAAACAGCCCCCTCCAGACCAGGTTTCACCACCCAGTAATGCACAAAAAGCCTCCCCCCCTCTCCCCCCAACTCTCACAAGCCATCAAGAAATTGCAAATTTAGCCCAGTGACCTTCCAGAGGTGGGGACTGCAGAAAACGTTAGAGGTAATGCGTTTGTTTTGATCAAAATATATTTGAGGTGGAAGTTCTCGATGTTGCAGATGGCGGCCGCTGTCGACGTTCAGGGCTGTTGCACAAGAAACAAGAGGAGGAAGAGTCTCCCTCGGGAGGAAGGACACACATTTGCAATTTCAGCACGATGAAGAGGTTCCACTTTGCGTCTGGGCCCTGGCTGCCTATCCTCCCTTTGGTGTGATTATAGTCCTGCCGATTTTGGACCAGAAAGTCACTTACGTTAAGCCGATCATAGCTGCTTATTCTCTTACAATTAACTAATACAACCTAAAAATCCAACAAAGTTCTTCAAACAAACTTTAAGCCCTTCATTTCAGTCATTCCTTGCTGGATTCGCTGTACCTTGGCACACAGCTGTGCTCACAGAAAGCACGTTTTCCCTGGGCTTTGCCAAAACCTATTCTTGGATATCCCCCCAGCCCCCCCGGCACGCGTCCGCCGCTCAGCGCGGTCAGCACGGCACGGAGCGTTTCACTCACGTATGGCGGATCCTCTCCGGGGATGGGTTCATTCTGCACCTCCTCTCTTGCAGCAGCTCCTGGGTTCACAGGGAGGGCTCGACAGCTCTGCGCTGTCTGGCAGCATTGCCCTGGACATGAAGGTTTCTCTCCAGCAAACTGGAATATCCACTGCTGAAAGCAGTAAGATCAGTCTGACTTTCCGACTGCCAGGTAAAATAGTAGGGACAGAGTTCAGTACCTCGCTAGGAAGAACTCATTAAAAACCAGATTCTTTGTATCCAGCAAAAATATTTTACGCGGGGAGGGCAGAAGGAATGCACAGCGGACAAGATGTATTGTAATCAGATACAGTTTTAATAAAATGTACATAAGTTTACAACTCAACATTTCTTCATAACGATTACCAGAAACACAGATGATCACACCTGGAGTGCAAAACCTGACTCCATCAAATCTGCAAGTCAGAGGTACTTCCAAGACCGCTAAGAATTACCATAATAACAGCGCGGTGCAAACGAAACACTGCTCCTAGGACACGAGTCACAGATTGTTTGTCACAGTTAGCGGAGACCACGGACGCTTCCCGCTCCACGCAGAAACAAGGGATTTTCTTTCGCTGCCGGACTCGGCGTGTAGGGATGCTCTACCAGCTGCATCCTACCTCGGAGCTCGCGGCACGGATGGAGCACCCTGCCCTCCCCACCCCTGCGAGCAGTATCGTCTCCCTTTGGAAGGGGGGGATCAGGGAACAGCGGATCATCGTTATCCCTCTAACTTCACAGCGGAGTATTTCTAGGCGTGTGTGAGGGTAGTTACCCTGCCTACAATGGAAACTACAGGCCGTGGCTTATTTTTAGAAACACTAAAAGAGCTGATCAGGTTTTAGGAATGTGTTTCAGAACTGGAACAGCATTTCACTGTCAAGACACTACTGTAAAAATGCTTTGGAGTCTTTCGGTGTACTGAAAGGCCTTGATTTAACACCATGAGAAGGAAAAAAAAAAAAACCCACAAAAATTCAACTCCCCAACACGAGTCTTTGGTGGAAGCTGAGTTAAAGTAACCGATTACCACTTTGGAGTGATTGAGAGTTCAGCAATTAAACAGATCTCGCTCAGCCTTGCTTAAGTCCCGCTGAACACATGATTCAGGCGCTGTGTGTCATGATTGCTTACACGGGTTTGCCGTTACGAGCTTACTAACACCTATGTGCTCCATGCATAGGGTGCATTACAGATTGAGTGTGCGCTAGCTTCAAGAGACTAAGATTGTAAACTTAACACCATGTACGGCTAGTGCTGAGCTGGCTGCAAGAGGAGATGTGGGGAAGGTCCCCCAAAAATACTGCAGCAAGCTGCGGAAAGTGCAGGTTACCACCACGGCGGCTGGTCCCGTGACGTGCGCTGTACAAACATCAGGGCAGTGAGGCACAGACAGCCAAGCCAACTGCTTTTTTTTTTTTTTTTTTTTTTTTTTTGCATGCAGAAACTGATTAATCACTCTGAAGAGAGACTTTAAGTGCATTCAAGCTGAAGTTGGCAATGGGTAAGAACCAGTCCCTTTCCCAGCATGAATCTAAGATTGTCGCAGGACTGCAGCGGTAACTGCGGCCCTCTGGCTGTGCACGAGGACCCAGGGCAGTTAACAGAATTTACTACAGCTTTAAAAAAAGATGAAACCAGTGGTTCTGTTCAGAAAACCGACCTCAGAATGCAGCATTGAGGCCATACCGCTCTTATTTCATTAAGATCACCAGTTGTGTGGCAAAGAAAACAATTAGCATTATTCTTCCACATTCATTAAAAACAGTAAGCTTCAGAGACTACGGAAATGAAATTTCCGCTTACAATTCATCACACTGAAGCTGCAGTACTGACAGTGCAGGATTAGAAGGAATACAGGCTGGAAATGAGAAGGACGTCAGACTAACAGGCATTGAAATTCAGTTTTCTGACCATAACCAGAAGTCCCATTACTTTATAGGTCACATGCAGAGATACAAACAAGCTGCCTCCACCCCCCAAAAGGAGATTTAAAAACATTTAAGCACTGGATGTATGCTGGCAGGATCATTAGCTTCTGGGGCACGGTTAGATTGTTCTTTGTGTAAAGTGCTTGAAGAACATAAAAGCTGCCAAAATGCTAGCTGGAAATTCAGCCTGACCCGACCTGAATCAGGGCTGTAAACAAGCCCGCGCACCTCACTGCGCCTTGGTGCGTTTTCCCTTTCTCCCTTGGCTGGCAGTGCAGGATAGCAAGGTCTGAACGACAGGCAGCTCATCTCCACCTCGCCGACACCAACACACACGCAAGGGACAAGGGGCCCCGGTCCGAGCATGAAGGGGAACAGGCTCATGCTGCTCCAGCATTGGCTAAATGAGACCTGGACGTGGCATTGAAAGAAGTTTCACAGAATTATCCCAAAGCAATTTTTCAAGTAAAAATGAAGGAAAAGGAAGGAGAACCTGAATCCAGTTAGCAGAGGTAATACCTTGAACCCACATCTTCTTTGTACACGGTATCTGCTCACTCCAGCGAAGCATCTGCCTGTTCCACAGATTCATCCCTGCACCGCCAAGGCTTGACCTCCCTTCCAACAGCTTCCCGAGCGAATTTAACAGCTCGAGGCCGAATTCAGCCTCCTGGCCGCATGCACGGCCATGACACAGGTTGCATGTTGAAACAAATCTGGGTCCTCGAGCTCAGACTCCTTGGTATCCCTTGAATTCACAGTTTGCTATCGCAGTCATTCTCGGCATCTCTCACTGATCCAATCCAGCAACAACTGACTTGGGGGTTATATATTTAAAACAAAATCAACAACCGCCTTTCGAGTACATATTTAAACAGAAAATGACAACAAAACACAATAAACAACAGCCTCAGCTTCGCTGAAGAAACATCTCGAGGGAAACCCCGAAATTTCTTTACAGTACTTCTGTTTTCAAAAGGTGGTGATGGAGGACAGAAAAAACCCTAAACCACCAGTATGCACCAATATTCCTTCGAGCGCAGGAGAGCAGGGCAGAAGGTTCCCAGCTCCACACAACCCGACCCGACCTGGGCTCGACAAGTCACTATTTGCCAGCAACTGGGCTGCGCAAGCCAATGTAGCCTCCCTGCTTTCAAGTATTCTCCCTCCCCACCCCAGGGCTTTAAGACCTCAGTCCAAGCTTCTCCTTCTCCCTTCCAGGCAATGCCCACGCCGAGCACATCCAGCAGAACATTTGGCTCATGTCTTGCGAATGGAGATATTTTGGAGGGGAACTGAACTCGGGGAGGGGAAAGGAAACATGGAGCAGTCAGTAACTCCCATTTGCAGATGCTTTGCTAGTCAGCTCCTGGCCTTCAGGGTTTTTCCATCCATCCTCCCCTTATATTGCTGGGCTTAAAAGTCAGCAGCGAGTCAGCCCTGGACTGTGCGATGTTCTGGTTTGTTTAAGCAGCCTTCATGTGCATCTTTAATACACCTGCTGCATTCCTTTAACGCTTATTATTTGGACATCAAAGATACGTATGGGAGGTGGTGTCAGGTTTTTTCCCCCCTGCAAAACCAGACTGAGGTCTATTTTTGGCTGCAGAAGCTCTCCCGCGTGTGACTCCAGTGAGTTAGGGGGACCTACGGCTGTTCCTTCCCTCTCTCAGCGTGACAGTACTCACAGTACTTTCTCTCTGAATAAAAACACATCAGAAAGCCAGCAGGGCAGGAACCTCTGTTCTACATACGCCCGGTCCTGATCTCAACAACCTACCCATTGCTCCAACAATTCCCCTGAAAACACCCAAAGACCTCAAAGCCACTCGCGGGAGACCCCCAAACGCAAAATATGTCCTTTACCCTCAGCACAAGGCTCCAGCTCACATGATAATGAACCAACTCCCTTGGGAAATGGCCACCGCAAGGCTTTTAAGAGACCTGGCCACATGCTACTGGAGTCAATGGGGATTTTCTCCATAGATATCAGGTCCTTAAAAATAAAACCACCAAGATTTTTTCTTGGGAGACATTCTACAGCACCTGTTAGGGGGAAGGATTACTGCACCGCAAAGATTCATCAGTGACTGGGAGCCCAAAGAGTCCCTATAATTCCATATTTTGAAAGCCAGTCCACGCTTACAGGTAGCTTTTGCAGGCCAGAAATAGCAGATCCAAGACAACTTACGCAACCAGGCATTAGGCATTTTACAAAATAAAGATGAGAGGTTTCACTCCTATCTCTGTCTATATTAAGTGAAAAGAAAGGGGAGCAAAGTCTGCTTTGTTTCTGCCCAGCTACCAGCCTGGGCAATTTTCCCTCCAAACACTATATTGGGACTCACTACATCAATGACTGAACAAGCAGAAGTTGTCTTTCTCTTTGGGAATACGGTAGAAAGCACAGTATTTCAGAAGTAGAGCAAACGTTACCAAAGGACCGTGAATGGATTTTGTTTAGGTTCATCCTTAATCAACAGGAAAACAAAAGGCAGAATTTACAAATATAGAGTCAAGTTCTCTGCTATTAAAAATCACTCTAACTGGATCGCAGCCGATGCTGAATTAGACCAAATGAGATATGTAGATCAGGACATCTATTGAATTGTTTGCATAATAAATTTTTCCATAAGGCGTATTTTTAATACTGTAAAAATGCACAGCTCTCTCCTTCACAACACCATAAGCAAATTTCTGGGTCCTACACTTTGGCATTAACCAGACAGGAAATATGCATGGAAAACTGAAAGCTTTGCCTGATCGTTCAATTTTCCAAACAACAGCAACGGTAACAGCCCGACAGATTGCTTTGCTGAAGTTCATGCATCCGAGAGTTTGCAAGACAAGCGACTGAAGGCACTGCGAGTCCTTCCACCGACTCCTCCGGGCTCCGGCACAGGCCCCTGGGCAAAAGCACTTGCAGGTGCTCCACGCCACAGCGAGCCAAGAAG
This sequence comes from Buteo buteo, assembly GCF_964188355.1. NCBI lineage: Eukaryota > Metazoa > Chordata > Aves > Accipitriformes > Accipitridae > Buteo > Buteo buteo. Next base: position 42,924,959 of record NC_134182.1, read on the forward strand.
AGCTGCCCGCGCGATGCCACGGCTCTGCTCACACCAGCACCGCACAAACCTGGGACCAGACATCGCCTGCGCGGCTCCCACTCGGAGTGCGCGTAACCTACAAACACACACGACAGAATCGCTCTGGAGCCACGGCTGCCAGGTTTGCCGTCACTGCCAAGCAGCAGGAATATACAACTTTGCTGTCTTCCACAAGCCCCCCCGATAGGAAAGAAGTCACAATAACCCTTTAACCTGTGAAATCGCTTCCTTTCCAGAGCACTAGCAAGTCCCGCTTGACTTGCTCTGTAATTAATAAACCTTTTCATTCATCTTATAATGCATTTCCCCAGCCAGGACCAGAAAAAACGGAATATTACTGGTTTGGAAAAGCAACTAAAAAATAAATGGGGGAAGAAGACAGTGAGAGGAGGAAGGTAAAAAGCAACTGAAAAGGATATGAAGATCCTGAGAGCCAGGCGTTCAGACTAACTAACATAACTTAAAATGGTTCAACTATATATCACTGCAAATAGAGTTCTGACCAAAAAATAATAATTATTTTTAATATATATATATATTGCTATGTCATTCATTTCAACTAAGAGGTTCAAGGTCCTGTGAGAGGTGGTCCTACGGGAAGCACACCTCCCAGCTCACAGCAGATTAAGGCTTTTGCTTTCCAGCTTTGGAAGGAAAGGGTGCTGAAGCGAAGGGATCCCCGCCGGGCAGCTCTGTAGTCCTGGAAGACAGAGGGGCAACAGAGACAGATCCTGCTATCACCTGCCTGTTGGTCTGAGAAACCACTTTGTAAGCAGCTATGGGCTTGACTTCAAGACCCTGCCCATCTTCTGGACTGTAGTGACGGGAATATTTTGATAAGGATTGCGGACGGAAAGGCTTGTTAACCATGGAGCCCAGCACGGCTTCCTGGGGCAGCGCGTGTCCTCCTTGGTTTCTCTCACTGGCAGTGCCACCCTGCTCTTGCAGCATGCCTTTAGAAGGGATGTTTTCCTGGGACTCCATGGCTCTTACAGAAGAGGGATGAAGATTGCTTGGCTGAGTAAACCCAGCAGAAGGATACTGAGATCTTGCCGAGGCCGTGGACCCACCCATTGCTGAATCCAGGCTTGGGAACATCAGGTTAGCTCTGTGTTGGATATCGCCTCCTTGACTTAGGAAAACAGCTGGTATGAATGGTTCCTTACACATACTATGGGAAGTCAACTCTTCCATGCTTTTCTTTTTAGTGAAAGGGGCTCTCAGAAATACATCTGCTTCTTCTGGATGTCTAAGTGCCACGTTGCCCTTGGAGATAAAAGGAGCTTTGGTAAAGACATCCACTTCATCAGGCACTTTTCTGGAGCTTCGGAAAGGAGCCGTGGCAAAAACATCTGGTTCGTTAAAAACTTCCCCAGCGTGCGACTGGAAGGCAGGGAAGAGTGTCGCCCCTGCTCTAGTCTGGGAAGACTGGGAGCGGGGATCTTCTTTGGAGGCCTCATGTCTTTCCCTGGGCGCAGACTGCAGGAACCCTGTGCATAACTTGCAGGTTTCCTCCTCCTCTTCCGAATCCATCAGCAACGGCCTGGACCCACTGCAATCCAAGATATCGCCTTCATGGTCTGTCCCCTCTCCTTCGCTGCTGTAGAAGGAGCTGTTGCTTGAAGGACCATCTCTTGTTAAGTAGTCCGACTCCGAGTTGTGCTGCACTTTTGCCTCCAGTATCTCAGACTGACCTTTGTACAAAGCAAGTCCGTCACTGCCAGAAGGTCCTTTACAGAGTTCAAGAGCTACAACTGGGAACAGGGCCGGATCCCTCTGCAGACCTAAAAATGCAAGAGAAGAGTGTTACTCAACCAGCTCCATCTCTTTAGTCATAAGTAAGAATGAAAGGTACTTATTACACAAGAAATGTCATGCCGTTCAGATTTAAACCACCATCACGCATGGAAAATGGGAAGGAGAGGGAGGGCAAATAAAAGAAAAAAAAATGCCAGGGGAGGTATTTACGACACACGAACTGACACACAACTCGGCGCTGCCTCACAGCTTGGGGACACCACAAGTACCAGTTTTCTGAAAGAGATGGAAGATGTTTGACACACGAATGGGCACACCCAGCACTCTCTCAGCACCATTCCACAAAGATTTCTCTGCCACCCACGACGATGACCACCATTGGAGAGGTTTTCACTTCATAACACTGCTTCCTGGAGTGAAGCTCCAGTAAATGGACAAGTTTTGTCATTTCATTCTGCACTGTTGCTTACTGACTGCCCTACAAGCAGATATATATAACTTGGCATAGCCTCTGTTTCTGTGAGCCATCCCACAGACATGTGGAATTACACTCGGGCGTGTAAAACACACAGAGATGCCCTACAATCTGCTAAAATAACATACACGTTTCAAAGAATGAAGGTCAGCCTATAGATTTTAATGAATCCTAGTAACTATAGCAGCATTATTTTAAACCACTGCAAGAGAAATGATTTTAAACACTCCATACCATGACTTCAAATCAAGTATCTCACATAACGATCTGACTTGCTTCTGTGTTAGTGTAACAAAACAGTGCAGGGAGAGGCTTGCTGTTCTGCTCTTACCCAGTTACAAGAGCCCAAGATGAGGTTGGCTTTGCCTTACGACTCACACAGACAGAACAGAAGATATCTTACCTTCAAAGAACTATTGGCAGGTTAGGAGTATGTCATTGGACTCATGTTAGCAAGAGGATAGGAAAAAGGCATATGAAAACTAAGCAGTATGAATCGCAGAAAGAATGAGGAGGATAAGAAGGTTATTTGGTACCCACTGACTGATGGACGAGGTACTAGCCAACCCACCCTCCTGTGACAAAATAACATTATTGCCCAGGTTAATAGTCTGCCCATGTTAATCATTCATGTTTGCACACCCATTGCAGCCCGCAAGGCATCATTTCTTGATCAAGTCCATAGACGTATGCAAGTTAACCCGTTCTCAGTCACTTCTCACCATTAAAGACACAGTAGTCGTTCATTAGGCATCAAAATCGGTATTTATTGGGAAACTATTCACTTAGATACATTACACTGCTAAATAAATCAGTGTAGATATGTGAACATTGTATAAGTTACTCTACAAAAATACTATCTATCTTTCCTGAAGCCTGTGTTGTCAGCAATGGTTTAACCTTAGATGCTAATCTCAGGTGACAGGAACAGTGTGTTTATGGTGGTGTTTTCTTCCAGGAGGCTGGTTATATATTTACCAGGTATTATTGTGAGATTTTGAGAATACAGGCTGAAGCAGAGCAAGACCAGTTGCCACATCACGCAAATGCCTCTGAATTACCCAGTCCTCACTGAAATACAGCATACAGGAAAACAAGGAAAGGAAAAAGGCATTTATCATAGTGAACATTATGCCAATGCAAACCGATGACCCACTTTTCACAAGAACAGCACAAACAAGTCATTTGATCAGAATTTTCTTTTTAAAGAGTTACTTGCATTAGTAGGTGTCTATGTTCACGTAAGTGACGACATCTAGGACAGAGGAAGAAAAAGGCTGACAGGATATAAGCCCACTTGCTTAGGACAGGAGCAGCAAGCGTCTCTGAACTTGGAAGCACTGTATGATAGGCAGAATGCTCTATTTTTGGAAAAATGACTTTTTCCGATGCTTTCTTGCTCTCTCTGCCCATCATAAGTGATAAGGACACCGAATGCTTGGAAGCAGTTTTCTCCCTTGCTAAGGTCAGTACAGGAGTTGTGAATTACTCTGGGAGGAAAAAATGAAGCGATGCTTCGGTAGGAACTCGTTCCACCCTTCAGTTAAGAGCTGGTTTCACTCAAAACTGCTAGGCAATACAGCAAGAAGGGAAGAGCCCTGATAATTTAAAAACAAAAATGGGCACAGCAATAGTAAAACACAGTGGGTTACCTGAGAAATTTGGGGATTTACTGACAAGAGAGGAGCACCATCTATGCTCCCATGTTCTATTTTTCTGATGTTGAAGGAGGAAGAGCTGGCTTCCAGACATCATCCCACAGTAACGGATCTCAGACACCTTTTCTCTCCCACGTTCTTGGATTCCCTCAGCTTGTCTCCTTTGGCAGAAAACAAAGGGACAGTTCCAGAAGGAGCTATGGCAGCATCACTACAACAAGGAAGACAACATCATACCAGCATTTTACTTTAGCTAACATCCAAGTCCATGTCTAACTAGACAGCGGCTTAGACATCTCCTCTCACAGTTGTTAATCACGTATGTTAAAAAAGCTCCGAGCTATGCTTAGACACCAAACTGTGCAATCAAACCAAAAAAACCCAAACCCCTTTGTGTAAAGGTCAGGTTAGAGCTAACGAGACAAGGTCAGTGCATTCCCATAAGCAGCCATAGCTACAGGCTTTGCAGACAAATGTTTCAGAGGCACATGCTGCATAACTTTTAGGACGACTGAGAATTCAAGTTAGCCAGTGCCAACGGATGCTTCATCAGGTCCAAGATCAGAGACCAGCGAGACTGAAGCATTCAAGGGATGGTTTCACATGAAGAGGCATAGCAGTTTTGTTCTGTGTTACAGTAAAGGAGAGAAAGGGTCACTCCATGAGCTGGTAACAGCATGAGGGGAAAGGACAAATCTCCCGAAACTCAAACAGTGCCTTTTTGTTTGAAGCCCTGCCCCTTCTCTGTGATGACTCGGCTCCCATTCATACCAAGGGCACACTGTGCAAGGGGCCTGAAAAGATACAGGCAGATGGTTGGCTTGAATGAACACACAAAGCACCCACAACCCCTCATGCAAAAAGAGATGCCTCTTTTGCAGAGGCAGCATTTCCTAACATCTGCCTATGCCAAGATGGACACTGTCAAGGGGCAGCTGCCTCTTTTGTCCCCTCCTCCTCCGGACTCGCGAGATCTGTGTGTTACTTCATGGGGAAGCGTCCCTTACGTTTTCAATTAATGCTCAGGTTTTAATGCATGTATACACTCCTAACAGCTGCAAGCTTTACAGCATAAACATCTTTACAGAAGCTTAAGTTTATAGATGAGGTTTCTCCTTACCCTTGTACAACATCCATGTATAATTTTTTTTATTGCAGGGTCAAATATACATACTAAAGAAACAATTCCTGAACTACGCTCAGGCTCCTTTTCTGCAGGGAGAACCTTAGTAATAAAAACACTTATCACTTGGTACCCCAGGAATACACCCTGCATGTATTCAGATAGCAACCTGAAGAAAATACCATTTACCCTAAGTTAGAGCACTGATGCATGGGATTCCCCCATCTTTTACAAAAAACGGTGCACCGAAGTGGCAAAGTACTGAAATAACTGACAGGAAAGCTATAAAAGATTCATTCTCCCTATTACAAGGGGCCGCAAGGAGGCAGAGCAGTCACCGAGGAGATTATCTCATTTCTGGAGCCCCAAACAAGAAAGTTAGGGGAAACAGAGGCATTCCTAGAGTCTAAAGCTACACTTCCACCAAATAACTCTCCTGATTTCATCAAGCCAAAGGCAAGAAGGTCTCAACATATGGTAACAGGTAGCTAAAAATCAGCACAATTACTAGTATGCAAGATTACTAGTTTAGCATTTGAAAAGGGTCAAAAGACTTCTCATTCCTTTGTTCTTGAAACGGTGGAGTTTTTCCTTGGATTCCGATTCCTAGAAACAATATCATTAAACAACAGTACAGAAGTACCCCCACACTGTGCTTTCAGTGAGGAGGTATCAAAGCAGAACACCACAGGTCAGCATCACCATTACTACGTCACTAGACAACAATTTGGACAGCAGAATCAAGCACTTCTGCCCAAAGTCACTGCACAGTGACTGATACGGGAGCAGATCTAGGGTTCTTCGGTTCCAGAAGATAAGGAATTTAATGTTCTGGTTTTGGCACGCTTGTACAGTCATTTGCACCACGCAAAGTGAGACAGGGCGGGTGTTAAACACACCAACCCCACACACCACATTCCAGCAGTTCATGAACAAGACTGACCAACTGGAGACTAACAGCATCGTTTGGTTTTCCCCTCGTTTGTCCTGTGCATAAGCGAAGTGTTATGTATGCAAGTAATTTTTAAGATGCAGTCTGTGACTGTCTAAGAAAAACATAAGGCGAGTTTCTAGGGGCTAAACTCCCTCCTGTGGAGTGTAGGAGCACAAGTCTCACACATCAGTAATGTCCTTAAAACAACCCCAGCCAAGCAGCAACCCACCCTTCCTCCCAAGGAACAATGAGATCTGCTGCCATGCATGGAGTCCGCACTCCTGTACATAGGCACGGCTGTCCCCAGAGCACTGCTTCTTTCAGTTACAGAAATCACACAGGAACAAAAACAAATACAAAGAAAATCTCTCCCCCGCCCCCCCCATCTATGTTTCCTGCTAGAGTGATGCAGTTTTAATGTGCAGTGCCCACACACCGGGGGGGGGGGGGAAGTCACATGAACTAGTCTCACCCAACTCTTGGTAACTAAGTTGACTGATAAGCCTCATTCATCAGAGCACTCCCCCACGTCACATTCACGCTTCCCCCACGTCCATCCCAGCTACTCCCCAACTCTGACTGATTCCCATGAGAGTTCCTGAACTAGAAAATGCATTGGCTAAAAAGAAAATATCTTACTCCATACAGACATGCACACACTTCAGATGCTAGTGCAGCACGCTATGTGCTTGATGGCATTTTCCATAGTCAGAGGCCCACATGCTCCACATTTTACGTTTGCTTGGATAGCCCAAAACTTGCTGAACTCCGTTTTTGGTCTCAATCACATCTGAACTTTCATTTTAATAACAAATGGGGTTTTTTATCTATTTTTAAATAAGGTCGTTTTGGAAAGTCACTGGAGGCAATATCCTGCGAGCTTTCAGGCTGAACAACGCCACCATCATTCATTTACTCACAAAAAGCCCCCTCCAAAAATAATTTTGCTCTACACAGAGATTCACTCAAGCTGCCATTCGCTTCTGGTAAGTGGGCTGTTAGAGGATGGAGAAGGTCTGCCACAAAGCCACCAGTGCTAAGATTCTTCTACCCATCTCAGACTTCTCCAGCAGGTTGCACAGTGCCTGCAGCCCTGGCCAAGTCCTTCATCCTTGGCCAAGTCCCAAGGAACCCTGTGAAGACTTGGACAGCCAGAATTCAGGAAGCTGCAGCACCTTCTGGTTTGGGGACAGATGCTCCTAACGCAGTGGATATTGTCAGATACAATACAAATTTGCTGATTTCTGAATTGTGGGTGCGACACTTGTGCTCATCCGGTTAAAAGATGAACTGGGGAGATTTCCAAAGGCAGGGGCAGCACAAAGCCCAAGCCCCCTCCAGAGTAAGTGCGAACCAACATCTAAGTTTCAACTATTCATTTGAACATCTTGCCACCCCAAAACCAGAATTTATTCTTGCATCCAAAGCACAACCTTGACTCAAAAGGAAATTGTTCTGTGTACTGTGGTTGCATTTGTAGTATCCTATCAGGAGGATCCACCAAAATAGTTAATTTTTTTTAATAAAACACTACTACAAGTTCCAGCCTGTTAGGACAGAAAGGCTCCTCCGTCATACCGACATGAATGACCAGCACATACTGGGCAGAGAGGAGAATCACTCCGCTGTGATTTTGCTGACTGTAGGTTTCTATTATGTTACTTAACCACACCTGACCCTACGACCCTTAAAAAGGGGACAGAAACATCTCTCATGGCTTCAAACAAGGCTCCAACCATAGCTATGAGAGAGAATCATTCTTACACCACTTTTGGGAATGCTGGGTACCAAATGTCTCCCATGCAGACACTGGATGAAGGTTCAATTTGTTCCTTCACAGCGGCAGCTTTCACACAAACTCCTCGACTTTTGAGCGGCGCACCAACACTAACCTAATGGCTGTAGGACAGTCGCATTTTTTGGAGAGCTTAAAATTAATCCCCAATATCCACCCATTTCAACTCTCTTGCATTTTCCATTCATTCTGCAAATAAGTGGCAAGTATTTTCTGATGAAGGAGGTCTAGATAATAGACATGTCTAAAAATATATGCTTCCATTGTATTGTATTTCCCACCCAGATCCATAAATAGCTACTTGAAAAAGCAATAAAATAAACATTCACATCTGCTTATTTAATAGCATTATTAACAACCCAGTGCATTTATAATTTTTTCCAGAACCCTTGAACAAGTGCCATTAGATTTAAAATCTTAAACATTCTTTAAAAGTACTTTAATTCACAGAAATCTTTTTTTCTAATATACAGTAGATGGTTACTTTTTAAAATCCATTCTCTTTTCATATAATCTCAGTATCTGACTATACAATAACTTTCTATCTATAGCGTCTTCATGTTTTCCAGTCCAGCTTGCCTGTGCTTTAGGAATATAAAACAAAAAAATAATAAAGTTCTATCCACAATTTTACTAAGGTCATTTCCATAGTTCTCATGTAAAGCTTCTCTTGGAAAGTGCAGTATACACATGTAATGATACAACACACTTAAGCAATACTTTTATTATTAAGTGTAGGTTTTAAAAGAAGAGTAATGTAGAGCAGACACAATTGATGGTAGTTCTATTTACAGAATTTGTTAAACTAAGTGTTGGGGTGGGGGAATAGCGGAGAGACTGGAGATAGGAAAGGAGTAGTCACGAACTTTGATTCCTCTCCTTCTTAGCGAGAGGTCAGTACATACATATTTCAGTCGTTCATACTTTCGCACATGGGAAACTGCACTTTTACTAATACAGCTACATACACATACACAAGGTTAGCAGTAAGCTATTAATTATTCCACTACAGAGGAAGAGTCCTTCTGTTCAGAAAGAGCTTTCAAATACAAGATAGAAATTCCGGACTTCATGACCATAAGCCAATGAAAACAAGTTTAGCGTATCCAGCTAGTTGACAAACTAAGCATGTGAAGGGAAAAAGAAAAGGTAAAACCCATCAAGTTGTAGCAGCACTTATTTCAAACCACCTGAACCAAGTGCATGCTTATTCCACAAAGACTTAAGAGTGGAATAAAGTCCACAGTCATCTTTGTCTACTGAAACAAATGGTTCCATACTTAACTGGTTTGCACTATAGGCAGTTACAAGAAAAAACGGGGAACTCAGAACAGATACCAGATGCTTGACTAAAACCAGGATTAAAAATAGACAAACAACCGTAGGACAATTTGTTTCATACACAATTTACAGTAGGTTGGGGGGATTTTCTTTTTTTCCAGTCAAACACAGAAAAGTAGTCACAGAAAATACATCTGCTGCTGCCACAATGCCCTTTTCATCCAAAAAAGGTCAACAAAATGCTAGTCACAGCCATACTTACATGTATTTGGTTCAAAACCTTGTTATAGTTCACTTAGGGTCATTTCTGCAGCTTTAACAATCGGGTTTGTTTTTTTCTTTTTTCTTTTTTTTTCCCCTCCCCCAAGGAAGCGCAGTGCATTCACAAGCAGGATTGTTAAACAGCAAACCATTAGCCGGGGGCAGTCCGGAAAACTCTCTTCATAGGCACCCATCACCAGAGGTACTAGGCAAGACTACTTCAGAGGAATTGGGTGCTTTCTCCTCCTCTGAAGCATATACTGGCAATTTAGAAACATCAGCTCTCCTAACATGTATTCTGCAGGAGAGGGACGTCCCTACTTATTTCACCTGTCCCCTTCCTCCTGCCCACTCATCAGAAAGCAGGAACAAAACAAAAACCAAACCCAAAAACACAAACGCAAAGATTGAAACACAGTTGTTCACACACTACTCTAAGGAAAAAGGAGTCTGTTGTACGCAGGGATCATACATCAGCTACAATTATCTAATTCATTTACAGTTAGGCTTTCCATGGTGCTATGTGTACATCTCAGCAGGGTGGCTAAGGACAGTGCTCCCTTTAGGCATAGGCTATTAAAGACAGGTGCAGAAGGAACCACAACAGGTTTTTACCAGCATTAGAGAGGACTACTTGGAGAACTGAGACAGAATCTTTCCCAGGGCATGGGAAGACAGGGAGAAAGGAGGGTGACTGTCTCCTGTTGGTAGATTTGTTTTTCTTTTAATTAAAGAAAAAAAAAAAGCCCCCAAGAACCACAACTGAAGGTAACTCTTCTGAAAATGAAAACGGAGGATTAGGTACGTTACAGAAACTGCGTCTGCTACTGTGTCACTGCTACAGGTCTATGAGCTGATCCACCAGCAGTAAAGACCTGGCTATGTTGGGAAGACTGGACTCAGAGCTTCCACTGTTGTTTCTAGAATGCCCACCTGAAAGTGTGAGAGATAGGAATTCAGTATTGAACAGGACACACACACACGACAGTTTCAGATGTTCAAGATCAAGCAAGAAAGAAAAAAGTCAAAGCAAAACAGAAAAATTGCTCAAGTTCTTCTCATTATTTGCATCACGATAGCAACAACATTCCCCTGCTTGGTCTTCCACCCTTTCCCCACCCCCCAAACCTAGCTCACTAGACTTGCGTGGAAAAACATCACAGCAGCCAACAAGTCTCTACAAACCATTTCTTTTTCCCAAGATTTACATCCAAGCTGCAGAATTCTGTCCTTACTAAAGGATCTACAAAGCAATTATGAGAACTCCCATAACCTATAGAAAGGACTGTTCAAAGTTTTAAATCTTGAAAGTTAGTTGCTGTTTTAAGAGCATCTTTGAGTTACCAGCTACCTCAAGGAGAGTTGAGCTATCATGTGGCTTTCTATAACTGGTACTTTTATACTGAAGGAAAGATGCTCCCCTTTATTCAAGGTACCCTATCTTTGCCCAACTTTGGTAGAAATCTTCTCTGACTTTCAACAGGAGCAGGGTTTCTAAAGTCTGAGAACTTTTTCTAATGTGTGCCAGTCTTTGAAAGCTAGCATTAGATGCAGAACAGGTGTACAGCACATTCGTGCTGTAAACAAAAATGGGAGTTAGGGAAGTCAAAGTTCTACAATCAAACAAAAAAATGAACAAAAACCCACACCAAAAAAAGGGAGCCCTGGAGTATGTCTTTAAACCTATGCTAGCATATCAAAAGCTGTAATCAAAACTATTCCATGGTGTGACTGCAGAGAGAAGTCCTATTTGACTGACCAGACTGCAAAATGCTGCCTACTTCTGACCCTGCAAGAGCTACAAAATGCAGCACTATTATTTCTTTTAAGGAAGGAGTACTGCTTCTTACACTTAACCCTACATAAGGCTGGAACTGTTTGCAAAGATCACATTAATGTGATCTAGGTGACAGGAATGCTATAAAATGAGAAACTTTCCAGTCTCTGTCCTAAGGTCTCTGCTCAGAGCTCTTCAAGGGAGGTGGGTACCATCTACCAAACTTCTCACACTCAGTTCCCACAAGGTCCTTTGAAAGGCATCAGTCAGAAGTGACAACAACTCACTTCCAGCAGGAGTTTCAGAGTTATAAAGGATTACCATCATCTTCCTTTCTTGCGCCTCATGCCAAGTTAACTTAAAAGTCAAAGGGCCTCCTTTCCTTGGCTTGAACAGTAAATAAGAACACTGGAGAATCTAGTTCTCCATTGCACTTTAGTCACAGAGGTATTTGTGTACCCTGCCTGGCAGACTGGTAGAAATTACTTCATGGGATCTAAAGATGCTTGCACATCTATTATCTTTTTGGACATGCAATCTTGTCACAAACAGAGAATCTAGAGAAATTTCAAGCCCAATGTAAATCAGAGAAAGACTAAGCTCACTAAATACTACAATGATAGTATCTTACAGTTTACAATTTGATCTACTTCACACGTGATGCAGCACCACTGCCCCCGAACTAATTTATGTTCATTGTTTCCTTTTTTCCTTCCCTTTTCATCCCCACATCCTGGCTTACCTTGTGAGTTTTTGGATATCAACACTGGAATTGGGTCAAACTCATCTTCTGTCACTTTTTCAGAGCCCTCAGGAGCATCAAAGCCTGATATCAGGTTAGTATCTTCTGCAGCATAAAGGAGAAACAGAGGTAAAGAAGCAAAGATAGCAGAGAAGGCTGGTTAGAATTGCTACAAAGTGTTAGAACACGTTTATGTTTTCAGAGACAGGATTTAGAAGCAGGCGTTTCATTTAAAATGTGAAATAAAGTTGGTAAGTCTTTGGTAAAGAAGGTAAGAAGTAAGAGAGCCAATTAAATACAAAAGTGGAGGTGAAAAAAAACAAAACAAAAAGCAAGCCAAGTCATGAAAACCAAAATAGAATTTGGCCAATCTGAAGGCTTAACAATTAGCATAGTTCAAAGCTGGGGTAAAAGCCTGGGGCTTAAGCTCCCATGGATTGAACATATTCTTTATCATCATCCAGTGGCTGTCAGATATTAGTACAGTTTGAGAGCGCTATCTGGCTCTCCAGCTACCAGCTCTCATGCACAGGGAAAAGAAAAGGGATGGAGAAAAAAAAAAAAAAACCACACACAGAAGAAATTCCAGTCATCTACGAGAAACAAAACTCCTAAGCTTTCACCTACAGTGATAAAACAAGTGCAATATGAAGTCAGATTTCCAAGGAGTTTAAATGCCTGAAGACGTAACTAGACACAGAGAGATTTTTTTAAAGGCCCCTAGAGCAGTTCTGGCACATAATTCCATTGATTTCAAACCACGTCAACTGCAGTTAGACACTTGGTGGGAGGCACTTTCAACAGTCTCCACAGTAGATGAGACATTTATCTGCCTTATCAGGCAATTACATACCTTTAAGGACTTTCACACTCTCACTGTGCATCACTATTTGTTACACTTTAGACACCTAAAATACCTTCCAAATTCTGGTCCTCAATTACCACATGAAGTATTTCTGAAAGCCTAGCAAGGACATGTACAAGTCGATGGTTTCCAAGGAACGGGAACATTCCTGTTTGACTCCTATCAAGAATAAGCTTTTTACCTAAAGCTGACAAATATGCTAACAGGTTTGGGGGGTGAGATGATGCAAGAAACCACTTGTAGAAATACAATGTCCTCTGGAGGATCAGACTCAGGAAAAAAACCCACAATTTTATTGGGGACTAGCGTGTAAAGTGTCAGAAACACAAAGACATATCATCTTAACAGAAAGTCTCATCTTGTCATCCCTCTGTCTCTGAAGGTATGTATTTGTGGCTCTTCTCAAGATACCTGGGAGCCTTTGCAAGCATCCTATTTCTGCTTCGTTTTATTTATACATACAATTGCTCATAGCTCTGGTGTTTGCTGTACAAGAAGCTACTGAAGGAGCACTGCTCAATTGTGGACTATCTTTCCTAAGGAGAGGGAAAGGCTGGCAAGTGTCCCTATGTGGGCAAAACTCCTTCAGAAGTGTTTGAGCTCACCTCAGTGATTGTACACCAACATAAGTAGAAAAATTCTCCCCTCTCACATACAGGCAGCTTAGTACTGTATTCAGAAAATGCAAATTAAGGAATCCTGAAGGCTGAACAAAATTCAGAGGCCAGAAAACAGCCTAGTAAAGGACGAAGGAAAGGATGCTATGGCACAATTGGAGCATCAATCCATGCCCAGACCATGGCTGCTTTTTCAAGTCCTCCTGGACCCACTGATAACTTGCAGCATTGCAGTTCCACAGGCTGATTACACCCATGGACAGCAGCATCTGCCCCATAGGTGATTTACATGACCAAAGCCAGGATTTGATAAACAAAGCAAACAAACAAAAAAAGATTGACACAGATGTACGGTTAATGACCACACCCAGAGCTATAAAAGCAGTGTTTGAAAACAAGCCACAAATGAGTTTTGGAAGATTTTAATATTTTGCCCCCCACCCTGCTAATAGAAGTCTCACTTTCCTTGTCAAATGTGAGCCTTTCTCATCCCAGAAGGAACAGCAGGGCAGCCTGGGAGAAGTCACACAGGAGTCTGTTAATTCATTTTCTCATTAAGTCACACCGACAATGTTTTGGCTTTGGTATGTTCCAGACATGGAGTAATAACTGCTCGACATACATTTCGAGACATTTACTCAAAACAAAGTGGCATGGAAGTGTATTATAGCAATGAGCAATTAGAACAACTGCTTGTTTAAACCCAAAAGCTCTATGAAAAACACAAACTCATTTTGAAGTGCCATCAAGTGTAAAAATTGATTACAGACTGTTTTTACAGCGATTCCTCTGAGGACAGATCATTTTCTGTTGCTATAGGGATACTTACCAAATGAGCTAAGCAAAGCCTGTCGTCAAGGGACACTCAGTAACTAGCACTCAGTGTGCTCCGTGCCTCTCTTTTCAAGGCTATAAATAGCACAGAAGTCCTGGTCTTCCCTCTCTCCCAGGTGGATGCGTACTACACAGTATTCACTACAAGCTTGGCTTATGTGAGAGTCATCTGCTAACATCTGGCATTGTCCCCAAGGGACACATGCACTGCTCACAACTGCTTTAGCCCATAACAGGGTTGTGCCAGAACGGAGCAGGAAAAGTTCGCCACACAAGTCACACTTCAGCTGATAGCTCTTCAAACTATTCCAGTGCCACTGTTCCAGCCACACTGCATGAAGAGGGCCCAGATTTCAGCTGGATACTCTGCAGCTTGGAAAAAATAAAAGCCATCTGAGTCAGGACCCAGCTTCCCAGGGTCCTCTATTCTTGCTTGTTAGTGGAAAGAGAACAGAACTCTGATCACTGCACAGTATTTCCACAGTTCCACTCAAGCTCAAATACTGATGTACTGCAAGGGCTGATCTGCAGCTCTTAGAAATTACCACACATGGTCTGCTTCTCTTCTTCAGCTCTGTTTTTTTTGTCACTATGAAACTGTTCCATTTTTCAGTTGGATATTGCACTTAGACTTTCATTCATGTTTGCTGTGACACTGCAGTTTGACTCAAGAACCTCCTCCTGATAACCTCTGAAAAGGAAAACATTCTCTAGATCTGAAAGAGCTCAGTCACGTGCCTTGGACGCTAACTCTGATAAACCAAAAAAAACATTCCTTTTGTTTCAAAAACCTGTGACACCAGTATAGACGATTATCAGGCTCCCTTCCAGAATTATTAATGCAGCATAAAAGCAGGTCTTAAACCCCATGTGTGAAAAGCAAAACCAGACTGCCTTCACTTACAAATCTGAAGAAGGGTTGCATACAAAATCCTACCCTTTAAGCCTACTGTATCCCTTCTGCTGTATCCCTGTTTCATGAAAGATGCCACCTGTCTTGACAAACCTTGTCTTTACAGTCAAGCTGAATACTTTTATCTATTATTTTTCCCTTAGTACTTCAACGTACATTCCAAGTTTCACCAGCTTGGGAAGAAAACAAAACAACGGCTTGGGGAAAAAACAAACAAACAAACCAAACCAAAACCAAAAAACCACACATCACTAGAACATGGGTCAGAGCATCTGCTTGTGTAAACCGGTATCAGCTTCACTTCACAACAGCTAAAGACCACATCCCAGGACTGATTAGGTGTTAGAGACAAAGGGACAGTTTACCTTTGTGAGGTTGAGCTGCGAAAGCTACAGGAGCAAACTCATCCAAGAGGTCAGCAGCAGGGTTAGAAAGCAGAGAACAGTCAAGCAGAGAGTCTTCCCCAGTGAGAGAGTCTGAATCCAAGTTAGCATCCAAAGGCCGCAAGGTAGCATTAAACAGGACACAAACACTGTTAAGCTCATATTCTCACATTCCTGTTCCCATCCACTTAGTGTACAAACAGAGCTTTGATGCAAAACCAGCACAAAAGCTAACATTTTTTGTGATGAAAAACATTTCTTACCGCTCTGCAGTGAGAGCAAAGGGATTCCCAACACCTTTAGGAACATATAACACATTCTCTGGGGTTAACCGCCCTCTAAAGCTGAGTATAGAACAATGAAATCCCGCACAAGTGACAGGTTAAAGTAGGGGCAGTGAAGGGGAGCATGGGAGGGAAGAGAGTTGCAGGGACTCTCTGGTAAAACAAAGTGCACTGCATATTTCACAAGAGACCTCTGAGAAGAGGTCGAGTCCATCTGCTGCAAAAGTGGCCAGATAAGGCCTTCACAGTGAGAAAGGGACAAAAATTGCTTACTACCACACGCCAATGGAACAGATTAAAAAAAAAAAAAAAAATCAGTGACTGCTCCAGTTTTCAAAAGCACTTAATTGGAACAATACTCTGGCACCTATAGATCTGTAACAGTTGGAAAGAACACTGTAGCATTCTTCACAAGGAGACAAGTAACATTGACCTTCAAGGAGCCATGCAGAATCCACTTACAAGACACACAAACAAGCCCAGTTTACACTGGTGGGAAAAGCAGCAGAGATGCTTATGTTTAAGCGGACAGTGCTTTCTGATTTACACAGCCCACACCAGTACGATGCATCCCTACCCCCCAACACCCTTCTGCCTCACCAACCTGTTCTGTTGGAGGCAACTGACTCCGTCTGTGACACAAGGCGTTGGGGCAATGGAGCCTCGAGGCCTGGTATGAGACTCTCAACAGCTACGTCAGGTTTTCCTTTCCAAATGTGCAAAATACCAGAGCAGAGAAGAAGCCAGAGGTTAGTTTGCAAGACACAGCATAAGAACGAACTAAGGCGGCAGTTGTCTGAATCCTTTAGTGACCCTTTAATACGTGTCAGCTATACTGGCAGCAACAAGAGGCTGAAGTTAGACTGATATGAATTTAATCACGAGGAAAGACTGTAACACATTAGTGTTTGTTGGGTTTTTCTGTGTTTTATTTATTTATTTTAAGTTGTGCAAGCCCAATGTGAAACATCCAGAGGGTGGAATGGCCTGCCCTGCAGCTAAGCAGAAGGCCAGAGGCTGGGCAAATAACTATAAGCTTTCGCAAGATTCTATTCCAGCAAAAGGAAAACACTGACCTTGAAGGAGTCCCCTTGCATTAGAAGTAACAGATCATTAAAATACCTACTGTGGAGCCCTTAGCATATTCCCAGTTAGGCTTGTAAAAAGCCAAGTTGTAGGATCTTTTTTTCATTTTGAGTGCCCAGTGGAGCAAAGATTGCAGACCCTACAGAGAGGTGATAAAGTTTTAGAACTCAACATCTTACTAAAAAGACCAGCTCTCAGTATCATCTAATGTTGATGTCCATGAAGTGGATACAAAAGGAGATGTTTACAAAGGCTGGATAGAAAGATTTGGTTTTATAGAAACCATAAATGGAAGGGGGAGAGACATGGAGGGTAACCGTCATAGTCATACCAGCCAGGTATAATGCTTATCTGTGTCTCTTTCTCAAGGGCCAACATCAAGGTAATAACCAAGAAGTTAAAGAACAAGGATGCACTCAAATGCTAGGACCAGAAATGGTCTAGTCAATCAACTTAAGAGAGATTAATGAATATTTTTGTTTGCATAGCAGTGTGTGTGATTTGCAGGATCATTATCTAAGAGTACTCAGACAACTGCCAGAAATTGTGAAAGGCAGAAAAAGTCTTATTATTTAAGGTGACTCATTTCCTACCTTTCTATTCAAAGCTACAAGGTTGCAACCAGCTAGCCAGGGGACCCTGGCTGGTACCCAAAACCACAAAAGCAGCTGATTGCAACTAACAGCAGCCTGCAGTTATTAGTCTTTAGTACATTTGGCAAGTAGATCAAAATACGATTCTGCAACACTCCGAAATCTTTATACTGCCTGGAGCCTGTTGCATCTGGGCTCATGGCAGCCTAGCACATTTATTCTCAGCATATGCCCCAGGTCTAAGGCAATGCTGTCCTCATCCTGCTGAGGGTCGATGGAGACACAGACAGGCTCAGTGCCTGGGCCATGGTTACACACGAAGTTCTTCAGTTCATTTCAGCAGAAATGGGGGGATCTTTTGCATCTTTTCCTTCAGTCAACAATTAACTTTCTTCTACCAAGACCAGAAGAACACATAAGGTACAAGTTATTGAGCCAAATCAGTAAGCCTAGATTTTAAATGCAAATACCAAGTCTTCGCTGTTCAGAGGCTAGTCTTATGGAGAAAAGGCAGATTGTCTCAGCATAATCTGTAACTTCCTATCACATTGCATTTCACCAACATCAGCAGCTGTTTTGAGAGCCCGGTGGGGGTAAACACGCAGAGTTATCATGCAGGACCAGACATGCCATGTAAGACAGAGGAGAGGAGGTGCCCTGAGTTATTTTTACCATTCACAGCGTCTGATGTGCTACCGAAGGGGTCAGCGAGAGGCAGGATATCAGGGAGCAGAAGCGCAGTCTCAGGAGATTTGAGTCCCTCAATGAGTTTTTCTGGGTTAAGCGGGAAAAGGAGGAAGGCAGGCAACAGAGAAAAAAAGAAAAAACAAAAACAATAAAACAAAAAACAACAAAAAACCAAGAAAAGACAACATTAATCAGGTGCCCAATTCAGTGGCTCATAGTCCAGTGTGTCAGCCTCAGAAGAGCATCTGCACAATTTTGCGTGCAAATAACACTATCACTTAGATATATGAGGGCAGCTGTTCACCAGCTGGCCATGGTCACCTAAGACAACTGAGAACATCCTCACCCACTATGCACTGCTCTCCCTAAGGAGCCGCTGTAAAATAGCATGGAGTTCTTTCACTCCTAGCCAAAGCACAAAAGCTTAACATGACCCACTGAAAATCAAATTAAAAAAACCCAAACAAACAAAAACAAACCTGCAAATTTTTCCCCTCTCACCTTCCTACGCTGGGGAAGTCTTTGTATAATGAGAAGAAATGGAAGAGATGATCAGAAGTCCAAGATGCTAGAGCTAGGTATACAATGCCTATTAATTTGCTCAAGAATGGAATACTTACAGCCCTTAAGACCTTGAGCAAAACCAGAAAACATTGAGACACTACAGTGCCAGACATCAGAACTTGTCCTTCGGTTAAACAGCTGCCTAGTTAATTATTTCAAACATCACATTTCAAATCAGACACGTCATTCTCAGCAGTACAACTCCTGTGGTTCCCATCATCCTTCCCACAAACAAATCCAGATAGCCTGGGCAAAAAGTTAGTCTCAATTATTAATCTGGTGGATGAGTGATTTTGCAATCATACTAACCAGGTTTATCAATAATGAGCTTAATTATTTACCTTTCACAGAACAAGATGAAGAACATTTTCAGGATTTGCTAGAAGTAATCGCCTTCAGTAGAACAGCACTGATAAAATTTGCTCTACACAGACAAATCTGGCCATTTCAACTTGTTGAAATGACTGCATTTATAATCTAACATTAGAATGAGCTGTGGCCCTGCCACAGCTATACCTTTACAAAATTTTTACATCTATATTTTATGTTTTGAGTTCAAAGGCTGGTGTTATTATTTATTATCCAAAGAAAACGTGCTCACAACTGCACAAAAGCACAGGCTCTGGAATACTGCTGTATAAAAGACTTACCATGCTGAGAAAGCCAAAGAAAAGCTTTAGTTGCACTGTTACATACACGGTAATAATATAAATCTTTTTTATTGCCCTATATAAATAATAAAATAGCCTAGCAGCTTTAGAACTATTTATTCAAAGCAGGACAAATTGTACTCCCCACAAAAAACTTCAGAAGTCAACACACTAACGCAACCAGGAGGGCAAGGAAACCTAAAAAGCAACCCAAGAGGCAGCTGTTACACCATTAAAGGCCTGAAGAAGGTCAACCGAAAGGAAAATCCCGACGGGAACAGCAGCTTTGAATGTACTTGAAACCTTCCCACCTCTATGAGGAATACTCAATTTTAAAGGCTGGATTTGCCAAAGAAAATGCACCCCAGCTGCAGAGGTATCATCCTTGGCTTCTCAGCTGTACAAAGAGGGGCTTTTTCCTCGCACGAACGGAGAGGCTGGGAGCAGGGGCCTGGCAACAGAAAGAGGTGTTGATGCTATCAAAAGGGGGCTAAGAAGCATGGAACTGATTACAGCGTGTTGGGAAAACATAACACAACACAGGAGAGAGACATGGGGACAAGATGACAGGGAACGTGCTCAATTCCTTTTCCCGGAAAGGAAGCAGTAAAATAACAGGTATCCACCCAGGGTACAGCTGACTTAAACAGCATTTTAAATCAATTAATCCATATAGCAACGCACAGCACATAAC
This sequence comes from Buteo buteo, assembly GCF_964188355.1. Classification (NCBI taxonomy): domain Eukaryota; kingdom Metazoa; phylum Chordata; class Aves; order Accipitriformes; family Accipitridae; genus Buteo; species Buteo buteo. The sequence continues at coordinate 42,944,954 of NC_134182.1, forward strand.
TGTGAGAGAAATTATGGATTGTCTCAGAGTTGGGCACTTTCAAATTGGTTTTGACTCCTACTCTGAAATGAAGTTTTTAACCTATGAAGTGACATGTATGTACATTGTGAATGTATTCACATTTTAGTGATTCAGGCCTAAAATACTCCTTTAAAGGCAGACTCAGAAGGCCTGTCTGCCAATGCCCAGCTCTTCCCAAGGTGCTTGCATCAACCTGTATCTTCAAACCCATATATACAGTATATATCATTCCTTTTATGATCCCAAGTGTCTTGCTCCCTGAAGTCTCCCTCCTTCAGCCTTACTTTTCCAAAGTTTCCTCCTTTTTCATTACTGCAGACTTTCCATTTAACACAGTAGAACTGCCTCTTGGTCAGGTACTAGAAAGATGCCTACTGAGCTCACTCACACTTTTTAAACATGCAGAAATTATGAGAATAAACATGGTGTTGTTCTCTCTACATGTTAGTTTTCCCTCCCGCCCCCTGGGCTCAACTGGTTTTATGCAAAGCTTTAGACTGTCAGTGGTTCTTTGTCTTATTTTGTTACTTGTCTCACAAGATCTCCCTTCTCATTTCCTTCATTGTTGGTGCTAATACGCCAACGCTGTTACAGATAGCCACTGCATCTCTTAGGGCATGATTAAAAGGAACTTTATACCTTCTGAGTGAGGCTGAGGAGGTCCACAAATACAAGAAGGTGTCAGGATGAATGAGAAAGGAGATAACAAAGGTAACAAAAATCAAGATGCCTCATTCAATTTTGAGGCCTAGCAGTTCATTTCCCTGGTTTCTGTTTTGTGTTACATCTTGTACTAACCAGTAGGAATAAGAGATAAAGGAACAGCAGTTGCTTTAAGTGGTGGGAAATTCACGTTCAACTAGGAGCAAAGGAACAGTTAGTGGAGGCCCAGCGCAACCCATGGTTCTGCATTAGTCAGCAGGAATACCTTCTCTACAAGAGTTAGGTTTGTTCTTTTTAGCGTGACATGCTACAAAAACACTAAAGGAAGTTTTTCTGAATCCACATCAGACACTCAAGTCCAAGAACACTACATACCTTCGCTGTGGCAAATAAACCCAGCTCTTAAGCCTCTGCTTCACCATAGCTCCAATGATCAAAGCAGTAACTCAAAGAGGGTATCTTCTACACACTAGACTGTTTCCCTGTGCATGAACGTTAGGCAGCTGCAGTTTAACTATATGCAGACCTAGAAAGAAAAAACAGGCTCTTCTCATGATACCAAAATGCATTTTGGGTCCTGTTACCAAGGGAATTCTCTAGCAGAAGTTTAATTTTGATTTCCAAGAGAAAAGCTGCTTCACCTGCAAGTGAAGCCATGGTTGAGATGGTGAGAAGCCAGCAATACCAAATAATTTGACTGAGTAAGAAACACAGCAGTGCAAGAAAAGGAAGAGCTGGGATAACTAGCCTCATTTTTGGGAATCTGTACAAACGCAACAGTTCCAAGTCACACATATACAAAGTGATCATCAATTGCCGAAGGGGCTCCACCAGTAAAGCAAACAGCATGCAGCTTGTATCTGCCATTTGCAGAAAGAGATGAAGGCTACAGCCTCAGGTATGGACTTCTCTACAACACCGTCTCACATATGCCAACCCCTTAGCAAAGATCTTCTACTGGAGGAAAACCAGAGAGATGTTTTACCACTACAGTACCAGTTTCTTGTGACTCTCTGGGCATGTGGGCACACAATTACAAGCTGCATTTTAGAAGTGGTCATGATGGCAAAGAAGATCAGTTATGCAGCAAACAGCAATGGAACAAGAAATAAACAAATAAAAACTTCTGCTATGCTGCAGTTTCAGGCCCCATTGCAATTAATTTTGTGCTTGTATAGAGCTCAGACTGGAGCATGACAGGACAAAACACATCCTGTATCAATCAACATGCAGTTAAATTCGGTATTTTATAGTATCATGCCTCAAATCCAATAGACATATCCAGATTATTCATATGTAGAGATATGAACAAGCATGAGGATAAACAAGGTTAAGAAAATGTAACCCAATACAATAATATTTTATATCATACAGCTCCTGCAGGGCTGTCAAGAAGGGCTTTTATCAAACTCTAGCTGGGAAACATGTGCTTTAATTGATAACTGTGCTCCCACATGAGGAGGCATCCTCTTCCCAAGACAGCCTACAGAAAATCTGCCAGATGCTTTCCAGGTCACAGGGAAAGTAAGGTTGATTCAGATTCAGGATTGATCTGACCATTGGTATTTCATTTTCTGTCGGGTTTTCTACTTAGCCCATTTTCAGTCCTGACAGGAGGGCAGCAAGTTTGCTATGGCTTTGCATCAGCTAGTAGAGACACTGGTGGAGTAGGCAAGATTCATTAGCAAGTCTTAAGAAGGTGTCTAAGCTTAAAAGCATGCAGGGGGGATTAAAAAGTGCCCTATCAACCCCTTCCAGAGCTAAAGCCCAGCCACATACTGCAGCCTTTAGACAAATGCTTCACATTCTTCCTAAGTTCCCGGTTCCTTACAATAAGAAATTACTGATGGTTTCCCATCATAGTCAGAGTAAGCAAAACACACTGCAGAAAAAGTAAAGCAAGAGCCTACAGCTAGCAGCTCTGAGAGGCATCCCCAAATGGTAGATGTTGGTAGCTTCAGAGACTGGAAAACCAAATCACTTCCTCTGGGAATAAAAGCAAGAGCCTTTCCTCTGATTTGCACCAACCTAAGAAGGAAGTAATGCCATACAGAATTAGCAGAATTAATTATCCATTTCTATCATGGGACAAGAAGGCAAGTTCAAACCCCACGCATTGGTTGAGCAGCACAGCTTTGGACAATCCAGTGAGAAAATTTTGACCTTTTTCTTCAGATCCCTTCTAACACACGCACACATCTGATTTTTGAGATTTACAATTAGTCAATTTGCACAGATTTTGCATCTGCAACACCACCACTGCCAAAGACTGTAAGTTAGCATGCTGCATTTATACTTGGCGATATACCTGTTAAGCAACAAAGTATATGCAGAAAGCATTTTGAGAAGGACTAGAGTTATGAAAAAAATATAAATCAAGAGACAAGGGAAGCAAATGGGTTTTTAGTTAGAGCAGGCTATTAGAAAAAATAAAGATTCCTGAGAAACTTGCAAGTTAAAAAGAGAACGGAGGGCAAAAATCCGTCATAAGTTGGTAACACACTGAACGATCAAGATGCAACATCTCAAAGCCAAAGAAGTCCACCAGCCAGGCACTGCATACAGTAAGAATGTTACTCACTCATGTACTGTGGAGGAATAGCAAAAAGAAAGACAATTCAATAGAGCACACAGCAGAGTTCTTTTCTTCGGATGTCAACTGAGAAAGAAAGACAAGGTTGTAAAAATCCTGCCAAGTCAACTGTGCTGCAAGTGGGAGGGCAAATTACCAAGGTAGGTATAGATTAGTCACTCCGGGATTTCTGCCTATTGATTAATCAAGTATTAAAGATTAAAGGAAGCTCTGCACATTATTCAGCAACAGAGGACTTTGACTAATCAAGGGAAGGCATTGGACTTTAATCTTTAATTTTCCTAATGGAGTTTCTGTGAAATTGAATTGTTTCTTATATAGCACAAATAGAAAGAGAAGGAAAAAACCAGCGATTGGCATGCTTTAAATACACATGCACGTGACTTGGTAAAAACCACAGAGAACAGTAGGACAACATTTAACAGTGGCTCCTTAAAAGATCAAAATCAAAAAACTTTAGTTTAACTTTCAGGATCTCAAATATTTGTAAAATAATATCCCTTTGGATGAAACTCAAAACCCAGACAGAAACAACACGAGATACTATTTACACTCATTTAGTTGGGAATCGAGTGGTCTGTCAGCTTTGCTGCTCCTAATCATCAAGACACTATATTATACTCTCAGTTAATAATATGGCAATTAATTCATCAAGTTACTAGATGAGTAGCTCCCCTTCTGCATTTTTCCAACTCAAGATGTAAACTCAAATCGTTAGTACACATCAATATGTGTTTGTGCATGTCTGCAATTACTTTATCTCAATAGGTCACCTTGGAACAAATATAAGTTCTCATTAGAAATATAGTTTTTCTTTTACAGTTGTTATAAACACCCTGACATAGGTGAGCATACAGTTATCTTCTCAGAATTGATGGGCCTGGGGTAGAGAGAGTTATGCTGATGAAAAACATGTCACCAAGTATTTTGTGCCAAAAAAAAAAAAAAAAATAAAAGAGCCCTCCTACATTAGTAATAGTGGCCCTGTTAAAGCAGCTCAACTTGTGTGTTTTGACAAGAATGTCAATGGTTTGAGTCCTAGCTCACGTTTCCAGGTGCTAGAAACTGCCAGCTTCAGCAATTTGATCTCAACACTTCATGATTCTTTCCCATTTCCAGTTCTTCAGACATTGCAATAGGTTGAAACTCACCTCCAGCTCACAATCCTGCTTTAGCACCCTGCAGAGAAAGCTTGGAAACCCAGTTCCTGAAGGCCACACATTAGAACACAATCAGAAAAATCCAGTTTTGTTTAAAACTCCTACTTTTGGAGCTAATTATGTTTTGAGCAGGAATGGTTATCAGGGCCACACGTTTTTGATAGCTAGCTCTAGAAACAGGCCAAAGGTGTGGACGCATTTTGTTTTGAAATTGCGCTGCAAGACACCTACTTCCTTAGCCCTGATAAGCATCCTCTCAGGCTAATGTAAAATCACACAAGTCCATGAGTATTTGAAGGAAATAAAAAGGCAAAAATAATCTGTAAAGTGCTATTTAAAAGCTTTGGAGAGCTCCAACATGACAATGACTCTTTAATAAGCAATGCTGTTTGCCTTTTCATCAAAAATGAGAATTCAGTGTGTGCCCAGATGGCACAGGCATGCTTTCTTGGCCTGTGTTTCCTTCCCCAGCTATGTCTGCATGTTTACTTAGCTGTGCCGGACATGGAATTTCTCTTATCTCACTTTCTGTTACGGGCAAGACAATGTCACAGAGGCCGCTTGATGTTGCTGTTCTTCAAACAACTAACTACACTAAAGACGCATTTGTGCCAGCTGCAGCCAAGATGCTGAATTATTGCAGGGAGTAAATGGTTGTGTAAATTCACAAAGAATGATCCATTCTCTTGTGAAAAGGGGTAACAAAGACTGACTCATTGTGCAAAGACAGTATTGTACTCGGTACTGATGTGCAGAGGCCACCAGTACCACCACCCTGCACACACATGGACTTGGCTCGCACATGAATCAGTGCGGTGCGATCTGCAGCACGGGGGAGTTTGTCCTCCATCCAGTAACAGGGAGGAGCAGAGCTTCTTTTTCTCAGCTCTCACACCTCAGTGCTGCTGCTCAACAACAGCTCTTTGCTTGCTCTGCTGCCAACCCACCACCTCATCTCTCTCCTCTTTCTGCAGAGAGGAGAGAATAAGCCAGGACTGCTGATAGCACAGGCCACCTGGGAGAACAACATTTATCTGGAACTAGAGCAAGAAGGAGACACACACACACACACCCCCAACAAACCAACCAACCCTGAAACAATTGGAAAAGAGTATTTTTGGCAGTATCTCAGAGGGCATTGCACTGGATCCACCCTTCACTTACTCAAAAACTTGTTTATCTGAGCAGATGTTTCTAGAGTAAAGAGGATATATCTAAAACCTTTCCTGACACTAATGGATGTCTGAAGAGTGCGGGTAACTACATCAAGACAGCGCTTAAGCATTTTAGTTTCAGTGGTTAATAAGGGACATGGGCTAAAGCAGAAGTATTCACATGCTCTGGGTGAAACCTCTCATTAAATACTTCTGCAAAGCAGGTTTTCAGGATTGAGCCCAAAGTTCATTCATGCCAATAGAAATTAAGTCAAAAGAAACAAATCCTGCTGTACGTAACAGGCGTAAAAACTTCAGACTTGGGACTATTCACGGAGCGAAGCCTCAATGACAAAGGAAAAGATCTGCCTTGAAGATTCATAAGTCCATTTAATTTCAGGTCTCCAGAATACCTTGTGCAAAATTTAGCCTCCCACGCCCACATGAGCTAAATTCATACTGATAGACATTAAGTAGCCACATGTAGCAGAAAAATTACCATTCTGATCAAATACTCTATTATGATTAACCAGCAGTGAAGCCTGCAATAAGCTTATTAAGAAGAACTTGGCTCACTTTCCTACACATGCACAAGGAAAAATGTTTTCAGCATGAATATTTAATTCTCCCTTATTTTAACAGATGTTTTGCCATATTTTTACATCCCTCTTGCCAGCATCTCTTACTAGTTACAATTCCATTAAGAATTGCAGCCATTACACATTGGAGAAGGAGGAATATACTGAAAACCATCCTACTTCCACTTGATTGCTGTCCAGAGCTGGTATTTCTGCCTTCTATAGGGTACTACATTACCTGTTCTCTGGACGCACTTACTGCAAAGCTTGTCACCCACAACAAATGAAAAAACAACCTCCTCTAGAATATTATGCATTTCCAGCGCCATGATCCACATAAACAGGATAGTCTGCTAGAACCTGCTGTCCAAGGTTTGTCCTTGCTGTACACATTTAACTGACTACACAGAACCAAAAGTGTGATCTTGCTAAACCTACAAGCAAGCAGTCATACTTAAAGCCGTATCTGTTGGCTGTAGCTCCATGGCAGTACGCTCCTCCATTTGAACATATTTAGGCTGTCTGAGGATGCACCCTATGGCTATTTGTCATGTGTTAAGCATCATTTACTTGTTTCTCAGGAATCTGTGATAGAAGGGCTCATCTGTCCTTCCAAGCATACAGAGGAAAGGTGGGAAAGCTCAAGGAAGTCTCTGGCCAACATTCAAGTGATGCCACCTGCACCCTCAGGTGCCAGCAAAGGGAGCAAGTTTGTGGCTTAAGCAAAAAAAGAAGCTGAGCTCTCAGCCAGACCCTCAGCTGTCGCAAGTTTAGAGCACAGAAAGCCAACAAAACTGGCTCTGTATGACAAATAGGGAAAATACCAAATCAAAGCCTCACTTATGCCTGTACTAAAAGCCTTCCTGAACAACACTGCTCTTGTAACCAAGGGGTAAAGACTCACGCTTTTACTTCTGAAAGGGCTATGCATGCTCCCAGTCCATAAAGAGACAGACGTAAAATGTTTTCAAAGCAATGAGATTCACTATCAAGGTCTTCTCAGAAATAAAAATGTTCCAAACAGAACGCAAATATTTAGCGAGCATTCAAAAATTCAGCTGCTTCTGCACAAAACTAAGACAGCTCGGAGATGTGCAACTGGAGATGCTGATATACTAAGAGACTAAAGTCAATCCCAGCTCTACTGACCCGAGGGGCACACCTAAAAGAATGCCTTTCACATGCAAGTCAGCACATCCCTCTCATCCAAGACCTCTCTGCTTGCTCTGGGGATGTTTCTGCACAGGTAACGCAGACACAGAAGAACAAAGACGACTCTGTTCTGCATGATAAGACACATAGATTGAAAACCTAAGCCCAAATCCAGGATTTTTATCTTTTCTGTTGAATTTACAAGCACAGATAACCCCTCTCAGTTTTCAAAGCTAAGGATAAGTCTGTAGCTCTGGTCCTTGAAAACATTCATGAGCTCATGGCCTCAACATTTATGTTAAAAATAAAAAAATAAAAAATAAAAAAAATCAAGAGATGTCTTTGCAGAAACCTGCAGGAAGCCAGCACAGCCAGATCTCCTGCATGCCCTTGACCAGCGCTTTGCCCCCATGGAAGGAGATCCACTGAACTCAGTAGGACCAGACACATGCAGGCAGAGAGATTAGCAAAAGAAGGTTTAGCACCTGCCTGCAAAGATACACAACTGGTCAGGGACAGATTTGTGGGACAAGCAACCTGGCACCACAAAAACTGCAGACAAGTACTGCTCTGATTATTTGCACCCACGGGCAGGGTTGAAAGGCAATTGCTCTGCAGTGGCTTCTGTACTATAAAGAATTTCAGAGCTCCCACTGCTAAGGCTGCAACTGCTGCTTCGTATGGTTGTGCTGTATCAAAATGCAGAAGGCAATAAGGAAAACAACAGTCTTGGTGTGCAACTGTATGCATTGAGCATGCTGGCAGAGGATTAAATAGTAGTCTGGGCCAACAGACTTCAAGTCAGGAAAACCAATGCTTCCAATAGCATTGGGGGATGGGGCGGGGGGGGGGGCAGAGAAAAACGTGCAGTCATCTGCCTTGTGTAGGTTCTTTTCAAATTATACCTGGGCAGGTCAGCTCCTGGCAAGCGCTCACAGAGGAGAGACAGTTCTGCTTTTCTCGAACTGCAGCATCTATGAATAAAACCCTTTTGAACCAAAACACATTTCTCATGCTCTTTGAGCATCAACCAAAAGGAAGCAAGTTCCACAGAGTTATGGAAAAAAATAGAAATTTTTTTTTTTTTTTTCCCCCAAATTGCTTAACTTTCCGTGGAGAGATGCCATCTTTACAAGCATGTCGTTTTGAAGCTTGGGTCCTCTACTGTCAAACGACCAATGATCCATAGCTTGAGCTAAGGACAAGGGTGAGAGCTGTAACAAGCATTTGTCCTCTGGGGCTAGCTGACAAGAAGGGACCTGTCACACACATTCACCAGAGGGCTTAGAGAAACTCCAATATAAAAACATTCCCATATTCCAAATCCCACTGATTTGCAAATAAGCTCCTAAGCACTTACATAATCTTGTGCTAAAAAGTGTTGGCTGCTGCAGTCAGAAATGTGCACACAGGAAAGACTTTAGTACTGCAAAGTAAATGGAAATAGCTACCAACTGCACTAGAAAATTTTGCCAATTCAGAAAAGGTTACATCTTAACTTGTGCTTCACATGAAGCACGCATTTGCAATAGACCTTGGAAGCCAAAGAAACACTGACTCTTACAGGAAAGAAAGATTCACAATAATAAAAACTACAATTTCAAAGTTGGAGACCAATTTGAAAATGGCTTAGGTCAGAACAGGTAATTACCCAGTGACTATTTTTGGCTTTGAATACTGAACCTTTAGAGACACCAACATTGTTGTCATTAGAAAAAAATATGATAACCCTAGGGTCTGCCATGAAAACTAAGGGCTCTTGTGCTCAGCACCGCTCCCACCAACACACAGCTATTCAATGGCAGAAAGCACTACACATCATTACTACCATTGAGTTCAGCAGAGCTTATCAGTACCCAGCACCATTGACTGAGGCCCAGGATTTCAGGTGTGCCTAGAAATAGAACCGAAAGATTAAGAGTACAAAACAAACAACAAGAATCTGCCCCCCTCCATAAACTCAGTTCTGGTTACCTGGCGTGTCGGATAACGGGAGAGGAATGAAAGGATCAGGCACAGTCAGAAGAGGAGGGCTAGTGTCCAAACTCAGAATGTCTTTCGTTTTTTCAGCTGCTAACCAGGAAGACAAAAGGCAGAATGAAACAGAGAAGAGAGAAAAGCAGAAAGCATCGAGCAAAATCTCAGCACAGGCAGAGCTCAATATTACAGAGTCCAAGCTACAGCCTGACAAGAACGACACACACATCCATGCTCAGAACAAGTTTATGTTGCTAGTGAAAAGAAAAAAAAAAATCCAAAACCAAACAACCATTACCATGTAGCTCTCCAACACAATTTAACCCACAGATCTCAAAACATTCCTTGAAAGGGAAGTACTATTATCTCGCTTTACAGCGGCACAAAAGGTGAAATGCCTTAACAAAGGACACACAGCAGGCCAGCCCCCATGTTGGGCCTCTTTGTCTGAAATAAAAGATACAGCATCTTGCATCAGACAGGCTCCTATCTATGAGGAAAGAAAAAGAAAAGGACTAGAAATGCCCAGCCCAGTGCCAGCACCAAAAGAATTTCCAAGACACCTTCCTATGCCAAACTGCAGGACAGGAAAGTTAAGGGGCACATTTTAAAGACAACTACTAAAAGAATTGAATGTTACAGCATCCAGAAAGCCCAGAATGTGCAGATATTTCTCAGGCTTTGCAGAAGGTACATTACAGCTGAATCTGGAGCTGCGGCTACTCAACATCACTCCACAAAGACTGATGGAACATCATAAACTGTTCACAGGGAACTGAACAGCTGGACAAACTCAGAAAGCAACCCCCTAGAGCACTCTTGCGTCATGGACTTCAACTTCTTAATTCTCAGGTAAGAGTCAACAATACCAAGCTCAGTTATAAGCTCCTCTAAATCTCTCTTTATAAATAGAAATAAGCGTAAATGGATTTGTCACTTCTTGCCCCACAAAGGATTCTTCAGTCTCTTTCCAGGACTCCTCTCACCAAGGGTTGGTGCGCTTACATGAGGAAGCATCAAACAGTTGCATTTGTCACCAGTAACAAAGGCTACAGAAGACAGGGGGGAGGATTACTTGCATTTAGGGCTCCTGAAAGCAGTTTTCCAATACTGTGCTTGGCAGGTCTTTGCTGCATTCAGTGAGAATTGATGCTGAAGAAATAGAAACAAGAAGCAGCACTCACAGAGTTTTTTCGGCACAGAAGGGGCTTCTCATGGCGAAACCTTGGTACCCAAAGTACCAAAGGAGGCACCAGACAAGGTCACACATGCAGAGGCCCCTGCCGAAAGGCTCCTTAGACCAGCCAAGGACTCCTGGCCCCTGGACCCAGACAGCACAGCCAGTGCAAAACTTCTTGCCTTCACCATTTAACATGTCAATTATGAGACTAACCATGCTCTCCTCTGAGGATTTTCCCTGCGCACTCCTGTGTCTGCTATTCTCCTCATTCTGCAGCAGAGACGTTATTATCCCTGCTCCCCTGCTTCATACAGCCTAACAACTGCAGGCAAGGAATATCCTCCAGCACGTCTGACCGATGTCTCTGACTCCAATTCCCTTATTGCACACTCTATATTTTACTTCTAATTATGAACTGCATGGAACTTTAACATGTTAAGAAGCTTTCTTGCAAACTTAAGAGGCTCACTTAGTTTCTTCCCTCACCAAAAGCCTCACCTTTGCCTATAGACGGTGCCTCCTGTCTCTGCTACCCAACTGTGACAAGTACGTGAGCCATTCCTACCTTCCCTTCTTTACTGAAGTGCCAATCCTATCCTGCAGTTCTCAGTGCCAAGGCCCAGCTCAATTTATATCAGTTTTACCTTCCTTTCAAAATGACAAAGAGTTGCCATTTTTCTGCAGTGCTGTCCAAGGTATTGTCCTATAGGACATGTTCACAAACTCACCTGATCCAGCAGTGAAGGAAGAGCCACCAAATGCATCTGCCTGGGTTGCAGATGAAGCCGGCTGGAAACCTGGAATCAAGTTCTCTGTGGAACTGCCCATCTTTTCCGGAGCTTTCCCTGAAATGCCAGATGCAGTTTTAGGGGAAAAACTTCAATTCCAAAGGTAGGTTGCTTACCTAGATTTTTTAGGACACTATTCCAGCATGTGACTTAAGCCCCTTCCTGCAAATCATACCTTGCAGGTGAAGCAGAGTTTAAACTGTAGCTTCTACAACCAAGTGATCAAGGCCACTTTAAAAGCAGTTAGTACCTCTACCTTTGAGGATCATACTCATTTAATTGTAATTGCTCAAAGAGGACAGGGACTGAGAAGGGAAATTGGAAGGATTTAGCTCTAACAGGCACAGAGGACCATGATAATATGGGAGCACCCCAGCAGCATCTGACCAAAAGCATCATCTTTCCATGCCATCTTCCATTTTGAGAGTAGCTGGCATTAAACCACCTCCATGAACCTACCATCACCTAGCTTTGCAAAGTCCTTGTTCAGCAGCTCCTCAGCTGTGAGTTTGGAGAAGTTATCATCGTCAAACGGATTCCACGTGGAGACATCAGGCGGGTTATAGACATTCTGCTGTGAGGTCCTTGGGGAACCCGAGGGTGTGGTGGAAGCAGATCTGGATGTGATCATCCCAACCAAACAACAGTCATTAATAACCCATCTGAAATCCTCTGGCCAGCACTACGAGCTGGTCCAAGCTACTGCATTATAATTACTTCCTACTTAAAACACTCGGCACAAGTTATTGTACTTGCATACCCAGAAACCTGGGACCAATTAACCTTATCTACTCTTAATCTGGTTGAGCATCCTGGTGTCAGGGATTAAAACAAGCATCATAAGCATCCCATTTGAAACAATTTTCTGCATTGCCCACATGGAGGCTTCCTGCCTGTAGGCACTATAAAAGTGAGCTAGCAAATACTCCTGGAGAAGCGCTGATGCTAAGCAGCAAGCGTGAAGCATGCACCAGGGCTACTGGTGGAACAGCTGAAACAACACCAGCTTTTGTAATCCAGAGGAACACACTGCTTGCTTAGCTTTTGGGGAGCACAGAAGCACTAGAGAGGACCTCTACCCTTGGGGAATTTTTTCAGCAACTTTCTACCAAGCCCTAAACTGTTGTCTTGGGAAGGCAAAGACTAACTTAAACCTCAGAGTTTGCTGCCTACCTTCACCTCAGAGCTTGATTTCCTAGCTACCTAGGAAATCTCTGAAGAGCCTCATCTACCCCCTCCCCTCCATACCCTTTGACACCAACTGACCAGCCACCTACTTGGACTTATTGAGACTGGCTTCAGCAGCAGCTGCCTGAAGAAGCTGGGTAGACTTGCTGGCTGGAACCCCAAAAACCGCACTGTGGGTCACATCGCTCAGAATCCTCCTGTGTCCCGCACGCTGCGTCTTGGGAGAGGACGGAGGGGTGAGAGAGCCCAGCTTCTGACCTTGCACTGCTGTGGGGGGCGTGGTTTGAGGTTTTTGCTGTTGCCTCATTTGTGCCTGCATCTAGGAGAAAAAGTAAAATGGTACGTCCTTGTTCAGGAACAACAGCCGTGATGAAAAAATGGCTATATGCTGGAGGATCTGACCTTCAAGTGATGGATTGGGGATAGTCTGGAGGGGAAAAAACAAACCAACAAAAGAATCGGGGGCAGGATGTAATTCATAGATTTATAGTGTTTCAGGATTACTACAATTGCACAAGCAGAGACTTTCTCCCCCTTTCTATGGTGTAACTCTGGAGGCAAAGCCTCTATTAGTGCTTGTCATTAAAGGCTAGCTGGTCTCAAACTTGCTCATGGGTAAAGAGGCTGAGATCCACGACAGAGGTAAAAAAAAGAAATCAAGATCTTAGCGTGCAGGAGTCTTGTCACAGGGACACAAGGAGCGGGGTAAGGTGAGGAGCAGCGCTTCTTCCAGCAGATAATGTGTGATTGGGGTCAAATCCCTAAAGGAATAGTGTGTGATTGGGGTCAAATCCCTAAAGGAATACAGGTCTCCTGCAGAAATCTTGTGCAAGAATCTTTCTTAGATTTCTCTTAGGAGGAAAGGAGAAAAAAAAAAAAAAAAGCAAGGACCACAGGAGCAACATTTATCATTAAAATCTGGAGGAGAAAAACAGGCACGTTTGGTTTAGGTGTAAGCCAAGATAGCCCAGCCACAAACCCTCTAGAAAGTTCAAGGGGTTTCCTCAGACTGATCTTATTTTTCCATTACCTCACTCTTGTGTTAAACTCGCAAACCCATAAATACTTGAAATACTGTTTTGTAGTGATAAACAACAGCATTACTTCCGATTATGTGATTTTTCAAAATTTGTCTGTCAGTGAAGTATAATGGCTGGATTTAAAGCAGGAAAACTAGAATGCAAAGAGCAGAAAGCTGCGAACATCACCTTCACTGCCTGGGCCCTAGCTCCCTGTTCCCCACCCCATATCATCCCAGGCCATTTTTGACCAAGGAAGACAGATGAAAGACTTGGAAAGACCTAAGAGGGCAATGAGGAAAAAGAGTTATGTCCCCAGTGTGGTGCTTAACTACAGTGGAGCAAGGCAAAAAAGTAGTTAGCTGTCTTGCTTTTCATCTGGCATTTTCAGGCAGACTAATTCACTGCAGCTGAGAAGCAAACTGACCTGACTGCTTCTGATGCACCCACCTTACATCTTGCTATATAGGTCACTGCAGAACAGTACATTTGGTGCTGAGAAATAAAAAAGCAGTGCCGAAATCGCCACAGAAATGAATTCAGAGCTTATTAAGCTGAAGTCTCACAACGTGAAAAGGTTTTGATGGGTCCTGGCTTGGTATCTTCTGCTCAGTGACTGCTCTGTAGAGACCATGTATCACTATCGTTTTTTAAATGAGCCAACCACTGCTTTTTCCCGCCTGACTGCTGCAGGAGTGGAGGTGTCCAGATGCGTCCATTCTGATCAGCCTTCCAGGGCGATAAGGCTAATTTTCAATCTAGCTGATTTAATAAAATTAAGACTGTTTCCGTGCTAGTGAATCACAGCAAAGTTCTTTAAGAGATACACTTCAATACTCTGTTTCAGGCATTTCTCCTCTAAAAGGAATAGGGTAATAATGGGCACCATTCAAAACCTGTCTGCATGCACTGAAAATCTCCCACCAATTTCAATAAACTGACTTGCCCCAGGTCGTTCAGCAAAAGAACAACAAGGCCAGGAAAACAACAGCTCCAAGCTTGTCACCTACCCTAACAATCAGCTTAGTGCTGAAAATTAATATAAAAGAAAAGGGGGTGAATATGACAGAGTGTTAAGACACACCAGAGAGCAAAACAAACAATGCATCCCCAGCATTGCTCAGGTCACTGGCTTATGGAGTTTATTAGTCAAATTAATTCTTGATGTCACTTTAAAGGAAGCATGCTCAAGAGATTAATTAGGTCCTGAATAACTGGCAATTCATGAACAAGCAAGCACAAATTGCCCTTAGTTTAGACTCAAACATCATGTACCTGAAGTGGTTTGTTATCAGATACTGTTTGCTTTGCACACGTGCAACCTCGTACAGCAAAATACCAGGCAGCTTCCCCTTGTCTGGTGCCTGCACATGCTTTCTTTCCAACACTCAACTAGAGTTAGGGACATCCCTTTGCACTCCCAAAAACAAGCAAGAGTGGAGGGAATTGCACAGGAATGAAAGCAAAAGGCACAGCTTCATCCCACAGGTACTGCAGAGACACTTTGGCAATGGGGATCCTGCCCTCTGGCACAGCTCCCCTGCCTTTAACACTGCGGACAGCTGGCTATTTCCCTGTTGCAGACAGCCATATTTTCCATTAAGTAAAGACCATTTATTTTGGACACATGTTCAGATGATTGGTAAAGTGGCTGATTTATTTATTTATTTTTAGATACAGTGCTTTGAAAAGTCTCCTTTCCATAGTATTCATTAAAGGAAAAAGTTATCCTAATGCCAAAAACAACCAGGAAGGCTGCTTGCACCTTTCTTTGCATCACAGCCCTGAATACAAGATGGAAGTTTTCCAAACAAGCAGCAACATAAAGTAGTTCTGTTGCCCGGTGCCCATCCTGATGCGTTGAGTACAAATAATTTTTCAAAGAGTTTATCGCATCTTCTAGGACAATGTGACAGGGGAAGGATAGAGAAAATATCTTCTCATCTGCTTTCTACTCATCATTTACTCATCTTCTTTCTATGGACCCAGAGCACAACTCCAGAGTCCATCATCCCATTGGAAAGAGCAATCCAAACAACCACACGTGTGTCTGAGGCAGCAAGGTTAGTGCCGACATGTGCGACTCAGCAATAATGCACTAGGGGCCAGCAGGCCCTAGAGCACCGTTTACCTGGGCTCTGTGGGTCTGAAAAGCCAGCCACCCTGCTGGGGTGTTCCCGGCATATAGGACCTGGCAGGAGAACACTTGCCAGTCCTCCAAATCCTGCTGCCCCACTCCTTCCCGCAAGGCTCTTACCACTTGCTCCTGTGGCTGCACTGGCTGGGCTGCACTTTGCTGGGCCTGGGGCTGCGGTGGCGCTGGGGCTTGTTGCTTTTGCTGAACTGCTGTTACTGCTGTCTTCTGTTGCATTGCTGCCTGCTGGGCCATCATCTGCTGCTGCTGCTGCTGCTGCTGCTGGTAATAGTTCTGCATCAGCTGCTGCTGTGCTGGCGCTCCTTGCTGCATCACTGGGAACTGGGAAACAACCAGTTGTTGAGCCACTTGTTGCACAGCTGGGAACAGGGGTACCCACCACCAGAACTCAGGGTCAGTCACAGGAACAGTTACAGCCACTGCAAGTGGCAAAGCAGTAATAGGCTGCAATGGTTTGGAGACCATCTGCAAAGGAGTGGTGGAAAACGGCCTTCTGGTCTAACGTTAGATCCTTTCTGTGTTATACCTGCCTGTATGGGGGTCCCATGGCACAGACTGTCCTGTGGTCTCAAACTCCTTTCTCCATTTTTATCAATTCCAAACCTTTCCACAAGATAGGAAGATTTACTGTCCCTTTGCTTCCACTGTTAAATATGCTTTAGCAGAGATCTATGCTGCTATAAAGACCTCAGCTAAGCACGCAAGTCTGTCATCTAGACACATCCCGTCTAACTCCTCATGCATTCACAGACCTGAATCTTACCGTTGAAAAGGCATGCCAGGCTTCTTGTACCACAAAGAGAGCAGAAGAGAAATTGTACCCCTCTGCTCATCAGTTGAGCATTGACCTCAAGACCCTAAAACACTTGGAGCTGTAAAAACTTAACCAGTATTGCTTATTTTATGTTTGTACATGACAAAACTATGCCAAGGCCTTCCACGCTGACAGTTAAAAATGCCAGCCTTGCGTAGCAAAAAAATCTCACTAGACACATTGGAAAATGCCCAAAAACTGCATGTATCCCCCCCCAAAAAAACAGGGCACTTGCCATAAATGCAAAGATACAGCCTTGCAGACCTCTAGCACTGTAAGTATGCAACAAACACGGCCATGCACACCTACCTGCTGAGCTTGCATCATCTGCTGCTGCTGGTAATAGGCAGCCTGCTGCTGCTGCTGCTGCTGTTGCAGAAGCTGCTGCTTCAAGAAAAGCTGCTGTTGATGCTGAGGTGTGGCTTGTGGCTGAGTAGAAGGGACCTGGGGCTGTGCCTGCGAGGCCTGCTGCGGAGCTGGTGCCTGCTTGGCTTGTGGCTGTGCTGGAGCCTGTTGAGGTGCTGCTTTTTGCTGGGGGACACTTGCAGGTAGCGAAGGCTGACCACTGCCCAGGGTAGCAGGTCCTGCAACTAGTAAGGGCAGGGGGGGGAAAGACAGATCCATTAGAACAACATGCACCACAGCTCTGCAGTATGCAGTGCCCGGCAGGAAAGCACCACACGAGGATCATGGTTTCACCTTGTGCCTGAATGGCTGCTTGAGCCGTGGGTCTCTTCCTAGGCGTCAAGGCTGGCTGAATGGGTAAAATTCCAGGGTTGGGTTGTGTCTGTCCTGCTTTAGGTCTCTGGCGAGGTGCTATGGAAGTTTCTGTCGTAGGGATGGGATCTGTCAGCCTACAAAATAAGGAAAGGAATAAAAGGAAGAGCACAGTCTTTGTTTGCCTGACAGTTGGTGCATGGAAGACACAGTAGGGGTTTAAAAACTCATCCATACTTTAGCAGTATGTGACTAATAAAGGTGAAGCATTTGTGCGCATCCAGACACACACATCGACCCTTTCCAGAAAGCTGCAAGCTTAGTAAAACTTAACGGATGCATCCACAACAATTAACCTGACACTATCGTTTTGACAATTTTGCCAATTGTGGCATCTTCTCCTGCTGGACAGCTGGAACTTGTCAAAATCACTCAACTCATTCGAATATTTGCTACAAATATTGTTTAAATCCACTTAGAGCTCTGGATGAGCAGATGAAGGACATAAATTAGCTTAAGAGCAGCTGGTACCTTTGGGCAGAGTTGTCTAAATTGCCATCTTTAGACATAACTTAACTTTAGTACATCTACTACAGAATCAGGTCATTGGACCTCTTCTTATCTTTGCTTGATATTTACTGAGCTCCAAAAATTCACAGCAACAGAGCCAAGCAGGCAGACACCACTCTGCTCTTCTGTGGATACATCTGCTTGTTAGATATCAAGTTGTTCTACTAACGTGAGAGTAGCTGCACTCAATTATAAAAAAAAACAAAGCAGACTCCTGGGACTGACAGACAGGAGGAAAGACGCCCTATTTCAGAGTCTGAAGAAAACTGCTGGTTTTAGAGTGCCCACTGCTGTACTGCTCACTTTGCAGTAAAATAAGGTACAGGTTTTGTCCAACAGAATTTACAACTCTCAATTACAGTATCATAAGCAGAGCAAGCAGCAGCAGGAGAGGAGAAAACCACAGCAGTACAGTGGTTTCCCCACTAATTGGGCTCTTCAGATGGAGACTGGTTGGGCTTTTGTGTGTCGTCCCGCTCCCCACCCCCGTGTCGTCGTCATCCCCTGCCCCGAAGAAATTATAGGACTCTTGCAGAAATCACAGCAATTTCATACAGTAATTACTGGGTCAGGTTATCATCTGCCGAGGGTCAAACTCGAACAGCAATAGTCCCCAGTGCAGTTTCTCAGCAGACTCATGTTCTCCGGGCCAATTGCAGGCCCACTGCAGGCCAGCTGCAGTCTTTCTCCTGACTTTGCTCTCAGGTACTCCGGGTACTGCCTCCAGATGGATGACACACTAGATTCATCTAAGTGCATGAACTTCAAGTGCTGCCATCAAGCAATGTCTTCAGTACAAAAAGCCTAGGTGTTGAGTCATGCTGAGCATCGCCAAAGTCCCACCTCCACCATGCAGAAAAATTTCCCCTAATATCTGCATTTTCTGCCTTTCAGATCAATTAGATCAATGGTTATTTATGTCACTGAAGCAAAAGCCTCAGGACTGCAATGTTTGTCTCCATGTGTAAATGTAAGCCCACAAGGAAGCAGCTAAATATACCAAGCATCCTTCCTAATAAACAGCAGAAAGACAACAGACGATAAAAAGAGAGAGGGCTGAGCATAATAGAGGTGTTTACCTGGCCTTTGGTTGACTCTTCTTTGCAGCAGCTTCACTTGCTTTAACCGGGTCTGGGAGTTTAGCGGGGATCGGAGAGTTCTGCAGATCCCAAAAACACCGAATTTTGTATTTTGAGGGCAGAAAACAGAGTCAGAAAAAATTTGCAAAAGCATCACAATGAAACGGGGATATTGGGGGATCCCCAAAGCAATTATTCCTCATGCTGGACACAGGACAATTCCCTCAATGTTAATGTCATGAGAAGACAGTAGTTTGGGAGAGTCTTTACAAGGGAAAAATACGGTTCAGCTTTTTGACCATTTACTACACATGGAATCCGAACACAAAGCTTCATAGCACAACCCGGGTATTTTTAAAAGACAACCTGGGGACAATAGCAGCAATACTTATTAATACTGCTATAAAAAAAAAATACAGGCACAATAGTACTAAAACCATGTCTTATTCAGAAAGACCATAAATAACCACCTGAATTGGGGGGGGGGGGGGGGGGGGAAGGTTTCTTCTTACCTGGAAACAACAAAATAAAATGTCATGTCACAGATGTCCCTAACACCATAAGAAAATACTTGTCAACTCTATTTTTTCAACTGAAGTCTATAAAGATACACTAAGAAGGGGCAGGTGATTGTGTAAGGTCTGATGTGGTTCAAATGCAAGTCGGCTAGTCCCAGCCAGACAGCAGACAAAACTGCTATGTTTAAAACCAATTGCAGCACAAATTATGCATGCTATAATAAGTGTGCCTGAACATCAAATCGGTTTCACAAGCATGGCCTAATTCTCCATGTTCAAGTGCACAAGATCTCTTGGTTGGCCTCATGCTGGTAACTGGGTGAGGAGGTAAATCAGGGACAAACAGAAATAAACAACATATGAAACAAAACCCCGATTCCTGCCCCCATCCCCCAAAACCCAACCCCAAACAGTACTGCTAGTTATGGGGAAAAAAAAAAAAAAAGAAAGAAAAAAAAGAAGAAAGACCCTTCTAATTACAGGACTGGAGAACAACCAACAGAATACAGCAGAATACTCACTATTCACCAATTGCCACCCCTGGTCTCCTCCCACAAAGCCCTGTATCAGTCCACTCCTTTGCTACTCACCTGGACATTCTGGACTGGGCATTCCTTCTTTGCCAGTTTGAATGCAAAGTAGGAGACCTGATAAATATCAGGTCTCTTATCTGGGTCTGGCTCAAGCATATACCCTTTAAAAGACAGAGATGCTACTATCAGCAATAGAACAGACAGATTCACATGACCCATTTGTGGCAGAGCTACATTTGGTATAACCGGATGCAAACAGGGTGCCCTGTGTCTTTCAAAGCACCTGGTTGGTGATCAGTGGGGCTGAGCTGATCATCAGGGTCAGAGAGAAAGGGGCAAGACAGACAGTCAGGATGGACTAGGAGATTTTTTTCAATACAGCTGTGAACAATTTGTAGCTGCTATCGAAGGCTCTAGGGCAAGGAGGGGAAATGCAGCCTGCCTGGTCAGGGAATAGCATTGGTTTCAACTTCTGCATTTCCAAGTGAACCCGAAGTAAAAGAGTTTGATCCAACCCCAGTGTGTCGGGGGGAGGAAGACAGGCCAGCCACATATATGACCACACAAGCAAAGAAAATACCAGGCTGCTCTGCAAACACATTCAACTCTCTGTTAGTCAACACCGTGGCTAGGGAATAGGGAAAAGAAAAAAAAAAAAAAAAAATCAAATGCTGTGCTGAAAACAAGGGAGCTGCCCCAGCTTTGCCAGTAGTACATTGTACCCTTAATTACACATTCACTCTAGTAAGTGGGTTATTTATAAATCATTTCAGTTCTGTTTCTCAATTCATAGAAGATGAATTCTTATCACTAGTCTAAGTCACTGTGGTTCTTTTCAGTTCCTTATCCAAATAGATTTATTACTGGAGAAATACGTTTCTGCATAAATAGGCTCATTGTGCAAGTTTCTGTAGGACTCTTAAACCAAATGGCTGCCTGTTTTCCTGCCTTTCCAGAGAGTTCACTACAGCCTAGCCAAACAGAAATCTCTTTTCGTCATAATTTCTTTCGAAGAGTGATCTCCCAAGCTACTAAAAGATCACTTTATCCACCCCTGTGGATAAAGCAAGTCTCTTAAAAGAAGAGAAACACCAGCTGTTTTACTGTAGGAGTAGGGAATATAGGAACAAAACACCTCTGCTATTTTTTTTAATTCTGCAGAAGTGGATTATGCCACTGTCAGAGACACTTACGGATGAGGCAGTGCATGTCTTGCGAGTGCCGAGAATTATCTGGAATGGTGAAATTGCCATCACAGATTGCCACCTGACTCTCCCCAAATGGCAAGGTGAAGTAACACAGCTTGTACAGTAAACAGCCAAGGGCCTGAAGAGAGAGAACAGAGCAAAGGATTTAAACTGAAGCAAACCAGGCAATGGTACAATTCAAATACCACTGTAAATAACAGGGAAAGTGCTCTAGCTTGTTCTACTATAGGGGTCCTGCATGATGTCAGGCCTACATTTTAACATCCCTGCGATCGACTTGAAAACAAGCATAGCTTTATGGGAAGATAAATACATGAAGAGCTCTCCCTCGCCAGGCTGAGATCCTGTAATCTGGGGGATTGTGTGAGTATCATCACACACACCCCACAGTTCCACATAGTGTAACTCCTCACGTCATTAAACAGGCAAAGCCTGTTTCCGCCACATACTGGAAGGGAAAAGCAAAGTAATAGCAAAAATAAATTATAACCATCATCCTTAATACATTTATTCTGACAAAGAAAAAACCAAACTGTTTCCAAGCTTGAGTTCAAACAACCTTTCAACCGTTATAAATATATACCAGGGAGAGATATACAGATAAGTCTGCAGGCTGCTAGGTTATATCACCCTTCCATCTACTTCCATGCTGCTTTTGACAGCAAGAACCGCCACCTATTTCAAAAGAAAATACAAGTTTTGCACAAAGGGCTAATTATGAAACACTCCCACCATCTCAGAGGGGAGAGAGGGAAACATTTCCTAATCCTAAGCAACTCATCATCAGCTTATATCTTGTCATAGGATTTCACAATTAAATTGCACTCTAGTTTAAAATAACCTCGATGAGGTTTGAGGAAAGGGAGGTTTCCAGCAGGACAAGTGCTGCAACAGGCCTTGAAGTTGAGGCCCCAGTGCGCACACCACCACACGCTCGTTTGGAAACACTCCATGGGTCACCAGAACAGAATTCCTTCCATGCCAGGAAGAGGTGAGCTATTTGACAGCCTTTGGGTCTCCACCTCTCCACATTATCACAGGAAGGAGCACAAATCCTAGGTTCTCCTCTGGCTGCCTTTGAGGCCCTGACAATCTTTTCATGCTGTTACAGGTGTAACCTTCCCTCTCTGGGTCTCTAACACCAAGGCGAGTGACCCGGCACTGGTACAGGGCCCAGTTCTACAAACCTCCTGCTGAACTCAGCGGTGCAAGAGCCCCACAGGAGCTGCTGCATTCCTGAGTCCAAGCTGAGCTCACAGAGAAGACAGAGGACTCTTCCCAGCAGATGTCACGCCAGCAATTTTCCCTCTTGTATATGCAGATGCAGAGCTATTGAGGATACATTAAAACTCTCCTTCTACTGCTTCTGCCTTGTTACTTCCTAGCTCAGGGCTTCAGAAACCATACAAACATGCACTGAATTAGCATTTTAAACACCTCCCATTTGCTGAATTGCCACTACAAACAGCACAGACTTTTTTTCATCTCCATCCCAACTAAAGGGAAGCTTTCTATCCTTGATCAGGTTAGCCAGTAATGGATTACACCACAGTTGCATTTTGCTCTCAAGATGAAAAGCATGGCAAGATTGCACTGATCATTAGAAACAGCAGTGCAAAAGCTTGGTCTTTGGCCAGGTTTGACAACTCAGACCTGTATTACACTGTCCAGGATTGCTCCTGGGGCAAGGTCTATTTTTGCAGTTTTCTACTAAAGGCTGACCGGTAACTTTGATTTCACATGCTTGCAACCCAACCCGGGCACAAGAAGTCACAATACTCTGAATTTTCTGGTTTAACTCTTAAGATATGAAATCAGGTTTGCACTGCTCTAAATTAAAACCACATGGGAGGTAGCATGCAAAGAAGCATGCAGGTTTTATCCACAAACCACCCTGCTCAGCAGTAACTCATCAGGAATGTCAAGCAGAGGAACTCTTTATTCAGAAACTGTCCAGTCTCTTATGGAAACTAGGTTAGCCCCAGCCAGACAGTTACCCTGTCATTACAGTAATGAAAGCAAGCTGCAGGCCAGTTGTATGATGTTAAGCAGTTTTTATACATACCCATATGTCTGCTTTTGTAGTAATAAGTTTGCCACTATACAGGTTGACCATTTCTGGTGCTCTATAGGATAACGTAGTGTACCTGTAGCAGAAAGATCTATCAGTGAGTTCAAAGTGGATATCAGATGCATTTTCACTGTGCCATATTTCCAAATAATTCATAATTCACTCTTTCCCTATTCATTTTAGTGAAAGGGATACTAAAGATGACAATCTATTGGAAAAATCTTTTAACAGCAGCATCTGCTATATACCTTTAACAATAAAATACTAACCACTGCAAACTGCCCTGTGAAACCAAAGCAGTAACCAAGATCCTTTCCAGAGCAAGCAATTTACTCACAAAACAGTACATTTTAAGAACTAGAACAGAAATATTCAAGGATTCAGAGTATTAACAGGGTCAGTAGTCAAATGTCCTCTGCAATGTCCTCACCGCTGGGGCTTTGGCCAACTGTATTAAAAAGACTGTAACCAGATACGTGGCTCCTGATAAATAGACTTCCATACCAAGACTCCTGCTCAGAGTCATTGTAAACAGGAGAAAGGTTATTTCCTTTCTCAAACTATTGCTAGAATTTGCCTCACTTTAAAAAATTACTACAAATAGAAAAGCTGGAAACTGTGCCACAGTTTAAGAGACTCTTATGATAAGATTTCCTATCAGTAGGTCTATAATTTCTGCTATGGCACCTTGCATGCTATTTACCTTGATCACAAGAAAGCACTGCAAAAGGCAAAGGTTTTGCAGGCTTGTTAATAAGTGTACAAATAGGGTATTCCAAAGGGACTGCAAAGTCAGACTAGGAGAGCTCTAAAAACTTCAGTCAAACAATCTAGGAAATCCATGCAGGTGTAATTGAATCCTAACAAAAAGGAGGCATTTGCACACATTTCTAACATGCTGTTTTCTAGCCAGAATATTGTATTAAGAGAACTCTAAAGTTTGCAGCAGTGATGTTGTTAAAACTAAAGCAAGACCAAGGACCTCGAGTCTGCTCCATTCTTGATCTAGGTCCTACTGAACAGCCAAGTTCCCTTTTTAAAGGCATCAGGGTGCACCTAGTTGCTAGCACTATAGCTGGTCGTGCATGGGGAGAAGAGAAGGAGCCAGATAAAACACCTCAAGGTCCTTACATTTTCTATGAAGAGCTGAGAAGTTAGGCCATGCGTTCCCTTAGTCACTGCAAGGATTTATGAAGAGTGGCTCACGGAGGACAGGGATTTTGTCATCTGCTGTACTGCAGTTCAAAGAAGCCAAGACAGATGAGGGACAGAGATAGACTGACCCCATACATAACAGAGCATGTCACTACTTTGTCAAGGTGGGCAACTTCTCTGCATTAGTACGCTCAGTCTTTCAGGTCCAAAGCAATTACATCAAGCTCAATTTATTGTTTCACCTTCCCCCAGGCACTTATTTACCTGCAGCAGACACTTCTGTGCAGCAGCATCCAATCTGCTGCAACAGGCCTGAGTAACATTTAGTCCCAGTACAAGAAAAAAATTACCCTTCAAATACAAACTATGTCTGAGTTGAAAAGAAAAAGCGTGCTTACTTTTTGATCTCCTCCTCTACCGCATTCACCCCTTCTGTTTGAGGATTCTGGAATTTGTTAGTAGCACTTCCAAAGTCACACAGGACATAGTGCCCGCGATCGTGCAGAAGGATGTTTTCAACCTGAAAGCATCACAGACAAATACAGAATCACTCAGAGGAAAAAAAAAAAAACAAAACAAAACATTTGTTTTCTTTAGATAAGCAGGATTTTTGGTGCCTGAAGACATATCAGACACATCTGACATAAAAGTATAACATGACAGCAAAGAAAATATGCATCAAAACTCTGTCACATCTCGTAAAATAGAAGTCAAATCGTGGAAGCATAGTTGTAACACTGCGTTCCATCCTGCCACCCCTCCTTTCTCCTTTTGCAAGCACATCACCTTGCCTCTAAGACTACTATGTGCTTCAGGACTAGAACTGTGTCCCAGTGTCTTTAGTGCTCAACTTCCCTGAGCTACTATGACCCACAGTCTGGCATCTGAATTTGGGACAGCTAATACAAGCTGTCCACAGCTTTATAAAGGGCTGTAACTCCTCGCTGCCTAGTGGGACGGAGAGGAGGCAAATTGATGACAGCACACACACTTCTATGCTTTCTGAAATTATAATACATCTCCAGTTCTTTGCCTGCATTTCACCTGTCACTTTGGGTCTCATTCAAAACAAACCTCTGCTTATGCTCACACTTTAGTTGCTTATTATCAGAATGTGTTGGGTACCCTATACTCCCTAGACAGTGGTTGTATCAGCAGAGGTTCCTCCAGGCTGCTGAGAAGATGACTCCTTTCTTTTAAATATTATTTGGTACCTTGAATCAGACAACTGAAACAAATGCTGAAACAAACACCTGGGATAGCTGAAAAATAAATAAATAAAATCAGCAGAGTCACTGCCTTTCCCCCAAATACTCACACTTAATCATGCATTAACAAAAGTCTAGCTTGCATCCACTTAAGAAAGCTGTCTAAACGTTTCGACACTGATATAAGATGTGGAAAAACCTGGGTTCAGTTCCTTGCTTTGGCAGAGCATCCCTGCGTTCCAATTCCTCATCTGTACGGTGGCATTAACAGTGTGTTCTCTCAAGAGAACACACACAATTTTTAACATATTTATCTTCAATCAATGTCAAATGCTCAGATACAAGATAAAACACACTGCTCATATATTTCAAAAAAATCACTACATAAGTTGTTCACTAACAAAATCTTTTGTATGTAGAGCTCCTCATCAAGGATGATCTTTACAAGAAGGAAAGAAAAAGTAGTAGTCAGCATTTTAAGCATCAGAAAATGCAGCCAAATTAGAGCAGCTGAGGGGGGAAATGCTGGCTTGAAACCAAGGGTTAAACAACACCCCTTCCCCCTCTCTGCTATCCATCTGCTTTGAATAAAGCATTGCACACAGATGTTCTCCCCAGCAGATCAACACTGACAGCATTAGTCCCTATTCCCTGCAAATACTCAAATGTTTCCAGAAGAATCCTTCCACTTTATCTGGCTGAGAAGTCTGACATGACTTCTCACCAAAACATCCTCCAAGTATTATTAAACATCAGCATTGGACTATCCAGCAACTAGGCTTGTTCAGTAACTTCCAGGAAAAAAACAAACTAACAACACAACAAAAAAAAAAACCACAGCAGCAAAACAAAGTACCTGAATTACTGCTACTGACTGCCAGGCCAGAGAAAACTGTCTTTTTTAAAAGAGTATGGAGGTGCCTTCTTCCAGTCAAACACTCAGAAAGCCATAATCCAGTTTTCAGCACTGCTGAGCGCTTACAACTCTGGCTGCAGTCTCTGACATGCCCAACACTGACAAAGTCAGATTTAGATGCCAAACAAAAATCTTCAAGGGAAACTATGAGTTGCCTGAAGTTTTGTTAGTTACAGAATGTAGCTAGCTTCTGTCTTTGCTCTCTGAAACAAACACCTTTCTTTAGTAAAACACTGCACAGACACAGAGTGGCAAGGGATAAGGGATAAGACTTTAACTAGCAAAATCAAGACGCATTATCCTCTCATGAAACCAACGGCTTCCAAGGCCGGTATTTTTAAGTTCAGGTAGCAATTTGGGAGGGATGCATGATAAAGGTACACTTTCCGACTGCTTTTCAGTGCCTTCAGGTCTCTTTAGAGATGTTTCAACTTCCCTTCCTCCCCTGGCACCATTCACTATTTATTCACTATTTACTTCTGAAAGCTTATTTAGTATTTCATAGCAAAGAAATGAATGCAATGTGGCATCTCAGAGCACTAACTGATTTTGGCACAGGCATATTCTTAAACACAGTTGATACAAATGTTTACCATTAGAGGACTGAACAATTTTACATATCACACTCTCAACACAGATCCACTCAAACAAATTCCAGGCAAAGGCTTGTTGGTGGCATCAGGGCAAGACTTGGCATTACAAAGAAGGTTGACGGAAGAAAGCACAGAGATAATAGCAGCACTGCGTGACTATCTTATCACACCACAAAGTGCAACACTGGGAGGCCTCCTGCTAAAATGAAAGCAGAAGAAACTAAATCCTTAACATGAGAGCACGACCTTCTGGTTAATTCAGAAATTAGGGAAAGGAAAAGAGAAAGATATTTTGATCAACGGCATCCTCCAGGTTGACTGACACAGTATTTTGCTGCATCCTGCTGTGTCTACTACAAGACAAATCAGCCACTCATCTGCAAGCCAGTCATCTACTCCTGCAACCAGATGGGTTCAGACTAGCAGAAGCATCATAGGTAGAAGTGGGAGACCTCTCACTGCAGAAAGCTCTGAGCTGTAGAAATCAAAGTTGACTCTAAGCTGGTGCTTTGAGCAATATGCATTATAGGATGCAAGACTGGGAAGACAAGGTTAAATATAAGTTATGCAAACAACTGCCACTAGGCATAGGATAGCTGCGTAAATTGTTATCATCAGTCCTACATAGATTTTTCCCCTCCCTCCACCTCACTAAATACTCCTCTGGGGTCTGACAATTACAGTTTCTCTGCAGTGATTCCAACTTCAAAGCAGAGACTTCACAACCAGGGTAATATAACAGCCAGAAGAAGGTTTGGCCATTTGTTTTTCGCTGTTAAAAGGCCTAACCTAAAGATATAGGAAGTGTTCTTACTCCAGAGAGAGACAAACAAAATAAACTTTTTAGGGATTGCCCTGCAGCAGCAATGGCTATGAACCCTGAGGGTGAGGAAAACATCTGCAAGAACAAGCAAAGGTAACCACGCAAGGCAAGCCTACTGCCAATAACCTTACACTGCCTCTACAGGGGTCCCAACTAGGGCAGAGGCAGCACATGAGGGGCTTCCTAGTTTTTAGGAAAAAGCAGCGTCAATACACGGCCTGTGGCAGTCAATCAAAGCACATCAAACTAAACATCACACCCTGTACGGGCACATCATGCCATAAGCACAAAGGGAGAGACTGACACAGCACCTGACAGTTAACCATCAGATCAGGAAAGAAAACCTTAAGTACACACAGAGATAGCATACTACCTTTTTCCTGGCCTTTATTTGCAGCGAGATGTCCACTTTTGCCTATAGGCATGCTGCTTAAAGGTACTGCTGTCCCCAGCTGTTGGTCACTTCATAGACTCGTATCACAGAATGGTTTGGGTTGGAAGGGACCTTAAAGATCATCTAGTTCCAAGCCCCTTGCCATGGAGCAGGGACACCTTCCACTAGACCAGGTTGCTCAACCCCATCCAACCTGACTTTGAACACAATGATGGGGCATCCACAACTTCTCTGGGCAACCTGTCCCAGTGCCTCACTATCCTCATAGTGAAGAATTTCTTCCTTATATCTAATCTAAATCTACCCTCTTTCAGTTTAAAGCCAACTTCCCATCAGCTGGAGACTGTGCCAACAGGAGTTGTTCTGCTTCAGGCAAAGCCTGTTGGGTTAATTCAAAATCACAGCCACAGGCCACTGAAACTAATCCAGCTGTGTTTGTCTGAAAGGGCTTAAAGACTATTCACACGATTCTTTCTGCTGGCAGAGCTCTCTGGGCAGGAACCTCCAGTATTAGACCAACATCAAAGAGCTGGAAGGCAAAAAGAGCCTCCAATCCCCACACAGATGTCTGCAAAGTCAACATCTACCCACTCTTCAGCAGGGTTATGTTCACCCCAACAAAACACCTAGCCAACAGATATCTTCCTTTACACTCAGAACTTATGCAAAACTTCTCTGGCCCTTGATCTCTCTTGGAATTGCAGGTCCCCCTTGGCATTATTAAATTTGAACTCAAATAAAGTCAAAACATATCTAAATCATTACTTCTGTGTTAGTACTTAGATTCCCAATTGCGACTAGAGCTCCAGAGGTCATCTTGACAGAAATAACACGAATATTCAACTGGGAAACATGTCTCAAAGCAGAGAAGAGCCAACTCTCTGACCTTGGGCACAGGTTACCAAGAGGCAGGCCTTGCAAAAACTTTACTGATCTAAGCACACAGTAGTGGGCTGGACATCAGACTGTAACAGTCCGTTTCAACTGCAACTCGGTGTAGAAAGTAATGCTCAAGATCAACTCACTAATCCATCACAGATGTGCCAGAATTTATTCACATGCCACACAATGAGTTTGTTCTTTATGAAAAAAACCCAGGGATTCACCAAAAAGGTAACAGCAGGGGTTAATATCAACTGGAGAGGTCCCTATTCCTAAGCCTCATCCTCTCACCCCAGTTTTCCTTGCCTATACAAACTCCTGCAAGATGCCCACAGACCTTAACAGCTTTAAATCCAGGCCTCAAATTTATAAGACTCCACCTGTTTCATTCTAGAAAAACAGATGTCAGACTTGTTTCATATACTCAAACTGACCGAGCCGTAGGGTCACAATCATTTGAAACATGCTAAAGTATACCCTGAAGATTTTTTTCCCCTGCGCTACCTGGCTCTCATTGGCGCACGTGGCGTCTTTTGCTCCTATAAAACAATGGCCAACAGCACAAAACAAACATCTGTTGAGGGCTCTGAAAAGAAGAACCTGACCCTCAAAGCACATCTGAATTTCAAATGTACACAGGAGCCTCCTTCTTGGCTGAATATATTATTCAGGCATTTTACGAGCTAGTTGAGAGGAAAGGGAACATCTTTTTGTTTGTTTGATTATAGGCATGGGATTTTTCAAAAGCTCTCCCCGCTGGCCTAGCTCTGTTCCCAGCTAAGCACACAGAGTTTTACAATGCACTTTCATGGTCAACAGAGAGCTAGAGGCCAGTTTCAAAAGCTTCTTATGACTCCTGCCTCAAGGCCAACATCTCCGGAAGGATCCTTTTAATGTGGGTCCAGGAAACAAATTTACAACATGCTTTTTGTGAACTACCTTATAACATCAGTAGTGTTTCAGGTGGTAGAAAGTCACCGTGAATAATTCATCAGATACATTCTGGCACATCTCCTGTGCAAAACAGAACTATTCACAAACATTTGTGTTTTTTAAGTAGATCTATAGATGGTAAACATATGGTAAGCAGCAATGAGAGGCTCATTCCTTTTTTTATCTTCCAATAGAGAGAGGTATTTATGTTCACTTTTCCTCATTACTAACAACAGAAACACAGTACTGGTATTCAAAGCCTGTCTGCCATGGCATAGGCAGCAGACACACACGTTAAGGAGGATGCACACTCCCTGCTGTATTACTGGAGTCCACAACTCACCTTCAAATCCCTGTGGATTATTGGAGTTTTACACTGATGCAACCTGGCTACAGCTTCACAGGTGTCGCAGAAGATCTGCAGGACTTCATTCTCCGTGAACCCTGTCTGCAGGCGTTGGTTCATGAGGTTCACCACTTGACCTCCTGAGGAGAAACAGACACCAAGAATCAGAGCAGGTATGCAAAATGAGGTCTGGCCCGGTCTAAGCCCAAATCCTACCAGAGATAACTTGTCTTAGTCTGCTCCCCATCAAACTGTGGCTGTACAGTCAGCACACAAGTAGTTCATGAGTTCAAATTCAAAATTCGCACCAAGCCTTCCCCAGAGGCTTTTTGCAATCTGCTTACTCATCTTGTTTCATTCTCATTTCCTCGCCTAAATCCCAGGGGGTTTTCCCTATCTGCCGGCAGGCATTACATCTCATCTCATCTTTGAACAGTGCTTCAAGAGCAACAAGTTAGCTTCTAAGGCCCACATTCACCTGGCTGTGTTAAGACTCAAATGTAATTTTGCCTAAGCTGCATTTTTTTCTTTCTTCTTCAAAATAAGATGTTTTTGTCAGACTAAAGAAATAAAAGGCTGAATTTGGGGCACCCACAGTCCACAAAATAGTTTGCCACATGTAAGCAAGAGGAAGGAGGAAGGGATACACTCAAAAAACCCATACACTACTAAGTGGCTTGGCTAAAGTCACAGACTGGCAAAAAAACCTAAAAATCCATCTATAATAAGGGAAACTCCAGACAAACAAAAGCAAGTTTTCATGAATGAGTCCTGAATTTGCCTCAACTTTGAGGTTTTGTTGCTGTCAAAGCCTTTCCAAAACAATCCACACAGAGGATTCTTCCCCCCTCAAAACACCCCATATACAGAGAAAAAAAAAAAACTCCTTTCCGAACCTTTGGCAAAACAAAACTGTATCATTTCACATCACAAGTATCAGAAAACTTTATTTCCATGGTACAAAAGAAAAGCTCAGCTTAAAAAATAGTACAGCTGTGAACATTCCGCACTCAAAATGAGTGGAGTTCTGCACACAAAGACACACTGATTTGGTCTGGAAACTGTTTGACACAACAGGAAAGTAACAAGGGAAAATCCAACGTATAACAGTAACTCCTGTGCTTCAGTCTGAATGCTGGAGACAGACAGGTGTATGCCAAGTAGAGCATCTGGCAAAAGAAAGCTACGTGAAAAATACCACCTTACAGCTCTCCTCCTTTCAGATGGAAGGAAAGGCCTTAGAAAGATGGATTTTACTTCATCAGCCCAAAGTCTGGCACAGAGGGGAGGCTAATGCAGCTGGAGGGAGTGCATTCTGAATTGCTATAGTTTGCACTTCACTCCACAGTGTGGTCCACAACATGGAGCTGAGTATGTATTTACTAGCACTGTCAGGCCTATTTCTTACAACAAGCCTTGTGATCTTTAGGTTTAAGCTTACAGGGAGCTTACGTAATGATTCCTTCAGCAAAACTACAAGTAAGGTTCTTCCTTTTACCAGCAAGCAAACCCAGTGCAAGTTAGTGAAGATTCCTGCATCAAAACGAAGCAGCAAAGAAGGCATGGCAGAACAGAAAGCTGTACCATACATGTTTAAAGGCATTTTAGCATCTAGTTGTTCTTGCTACAATGCACCTGGCTTCAGTTAAAAGCCGAACATACCCAAGAATACCTGTTTCCATCAGCTGCCATCATCCAAAACAGACACAGACTTCTGAAGTCACCTGGCCAAAACATTATTTTTGCTTAACACTATTCCTGCGAGAGGCATTTGAGCACAGCACATGCGTCATTTTCCAAACACCACATCCTAGCCACAAGAGATCAAAGCTTTGGGACAGCTGGAAAAGACTGGAAGAGCCTGTCTGGCTAGAGACAGCCAAGCAAAAAGGTCAGAGGTAAAAGGAGTACTTTTCAGCTTCACATTATCCATTTCATGCTTCTTCCAGAACAATCCTAAGTCAGGCTGAAGTGGAAAAAAGCTTGCAATATGACAAAAAAGTGAAGAAGAATTTCATTCCACAGCCTGGCAGCTTTAGAAGAGCCACTTCTTGTGCAGACCAGCCTACGGAAAACAGCAATATATATTTAAGGGTTCCCCTTCACAACAGAAAGGATCTAGGGCCACCCTGAGCAGGGACAAAGGTGGTACCAATCCCATTAACAGAGTCAGCATAGCTTCACATATCATCCACTTCCCCGCACCTAGTTTTGGCTTTGGTTTGTTCAGAATGGTTCCTTGGTAGCCAAGGAAGGGCTAGGCCTAGGAACAGTTCTGGGTTTTTTTAAAGGAAGATGTTGTGCAAGTTTCCTGTAAGCACTGAAAAGGGAAAATCTACCAATGAGTAATATGTTGAGCCCACACTCACCTCGACAGTAATCCATTAGTATCAGCACTTCCCATACATCACCACTGCTTACTGAGTTTATACTGGAATCAATGTACCCAACAATGTTCTTGTGGCCAGATAGATCCCGCTGTAAGATAAATAAATTCAAAGCATAAACCAGCCATACAGAGTGAGCAATATTTTAATCCGGTTCCTCTACACTGCACAGCTTTCCTAGCTCTTCTCCTGTGTAGGTGCAAGCTTCTGTCACTTTGGATTAATCGTCACGCAAAAGTCGAACAAACCTGAGGTCTCTCTTTACCTGCTCTCCTTCCAGAAGGATTTGAGACAAACAGCAGAGAAACAGCCAACCTGACGAACTAACTTGTTCAGTGATCAGTCCACATTTTTGCATGTTCCCTCAGATGGCCCAGGCCAAGCCACCTGGAGCTGCTCCTCCTTTATGGGGAGGGGAAAACAAGGCAGATGTTTTATGGTGGCCATCCACTTTACATGTTGTGCTTACTGTTCTCATCTCCTTCCACTCTTCGGCTGGCAAAGAGTATCTCAAATCTTCTCATGCTCAAAAAAACCCACTAAGGTAATAAAATAAATTTTAACCTTGCTTTTAGAAGTACCTTATTTTAAGTAACTCGGTGGATTAAAGCACAAGTTCTCGTATCAATGACTTATCCATGACACATGCTAAACCTGCAGGGAAAAGTCATTCCTTTGGGACTGCCAGCTTCACACACACTCCCAGGTGTGATAGCCAGTCCAGTTCAATGTTCAGCTTCACCAGTAAAAGAAATCAAGATTCTGCTGGCCACATTCTGCTGTAATGCTGTAGGGTTGCAAAAAGTGCAGTTAAGTTTAAAATACTTATTTATTGCACAAAAGCCAGGAAAGAAGAAAATATGTCCTTTTAGTGACATACTGGTTCTTCAGGGCAAATATTAGTGCTTATGATAAGATTCAGTACAGGAGCAAGTGGACCTGCCAAGTAAGAAGGATACTTCTCACCCTGAATTTCCAGGTTAGCCACACATTTCAAAGAGGCACCAAAGACACGGAGACAGTGGAAAACACCGGCAAATAAAATCCCAGTAAACAAGCTTTGTGAGCACAGCTAAAACCTTTGATGTAAGATCTAATCTCAAATTTTCCCATGTAGCTTTAGCTATGGCAATGACAAAGCCCAAAAGCTTCAGTGCACTATCACACAAACTCCAGTAGTTAACTTCAAAGGTATTAGCCTAGGTAAAAGCTACTTCAAAAAAACACATCCAGAATTGCCACAGGTAAAAGCTTCTGATATGAAGATCACCTACCCCAAACCTACAACTCAAGTTGTAAATTAGCAGAATAAGGATTGTCTATTTCCTTCCCCACCTCACAGTTGCTCTAAATGTTCATCAATATCTTTGAATACAACTTCAAAAGTGGCACTTTCCATGTTTACTAGGCTCCAAACAAGACTAAGAAAATTTATTTGGATCATCTCAATTTTTTTCTTTGTTTAGAGACACTAAGTTTAAAACACCTCTCTAAAAAAGCTATCCTATCATCTAACTCCTTGTACCCAATAATCTAGAGAAACATCCCAGTGCTTATTATAAATACTTCCCTGTTTCAAAAGCCCAGGCAGTAACTACCCCACAAATACTGTTTTAATCTATCAACCTCTCCAATACAGAGACAGCTCTTTGTCCCAACCTAAAAGATAAGAAGCTGTTGTGATACAAATTCATCTCAGAATGGAGGTCTTCCATTCATGCACTGATTTAAGTTCAAGGACAGTTACATCAGAATCATCAGCCTTTTCTGATGAAGTCTAAAAGGCTGAAGACTTTAGCCCTGAACTGAAGATTCTTAGACTTTGAAGTCTAACACACCCAACCATGCTCAGCTCTTCAGCTCTTCCTCTTCCCATTAAGTTGTGGGGTTGACTCAGGAGTTTTTTTCCTCCCCGCATTTTCCTGAAGTTCCCTCTGCTTTTTCAGCTACCATGTTTTTCTTGTCCACTGAAACTATTTACATTTTAAATAATTCAACACAAGATTTTCACATAGTCACATAATTCCAGCAGTTAGGACTTTCCTAAGAGAGACAGTTTTGCTAAGAAAACCCACAGTTTGTGACACGGCGCTACACAGATCACAGGCAAAAGGTGAGCAGGCTCTCACACCATTCCATTCCCAGTCTGGGGCCCCAGTACGAAGTGGTGACTTACCATGATTTGGATTTCTCTTTTGCAGACTTGCAAGTCGTACTCATTATTGACATACATCCGCTTCAGGGCACATTTCATTCCATTGTTAGTCCTCACAAGAAACACTATAGCAAATCCTCCTGCAGAAGACATAAAATCATCCTATTCATTAACAAAGAAACCTCTTGGTCCTTGCTTCCAACCTTGTCCCTGCCGCCATCTCCCTTCAGAGTACAGTCAGAAGGGGGAGGGCACTCGGCAGCTACCAACAGAGCTGTGGTGGGAGCACCCCTTACATGTGCTTAGCTCCAGAGCTTCCAACTCTGCCTAGACAGTTATTTCTGGGAACTAAAAGGAATCCAAGGGGGCGATTAATGGAAGCAAAGTTAACGTTTAACATCTCCATAAAAACAAGCAATTACACCAGTTACTTGTCCTGCCAGACAGTCCTTCATTGCTCCATTAATTTCCATTATGAAGAAGAAAGCCGAAATATAAACAGCAACGTTGCCTTGGACAGAAATCAGAGCTACAGATCACCCACTGAACTACTAAAGGCCTAAACTTAAAAGGCTTCCCAACTTTTGAAACATCTAAGTTACATTACAAAGCTGATTTGTGCAAGAAGCAGAAGAAACCCATCTTCCACACATGGTTTGATGTTAGTGCTTTTAAAAAAGGACAGAAGAACAAGGAAAAAAGAGAAACTAACTCAATTCATTTTGTGGTCATTGCTATTAGTAAAGTCAGGACTCCCACGATATACTTGACTTGTTTAGGATGAAAGCCTTTCATCTCTGTTAGCAACGCATCAAAATATATGAGTTTTACATTTGTAGTCCTGGACAGAAATAGGAAACTGATTGAGGATGCAGGTATATAGGCATCAAAGTTTTGCACCTGGCTCCCAGAGATCAGAATGAATCAGAACAAAAAAGTCGCACGTATCCCAGTAGCCAAGAAGTGCTGCACAATGGTAAAAAGAGAAGCATGACGACATTGTCAATGCTACAACCTGACAGCACTTCATTTGCTCTCCGTTACCTTACAGCACATATTCCTTTTATGCTTAAGGATTTCTAAAGAATCAGCTCAATAGTAAGTTATGATTCAGTGCTGCTGTAGCATTCAGAAGTCCCACGACACCAAGAACTGTAGTCACATGCCGTAAAAAGCTAGTCACATCCCAAAGATTTCTCATTTTAAAAGTTTGAGCCCTTTGGTGAATCCCATTCTTTACAAGCTGCCACAAACCATCAGATCAACAAGACTTATATAGTTACATTTGACATGTTTGTACATAATTACTACTAGCACTTAATTTAGCACTTAAATGAGTTCCTCCCCATCATGTAAAATGTGACAAGCAAGAAAGCCGTATTTCAGTAAAATTTACTCTTAAAATGGGCTGCATTTGACAGCTGCAGTCTTGCAACAACTGGTGCTTACAAGCTGTTAACCAATCAAACACCACAGCCAAAAGGCCCACTGAAGCTTTTACTAAAACCAGCATTTATTTTTACTAAGAAAAGATTGAAAAAGAGCAAATGACCAGACGGCGTTGCTGCGTTCAAAGTATAACCCTCCCCATTTGTTATCAGACAGCTTTTATGGCACCCATTACAGCCCATCTTCCAAAACAGCCACAGAAGTTACACATGTAAATAACATGCCTCTCAGCATCAGAGCTGTTAGACAAAAATCTCTCTTAGCATGCAAAAACCTTAGTTTTACACATCATAGTTTGTCATAGGAACTAGACCAGGTTTTCCAAGGAAGCCCCATCAACCTTTAGAAGCAGAACTAACTGGAAACAGCCTGTCCTGGTTTTGGCTGGGATAGAGTTAATTTTCTTTCTAGTAGCTGGTATACTGTTGTGGTTTGGGTTCAGTATGAGAATAATGCTGATAACACGCTGATGTTTTCGGTTGTTGCTAAGTGGTGTTTATACTAAATCAAGGATTTTTCAGCTTCTCACACCCAGCCAGCAAGAAGGCTGGAGGGGCACAAGAAGTTGGGTGGGGACACAGCCAGGAGAGCTGACCCAAACTGGCCAAAGGGGTATTCCACACCATGTGACATCACAACCCGTATATAAACTGGGGGGAGTTCACCTTGGGGGTGCAGATCGCTGCTCGGGAACTAACTGGGCATCAGTCTGCAAGTGGTGAGCAATTGCATTGTGCATCACTTTTGTATATTCCAATCTTTTATTATTATTCTTGTCATTTTATTGTTATCATTGTTATTTTATTCCTTTCTGTCCTGTTAAACTGTTCTTATCTCAACCCACAAGTTTTACTTTTTTTATTTCCTGATTCTCTCCCCCATCCCACTGTGTGGGGGGAAGTGAGCAAGCGGCTGCGTGGTGCTTAGTTGCTGGCTGGGGTTAAACCATGACACAGCCCCAGAGAAGCTGCAAAAAGATGCAACAGAAGGAAGAAAAAAAGCAAAAAAGAAGAAAAAAAAGAAGAGTGTCGGGACTTTAATTAAAGGTCTTAAAAAAACTATAACCAGGCTGCAAAATGGATATTCAAATCCAGAAAAATGGGACATGGCTCTGCGATACAGGAAGCCATACAGATGCTGCTCACTCCTGCCAGAGAGGGTTTTAAAACCCTTGTAACTCTGGAGGGCCTCATTTCTTTATAGTGCTCAAATTCAGACACAAAAATAACCCCGACTCTCTCCCTTAAGCTGCTTCAACTTGAGGATCTCAAATTACAAGTCATTTTTAAGAACTCCTAAACCCGCAGCAGTAGCCTTATTGTTCTACCCTAGCCACATTTGTCTCATTTCTGGAGAACAAATCTGCACATCCCGCTGTGCTATCTTTAGCTTGAAGGATGTCTATGTTGAAAAAAGCAAAACAGCACTCTACTGCTTCCCCCTACCCCTCTTATAACCCACAATGGAGCCAGCAAGAAATAAGGGACCCAAAACCAGCACCACTTCCTCAATCCCTACTTTCTTAACACATTATGCTTTTTTAAATCATTGGAGAGATCAGGTTTGGACTTATTTTTTTAATTTCTGCACAATATTGCCATGGACCACAGATAAAATCCAGAGAAAACATTAAACCAACAAAAAAAATTGTCTTTTTTTTTATTACAGAGCCTCAGTCATCATCAAAACTTTTTGGGAATCAC
Source organism: Buteo buteo (assembly GCF_964188355.1). Taxonomy (NCBI): domain Eukaryota; kingdom Metazoa; phylum Chordata; class Aves; order Accipitriformes; family Accipitridae; genus Buteo; species Buteo buteo. The sequence goes on from NC_134182.1 coordinate 42,983,036, forward strand.
AGACTTTTTTTTTTTTTCTTCTCCCAAATGAGAAAGTCAGAAGTCATCCATCCTCTCCAGGAGTTCAGTTCCCTTCCCACAACTCCTCCTGCCAGGCCTGGAGGCCAGCAGGATACTGTGTCTCTGTTTACAGTGCCACTCTCAGCAGAAAGAAACATGAGCTGAGCAGCAAATATAGATGAATTAAAATTTTTAAAAAAGAAAAGCAGATCCATTAAATTCAAGGACCTTCATCTTCTAAATCTTTGCTTCAGCTGAAGTGGGACTGGTACTTCTTCAGACCAACTGCTCATGTCTCATTAGCAAAGTTTTGGGCAAGGTACCCTTCCTCTAGTTTGGATCCTGCGCTAATTAACAAAGTCACTCTTAGAGCACCCTCGCTAGAATATGTACATCAGGCTATTTTGCTTATATGCAACCAGGGCCAAGTGGCAAAGAAAACTGCAGTCTATGCAACAGAGAACATAGCTAAACCATCCTGAAAGCTCCAAGGAAAGAGAAACTTAGAATCTAAAATAAATAAATACAAATTAAGTAAGTTAATGCTTTCTGATACAGAACTGCAACATCAACACATCCGGACCTGACAGAAACATGGCCTGGAGCATCTTCCAGATGGAGCAGCGAGAGACGAATACGTCAGGTTGAGCCGCATCCAAGGAAGAGGAAGCCTGCAACATTTGCAGAGTTGTCACAGTACTTACACAAGTCATAGGAAAACTACATCCTCATGTCCTTCTCTCCCTTACCTTTAACTCCTGCAAACTTCAGTTGACGACACCACACATGGAAGCTGTGCAAAATCATTTAACTTACTTTGTCTGCAAATACACCTACCAATTTGGTTACTTTATTATTAAACTCCCACTAACTGCAGATTAAAGCATGACAATTTTGCTACTAATAAAAGCAGCATGCTTCTCTCCAGAGAAAACAAGTATTGATTTAATCAGGGTACATACAGCAATTTTTGCACAGCAATCTACAGTAAGCAATGCTGCCATCGGAGAAGCAAAATTTGATGATCCACATCCATTCAAGAGAGGGTGCAGGTTTTACTCTAAACAACTAATACATCATCTGGTCCGATCGCCTCGGTTAAAACAGACCACAATATTCCTTCCAAACTACAGTTTACCAAGCCCAGGTTCTGACCGTATCCAGGATTTAGTCCAGAAAGGCACAACATAATCAAGAATGTCTAACTTCTCTCAGGTAGTCATTCCACATTTAAATCAGAAAAGGTGTGAAAAATACCACCCTAATTTGAATTTCTCTGCATTTATTACACCTTCCACTGCTAATTGGCTTTAGTACTGCCAGTTTTGCATGCAGAGAATGGGACTGCGAAACACTCAGTAAAACAGCAGGAAGATGAGGGAAGCAGAAAGGGATAGAAAAAGAGCACAAAGAACAGTGGCTTCTTGCCACGCTCCTCATAAAAAAATGGCTCTAGAAATACAAGATAGCAGGACTTACGGGCCAATTTTAAGAATACCAAGAACCTACACCTGCAAACTGGCTTCCAAAGGACATGGCAGCAGGTGCACAGGCAGGGCAAAGAAATCAGGCCACAAGCTTTCATGCATTGCACACATATTTACAGAAACAGGGCTTGATCACATCCATGCACCAGAGCGAATCAGGAATCCAGCTCCTTCCAGGAGTGTTTCAGCCTGCAGGTCTTCCCAGGCCAAGGTCAGAACTACAGGTTTATCTGCTTATAGGTTTCTCATGCAACAACCACTGTATATCTGAATGCCTGGAAATGGCAGGGATGCCCTTAGTGGTCTGTACCTAGACCTAGAGAGATTTCCTTTTAAGTTTCTTGTGCACAAGAGAAGATTTTGGAGCTTTGGACCTCCCAAGTCCCTCACACTTTTATTACTGACTGCTCACAAACTGCACATCCTGCTAAAGAAAACAGCACTTGCCAGAAACTGTTGCATTGCATAAAAGGTTAACAGTAACACCACATCACCATTTTAAGGTTAGGGGTTAAGGTGCATAAGTAGGTTACCAGCTAATACACCTGAAGCATATTGGAGCACTTGAAACCTTTCTATTGGCAACTGTGGCCAATACTTCAGATTCATGCTAAAAGAAGAGTTCCAGAAGGACCTGTACTCCCACAGCTACCTCAAAAGCAGCAACTTTGTTGATAAGCAGCAGACAGAAAAGGCAGATCACATTTTTCAGAAAGGTATGACAGAGAAGAGGGCGAGGAGGACCCAATAGATGGCTGAAATTTTCACTTGGCAGCATTAGACAGCCCAGAACAGCGATGCCGTTCAGCACAGCCCAGGAAGAGACCAAGCTATCAAGCACCTGGACTGGAGCCAACACTGCCTAATGAAGGCTTTCTAATGGCTTTAAGAGTTTTCTTTCACCTACCATGCAGCATTACGCCGAAGAGGGACCTGTTCACAGAAGCTGATGGGTGTCTTCTCCTACGGGTTGCAGCAGTAAGGACAGGTGCTGCCCAGCTCTTGCTGTCTGCTTGGTCACCACTGCACTGAACAAGCAGGTTTTGCTTAGACAAGCCACCCAGCACTCATCTGAACTCTGACGGTTTTTCATAGCATCATGCTGAAATTAATACACTTACTTTAGCTTCTAACTATCTCACTAACAGCTGCTCCCCCTGGTTAACCATTCCTCCTTGCACACTACATATCTACAACATTACCACCTCGTCAGCCTCAAGGACTACTTTCAGCTTCCAGAGCCTCAGACCACAACCAACTTCTCCTTCCTTATGCCAGTCCAACCCCCAACTTTGCTAAATCTGGGAAAAGTTGAAAGGAAATAGATCAAAGGCAAATTGACAAGCAATTATTATGAAGCACTGCCAGATGCACATTACAGGACCATTTACTTCTATTTCCAGTGAACGGCAAGCAATGTAACCCTCCCAACGGCCAGAAGTTGCCAGCTCTACTGCACTATGCCAGCTCCAATACAATAGACAGACGTGCCAGGATTTGTGTAACTCCAAGCCAACCAAGGTCAGCTCAAGAGCCTGCACTGCCTCAAGTGAAGTTAGATAGCTACGCCACACGTGGCCGGGGAGGGTGGGTCACATACAAGGCAGAGCTTGGAAGCAAAGCCATCCAGGCACTAGGAACATCAGCACGTCTTTGCTAGTAGAGCCTTTTTTCCAGTACACGTATGGAAAGCAAAAGGCACTAGACCAGTCCGGGCTTCAGATGAAACAGAGCAAATAAACCCAGAGACTTTGCAAGCACCAGAAGGGAGAAAAGCACTGAGCCTGAGAGTCAGCTCAGAGGACAGTCCTCCCTTGCATTCATAAACAAGTGCCTGTGATTTAAAGTTCTGAAGGAAATTCAACTCTTTTCCCATGCAAGCCAGCAGAAGCTAAAATACCACTCTCATTCTAAGACATAAAAAGTTATTTATATACTCATCCGTAAGACATATTAACTGTTGAACAGGTAGCACGCAGTCAGTATTGCGATCACCATCAGCTTAGAGCCAGCAACAGCCATAGGTCTCTTGGGAAACCATCACTGTCTTTTGCACTTCAGCCTGCATCTGCCTCTACAACAGCATGGGAACACAGCTATCTTGCTACAGGCTTCTGGCCTGACTGTTGTTCTCGCTAACTGGTTTTAGGATAAGCTGGGGAGAAAAAAAAAAAAAAAGGGGGGGGGGAAGTTCCAATTATCTCCAGTCAATACAGATGCCAGAGCAATTTTCCATGCAGGTTTGTGTCAGTGTACTGGCCAGTTTCTAGCGCTGGTAGTTATATTTTCAGCTCTTCTGTAATTTCAGCAGGATGCAGAACTCTTCACAGCCAGACAAGCACTTCTAAACCAGGTAAAACCAGCCACAGAAAGCTGCATGCGATACCCTCTCAGCTCCTCGCAAGGTAAGAAGATAGCACTCTGCTGCATTTAAGTGATTCACATGTATTGCAAGCCTGGAATCCTCTTGCAACTAGAAGTCACAGGCAGCCAGCAATGCCGATCTGCAAACAAGCACAAGAAGCTGCTTCCAAGCAAGTTGCACTAATGTTATTGTCAGGAAGTTTACAGAGAAATGGGTTGCTCCTCCCATCACCCTTTTGTGATACGCACTTCCAGAGCTGCCTTTCACTGGTGAACATATAAATTAGCCAAGCTCAGCAAGTGCTGCTATGGCAGACAAACTGTACGCTGAACACTGCACACTTTACCCTCGATGGACACAACTGCCCTCTGGCATGCTCTAGGTCTCCTGGAACAACAGATCCACCTTGTCCTCCTGGGACAGCACCACTGGTGGTGGTAGGGAAACCATCAGAAATAGCTTGTCCCGAGAACCCCCTTCCTACCAGCACGATTACTGTATCTTCACGCACAATCACTCACTCAGCTGTTTGAGCTGCATTGAAGTTCTGCTCCAGATCTTCAAACATATCCTATCAGATAACTATTTAAACAGCAAAGAAGAAAACAAGGTATTACTGCAGGCAGGTTTTTGTGCCTGCCAGACAATGGGTCCCCACAGAAAGCCTGTTTTGCTCATGCAGAGCCAAAATAAAGCAAGTTCAACCATAGCCAGACTGTTTGAAGCACCAACTCAACAGACCACTTCACCTGAGTTAATCATAGTCCAGAAGAGGACTGGCTGGCCTCTGCCCTGTACACACAAAGTAAAGCAGGTTAGATTTCACACGATCTGCAGGACCAAAGGCCTTTTCACAAGCCATTAGTGTTCCCAAAACACACTGCATTTTCTGCGTTACCCTGCTATGCTAATCCACCACCCTCTGCAAGAGACAGCAGGTACGCCTACAAAATAGAAATAGCTTCATGAAAACACAATTAGGCAGAACACCTCCTTTTAAAATCCACTCTAAAAGTACCTCCCAGAGACATTAAGTGCTGTTTGCACAGGAGCAAACGAGACATGTAGTGTGATGACCTCCCAGCTGCATGTTTGAGCTCTGCAATAACAGCTACAAAAACATCTCCACTGCATGGATGTGTCTTCCCTCTGCAAACATATTCAAGTTTTGTCTTCGATCACATCCCTCATTTTTTTCCAAGGTTATGTTGGATAACTTGAGGAGGAGGAATCACTCCTCTTTTCAGTTAAGGTAGTCAAATCTCTGGGCTTGAAAGAGCCAACTATCAAGTCACTAATTCAACTTTAAAAATAATCACTGCTTCATTTTGGATTTTCTCCATCACTGTTCTACAAACAAATTAACAATATCTGGAATTACTGTAGTTCCTGATAAACGTTCTGGATGCCACTAAAAACTTTATTCTTCAGGGGTGAAATTCTTTTCTGAGCTGGACAAACAATGCATGTGGTTTTCCACTGAATTGTTTCCAGCTTTCTGTGTTTTAGCTTTATCTCATCCACCTCAAAGCTCTGCGTGCCAGACAGCCCACCATGTTTCAGTACTGAGGGGACAAGCTGAGGGGACAACCAAGTGCTTTTCAGATGTCCCCAACAACTGCTGTAGGAATATTTAGCCTCCAGGGACAGCCAGCAAGGCATTTTAAGCTCCGGTTGTGCTAGCAGGCACTTAATTTTAAGTGCTTTGCTGAACCAGGCACGAAGCCACTCCTTTGCACAATCCAAATACTTACCGATTCTTATCCATCAAGAATTATGTCATATTTTGCCTTATCTCATAAGCCAGAAGAACTTCCTTGGCATTTACTTTCCTAAGTACAAGGGGCAGGCTCACTCAATTTTTTTATTCCCCACGCCTGCCAACCCCCAAGTCAGGATGCTGTGATCCAGTTACGGGAAAATCATATCAACTCCCTTGCACAGGGTGTTTGCAGCTCACCATTCCCAAAGCATTACTAAAACGTAGTTCCCAGCACTTACTTTTCCCCACAGTCGTAGCCACAACCAGCTGACACACAGACACTGCACATTACCCATCACTGGACATCATCACTTGGCAACACCAGAACCATTTTCTCTCTGCTGCTGTACCAAGAAAGCCATCCTGCACCTCTGACACCTCTCTCTAGCTGGCATAACATGCAGTCATTTAACAAAAAAAAAATAAAATTTCCCTAGTTGTGTATACACAATAGTCATTCCTTCCAACCCAAACTATTCTATGATATGATCCTTGATCATAAAGCACCAAACTTTTGGGGCATCTTTTCCAGGGACAGAGATGGCTTCAGCAAACCTCAACTTTGAAGTCACTTACCCTTTACCATAAAGAAAAAAGGCCAAGGAAAACACTTTGGGCAGAGTTAAGCAATACAATCATCCATAATTATTTTAGACAATGGCCAAGTTCAGCTAACATTAGCATCAAGCTTGGCAAACACATCAGGGAAAAGCACTCAGATGTGCCAGTGCTTCTCTCCTACAGCTCTTAATGCCAGCTTTCAACAAAGGTGAAAGAATAACCCAGTCTTGGTTCTCCCCACCTATAAACCAGGGATGAAGATGGACAAGTGGCTCATCTGTAAGTCAGGGAAAAAACACCAAGGTGCCCTGGGATTCTCTCCTCAGACCACACTGGGTCTGCTGAGCAGCAGAGACCTTCAGAAAAACTTCCCATTACTGCTAGAAAGCATTACTGTGCGTCACAACGTGAGTCTCGCTTTCAAGACGAGACTCGCCTGGCAGCTCCTATAAAAAGCAGCACACTTGGTCCCAAGAGCACAGCAATAATGGGAAGGAAAGCAAAGGGCAGCAGTCCCTTACTGATCATGTCTCATGTGTGATGATCTTGTGTTACCCTCCACACAGACAAATATTTGCTGGTTAATTTTTATATGGGCTTTTTATTTTAATTATAGCTCCACTACTCAACTATGATGGGCATTAGGATTATAGTGCTATTTTTGTCAGTATTAATCTGCACTAACATATTCTTTCAGCTATCTTTTATTCCACTCTTCCATTGCCTAGCACGAGGGTATTACTGCAGCATACCTGCTAAAAAAGGTACAATTTTAAATTCCATTTTAGCCCTTTTGATACAACTTCTCCATCATTTACAAGCTCTTTGTTTCCAGGAGAGGAAATTTCACCCCAAAATAAGTTTTCTGTTCCAATATTAACCCTTTTTATTACCAAATGTGCCCACAAACTGGGATCAGTACTGTGAAGTGTTCTGCTTTGATACATAACAAGGAATTGGAATGGTCAGGATCACTGTACGTTGTTTTTTCTGCTTTATGAAGCATCTACACCACCTTTAAAGTTAGGCAGATGTCAGCATTAGCACCTTTAAAGAAAAATACAACTCCCTCAAGATTTGTTTTTAAAGTGGTTTGAGGTTTAATTAAGATGCCACAGTAATGAGGCCGACTTTGCATTAGGGCTGTAACATCCAAGATCACAGCTATATCAAAGAAAGCAAAGACGACACTGATATGAGCTATGATTTCCTGAGTTCAACCTGGAACGTTATCTCTGCTCCCACTTCCTTGAGATGGAGATTGTCAGAAACACAAGCAATTTGCAAAGAAATCCTCTGTTCTTTAAGTCATGGTCTTAAAAAGGATGTCACTAGGGTAGGAGAGCCTGTGATTCACAAAAAAGGCAAAAAATTAAGAAACTGACCAAAGAACACACGGGTCAGTGTGACAACATACTACTCATAGCAGCAGTATGAAGCAAAGGCCCTGCTTACACAGCTCACGCCCCTGAGCTCTGCTTTGCAGACATGAGCTCTGCAGGCCATCTCCAAAAAGCAAATTTGTGCTGGAAGGACACCTGAATGTGTCCAACCAGGGAAAGACCAGAAAAGACCCCTCAAATTGCAGCACCTCATAGTAAGAGATAGTACCAAGTCATCCTAACAGGATAGGGCTGAAGCTTCACCCAGAAACCCTTCACATTACATTTTGGATATGGCACAACACGCTACCAACATGAAGAAACATTTTTAGAGGTTTCCCAGTACTGCCAGGTATCAAAGGGCCCTGCCTATCGCCAAGAATCCAGTCTTGAAAGCGAGCATTAGATCTGTTACTCGCAAGCTTGCTTCAGTCTGGTGAAAGATTAATCACTGATACAGTCAAACAGCATTTCCTACACCCTCTGCTTTTTTAGAAAGCAGTAGGAGGTAGTCTGCTACTACAAAGCCTGCAGGCAAAGGGGCACTTCAGTTTTCCCTGAGCAAAGACGCCAGACTCACTGCAGCTAAAGAGATAACTACAGGATCACTAGCATGGCCTCCAGTATTTTCTTCCTTTTTCATGGTCATCTCCACCTAAGCAGCATCCCAAAAGGTGAGCATGTTGGGCCTTCAGACGTTTCTCTCTCTCTCTCCAGTGGTTTTATAGCTTTATGACTAACATACAAAATCTGCATAAACAAAGAGGATTTTATTCTTGCCCCAGTGGAGTCAAATGGAGGTAGGTCTAGGATAACAAGATTAACAGACAGAGGGAGGCTTTCTCTAGCCTCATTTCACCCTCTCCAAATTGCAGCAGGATGCTGGTAAGCAACACAGAACTGTCTCACTGAAAAAGCATGGCCCTGTGTCACTGCGTCACCGTCTGGCACAGGATTTCACCTGACTCAGCCTCTCACTTACAGGCAGGACTGACATTGCCCACAGTCACTCCTGACACGTCTGTCTAACCTGTTCTTTAGCTACTCTACTTACACATTCTCCACATGCTCTTGAACAGTTTATTCCTGGGGTGTTGTTACCCTTACCGTCAGGAAGTCTCACCAAACTCTCTACTGACTTGATTTTAACCCCAGATTCTTACGCTACACACAACAGATATCAACAAGATACTGCCAGCCTTTTCTCCACAAACTCCTGCACAGCTGGAGTATGCTATACAGAGTGACTTTTCCACATTACCTAGCACGAAAAGACTAAAAAGACTTGAAACAGTGGTGGTTGTAATAATGTTCTCCTTTGTGTTTCTATTTTGCTGTTTTATTACTACATGTTGGAGTGTTCATCATGACACTTGGGGTTTGGGATTTAATTAATGCTTATGACTCACTCTCCCACCCAATTCCATAATCCTCTGGTTACAGTAGGGTATTTACATGTTATTTTATATCCATATAAGCAAAGATTATTCACCCTCAAGTTGCATGCACAGAAAACACATAGCCTATCCTAGAGGCACAGGCTTGCATCATGTCTCAGGAGTACCTGGACATAATTGGTATTTTTTTCCCACAATCCAGGCTACAAAATTAGGATGCTCTTTACCTAGGCTAAGCCATGTCAACAGCTTGCAAGCTCAAGCACAAAGTAGTAACAGGGTGTGCTTAGCCACCAGATGAAACAGAACAGGCTCATACACAGAAACCCACAGCTCTAAGTGCTACTTGAATGACTTTCTGAAGGTGGCAATGAGAACAGAGGGGTGAAAAGCAGGACATGCTGCACAGACAACAGAACAAGCAGTAGTCTCTGTGGAACCAGGAAGGCCTGAACACGGATCTCCTGGTCTTACTACACCCAAGTTCCTCTAACTCCAACCAGGGCGCACATTTGTGTGTGTACATGTGTGTTATAAACTAAGGAGTACAGTTCTGAACAAGAACAAAACAAAAACCCTTATCCCCTGCCAACAGACTCTCCAGCTGAGAAAAGCAGATAATAATGCTAAACTAAACAGGTCTACTCTCAGCCGAGGTTTTCTACCTCAAAGGAAATAACAAGCTTTACTTAGTTGTTTTTTGGGTTTTTTTTAAGTCACTTGACTTATGCTAAAGCATAACAGTGCCAAGTTTAAGGGACTACTTCAATCTAAAATGCCTGCCCCAGCACCTCCTAGAGTAGTATTTAGAGCAACCTATTAAGACGAACTCTATGTATCAGGAATACAAACCACTGGTCTCTGCAGGGTAGAAAGTAGGGTCTCTGTACAGTACTGCAGGTGTTCTCCTTCAGCTCAAGGGCTCTAAAACACAAAGATATGAGTCCTTATAGTCCATGCAGGCCTAATAGCTATGAGGCAAATGAGACCACAGAAAACAAAGTACCATGCTTCCTTTCACGCACGGCAGCAGTCCCTGGGAAGCTCCCCATGCTCATTTCCAAGAGGAAAGATACAGCTCTCAGTGGCTTACCTCCCCATATTCACCTGTACAGGGAGTGAAACACCATTAAAATAAAACAAAAATCAGTATAGATTCTGGTTGGTTTACTGAGCTTTCAGTTGTGGGTTAGTCTGTTCCTTTGAGCTGCTTCCATTGCCCCTAAACAGCACTTTAAAAGGCTTCACACTGGAGTGGAGATAGAACTGCTCTGGGAAACTTATCAAATCAGATCTTGAAACATCAACCGCCAATTAAATAGTTTGAACATTTAAGAGTTATCTGGAGGGCAAAGAATAAAAAGCAAACCACTAACTCCAGCTGAAAGAGCTTCATCCGTGTAAGCAGCAATGGTCACAATCACTCAAATTTCGACCATTTTCTGACCATTTTAAGTGGCTGTAGGAGTGAATCAGAGCTTCAGAACTGCGGGGAAAGTAGATAGCACCTAGATAAAACATAAAGGACACCTAATATTTCAAGACAGGAAATCTGAAATAGGCACAAATATCAGGAGAACTAGATGAAACCTGCATCTCCCCAGATGAGATACCAAGTAGATGGAAAATTAGTGAAGCAGATATATTTGCAACAAGATCAGGAATTGAAGAGAGATCATATGCAAAAGAAGATTATAACAGTGACACAACTGTAAAAAGTCGAGAGAACCCTGAGTTAAACTGAACTTACAGGAAATGCAGCTTTTCACTTCATAAATATTTCTATTGATACTTTAGCTAAAGAAACTATACAAGGAACATGGACACAGGTTGTGTGTCAAGCTATCCAAGGACTGCATCCTCCTGGCATAAGACGAACTCTTGAAGAATATTCAAACTTTGCTCAGCAGCAGCCCCATAAAATCACCAACTCGCCTTCCCTTCTTGCAAAGCAGGCATGTACACAACTTGCTTCCTCCTAGCAGAGGCTGGGGCTTCACAGGTTTGGTCCTACTGCCAGAGGAAAGCAGTGTTGGGAAATCAAGGTAGATTCTGTGTTCACCTGGTTCATATTCACATCAACACCAGTTCTGAGCAGAGCAAGTTATAAACTCACATTCAATCCTCCATTTCACACAGACAGCCTGTGGCAGATAATTACACATGCAACCCTACAGCTCCAGAGGTCACAAGGTTTAGGCGTGAGGCTCTGCACTCTTCCACCAGTGATAACTGTTTTAAGCAGCAAGAAATTCTCCATGCAGCTCACATTTGAGCTGGAAAGAATTTGGTCTCCACAAAGTAAATTTGCACATATGAGCAATATAGTTTCCATGTTCTATTGGCTTAAAAGAAGAGGAGCCTCCATTGCTGGCCAGCAACAATCTGTTAGGCAGCTTCATGCTGAGCAAGTTCGCTGGGCACAGAAAGCCCAGCATCTGCGTCAGCTTTGTGCCGGATACAAAATGCAACTGCTGCACAACTGATTTAGTGGAAAGGGGGAAAGAAAAAAAGGAAAGAAAAAAAAACAGCTACAAAGATATCTCCAGAGTCATGTGCATCCATTAGACAGCACACACCATCAAGGCAAAGGCCTGCATCCAACACTGGAAAAAAGCCCAAGGTGTGCAGGCAAAGCCCTGCTTTTTAGAACTCCTCTCACTACCAGCCTAAGAAAGCAGTAGCTCTCACAGCTCCAGCGGCAGCACTGCTTAAGCTCTAGTCTTTAAATACCACCAGACAAACTTTAATAGAACAGCTAGCATATCTAACAGAGCAAAGGACTTCTCCCCAGGTAAAAGAAAGGCTCAAGCTCACGTAGAGCTCGTGGGTCAGATTCTCAGCAAGAGTAAAGCAGGGACATAGTTAGCCCTACACAGATTTACCATAGCTGAGAATCCTAATGTGATTATCCAATATTACCAACATAATTACAGGGCCCTTGCTTAGTGTCATTGCTGCAATATCTAGGCCATGACAAGACAGATTTAGATTTACAGGCTCCACCCTCTTCTGGGCTCTTTTTAAATAGGCAGTACATCACAGTTAATGTTAGCGTGGCAGTCATGGCCACAAGTGCCTAAATTGTGCAAAATAATACAACCAGAAACATCACCCAATACAGAATAGAAGCAAAGTCTTTACCTCTCCTACTTTTAGGATAGCAAGACTGGTTGGTTAGGGATTGTTGTGGTTTTGGGGGGGTGAATATTTAGTTTATTAACTATAACATTCACAATTGCAAACAGCCACAAAATATTTATATAGTCACAGACATTTTCACTGCATTGATGACACGGAAAAAGCTTAACTGCCTCTTCCTCACTTCTCTGGGTTTTATTTTGATAGGTCTGATTTAGAGCTGTTCAGCTTCATTTCTTTGCATTTTTCAGGACCCTGTCTCATTACAGGGCCCTGTCTCAGATCTTTAAGAGCCACTCCTCTGCCCTAGACGATACTCCTTCAATTCCCAGCCAGTTCCATGGAGAAAGTAAAAAAAGGAAGCTGTAAATTACAATATAGCAGAGAAAAGGAGAAAGAAAAAAAAAAGGGGGGGCAGGGGGAAGGAAATTAATCTCTGCCATGCAACAACGTATTAGAAGCCTAAAATAATCAGTGGGCAAGATTCATCCTGTGCATTAACTTTGCATTCCCTTTTCAAAAGCTCTAGTCCAAGGGCAGGAATAACTTGTCACACTACCCATCCTCTAAGGACACAGTCAGAACACAGCCTGGACACCTTAATTTAGGGGTATTAAAGTCTCACAATATTTGTGACAGCAATTTCATAACAAATAACAGCTCACTAAAGGCTATGGAACTGTACTGGCCTTCACAGCAGGAAGCACGTTTAGATGTTCACGTGGGTAGATTTGCTAGGCATGTGCTCTGCTTTACAGTCTTGTGCATCCACTCAATTCCTCCCTGACAGGCAGACTTGGAAACCCAAAGCTGATGGAGCAGTGTTTTATTACTGTGCAGCAAGATACACTGCCTCCAAGTAGATTACTTGGCAAAGCAGACTCAGTCTCTCTCTATTGTGACAATTTTAGTCCTTGAACTTCCACTATAAGACTGAAAAAAAAAAAATAATGGGTCGTGAATAACTCACGGCTTAAAAAAAAAAAAAAAATCATTTATTTAGTTATCAATCAGCCCTCTAAAAAGCACATTTCAGCTGCTATTATTCCAAGCAGCTGCTAATAGCATCTGAGACCTCCTTCATCTCCAAGTGAAATTAGCAATGGCATAAACATGCTGCAGAGCATGACTGTTTTGAATGAACACGACTGGAACTGCAAAGCCAGCAAGAACCTGCAGCAACTGCATGCAGCTGAAAACCTTTACTGGAAAGGCAAGGAAGCAGTGAATCATGTTGACTGGATAGGAGAGAAAAAAATGAAACTAGTTGAGCAGAGAGCAGGTTGTAGCTGGAGGTGTAGAGGAAGGAGAAAGCAAGACTCAGCTGGCCAGGCCTGGGACTGGTTTTTAACTGGACTTGCTTGCAAGGGTCAGCCAGAGTGGGCTTACTGGAAACCTTAAGTACTATGGTAACAGCAAACTCCATTTGGGAAGCAATTATGCAAGGATCCAAAGAGAGCTCATGGCAACAGACAAGTCAGACATTTAGGAATTTTGATTACTATGGTAGCACCCAGACATCCCTGAGCAAAGCAGCATGAAAAACACAAGAGAAACCCTAATACATATACATTCTAGGAGGAGGTCAAGCTCACAGCTAACATGATACTCTAAGAGCTTCACAACAGCATATAGGAGGTTTGTTTCAAACAAGTTTCTTCTGCCCAAACACAAGAATCCAGATTTCAACCTTTCCAGGTCTCCCATATAACCACAGATATACTCTTGAGCCACAGAAGTGCCATCTCACTGAGTAACAGGAAAACACAACTTAAGGACTGCATAATATTCCCCTAGAAGCGTACATGCTAATCAAACCCTGAAGACAGCAATGAACTTTTCAACTCCTCAGTACATGCCAAGCATGGTGAAAGGTATCTACTATCCCACCAGCCAGCTCTCAGGGAATTCAAACCACTAGGTACAGTCAGGAGCACACAGTATCCATCATTCAGCACAGGGCCAGCGGAGGGTGGCAGAAATCAGCCCTACACAAAGCACAGCTTTGAGTTTTTCTACATATACACAGGTGAGGAAGGAGATATGAATAGACACACGCCTGCCTGTTCATTTATCAGACATTCAGAAACAGGAAAGGGTTGCAGGGGTCCAGAACCTGTAGTCTTGTGACTGTTACTCACAAGCCCCATAATTATTAGGGATTTAATTTATCAGCTCAAATTAACTTACATAAGTGCTTGAGAACCCCAACTTACACAAAATATATCAACATATGCATTTCTAGCCTGCTCGGTAGCAGGAAAAGAAAGGTACAGCCTATATGATTCTTATGTTGTTAAGTTTAAAACAAAAGCAAAAGGTAGAATACCACCATCTGTCCCACTCCAAAAATAGCATCATTTTAAATTTTAAAAAATCCAATACATGTTTAATCCTGTCACATGTTCTGTTGAATGCTGTGTGAGCAAGGTTGAGTTTGTGTGTTTCCTGTGGTCTCTCAATAACATCAGATCTTTAGAAGATACTGTGTTAATTATCATGTCATGATCAGCTGTAAGATTACAGCTGCTTGCGCCTACTGATGTGTCTTTCTGAATATGTCTCCTAAGGCGGCAGCACACGAGCATATTTTGGTACCAAACGCAAATGTTGAGCCTCAGCAGGCACAGGCGAGGGCAGGCAGGCACCTCCCAGGAGCATGGGCAGTCTTTGTTCTGCGTTTGCATTATGTGACACAGGGCCCTAGTCCATGATAAAAGTTCCTCAATACTATGGTGACATGAATATTAATGACACTGTGGTTAAAACACCAGACAAGGAGTTACATTTGCATTTAATACAAGGCTTCATCACTGCTTTCCTACATAGCCCTTATCAAATCGCTACATCTTCACGTGCTTCAGTTTCTCATTTGTAAAATAATTTGATAAGCCTTTCTTCCACCATCTGTTTGTCTACTTTGCAGAGAGCAGAAGGGGAACAACCACGCATAGAACCACAAGTTGTATGACACCTAGTACACAGGGGTCTTTGTGGTCGCTGAAGGGTAGCGACAGCACAACAGTTCAAACTACAACTGGTAATCAGGTATAGAAACAGAAGGGAAAACTCATATTCACACAGCTAAGTACATCTTCTAACTCAAAAGCAACAGGTAAAGACCAAAAGACAGGCTCTGACTTTCAGCAGAATTTTTCTTGCCAGAAATATTCACTCAAGTCACCCCAGGACAGTCTGACCCAAGTCTGTACTGCCCCTTCCCTTTCTCTCTGCCATACTGTCCCTCCTTCACCCTTTGCCACCCCACAATCCAAATATCAGTGCTCTGCAACGCACTTATTTCCTCACAAACATAATCAATAAAAAAAAAAAAGAACATAAGAACCAGCAGGATCTTACCAGTTGACAGCTGGGGCTGGCTTCTTGTGTCATCTTACATTTGCTGACTTGTGAAAGGACTGTAATGAATATGCAGCTACCAAAGAGCTTAAGTCAGAACACACTCAACATTGCAAGCAGCGCTTGCTGAAATTCCCAGGGAATACTCAGTGCACATCAGCTAGCAACCCCATCACCTGCTCCCAAACAGTCACGAGCATCCTGCTGACAATACCTGCACTGCAAGGGGGAAATAAGGCAGAGAGACATGGGATGAGTTTAGCAGGTACCTCTTCCGTAAGTCGCCTAACAGGACATTTGCAGAACTCTACTCAAAGCAACAGGGATCCTTCAAAGAGAAAACCTTTCCATTCCAGCCACTGAGCCATCCTAACGTATTTATCTCTGCTTAACTCCTGTCCTTACCTCAGCTCTCTCCCCAAAGAGACATGGCACTGCCTCTTCCCTCCAGCCAATGTACTCCTGCCTATTTGTGTTGAATCCCAGAGGGATGGTTATTCCGTGTTATACATCTACACACCATACGTATGCCTGCCTAACGAGAGGTGCTACTGTATCTGGGTAAAAAAAGAAAGGCAGGTGTGTCAGTGCACAAGTATATGCATGCACACAGGTGCTTTCACAGATCTTTCTCCCAACTTAAAGGATTATTTTCTTTAAGAATTTCACCGTATCTTTCATGCCACCAATCATTTGCATAGCCCCTGGTATTATACACTTCTTGCCAAAGGTCCTGAAGAGAGTTATTAGACCAGAGCCCAAGGATCAACAGCAGCCACAAATATCTTCATGTGAACGCACTGCAGTCATAAGGCAAGGATTTCCTATCGATCCAGCTCACTCCTCCAAAGCAGCAGCTAAACGCTGGAGAGAAGGTCTTTATTTCTGAAGCATTTCCCAAGTCAGAAGCAAGTAATCCTTCAGAGGCTCATGACAGGTAACTAAAGTATCACTGACTTAGCAGGTAGGTCATGCAGGCAAGGCACATAAAGCAATAGGACTGCACTTCTGTGCTCCTCTCACATCAGCCCTGATTATTTGTGTTCATTTTAAGTATTTTAAAACACTTTGAAAGTCTGTGTTTTATATCACACTCCTGCAGCATCTGAATAGCTTCCATGTATAATCCAAGACAGCAGTAACGTCACAAAAACAGGTAAACCACATGAAACCAAGGGTTCCTCTTGCTTGCTATGGTGCTTTGAATAGAAAGTGATGTTCAGGGAAAGACCACACGAACCACGCCACACCGTGCTTCTCATGAAGCATTCTGCACTTCTTTAAGAGACAAGCTCCAAGTTTATTTTACTGCTGTCATTAGAGTTGTGCACCAAAAGCATGTCAAGCTTGCAAGCATCATTTAGCTTACAGAAGTAAAGGAGATACAAGCTAAGATACCATCTGAATAACAGCTGTGCACTTACATAGTTTCAGAAGACCATGTATTTTACTATCACACCCTCAAGAACAGCATGCCAGACTGCTTTTTAAGTTCACACAGGCACATTTTGGGGTCACCTCCCTATTACAGCCCTACGAACACCAAATACAAAGTAAAACCAGCATGTTCCTAACAGTGAATGAATGAAGATCAGATCTACCTGTCCTCATCACAGCACCAGCCAACTTCCAGCTCAACTGCAGGGTGAATGTACGTGCACACATGCATCTTTGCTTGGGGAACTCGGCTGCTGATGGCTTTTTTTATTTTTCATCTATGAGATCACCCGTCACTGGTACGTAATTTGTTTCTGCAAAATCATGAAGCAAACCAGATGCTGTGAGTATCTTCTTCCAAAAAAGTCTTTAATCCAATTCTGTGACACATGGCCCGCAGTCCTGATGTCAGCATGGGTTCTGCCACAGAGCAAGCGTAAATTTATGCCCAAATCACATGTGCACCAAGAGCACACCCATTTAAAACACACAGAGGCAGCATTTGAGAAAAAACACAGACTGCAATTAAAGCACTCAATCTGGAAGGCCAGAGATCAATTCCTGACTTGGCCACACATACTCTGCATTGCTTCACCTTCATATCTCAGTATATTATTTCCCAGCAGCCCTAAAAGGAACGGAAGGACATCTTCGTAGGCAGTGCCAGGGCTCAGATACTCTGGCAACAGGGCAGTGAGAGCTCCTCACGTTAGAGGAGCTGCAGCAGCTCTCCTCTACTTTCATTCTACTGCATCATACTGTAGGCAGTTAACAATAACCTTCATTTCATTTAGTGGCAATTCCCGTACCTCCTACAAAAGGAGAAAAGGAAAGTTTCCATAATGATAAAAAGCCACAAATGAGAGAGAATTACCTGGCAACTGTGTTTCACTCAAGCCTTTCCAAATCTTTTCCTTGTGCTTGTAAATCACTGTCAGTATTATTCCTACATTCAAAAAAAGTACAGCAGCCAGTATCTGATTTAAGGAGGTATGTTTCCAATACAATACCACTACAAGGACATCCTGCGCTTCCCCCCCATCCAAGAAGGCAAGCATCCTTTCCTGGGAAACTTATTTATTCAGTTACCTCTCATTATCAGGGGAGAACTCCTCTGTAAACTGGGTTTGCTTATGGCATGTTTCTCCTCAGACACTTCCTGTCTCCTTCCACATGTGAAACACTAGTTAACACTCACTTAGTACAAATGAAGGCAAATTGGTTGTGACTTTCCAGAAAAGCAGCAGCAAGTCCTGCAGCTGGCAAGGTGCTGTTCCAACAGGCACAGCCTCAGTCTGCCCAAATCACTATTTTCACTGAAAAAAGTCACCTTCAGAGGAAACAGCTTCCAGTCTCAATGCAAGTGTGCAGCACCTAGTCAGTTCTGACCCCTTATTAGCCATGATTGATGCAGGTGGGCGAGCTTGGAAGACAGCAAGTGCTAAACCCAAAGGGGATTCCAGCTTGTCTTCAGCACATTTATAAGTTACCACCTGCTCTCTTCAACTGCTGACAAGCTCCTTTACAAAGGGGAGAAGGCCCATGACACAGTAACATTATGGTTGTTCCCTTAGATCCAAAACATCATTGCTGGTGTTGCAACCAGAGGTTAGTTACCTGTTCACACATAACTACTAGAACACTTCTGCAAGACCTGAGCTGGATAGTTAAACCCTGTATTTTCCTCAGCCAGAATCCCAAAACTAAGCTTTCTTATACTAAGTAACTGACAACTTCGTAAGCCTGTTGCAGGACTGCTTGAATTAGAAACTACTTTGTTTTAACATGGAAGGCTCTTTCCTAGGAAGATGACTGCAGAAAACTTTTCCTTTCATGACCGCACTGGACTAACACTGCCATTAAATATGCTTTTAGGTCATATAGCTGTTACGTAAGAAACTAGCCACCCCCATGTACAATCCCAGACTCATTCTCTGACATGTTGCGTAAAGCTTACAAGTGAGGCTAGATGACAAGAGTCTCTGGGCTATACAACTTCTTACACAGTTAAATCCACTAACACCTTCTTTTCCTTCCTGATTACATCTAGGGACATGGCACACACTCTGCCCCAGCAAAATCTGTGCTGCTAAAAGCACCAAAGCACTTGGGATACCTCAACATTTTCCAGATAACACTCACTTGGTATTCTTCACCAGTTTGCCTGGCTTGTACACTCAAAAAAACCAGACTACTAAAACAGAGAGGAGCCAATATCCTACCTAGCAGTGCAGAGCGCACTGTACATGCCCTGCCTCACAAGGTACACGGGAAAAGCAAGGGGGGGGGGGGGGAAATCACATGTCCCATTCAAAGAGGAGAAATAGTTTAACTCCTAATCCAAATGTCACTGGTCAGCTGATTACCAGCTGGCACTTGGCAGAAGCTAGAAGGCAATAACTAACAAAATACACTTCGAAGCGGTGTCTTGAACCCAACCACACTGGAATTGGGTTGAGGATCATGTAAATCTGCAAAATTTACCTCAGATGGGGTTTGTTTTAATGTGAAGTTATTTCAGAAGAAGCTCACGTGTAAGTTTAGGGACTTCAGGTTATGGTGCTGCACACTCTAGGGAAAGAAAGCGCTGAGGGTAAGCCAGGCAGGGGTCGGCAGAAGTCCTCTGCAATTAGCCCAGCCACACATTTAGGCAGCTCAGGGGACCACCTTCCCCCACTGGGCACAGGTTGTGCATTCACAGCCTTACCAAGCTCTTCATGCATGCGTTGGCCTGCAGGTCTGCTAAAGAAAATCACGATGAAACCTTCCTGCAACTTCCGTCTTTTCAAAATGGAGTAAAAAACATAGCTGGCCAATTTAAGCTGATTTTGCATTGGTTTATAATGTCTACCATTAAATAGTTTGAAATATACATTAGCTAGCAGCACACACAGAGGCATGTATCTGAAAAAAATTTCAATGAAATATCTGACAATTATTAAACCTGAATCCCCCAACTTACACATTTTAAGGCGAAAAGACTACAAGTAGCACCTTCAGAAAAATACTACTAATGGAAAAAGTACCTGAAGAAAAAGACCTGAAGAAACACAGCCTGTATCTTTTGCTAGAAATAGACCAAGACAAGCAAAATCCTAGCTCAAACATGCACCCCATCAACACTGATGTACCTTGGATCAATTCAGCACTCTCTTACAATATTGCAAGTACACAGAGTAACACAAAACATAGCCCCCTGAAAACTGGACACTGGGGCAATCCCCACCTTGTCAGTTTTAGCTCAGAGGAGCACATGTGGCTTGTAGTACTTTGCCACACTGGCACATCCCACAAACTCCTTAGCAAATTTCTGCTTCCTGGCAACATCCTTCTCAATGTTTCTGCTGCTCTGGTCCTCATCAGAGGGACACTGTCCTTCTTATAGCTCCAGCGTGAGGTTTTGGGGTGGGGTTTTTTGTTTTGTTTTTTTTTTCCCTACACACAGGCAGAAACAAAAAGCAGCATCCAATCTGATCACACCGTTTTGGTTTCTTTCCATAAACAAAACAGTAAGATAGTAGCCTGACTCACCCACACACTCAAACGCCTCCTGGGCATTCACCTCAGCTCCCGGAAACACCAGTCACCTTAAAGTCAGTAATGACCCCCACTCAGCCCATACTGGAACACTACAATGATGCCACCGACTTTAACCCTGGCCTTGCAGAACTCCAAGGCCAGCAGTGCTGACCTCCCACAGCAGTTAATCCTCATGCAAACTTTGCGGGGAATTTTTCAAGAGATTATTCGTGCTATTATATGGATTAGAGCAAGATGACTACAAAGACCCAACTAAGAATCAATCACCTATTGCCATATACTGTTTGGGAAGAAAAAAACAAAACAAAAAACCCACCTGATTCACTGGTATTATAACACCATGGACAAACAACCATTTAAGTTCCTTCTATATTATTCCCATCTACTTCCTTCCTAAAGGAAGACATGTTCCTCTTCACCCAGGAAAGCAAGTATCCAGACACAACTATTTTTAAGGGGGTGGAGGGCGTACCTAACCGCAGCAGATATTTTGGGGGATCTACGCAAGAGACTGTGAGCACGTGGAGACATCTGCCATCCGGCATACTTCACAGAGCCTGCATTAAGGACTCCCATCCTGGGCCAGGGAGCAGTCATCTTCAGCAGGGTTGCTCAGCAGAATTGAGAGTGACCAGTCACGGCTTTGACAAACAGAGGTAAATCCCAACACTTTAATTCAAAAACTTCTGCTTCAACCAGTTCCTCAGGCTTGCAACTCAAGTATCCCCCACACCATCCATCATCATTTCAGAGACTCTTTCTTTTAAACCACTCTCACATCTCCTTTATTTTTCTAGGCTTCACATGCTGCACCAAAACACAGGCCTCTCCTCTCCCTTCTAAAGCAACGGGGACGAGAGTTGTTTCTTTCCCAGACAGGATACTCCTCCTCCTCCTACAAAGCGCTTCCCAGGGGACTTTTCCTTTTAGCAGAAATAGCCAAGACTTCACAAGTTGCCTTTTCAACACTGCTGAACCACCAAAATTCACTGCAGATACAAAAAAGTTTTCCAGCTGAAGACTCAGATGTCAGTAGTGCAGGGACCAGGTTGCTAGAGAGCTCCCCAGGTTTCCAGTCAAGTCAGTGCAAAAATGCTGTTTACCAGCACTTGGGGAGTACACACAGCTACACCAAAAGGCCACAGGTATGCAAAGCTACAGTGCTTCTGACCCACATTGACACCCCAGATGACCGACCCTTCCTATAAAAGAAATGGCATTTTTCAACCCTCTGTTCCCCTCAAAAGGCGACAACCTGCAAACCTACAAGCCACCTTGCCCTTGTCCCTTTGGAGACTTCACTCACCACGCAGAGGGATTTCGGACTGCCCACACCAGGAGATTAACTGCAAGGAAAACACCTGCATAGCACATTTCACCAAAAGAACTTCCTTTGCCTTATAGCGTGGGCAGGAAGAGAACACAGCACCCATTTTACAGGCCTCCTGCACCTCACTTGGCCTGTGCGTGCCGATCTAAGAGTTGTAGCCAACCCTAGGCAATGCTCCATCCCAGAGGCCAGCCAAGAAACCAGGAGTCACCGGCAAAAGCCCCCACAAGCAGCAGATCCTCCAGGACAGCAAGGTGCGAAGGGGAAGCACTTCTGCACAATCTGTGCTACCACCTCCCACCTTTGGTCGCTGCAGCTTAGGCCTGCCAAGCAGGAGAGAGCCCAGTGACACACAGGCTCACTTCCTGGTGCTGTCAGCACCGGGGCAGAACCTGCCAACAGATTATTCATCAGCAAAAAAAGCCTCTGTTTTCCCATGTTACCAGGATGAGGCCAACCTGCATTAAAAAAAGACTGTGACAGCTTCTCACGTTTAGTTCATACAGTTCCTAAGCTTCTAGGGCCAAAAGGGCCTCGGAAATATCAGCCAAGGCAAACCTATATTGCAAATTTCAAGTCAGGAAAAAAAAATCACTATAGTGACTAGCTGAAGGACTGTTTTCGGTGTTCCTCTCAGCTCAGCATGCAGCAGAACATATCAGAAACTATGTCTGAAAGATGGTCACAGATCTGTTTTCTTGTACACTGTGGTGACTTTTTACAAACCTGAATGCACACAGCGTACAGAGTCCCTTTGCCATTTTAGGGTTCTTTCTGTAGAAGCCAACACAGGTCCTCCCACTCGGCTTTCATACAGCAGCTACCCTCTCCTTCGCAATTACAAGATCAAAACAAAACACTGTTTTGACTGAAATTGCAAAGGACACTGCAAAGGAGAGGGACCAGGAGCAGGTCTAAGGAGGCCAACACCTCTCTGAAGGTCGAGGGTAAGGTTACCAGCCAGAGCCATTCATAAGGTTCCTTATAGCCCAAACAAATGAAATGTAAAATGATAGTTAAAGCAGCAGTACTGGTTACAATTAAAAAAAATACCACCAGCAGCTTGCTGCACTGCAAGGACTGTACACGTAAAGAGTTTTATAATCTCTACTGTTCATTTTTAGTTCTTTTAACTCTTTTATTTTGAAAAAATGCAATTGGGATTACTGCTTCCCTTGCAAAGCCAGAAATCCCTCATCCCAGATCACAGCTTGCTCTACTCAGGCTACCTATGTGCATGACATATCTACAAGGAGTTTATTCCAGCGTTTTATTCCTCTCTGCTTAGTGCAGGAAAGGAGGCAACCAGCTGAAGAAAGTTAAGAGTGAAGGCCACTGCCTTCTTTATTTACAGCACCTTGCTCTGCAGCCAAACATTTGACAATTTTGGTTTTGTTTTACTTTTTTTAAAATTCCCAGTTTAGGGAAGGTGGGAAACAATTACCTTTTGAAATCCCGTCAATTTGTAAAACCTTTAAAAAAAAAGCCACCAAACCCAAACCAAATCCAGCAAACCTACACTACCTTTACACACGGGAAGACCAGAAATGTCAGCTTGCAGATGCCACCGGACTGCAAGTCCGTCAAGGACAATGAAATATTGGGGGAGCTAGGGATAGAGGGGGAGGGCAGGGGAAAGGCCAAAGCCTCCCTTTCCAGTTTTGTGAGGGAAAGGGGGAGGAAAAGAAGCAAAGGCAGAGCGCTCCGCAAAAGGGACTGGGGGGTCTTACCTTCCGCCAGCACCTCGTCCACCGTCACCTGGTACCGGCCGATGCTGAACACCCTGCCGATGTACCCGCTGCCCGGGCCACCGCTGCCACCGCCACCGCCGCTGGTGCCCGATCCGGGGCCAGAGCCACCCTGCTCCCGACGCGAGTCGAAAAACTTCTTCATTTCTCAGGAGACAGCAGCTGCCTGGTTCTGGGGGCGACGCTATTTTTAAGGTCCCGAGCCCCTCTCCTTGTTCCTCCTGCAGCCCGGCCGAGGCCGGCGAGGGGGGGACCCGGGGCCGCTCGCCTTGTGGGGGCCAAGCAGAGCAGGCGCGCTGTCCTCCGGGGGATTCACACCTGCAAAACCACAGGGGAGGGGAAAGGCGGTTACCCCCACGGCACGGCCTGGGCCACCGCAGCCCCCTCAGGGGAAGCCCTGACTGACAAGGGCCCCCCGCCCGGTACCTCTCTGCGGGCGGGGGGTGCCTCCATGCACCCCGCAGAGGCGCCCAGGGCCGGCCGGCCTGCCTGCCGCAGCCCCTCCGGCTGCCCCGCGGCGGGTCACGGCGGAGACCGCCTGCCGGCAGGGCTCGGGACCCGCATCGCTGCCTGGCGGAGCTCCCGGCGGCCACCGAGCCCGTCAGGGACCGACCCCGCCGCCGCTGCCGCCGCCCCCCGCCGGCCCCATCCGACCAGGAAATGGGCTGTCACAGGAAGTCCCGGCTGCCGGCGGGAGCACCGCCTCCGCCAGCACGGAGGGCTCGGCTCGGCCCCCGCCCCCCCCGGGATGGCCCCCGGCCCCCCCCACCGGCGGAACAACCCGGGAGGGCGGCCGGTCACCCCGCAGCGCGGCGGAGGGGCGAATGCCCTTTTGCGGGACGGGGGACGGAGGGGGGTAGGCGGAATGGCGGCAGCCGGCTCCGCCGCGCAGCACCCTGGGAGCGGTAGTTCCCAGTCGCCGAGCGGTAGCGATAGCGGGGGGGGGGGGGGGGCCGCGCCGCCGCGGCGGGGACTACAACTCCCGGCATGCAGCGCGGCTCCGCCAAGGCGGGAGGGGGGGAGGCGAGGAGGGGGCGCGGGCGGGGGGCGACGTTTTGGCGGGCCCGTGAGGGGGCTGAGGAGGGGCACCCTGAGGCGGAGGTTGCCCTCAGCCCGGCCGGCGGAGATGGGGTCCTCGGCGGGTCGAGGGAGAGCGGAGGGTGCCCGGGGGCCATTTCTTCCCCCCGCCGAGAGGGATGGGCGCAGAAATCCTGTCAGCGTGGAGCCGCGGCCCGCGCTGGCGCCTCGTGACGGCTATTTGCGTTTATTTTCGAAATAGTGCGCTTAAACTTGATATTTTCGTGTCGTAATAATAAAAGCCGCCTGTTGTAACATCTTGGGTTTGACCTGAAGTACAAGGCTTGTCTTCACGCAGGCCCTGCTAGCGCCCAGTTCGAGAGCCTCAAAACTAAAAATAAACTGGAGATATCCCCAGCCCTCAAAACTCGTTGAGTGCTTCAAACCTAGCAGCTGGCTTTGTAAAGCCTGTACCTTAGATTTACTGTTAAATTACATCTTTCTCCTCCTCCCCACCGCAGTCCCTCACGCGGCTTGCAGCGAGATGCTCGTAAGCAGCGGCGCGACTCATCCGAAGAGCCCAAAGCCCTTGGGTCAGGCTTCGGAGAGGTTTAGTTTAGGTTGAATCTCGTTAATTTCCTTTAGATGCACTTTGGGTTCTTGTCAGCCTTTTTTCTCAGAAATAGGGAGATTTTTCCAGCCTACGGTATCCGCAGCAGCTGGCTCCTTTCCTTTCCACATGCGTTCACAGGGAAGGCCAGAGCTGGGATTTCAAACAGCAGAGGGAAACATTAAAATGGCAAAAATTGGTTTTCCCAGCCTGTGACCCAGAATACAAAACCCCGAGGAGCGTGTGGCTGCCAGAGGAATGCCTCCATGACAGCAGCGCTCTCTTTCCTCCCCTCTGACTGGGGCAGAAGAGGAAACCAGAGCACGCT
Source organism: Buteo buteo (assembly GCF_964188355.1). Taxonomy (NCBI): domain Eukaryota; kingdom Metazoa; phylum Chordata; class Aves; order Accipitriformes; family Accipitridae; genus Buteo; species Buteo buteo. The sequence continues at coordinate 43,008,501 of NC_134182.1, forward strand.
CGCTTTTTCCCAATGACTATTATTTCCTGTATTATGGTAATAACTACAGCCATCCTGCTGACAAGCTCCTGTCCCAAGTGGTTAGGCTAGGCAGGCCCTGGTTACTGTGGGATGGCAAAAATGCTTTCCCTTTGCACAGCCCTTTTTCTTTTTCCTGCATCACTTTTGGGCATGGGCTTCCAGCAATGCCAACAAGACTGGATCAGCATGTTGTAAACAGACCTAATTGTCCGTCCGTCCGTCCCCCCCCCCATGTTTGAAGACTTTTAAGATGCATATGGCTCTCAGAATAGGCAAGTAAAATTGCTGGTGATAATATTTCACATGTAGGGTATACTGATCTAAAAGTGCATCCCTGTACAGTTGCTTTTCTGCTGCATTACAATTAATACTATGCCTCTTCCATCATCCTTGTTCTTAGGAGTTCTTGTAAGTAATAAGGGTCTACAAGCCCACCCTGCAGACCTCAAAGTCCTCCTTGACCACCCTCATTCACCCATAATTTGTAGGGTGCTGCAGAGTGGCTCCTATCTGCACCTCATTTCCAAGTGTCATGTACAAGACACCCTAAGTCCACACAGCCGGAACTGCAGTCATTTCAGCCAGACAGCTAACACAAGTGTGAAAGCAGTCCCTTTTCATTTGACAGGCTTTAATCTTCATTAAACCTTGCTCGGCTGTGGTTTGGGGCTATATGATGGGTTGCCAGTGGTCAATAAAGAAGGTTCACTTGCCCTTCAGATTAAATATGAACGGGGTAAAGTCTCAGTTGCTTCTATCCATTTTTTATTTTTTAATTACTCTAATGGGTGAAGGATCCCCAGGCTTCTATTAAGACTGAAGTAAAACACTGAGTGCAAAAAGAGAGTCCAATAATCAGTGATTTCTGGGGACTCTGCAGAACTGAACAATTTCCAAGGAAATTGGGCATCTCTGTACAGTACAGGGAAATGACTCATTTCCAACTAAAGAAGATAAAGCTTACTGCCGTGCAGAGAGCTTGCAGATGCACTGCTGAACATCCTAACTAGGCACTGAGAGGTACTTTTTTTAAATGTACCTGGGAGTGCTGAGGTATAACGCAGGCGAGTGTCACACCCACGTACAACTATAGGGCCCTGATGTTCTGGCCACAGGCACACAAACTCTGTCAGTGACCATTTCGGGGAGCAAAAGCACAGCAGAAGCCGATCCTTGGTTGCAGACGCTGGTGATATTCTTTATTCCAGAAGGCACGAGGCTCGGCTGCACTGCTGCAATCCCAGTGACCTTCATAGGGATCAGAGAGAACTGAGCCTGAAAGCTTTAAGTGAAAAAGCTAATCAGTGATTGCCAGCAGAGACATTGTCTAGTACTTCTCCTGTGTTAGCCTGGAGCAACTCCAGGGTGCTCACAGATTTGTCCCACTGCAGAGAGAAACTTCAGTCTGACTAATACTGTCAAGCCTAAACACCAAATTTTAGCTGTTAAAATCCCATGACGCTAGGTTTAAAATATTCGATGATGATGTGGTCAGCAGAGCTGTTTGCCTGCATATTGTCTCCCGGATCCCTGGTTCCCCTATACTGCTAAGAAAATGCATTCAAATCCCCAGGAAGAAGCACATTAATACAGCTGCATCCCTCTTGATCAAACTTTCCAGACAGCTCAGCATTTTCTAAATAAAAACATACGTTTGGAAAGGTTTCAGGCAAGTAACCTAAAAGCGAGGGCACACTGACCTCTTCTGGACATTTCCAGAAGTGGCAACAAGGTAGAAAAGAGCCTGCACAGCTTTCTGTGCTTGGTTATACGTAACTATCCAGGGGCGACAAAGTAATGGTCATATTTTCCTGTATTCAGTGCGTAATAGTTAAGTCTTCTCCAGTTATTTTTATCTTGATAAGGATGTTCCCTTAACCACACACATTTACTGCAAAAATTTCTGTCAAGCTTCTCACCAGCTGAAGAGCATTAGAGCTACTATTCTATCCATCTCTATTTCTGCCCATTTCTTTCTGGAATCCAAGGATTTCTTTTAAGTGCATAGCAGTGGCCCACAAACACTACTAGCATGACCAGAAAAGCCATCACTTTTCTTTACCACCCCCAAGAAAAGGTCAACTCTCAAGCATACTATCATGTAGCTAATTTGCCTAGGTTCAGAGTTCTGCAGAGGAGCAAAAAGACTCCAGAACTCCTATCTGTATTTTACCTGTTTAAAAACTAAAAGTTTCCACCTCTTATGTGCTCCTGTTTGCCCTTGTAAGACGTACTCACTAGCTCCAGCAATAGCAATCCTTTCTACAGCTAGAAGCCAACACCTTCCATCAATAGTAATGGCACTCAGGGCCTATATATATATAGTGGGCAGACATGGAAATAGTTGAGCTGATTGAGATCTGTAGGCTCATGCATGTTTGATGCAATACTATGCATAGCCTGGATTGATACTGCGTACATCAGAAGGATTGACCACCAAGTCAAAAAGAGCCACGTTTCTCAAGGAGCATGACTTTGCACTACAAATACATGCTGTTGTTTAAAGCAGGTATTGTTACATTAAGAGAAATTTGCAGATTGGGTTCTCACTGAGAAGGGATTTATCAGCTGTGTTTCAAGTGCCGGGGTCCTGAGTGTACCCTCAGGGTTTCCTTGCCACAAGAAGTCTCACCTGGACCTCTAGCCAGCCCCCTTTGCTCATCGACTGTGACTTCCATTTAAGCACAGGCCCAGGAGACTCGGCCTTTCTTTGAGGCAATTGTAGGATAGTCCTGGCTGTAGTTCTGTCTTTTGACTTTGCTGGGTAAGCTCTGGACTTGTGAGTAGTGGTGTTTCTTAGTGTTTCTAACTTGGTTTCCTGGGTAGGCTGTGCACTTGCTGCCTTTCTTTGCCTCATCATCACTGGGTGGTTGATGAAGTTGGTTGCTGCCCGACTGTCTTTAGGCATAGTAGGACTGGGTCCTATTTGCAGGCTTATCCACAGTGCTATCAGCATCCTTTGCTCCTAGCTTGTTTTCGCTTGTGCAGCAGCTCCGCTCGTGTTGCTTTTTAGCACTAGATACATTATGTTAAGATGCTTAACGCGTTCCCCCCACTCCAAGCACTACATCAGCCAGTGAGTTTCTATCATATTTCCATGAAAGAACAAATACCTCTGTGCCTTAGAAGTCCCCCTTAGCTGGGCAGTCATAGCTCTGTTTCCAATCCATCTGTAATTATAGCCAAATTACACAGCAGCTAAGTAAGATAAAGCTAGATAGAGGCAGATATTAATTAAGAAGAAAAAAATGAAAGCTACTCATTTCCTCTTCAGAACTATATGTATGCTAATTGAAGTAAACATTCATTAAGCCCATTAAATGAAATTTAGTTTTGATAATGCATTTAAGGCTGCTGGAAGCAATGGTATAGCAGTTCATAGCCTGCAGCTTTGGGGAAGGAAGGTTTAGGTTGTACCACAAATGATATGTAGCTTCCACAAGGGCATTGGAAGTTCCCCTGACTATCTCTCCATGGAGCTGGCAAATGCCCTAACGCCTGGGGATTAAATTATATTAATTAGTCTTGATAGTGGGGGGTTGCTCAAGACAAAGTTATTATATTTGTACAAACTGAATGCAATTATAGTGCTCTAGCCCATCTCTTGTCCTTAATGTAAATGGGTTATACCATGACGAGCATTGTAATTCTGACTGCCACGTGTCCACACTAGGTGATGTCTTCCCAGCAAGTAATGGGAATGGCTTATCAAGGCCAGGCCAGCCTAGATCACCTGAAGACTCCTGTGTGTCTTCTGCCACAGCCTGCATCTTAAGCTCTGCTGGGGACGTTAAAGCAGACCTGTTTTCCCCAGTTCAGTTTAAACAGTGGAAGATGAGACAACACAACTAGGATCAAGAGCAAGCGACAACTTGTATGACTGCAAAGGGCTCTTTTGAAGGTAAAAGCGTCACCCCACAAGTACCTAACCATCTTCACAACCCCACTATAGAGGTGCTTGCTGACTCCAGTCCCCCTTTGGATGGCATTCATTAACACAGGCAGACGACGAAGCTGTCAACCAACCAATGACCCAGGACTGTTTGCCTTCCCTGCTGTTTATAGCTTTAATTAATAAAGAAAACAGTAGACTGGGCTCATGGCCAAGTGCAGCCTTAAGTTTCTCTGTAAGAGAAAGGCAGAGTGTGTGGGTATTTCTGAGACAGTGTCAACACAGCATATGCTGTGGGACAGCAGCGTGGAAAGCACTGAGTGCAGTAGCACCCAAGACACTGTTATAGTTGTCACTGTTATAAATTGTAATAGCATCCAGGATATCCTTTTATGTGCCTGCCTGTAGAACATGCAAGGATCCCTGTATTAAAAATCTTGTAATTGAAGCACACTTGAAATGGGGACTTTGACTTCTGGCTTTTTCACACAGCTGCTCGTTGCTGTCTCCCCTTATAGCTTATTTTCTAAGGCGTGTAGACCACCATGTCTAAGCAGTGTGTTGTTTTAAAGGCACTTTAGGTTAGAGGGATTTTCTCAAATCAGTCCTGCTTCCCTGTTCCTTCTTGGCCTTATGTGACATGTATGTTTATGTAATCAACCCAGGTCTATCCAGGGAGCCCTTGACTTGCATAGCAGTACTGGTATGCTGTGCTCAGGGCTTTGTAAAGTCCTGTCTGAATTGCTAGGAGGTGGAATGCTGCACATTCCCCTGGTAATACTGACTCTGTAAAAACAGTGTTTCCAGTGGTTATGGTAAGTAATGAAGAGCTAAGAACACTTCCATTTCTTACGTGAATTGGAATAGTTCAGTCTTCCCACCTCAAATAAACACCGCTTACCTATTTCTGGGAGCGTGTCACCTTCCTTCCTCTCTTTGTGTTAAGAGGGCTTCGCCCAAATAATAGAACGAAAGCTTCAGGCTGGCTCTTCCTAGGGTCTTCCCAAAGCACCACTGTTTGTACACCAAGGATACCTCTGACTTGTGGAAATGGATGTTTCATCTTACACAGTGCTGAACTGGAGGTCAGGAGACATCCTTGCTCTAAGTGTCAAACGTACCCCTACATCTCTGCAGTGAGTCCTAATATCTGCAGTTAACTTTGTGATTAATCTGATATTAATATGCAGAATGTAAGAATTCTTCACCCTCTTACAAGCAAACGAAAATCAGTGCTTTAGAAAAGCAAGCACTAGTTTCCAGCCTCCACCCTAACCTCAGCTACCCGCTGCTATGGAGACAGTAGTCTAACTGAGCTACTGCATTCCAACACAGCTCCACAGCACTTGTGCAACAGTTGAATAACCCCATTTTCAGGGGCTGCGGATTGCAAACTGCTGGTGCTCAGGTAAAAAAATGAGCATTCCCTTATGAACTTCCTAAAAACACCTGCATAATCCCCAAAGGCCCAAATTCTGGCCCCCACTTAAATCTGTAGGAGATTGGCTAATGGCTTCGTTAGTGCCAGGATTTGGACCTCAGTGAATGAGGTGATGCTGTTTCTCTGGAGCTAAAGGCACGTACCTACTAATCAAATGGCACACTGAAATCTCTCCTTCCAGCACCAGGCTCCTCTACTCTTTGAGGTGCAAATTTAAAAGGCTAGGTCCTTGGGGCAAAAACACAAATGCTGCCATTTTCCTAGAGGTTCAGCTCTGTTCTCATTGTGGGACCTAGAATAAATACATCCTTCCTAACAGGCTGGCTGCTTAAGCTCAATTTATTTACTTAATGCACACTGCCCTGTCTTTCTGTGACCTTTAATTTTTATTATATCTTTTGTAGATGGAGTGGGATGGAGTGGGAATACAGAGCAGGTATGCAACTGAGTAAAGTCTGGGGTTTTGGAGAGCTTTATAACAAGGGGGTTTAAAATCATCAACAGGACAAACAGGAAATACCAGTGAAAAGAAAAGCAATGTGCTTTGTCACTTACTACACTGATAGGAACTGTGGGCTTGTCCATTACTGTCCCTCTTTTGATGTGAAGACAGGAAAGCTATGCTAGACAGTGCTTCAGGCTGGAGATATTTAAGGAAAGCCATAGCCTTTCCATCTTTTAACAAGTGAAGACAAGATGCTGAAGGCTGAGCAGACCCTAGACGAAGGGCTCCTGGAGAGACAAAGCTTTGTCTCCTGAACCTTATATAGGAAATTTCTCCTACAGCAACAACCCCTCACTTTCCTGAAGGGAGCAGCTCCTGTCGCAAGGTACAACAGGCTGCAGACAACCATTGCCCTAAATCCCCTGTCCTTCCATCCACCTTCCAGAGCAGCTTGGCTAACTCTCAGCATGGTCAGAAGCTTTTGTACTTTGTATTTTTTTTTCCTTTCTGGTCCAAATAATGGTGATTGTCTGAATCGGATGGCTATGGAGCAAGCATCCATAACCAGCCAATATTATAGGGAACTCAGCTGTGTGTTGGGTCAGGATCTGGCTTCCGAACGCACTACACTTACGTGAGTAATTCTGGATGGCCAAAAACATCCACACAAACACTTTTCGTCTTCAAGTATTCCTCCCTACTTGGAGCCTCTCCCAGGGAGAAAGAAAAGGTTAAATTATGCAAATCATGAATGGCAGGGTTGGTGCAATATTTAAAGGATAAATAACTTCCAAAGAAGATGAATACCTTATGGTCTTAAATAATTACTGTTCCATATACGATTGACTGCAGTGTCAGAGCCACCCAGTCCTTGGGGTTGAAGAGGCTGGAAAGTAAACAGAAGAATGAAGCTTTTGAAAATACACAAGCTAAAAAAAAATTAAGAGGCAACATAAGATGGAGGAACACAGCAGTTCTCCTGCTGGTAGATTAAAATGAGAGGATATAGGCCCAGAGCAGGAGACAGCTGACGTGAAAGGAAGGGATGAGAATGGAAACTTTAACAGATGTAGGAAAGAGAAGAGTTTCTCCTTAGTGACTGTTGATAATAGGCACTAGTCCACACAGAATCCTGGTTGGGGTAAAGTGCCAGATTTTGCAAGGAAAGCGACTCTGCAATGGAAAAGGAGAGTGCGGCTTGAACCTTGTTTTTCTGTTACCCTCTGTTCAAAGTCCCCCTGCATCAGCAGAGACTGAGTAGATGCTGGCTGGCTGGCTGGCCTCTGAGGGGTTGTTTTTGGGAGACTGAGCTGCCGTGGGAGCTATAATAAGCCATCTGCACAGACATGCTCACTGGAGCACAGCTTGCATTCATCCGAGCTGCTAAATTTAGGTCTCTTCCAGCAAAAGAGCATGTGCAAAGAGGCACAGGGATGAGATATAACTCTCATATGAGCTGGAAAAAAAGAACCTGAGAGGGTCAATTTACCCATTGTAATAACTGTACTTTTGGCATCACAGGAGACCAAAGTCCCTGAGGAGAAACACAGTGAAGACAAGACATGTATTATTGCAAGGTTGATTTCCCTCCGTCAGCCTCATGATTTTGTCCAAGGCTGACCTTGGCAGTGTCACATCAGGGTAAAACTGAAGTCCCTTTGCCCGAAGTGCTTTGACTTGAGGGCAGTGCCATTTATTGGGGCAAAAAATAGTAATCCTTTATGAAAATAATCATTCTTACAGAAATCATGGCTGTTTGTGACGCAAAGTTCTTAGACAAGGGGGAATGATGCTGAAGACCTGGAGAGGTGCTGTGGGAGCAAAGGAGACACAATACAGGTAAGAAATCCCCACCGATAACACGGGGGGAGGAACAGATCTTCCTGCTCCAGGCTGTTGCTGCCTGTGTGCTCCACACCGTCGTCCCCCTCGCTCCCCCCTTGGGTATACCCTTTTACAGACAACATAAAGTGAGACATCAGAGGCTGGCTGTGCGCTTAGGCTGCAGTCAGAGACCCCCTCTGTTCCCGGAGATTTTTACAGGCAGTGCTGGGGAGGGTGGCAGCCATCCGAGCCTTCCAGTCCACCTTTACTTGCAAGGGCCTCCATGTAACGCCAAATGTGCGTTTCCTAAATGTGCGTGAGGCTCCTTGGGGAATCTCTCCCTGCTCTGGATTACAACCAACTGTTTACGGAAGGGCAGAGGAGGGGAGCCAGGCTGGATTGCCTTCCCATTAGGCGTGCAAGAAAAGCTGCTTTGTCCCACCCAGCTCCAGGGCGGGGACTTTGCCATCCAGAGCAAGCCAAGCAAAGCTCTTCCCATCCCTGCCAAGGCACCCGCTTGGGACAGCAGGTGAGCGCCAAACTAACCGGGGGATCCCCTTTGGCATGGGGAAGGGGTCGCGTGGCTAGAGGGGCCTGGGAAGGTGCCAAGCACCGTCCCTGCTTGCCAGACCGCAGCGGTAGGTAGTGCAGATGTGCGGGACCGGGACAGCCCTTGGCTGGGCGGATACCCTGTCGAGGACACGATGCCAAGGCATTAGGGCATTGGGGCAGCCCTGGAGGGCACAGGCCTGGGGTGAGGAAGGACGGGGAGGTGGGTTGTGGGAAGGAGGAAGATGGCTGACTCTTTCCAGGCACAGGGAGCGCAGGTTTTGCTTCCTAGTTCTGCCGTGCCCGAGCTGGCAAGTCGTTCCCACTGGATGCTGGAGTGCGGAGGGCATGGCAGGGGGCTTGTGAAGGAGCTTTGCACGGGTGGACAGGCTGAAGTGAGGAGTACAAGGCTCTGCTAACTCAGTATTATATTTTTATTCCTTTTGAGGGCAGTGGCCAGGCAAAGGTCATTGTGTGGGAGGTGCTGGGATATTTCAGCTGGCTCAGGGCTTGCCAGCAGAAGGGAGATCCTGTCCTGAGCTGCAAATTGGGCTGGGATCAGTGTCAGTCACCCCGCTATGAGCCCCAGAACTACCCCAGGGCACTCTGCCTCCCTGAAGCACAGTCAGCTCTGGCGGGCGAAGGCTGTATCCAGCACACTGGAAACAGCTGGCGGTGGCAGAGCCATGGAAAAGCTGATCTGGCGCAGGGTGTGGGTTTGTATTCAAGTAAATGTGCACCAAATGAAAGAACTCGTCAAACGAGTCCAGTGTTCACCTTGCAAGGGGATGGGTCGCGAAACGGTGGTTTTCTACTCCAGATCCTAGGTGTAGGACTGGCAACATGTCTATGAGCTCAGACTTGGGGTGGGGGGAAAAACCCCTGTGTTTATATCCTTTTAAGCTGTTGGGAGCTTTGCTTGCTGGGAGTTCTGTGTGTTCTGTGTACAGCCAGGAAAACTTGATTCAGAGCATGCCTAGGTTTCAATTGGCCAGCACACATGAAAGTTTCAGCTGTTTCCTGATAAATGAAATTTATTCTGGATTCAGCTTTTAGAGGACATTGATGTGGACTTATAACTGCCTGATTAGCTGATAAAGTCTGCCAGGAAAAGGTCATCCATGGAAAAAAATTGAATAATTTGAGAGATGCCTCATACACTTTCACTCTGTCATCTGGCCGCAGTGTTTTAAGCCTGTTCTAAGCCAGGTTTACTGTATCAGCTAGCTCAGGCCTTTACTCTGGGATGAAGCAAATAACATCAGTACAGGGATTAGCCAGGGTACCTTAGTACTTGCTAGCTGACTCTTTGCTTGCATAGTTTAATTCTTCAAAACACGGAGTTAAGTGTTTTTCCTATCCTGAAGCTGTTTTTCCCTGTTTGAGCTGCAGGCCAGGAATTGTGTTAAGCTGCAGACCGCTGGCAAATCTGCCTGCACAATTCCTTTCTCTCTCTAGTAGCAAAAGGGGTGGATAGAAGAGTTTTATTTGTCTAATGCCCCAGCCTGAGCAGTTCATGGAGATGCCTTCATCTGTGAAAGGGAGAAAGAGGGTTACAGGGGCAGGGACCATTGCTGTAGAACCTGGCTGAACCGCGGAAAACTTCCACCTGTAACTTCAGTGGCTCATTTCTTGTGGCACCACACACAGAAATATACTGGGTACAAAACAGCATTTGCAGATTGCGCAGTGGGGTTAGCACCGCTGCCTTTTTGCAGTGCTCTACTCTCTATTCCCAGTGATGTTTAAGCTGGATGAAGAAGTCGGAATATTACAGTCAATATTCAATGTGACATTTCTGTTGTAATTTGATATTGCAGGAACATTTGCCCTGAATCCAGTACATGCATCCTTTCTTCATGTTTTGGTTTCTTTCTGCCAGCTCATCTGCACTCAGAATTTTTCAGCCTCCCACCCCCTTTTCCTTGTTTATTGGCCTTTCTTTTGCCCTCTAATCGACTTGCTAAACCAGCCTGTCTAATATTCCTGCTTTTGTGTGCAAACCAACTGAAGGGTAAAACTGCATCAGAAAAACATGTGTGAAATTCAAAGCCATTATTTAGTGTCTGGCTAAAGCAAAAAAAGCTGGCTTTCAATTTCTGTAAAAGATTAGAGAAGTGCAAAGATTACTTTTCTGAGGTCTGGGTCATAATCTGACCACTGAAATCTATAATCAAATGAAAGAAAGCAAGTTCAACACTAATAATTTTCCATATGTTGCCTGATTGCACAGGATGTAATAACATACAGACGACCTGGACAGCACTTGGGAGTGCCTGTGCGTAACACATCTATGGCAAATGTCATACTGAGAGTTAACTTGCCTGAACAGCACCCTCCAATAGTATTCTGGATTTGTAAGAGTCATGTGAAGCATGAGCAAAGACACTGCTGTTCTTGCACAACCATCCGGGTTCATTGATAGCAGCTATTAAGCACCATGAGCAGGATTAAGGAGAGATGTCATCAGCCACTGGCATCACTGCTTCTACTTAGAGGCTTTAATGCAAGAACCTCAGCTCATGCTGTGTTGAACTTGAGTTGCAGGGAAGTGAACCTTGTCCTAGTACTTGACATTCTGTCAACTGACCAGGGATATGGGAAAATACTTTGGGTGTGTTCATGTGTAGGCCCTATGCAAGAAAATAAAATTATGAGCAGAAAAAATAACCCTGGGGAGATGGCAAGTAAGCTATGTATATTATTTTTTTTTGAGGGCTTTAACAGTTGGTTAAAACTGAAGTCCTACAAGGAATTACACATTGCACCAAACTGAGGAGATGTTGAATACAGCAGATTTTAAGAGGGAAAATAATTCTCCTGTCCCAGTCCTCAAGTGAGGTTATCCTTTGCATGCTCATCTACACCTTGATGTTGTCTCTGCCTCCCAGGGAGTATCTGTGAAGGCTGTTAGGACTGTGCAGGCACCCTCGCCCTAATTCATCCTCAGGCTCTCACCTGGCAAGGTCAAAGCCACATGTTTTGAAGGGCATGGGAATCAAGTCTATTTTCTTTGCTCCCAGGGCAACATTGTCTGCTTCTCCTTGTCGCCTCAGCCAGGCTGTCACAATAGCAATAGAAAAGACATTTCTCAAATTACTAGCGCTAATCATCTGCTTGTGCAACACATCCTTCTTTCAGACAGGGCAAACGCCCTGGCCCTACGCTGTTGCAAGCCAGCCTTTGTTCATTCTGTACAAAGCAGGACTGGAAACTCAGGGATACTGCGTTCAGTAGGGCTGTTCAAATGTTGCTTTTAGTCCTCAGAGAAATTAGATGGTTACTTAACCAGCCCCATTAACTGGCAAGGGTAGGTACAGTCTATTAATTATTTGCTAGAAAACTGACACTCCCTTTGTTTTTTATTACAGTTGTCTAACGGCCTGGGGACTTGAACAATAACAGATTGACCAAATACAAGAGGGATGGTAAGCATGCGTGTTTGCTGTGCCAGCTGTTGCTCTGATAAGATAAAAGTGGGGAGAGTAGCTCAGATAAGGACACATCAGGAAGAGCAATGTCACAATCTGTCCCTTTATGGGGGGTGAGTTTATCGCTTCTCTTTGCTTCCTCATACTAGAGGAGAATGACCCACACATACAGGCTTTTCCATTTTGGGAGTTAATGAAAAATCCAATCAGATAGTAGATCAAAGAGCATTAATTTCTCCAGATAAACTTCCTGGGCATATTATTCTTTCCAGGTTCAACCTGCACGGTATCCATCTATATGGTAGTTATCCCTGTGCCTGTTTCAGAAAGCCTAACCTACATGAATATTAAGCAGTGTTTTGCTGATGATTTTCATGGGAACATGGAGACCTTTGTAAGAGACAGTGTAGACCCGCAGAAATGGCACTGGACAGGAGGCAGGAGAAACCTGTTTGTGAATCACTGTTTTGAGTAGAACACTGCACTTCCTGGTGCATTATTTTACAGAATGATGGTCCTTGGCGGCTCTTAGAGAAGACAGGAATAGGGCTTTGATGGGAACAACTTCTTCTATGATTTACATGGAAAACTGCTGGGAAGAAGCCCCAGCTGGACTGAACAGAGATGTCAGGCTGCTTGCCATTGTTTAATTGGAAGCCAGATACTCCATGGCCAGCTATATGAAGATATTTTCTCCTTTTAGTTGTGTCCCTGTGGCTTATTTCTTGTGTGGCTGGGAAGTCCCTCTAGAATAAACTGTTTCTCTTTAGGGAAGGATGGAAGCCTGCTATAAAATCACTCATGTTTGGTGGGTGGACTTTACGTGCTGTCACTGTGTTTGCATCTTTTTAATTTTTAATTTTTTTTAAGTTCAGCTCTAATGTATGTATCACTTTGAGTCTGCCTTTCATAACTCCTCTCCTGTGGGTTTAGGCAACAATCAAGGGGGTCTCGAGTTTCAGTGCTGAGCAAGAAGCACAAGCACTAAGGAAGGCTATGAAGGGATTTGGTAAGTTGGTCTCCCTCCACTGTTAAACCCTCTTTTTTTTCCCCGAGCTTTGGGAATGTTTTGTCTGGTGGTTTGTTAGAGGGGAATTCTAGCCATTTGCATTGCCCCACTGCCATATGAGGGCACCAAAAGGAATCGAGCAACTTGATCAGGCTGAGACTTGAACCCAACTGGAAATCCAAGTCTTCACCACAAAAGCATCCTTATTCAGGCTCTTGTCTTGTCTCTCCTGCAGTGTGGTACTGCCATGCTGCTGGCTGGGTTGAGGCACTTCTGTAACTGACCTAGTCCCCAGTGCTGTTGAGAACCAGGTTGTGTAAGGAACAGAAGATGGCTAATGGCACACTCTGGACAAGACCAGAGCATGCATCTTGTTCTTGTGCAAGCAGCTTGACTGGTTTCCATTGGTTTCTTCCAGGCACAGATGAAGACGCCATCATTGAGATCTTGACCAAACTAAACACTTCCCAACGTCAGCAAGTTCTGATCACCTATAAAAGCAGTATTGGCAGGGTAGGTGGTCTTCAGAGATTAGTGCCTCTGGCTTTAACTGGGAGATGCAGACATTTTTAGGGTTATATCACTTGGGTGAAATGTGAACAACATCCTAGTCTCCACGACAGTAAGGTTATCACAAGTTTTCCTGGCCAAGTTTATTTTGGTCAGAGCAACTGTTCATCCAAGGATGGTTGGAGCATGAAGAAAAGTGCTGAATGAGTTCTTTCTATTCTTGAAGGCTGTATCTTCTCCCAACTCCTTTCTCCTCTCTCCGTCTTCTAGGATTTGATTGATGACTTGAAGTCTGAGCTGAGTGGGAATTTTGAAAGGGTTATCGTTGGTATGATGACTCCTACCACCATGTATGATGTGCATGAACTGAGGAGGGCTATGAAGGTTTGGAAATCTTCCTTTTATGTGGCTTAAGTTCTGGTCAATTTAGTATAATATGCATAATTATACATTTATTATTAATTTATTATTAACTTATATATAATTTTTTTAAAAAATCCTAGTTGCATATCAAAACAGTTGTCATAATAATCTTGGATCTTGTCTTTGCAATTCCCTAGGGTGCAGGAACAGATGAAGGTTGCCTGATTGAAATTTTGGCTTCTCGCACAAACGAAGAGATTCGGCGCATTAATGAGAACTACAAACTTCGTATGTAGTGCAAACTGCAAGCCGTTATCATACTGACTGAAGTCACTTGTGTGTATGCATGGACATGTGAAGAGGAAGAAGGGCCTGTTAGCCTTTAAGTGTGACAAATCAGCCAATACAACTATTGCCATTTGTCCAGAGAGAACCTCTGAGTTAAACAGGTGTCAACAGCAGGCCTGTTAACAGCCTCAAGGATTAGAATTTCACCCAGAAATTGAATCTGTGGAAATAAAATGGGGTGGCATGGTTATGTCTATCAGTTGGATGTCTGTCCATGTGTGGATCTATTGCCAGTTTTATACTGGCTGTGCTTCTTAATCTTGCCCTGTAGCACTAAATGTGACGGCTGGACTGCTATGATGATAGCCAAGAAGGCCAATAGCATCCTGGCTTGTATCAGAAATTGTGTGGCCAGTGGGACTAGGGAAGCAATCATCCCCCAGTACTCGGCACTGGTGAGGCTGCACCTCGAGTCTTGTGTTCAGTTTTGGGCACCTCACTACAGGAAAGACGTGGAGGTGCTGGAGCGTGTCCAGAGAAGGGCAACCAAGCTGGTGAGGGGCCTGGAGCACAAGTCTTACAAGGAGCGGCTGAGGGAACTGGGGTTGTTTAGTCTGGAGAAAAGGCGGCTTATGGGAGACCTTATCGCTCTCTGCAACTACCTGAAAGGAGGGTGTAGCGAGGTGGGGGTCAGTCTCTTTTCCCAAGTAACAAGCGATAGGATAAGAGGAAATGGCCTCAAGTTGCGCCAGGGGAGGTTTAGATTGGATATTTGGAAAAATTTCTTCACTGAAATGATTGTCAAGCACTGGAACAGGCTGCCCAGGGAAGTGGTAGAGTCACCGTCCCTGGAGGTGTTTAAAAGATGTGTAGACATGGCACGTAGGGACGTGGGTTAGTGGTGGACTTGGCAGTGTTAGGTTAACAGTTGGACCGATGATTTTAAAGGTCCTTTCCAACCTAAACGAATCTATGATTCTATGATGTTTAGAGCCCTGAGCACAGTTATATATTTATCTAGCTTATGGCTGGCAAATGTTGTGGACAAACAGTGTCCAGGTGGTGGACCTGTTGTTAACAGATGTCATATGTGTGTGTGCTCTTGCTAGAATATGGCCGTACCCTCGAGGAGGACATTGTCTCTGACACATCTTCCATGTTTCGAAGAGTCCTCGTGTCCCTCTCGACGGTAAGTCCAGGCTAAGGGAAATGGGGGTGAATCTTCCTGTTGCTGATGGACATGCCTCTCACTTTAGTAATGAGGTGTTTCAGGCTGGCTTTTATTTCACTTATCTTGCATTTCACCTTGCCTGCATTTCACACCCAGCTTCTGCAGGGAGAGGAGTCTGACTGTGGGTATGCATTAATGCTATGTGCTCTTTCTAAAATGGCCCAGTTAAAGTAGATTGCTGCTCATTTCAAAAGGAAGTACAAATCACATCTGAGCTATATTTTGCTGTATTTTTAAGCTACTATTCAACCTTAAGGGGAACTTGCAGGACTTGCTTCCATCAGTTGCTCTGGTGAAATGAGTTTTTCATCCTTGTATCTCTGCAGGGAAACAGAGATGAGGGAACGTATGTGGATGATGCCCTTGCTCAGCAAGATGCTCAGGTGTGTAGCAATTTGCTTCCTTGCAACAACTGTCTGTTCTTGTACATGTGATGCATGGTGACTCCCTGCTTTTTCTAGACCTCATTTTTTTCAAGGTAGAACAGTAAGCCTGAACATACGCTAGACAGCAGTACCCTAGGTGGAGACCTGGGCTCTATTCTCAGTTTTGACCTTGAGGGGAGCCTCTTCACTGTTGTGACTCAGCCGGCGAAATGGCGATAATGGTTCTAGCCTCCTTTGCAACTCTGGTGAGAGGTCTCTAGACAGGCTGGGTATCTGGGAGGGGAGACGACACTTCAGTTGAGAGTTGCTGTGCTTGGTTAGTATTTGTTGGAAAATACCTGTGATCTAGAAAAGCCACAGGCCAGCAGTGCTCAAGCACCAAGGAAGTAAAAATGTCATGTTATATACACCTGGTCTTCTCAATTAGCCTTACTTTGTCTATTCATAATGTCTTCAAGTGCCTGTATGAAGCTGGGGAGAAGAAATGGGGAACAGATGAGGTACAATTTATGGCCATCCTCTGTACACGGAACAGATGCCACCTACTAAGAGGTAGGACCCTCTGCGGTGTCCTGGATTTTTTAACTTGTTTGAGCATGACACTTTTGTAGGAGCTTTGTATTTGTTCATTAACTGCTTGTGAACTCTTCCTGAGACAGCAGGTATCCTAGAGCCCAGTCACATTCAATTCTTTAAGACCATTTTATTCCCTCCTGAGACAAAAAGGGACTTGAGAAAAACATCAGTACAACTTGCTCCAGCCTGTAAATTGGAGACAATGAAGTGTGACTCCCATGGGGGCAGAGCTAAGCATTTAAACTGCCGTCACTAACTGGCAGGTCTTGAAAATGCTAGCAGCAGTGGTAGGCCAATTAGCAAGACAGTTGATAATTAAAATGAATTATTTCTGTGGGACAGCCCTGATTTAGCTTACAATGTCACAATAATGGTACAATGTTCATATGGAGTATGAGGAGCTTGATCTTGCAAAGTGATCCTTGGGGGTTTACACACTGTATGCCCTGAAGCATCTCACTGGCTCTTTTTATCACTGACTCTTCCTCCTAGTTTTTGATGCATACAGAGGGATTGCTAATAAGGACATAACAGACAGCATTAAATCTGAGATGTCAGGAGACCTCGAAGATGCTTTGTTAGCTGTGGGTGAGTTCCCTGCTCTTAAACGTTGTCTACAAAGTAA